>NC_064639.1:317389250-318014250 GCF_023864345.2 Schistocerca serialis cubense
AGAGTATTTCCCCTCTTCATAAACTACGGTACCTTGTTCCATGTCAGACTGTATTTTCCCAATAAGTTTTATTTTGTCCACCCTCTACTTGTCAAACTGATCTCACCAAGTCAAACATTCGCCTTCCTGTATGTTACTTCTATGTGGTCCATAATTTCACAACCAATAGTGTAGTCAAATGCTTCTTTGGGACAAGAATGAATTCGCAAATTGCGATTATGTTTCTGGGTCATCTGTAGGATATTTCTGAACAAATGAAAATTGGTGCCCAACTGGGCCTCGAACACGGATATCTCGCTGGCCGCGAGTGATCACCTTAATCACTTCGAACATCTGAGCATGGTTCCAGGAGTGGCCCAAATACGTATTTGCCCAGTCCGCAGATCGTGGTCTAGTGGCCAGCGTTGCTGCCTCTGGATCACGAGGTCCCGGGTTCGACTCCCAGCCAGGTTGGGGACTGGCTGTTTGTGCTGTCGTCATCATCATCATGCGTGATAGTGGCTACATTGGACTGCGTAAAAAATTGGAGTGTGAAAAAAATTGGGCCTTTGTAAGGGCGCTGATGACCGCGCAGCTGAGCGACACTCAAACCAAACACCACCATCATCTATTTGCCCAATGTCTACTCTCCCATCGGTAATGTAGTTCCCACACAAGGAAGACAAGACACAAGGACAAATGGGGATTAGGAGAACTCCTTGGACCGTACTCGGATAGCCAAAGTGTTTATGGCTGCCGCTCGGGACGCACGGGAAATCCGGGTTCGAGTCCCGGGCCAGAAGACTTTTTCATTTGTTCTGAAACATTCAACAGCTGATGCGGAACCGTAATCACTCTTTGGGAGTTCATTCTTACTTTTAATTCTTAACTGAATGTCGCTGTTGATCGTCAGTGCAGTGTACGAGGTTGCACTGCAGCACTTTTTGGGTGCTCTGCCTTTGTCTGTGGCCATTACTGTGAATTTGTCCATATTTAGGGAAAGCATCAATTCAATAGTGTAGGTAGAAATGCTAAGTTGTTATACGTTTCCTTATAATGATCTAATAATGATAGATTCCTGCATACATCGGCAACACACTCGAGCGGTCTGAGATCTTACTAACACTAACTAATTTAATAAATTCACTGAGTGGTCAAAGCTAGGGGAAGGCGCAGGTGTACGAGTCTGTCGTCGGCTGATGAAACCTGATCAGGTCTGGGAGGAATGGGTCCCTGACATTCCACATTGCCGGCCGGAGTCGCCGAGCGGTTAAAGGCGCTACAGTCTGGAACCGCGCGACCGCTACGGTCGCGGGTTCGAATCCTGCCTCGGGCATGGATGTGTGTGATGTCCTTAGGTTAGTTACGTTTAAGTAGTTCTAAGTTCTAGGGGACTTATGACCACAGCAGTTGAGTCCCATAGTGCTCAGAGCCATTTGAACCATTCCACATTCAAATCGGCAGTGATCGGACTCGTGATAGCGAGTCGATCGCCCCGTACAGCTCTGCGGAGGTGACGCGACTCCCTTCCCTCAACTATTCATGGTCCTCCTGTGCAGCGGTTTATACGAATGGAAACATTTTCTCTGCTATCTTCAAGATCCACCATAGCCAAGACGTTGGAACTCAGAATTCTTGTTTAGTCTTCGATATGCAAAGACCCATGCGTCTTGCACCGATTAGCACTCCACGTTCAAATTTATATACTTATATGAACGAAATTAGAGTTGTATATTAATACCTTCAATTGCTGACGGGCGTTGATATACACTCCTGGAAATGGAAAAAAGAACACATTGACACCGGTGTGTCAGACCCACCATACTTGCTCCGGACACTGCGAGAGGGCTGTACAAGCAATGATCACACGCACGGCACAGCGGACACACTAGGAACCGCGGTGTTGGCCGTCGAATGGCGCTAGCTGCGCAGCATTTGTGCACCGCCGCCGTCAGTGTCAGCCAGTTTGCCGTGGCATACGGAGCTCCATCGCAGTCTTTAACACTGGTAGCATGCCGCGACAGCGTGGACGTGAACCGTATGTGCAGTTGACGGACTTTGAGCGAGGGCGTATAGTGGACATGCGGGAGGCCGGGTGGACGTACCGCCGAATTGCTCAACACGTGGGGCGTGAGGTCTCCACAGTACATCGATGTTGTCGCCAGTGGTCGGCGGAAGGTGCACGTGCCCGTCGACCTGGGACCGGACCGCAGCGACGCACGGATGCACGCCAAGACCGTAGGATCCTACGCAGTGCCGTAGGGGACCGCACTGCCACTTCCCAGCAAATTAGGGACACTGTTGCTCCTGGGGTATCGGCGAGGACCATTCGCAACCGTCTCCATGAAGCTGGGCTACGGTCCCGCACACCGTTAGGCCGTCTTCCGCTCACGCCCCAACATCGTGCAGCCCGCCTCCAGTGGTGTCGCGACAGGCGTGAATGGAGGGACGAATGGAGACGTGTCGTCTTCAGCGATGAGAGTCGCTTCTGCCTTGGTGCCAATGATGGTCGTATGCGTGTTTGGCACCGTGCAGGTGAGCGCCACAATCAGGACTGCATACGACCGAGGCACACAGGGCCAACACCCGGCATCATGGTGTGGGGAGCGATCTCCTACACTGGCCGTACACCACTGGTGAACGTCGAGGGGACACTGAATAGTGCACGGTACATCCAAACCGTCATCGAACCCATCGTTCTACCATTCCTAGACCGGCAAGGGGACTTGCTGTTCCAACAGGACAATGCACGTCCGCATGTATCCCGTGCCACCCAACGTGCTCTAGAAGGTGTAAGTCAACTACCCTGGCCAGCAAGATCTCCGGATCTGTCCCCCATTGAGCATGTTTGGGACTGGATGAAGCGTCGTCTCACGCGGTCTGCACGTCCAGCACGAACGCTGGTCCAACTGAGGCGCCAGGTGGAAATGGCATGGCAAGCCGTTCCACAGGACTACATCCAGCATCTCTACAATCGTCTCCATGGGAGAATAGCAGCCTGCATTGCTGCGAAAGGTGGATATACACTGTACTAGTGCCGACATTGTGCATGCTCTGTTGCCTGTGTCTATGTGCCTGTGGTTCTGTCAGTGTAATCATGTGATGTATCTGACCCCAGGAATGTGTCAATAAAGTTTCCCCTTCCTGGGACAATGAATTCACGGTGTTCTTATTTCAATTTCCAGGAGTGTATATCAACGGGGACAGGTGAAAATGTGTGCCCCCATTGGGACTCGAACCCGGGATCTCCTGCTAGGGTAGGGACACTACGAATGTAGTGTGTGGACATATAAGGTGAGAATATAGGTCTCGCGGGAGGCGTGCGCGAGATAGTCCTTGCAGTCGCGCTGTCTTCTGTGCCCTCGGTGGCTTAGATGGATAGAGCGTCTGCCATGGAAGCAGGAGATCCTGGGTTCGAGTCCCGTTCCGGACACACATTTTCACCTTTTCCCGTTGATATATATCAACGTCCGTCAGCAGCTGAAGGTATTAATATATATTTCTAATTGCGTTCAAAGTTGGTTAACTCGTGACGTACTACCATCTTTACCACACAACCGTCTGCAAGAGACTGATAAGATATAGTTTATAAACTTACACCATACGCAGCGTGTAACTGAGAGTTCGGGCGCCATACATGGCTCATCTTCGAATAAGGCAAGTTTTCAAGTGACTTTTCAACATTCAGTTTTAGCGATTTATTACGCTTCCTTCGAGCTTACTTTCCCTTCTTATTAGTATTCACCTTCTAATATGACATACTGTCGCCTCCGTAGATCAGTGGTGTCGTCTATAGCTGATATGTGGAGGAGACAGGTCTAATTCCCGGTACTACTAGGGATTTTTCCCTTGGTGGGAGGACTGGAACGCGGTGCTCTCAGCCTCGCGATGCCAGCTGCTAATTTATTTCAGCGAGCAGAAGCGGCCCCAAGATCAAGAAACCCAACAGCGGGAAAGCGGTGTCCTATCTCCAAGCTTCTCCACACCATAACAATGACTTCATTGGCAAAGGATGACATGACGGTCGGCCGGTCGCGATTGGCACATCAGCGACAGAACGCGGAGGTAATCTGCCGTACTGGGCGTCATCACGGACAAATTTTTAGATATAGTCGCATATTTGGAATGCTTGAGTAGATCGTATCGCGTTATTACTGTACAATTTTGTACATTGCTAAACACCTTCCAAAATCCACTCAGATGTAATATACCAGTTCACCTGAGTCTAGTACCTCCAAGTAAAAGCGGAATCTCCTGAATCTCTGCTGATGCTCTGAGAAAGGCTTGTTGTTCTATATCTATAATTGTAAACCACCTTCAGGTGTTTGTTGGAACTCCTGGTAGAACAATTATTTTTCAGTTTCATTTCCATTAGCAAATGTACCGTGGGAAGAACGACTGACGATAAACCACCGTATGAGTTCTAATTTCTCCGTTTTTCTCGTCATCGTCATTTCGTGAGCCGTATATCTGAGGAAGGACCATGTTGATCGTCTCTCTCCGGAAATTATTCTGTCGGAATAACGCCTGTTGCGCCTGTCACTATAGTTTGTTGAGCGTCTGTGTAAAGCTCTCGTGCTGACTAAACGATCCCATCACGAAACGCCTCGCCGGACGGGATGGACGAGCGGTTCTAGGTGCTACAGTCTGGAACCGCGCGACCGCTACGGCCGCAGGTTCGAATCCTGCCTCGGGCATGGATGTGTGTGATGTCCTTAGGTTGGTTAGGTTTAAGTAGTTCTAAGTTCTAGGGGACTGATGACCTTAGAAGTTAAGTCCCATAGTGCTCAGAGCCATTTACCCACGAAACGCCTTGTAAGGCTCCAAGAATAATACACACGAAACGGTGGCACAAGTTTTCTGTAAGCCACTCCATCCGGGGGGGAATTACATTTCCTTAATATTCTTCTGCTAATCTCGGTCAGGCACGGATTTCTCGGTAGTTTGTATAGTGTGGTCGTTGCAAATTAGGTTGGTATGGACGATCAATCTTAGATATCTTGCAGCAGTTAGGTTTGCAGTGGTATATTGGTAGTAGTGGGACCCTTCGCCTATAAATGCGTAATACATTACATTTAATTACGATCCACTCAGGTATCACTCCACGCACCAATCATCTGCATGTCTTCTGCGATTCGCTACTGACTTCTGGCATTGCTGATACCCATCTGCAAGTGTATCGTCGGTGGAAAGCTTTCGAAACTATCCACTAAATCATTTACACTGGTATACGAAACTTAAGAACGAAACTGACTCCGCATGATGTGTCACTGGCAAGTAACACAGCTCGATGAAACTAGGACCATACGTAGAAATATCTGTTACAACAGAGTACAGAAGGTAACTGAATGAAATATGCTATGAGTCGATCAGAAATGACACTTTTATTCAAAGACAATAATTACACTGAAGTCATCGCGATTTATGATGGCCCCTGGACATTTGAAAAGGCGTACTTGGTTCTTAACAGGGTGTGTGACCACCACGGACTGCATTATATTTTCTGCAAAGTACTCCCATGCTGGCTACAGGGTTGGTAAAAGGTTGTTGTGGTAGGGCATTGCATTCCTCCACCAGCGCCGTTGATAACTGCTGTCTGTAGTGCTTGCGGAAGTGCTTCCATAAAGCCCCCAACGCATGCCACACGTCCTTGGTTGGACTGAAGTAGGTGGCACGAAAGGGCCAGTCCATTCGCTGAATATCGTCACCTTCCAAGAGCTCAGCGTGGTTAGATGTGGTCGCATATTGCCATTTCACGAAATGAAATGATGTCTGAATGTTCCCTGAAACGACGCACTTGGGAAAGGACTGCAATGTTGCAATAACGTAGAGTGACGAGTGTTGAAAGATGTCTCATAACACCTGTAACATCAAAACGATCATGTTGGACAATGATGGAAGTAGCCTCATATGGTAAGAGATGGGAATTCGTTATTTACCCCTGATCATTTTGATGATCTATCTGTTATGGTGTGGGGAGACATATGTTGCATGAGGATTCTGACCTCCGAATCTTTGTACACTCTACACTCACCGTTCAACGTGACTGCGACACTGTACTCCTTCCCCATGTTCGACTTTTGAGAGGTGCATCCAGCCATCACTTCATTTTCATGGCTGATAATGCGCGACCACATCGAAAGGTGCAAGTAGAGGAGCTCTTGAAAGAAGAGGATATTCGGCGAATGAACAGGCCTTTCGCTTCCCCAACTTAAATCCAATCGGGCACGTGTTGGATACATTTAGAAGACGTACTGCACCAACGACCACGCAATAGTTGTAAACGGCGGTGCTGAAGAAATGAGAGAGCGTTGCAGCATGCATACCCGTCCATGGTGAATACAAATCCTAACTATTCCCCGCCGCATCTAACATCCAGGGCAACATCCTAAACGGCGATGAATTCAGTGTTATTATTGTTTTTGAATGACAGTGTCGTTTCTACTGTATATACCTGTGTTGTCTATTGAGTCGGTCCTCTGCGACAGACATGTACCATATACAGGGTGGTCCATTGATCGTGACCGGGCCAAATGTCTCACGAAATAATCATCAAACGAAAAAACTACAAAGAACGAAACTTGTCTAGCTTGAAGGGGGAAACCAGATGGCGCTATGGGTGGCCCGCTAGATGGCGCTGCCATAGGTCAAACGGATATCGACTGCGTTTTTTTAAGCGGGAACCCCCAATTTTTATTACATATTCGTGTAGTACGTAAAGAAATATGAATGTTTTAGTTGCACCACTTTTTTCGCTTTGTGATAGATGGCGCTGTAATAGTCACAAACATATGGCTCACAATTTTAGACGAACAGTTGGTAACAAGCAGGTTTATTAAATTAAAATACAGAACGTAGGTACGTTTGAACATTTCATTTCGGTTGTTCCAATGTGATACATGTACCTTTGTGAACTTACCATTTCTGAGAACGCATGCTGTTACAGCGTGATTACCTGTAAATACCACATGAATGAAATAAATGTTCAAAATGATGACCGTCAACCTCAGTGCATTTGGCAATACGTGTAACGACATTTCTCTCAACAGCAAGTAGTTCGCCTTCCGTTAATGTTCGCACATGCATTGACAATGCGCTAACGCATGTTGTCAGGCTCAGGGGTTGTCGGTGGATCACGATAGCAAATATCCATCAACTTTCCCCACAGAAAGAAATCCGGGGACGTCAGATCCGGTGAACGTGCGGGCCATGGTATGGTGCTTCGACGACCAATCCACCTGTCATGAAATATGCTATTCAACACCACTTCAACCTCACGGGAGCTATGTGCTGGTCCCCCATCATGTTGGAAGTACATCGCCATTCTGTCATGCAGTGAAAAATTTTGTTGTAACATCGATAGAACATTACGTAGGAAATAAGCATTCATTGCACCATTTAGACTGCCATCGATAAAATGCGGGCCAATTATCCTTCCTCCCACAATGCCGCACCATACATTAACTCGCCAAGGTAGCTCATGTTCCACGTGTCGCAGCCATCGTGGATTTTTCGTTGCCCAATAGTGCATATCGTGCCGGTTTACGTTACCGCTGTTGGTGTGAATGACGCTTCGTCGCTAAATAGAACGCGTGCAAAAAATCTGTCATCGTCCCGTAATTTCTCTTGTGCCCAGTGGCAGAACTGTACACGACGTTCAAAGTCATCGCCATGCAATTCCTGGTGCTTAGAAATATGGTACGGGTGCAATCGATGTTGATGTAACATTCTCAACACCGGTGGTTTTGAGATTTCCGATTCTCGCGCAATTTGTGTGCTACTGATGTGCGGATTAGCCGCGACAGCAGCTAAAACACCTACTTGGGCATCATCATTTGTTGCAGGTCGTTGTTGACGTTTCACATGTGGCTGAACGCTTCCTGATTCCTTAAATAACGTAACTATCCGGAGAACGGTCCGGAAACTTGGATGATGGCGTCCAGGATACCGAGCAGCATACATAGCACACATCCGTTGTGCATTTTGATCACAATAGCCATACATCAACACCATATCGACCTTTTCCGCAGTTGGTAAACGGTCCATTTTAACACGGGTAATGTATCACGAAGCAAATACCGTCCGCACTGGCGGAATGTTACGAGATACCACGTACTTATACGTTTGTGACTATTACAGCGCCATGTGTCACAAAGCGAAACAAGTGGTCCAACTAAAACATTCATATTTCTTTACGTACTACACGAATATGTAATAAAAATGGGTCTCCTATGTAAAAAAACGCAGTTGATATCCGTTTGACCTGTGGCAGCGCCATCTAGGGGGCCAAACACAGCGCCATCTGGCTTCCCCCTTCATGCTAGACAAGTTTCGTTCGTTGTAGTTTTTTCGTTTGACGATTATTTCGTGAGATATTTGGCTCGGTCAATATCAATGGACCACCCTGATTAGTATGTCTGCAGGCATGACGATAATTTCACTGCGGATGCATAAAAGGGTCCAAGCCTCTTGTGGGAATATAGCATTCGCTGCGAGCAAGTAGGTGAACGGACAGTAGACGTCACTAGCGTATGACAACACGAGAATTTCGGTCCTACGGGAAGCGTGTGTGGATGGTCGAGGCGTTAAGGCAACCTCTCCCATTAAGTGGGAGCGGCACGAATTTTCAATTTTCGCCATCAAATTATTTTGAAGCCCGATAGCGGCTGGAGTCGTCTCTCCTTTGAAAAGCGTCTTCTGTTCGTCTCATTGTGTATTTCTTTCAGTTACCTTCTGTACTATACAGTACCTGTTTTCTTCTATACGTGATCAAGTTTCATCAAGCTATATTACTTGGCTGTTGCGCATGATGTGAAAATTACTTTAATCCGTATGTTTTGCACACGAATGTAGGTACCTTAGGTTTTCAGAAGACGAGTGTGCAAGGATTTCAGGATATTCGAAGAACAGGCGGATCTCAGCGGATAAAGTGTTCCTACTTTTAACTCACACTAGAGGTGCTCAGTATTTGCAGCGTTTGTATGGTGGCAAACGCCAGTATGTGCTTGCGATTCACTGAAGTCGCTGACACGGATTGACTTGAAAGCGTCAATAGCCACTTTATAAATCTGTCCGCTGAGTTTATTGTCTGCTGGAGCGAGCTCACTATATGTGACAATACGGAGCAGACTGTCTGACTACTCATTCTGACAAGCCTGTCATCTACCGTAACTACACCACGGAGCATATCACCCATCAAAATTTAAAGAGATGCTCCATTCATTAGTATGTATCACTTTTTTCTGCATGTATTGTCGTCTTCCCGCAGTTTTCTTTCAGACCATAGGGATATGAATAACAGTGTATAAATTGTAAATAATTACGGCCCTGTCACATTTCCTTGAGGTACTACCGAAATTAGCTTTATATCTATCGATTTTGACCGATTAAGAAAAATGTGTTGAGTTCTATCTGCACGGAAGTCCTGAAGCTTGTCCACGAATCTTTACACATTGAGGTGACAAAGTAATGGAATATATATGAAGATGGTATCTGTTCTTTCGGACATGTGCCCTTGGTGGCTCAGATGGATAGAACGACTGCTATATAGGCAGGAGATCCCGGGTTCGTGTCACGGTCGGGACACACATTTTCAACTGTCCAACTGTCGACAGTTTCGGGTCTTGATTTCATTATCATTTCATTCTAAGAGAGCTGCATGGTCACCGATGATATCTGTTCTTTCGGACGTATAGTTAAGGCTAACCGGCCATTGACCTTCTTCTGTGCTGGATACATACGCATTGCACGAACTCTTACGGGACTCGGTAAGATTGTCTGCCACGAGTAATGAGTGTAATGGGCAGGGGCACTACGAATGTAGTGTGTGGACATTAGGTAAGGGAATGGGGGTCTCACGGGGAGCGTGCAAGGGATAAATCGCTGCAGTCGCACTATCCTCTGTGCCCTCGGTGGCTCAGATGGATAAAGCGTCTGCCATGTAAGCAGGAGATCCCGGGTTCGAGTCCTGGTCGGGGCACACATTTTCAACTGTCCCCCTTGATGCATATCAACGCCTGTCGACAGCTTAGGGTCTTGATTTCATTATCATTTCAAGTAATGGAATACTTCCCAATATCATGTCGGACTTCCTTTTGTCCGTCCTAGCGCAGCAGCTGCATATACCATGGACTCAACAATTCGTTGGAAGCCCCTGTAGAAATATTCAGCCACTCTGCCTCCATAGCCATTCGCAATTGCGAAAGTATTCCGGTGCAGGATTTTGTGCACAAACTAACCTCTCGATTGTGTCGATATCATGTATTTGCTGTCGGACGATCTGGGTCGTCAAACCATTCGCCTGAACTGTGCAGAATGTCCTTCAAACCAGTTGTTGCTTAATGATTTGGCGCATGGTCATCCATAAAAATTCCATTGTTGTTTGGGAAAATGAAGTCCACCAATACTGCAAATGGTCTCCAAGTAACCGAACGTAACGTTTTCCAGTCCATGATCCGTACAGTTCGCTCAGAGGGGCCACTCTATTCCATGCAAACACAGCCACCACCAGTTCGCACATAGCCTTGTTGACGACTTGAGTCCATAGCTTCGTGGCATCTGCGCCACACTTGAACCATTCCATGAGCTCTTACCAAATGAAATCGGGATTCATCTGATTAGGCCACGGTTTATCAGTTACCTAATCTCCAACCGATATGGTCACGAGCCCAGGAGAGACGCTCAAGGCGATATCGTGCTGTTAGCGAAGGCACTCGCATCGGCTGTCTGCTGCCGTAGTCCATCAACGCCACATCTCCCCACACTGTCCTAACGTCGTACCTTCCACATCGTTTTCTGTGGTTATATCAAGCAGTGTAGCTTGTCTGTTAGCACTGACAACTCTAGTAAACACCGCTGCTCTCGGTCGTTAAGTGATGGTCGTCGGTAAAATCCGAAATGTAGTATTCTCGGCACACTGTTGATACTATGAATCTCGGTATACTGAATTCCCTAACGATTTCCGAAATGGAATGTCCCACGCGTCTAGCTCCAACTATCATTCCTTCTTTCAGAGCGGCCATAATCACGACGGAAACGTTTTCCCACGAATCACCTGAATACAAATGATAGCTCCGCTTTTGTACTTTGTGTACACGATACTAGTGCCGTCTGTAAATATGTACGTCGCTATCCCATGACTTGCCACCTCAGTGTATACGTGTGCTCCGAAAGAATTTGCTGATGGCCCACGAGTTACAGTGTTGGATAGTGGGCGAAATGCTGTCGTGTAAATGGGGGAGGGGGACGGGGGTACCGGCAGGTGGCGTGGTGTGGCGCGGCGTCGCGGCGTTGCAGCGTCTGCTGCCCGGCTGGCGGCGTCGTCCGCCGGCGGCCCGCTATTGATCCGACTGCCTGCGACCGCCGCGCCGCGCCGCGCCCGATGCTCGCCCGCTGCCGCCGACGCCCGAAGGGATGCCTACCTCAACGGCGCCGGCTCGCCTATCAGCTGACCGCGGCTCGCGAGTAGCACCGAGGAGCGCTTCCCAACCTAGCGAACGCCGCACACGTTGACGCTTCTGTTTTGGAGCGATGCAGTTACCCAACAAGTATATTCGTTTTTGGAATTTATTTGGATTCCTCACCCAGAAATGCACGAAAATTGATCTTTGCTCGTGAGAAATTTTCTCTCTGTCTTCGACTACACTATTACCAAGTGCTAAGAATTAACTGAATGGAGGAAAAGAAGGAGATAAATCGCTGCAAATGGTCATCATTTCTGCATAAACTCACCGCGTAGAAACGGAGCACTTCTCCTCTTCAAATACGCTGATTATTTGATAGGCAACGTTGTTCAGCAGGTACATAATGCCAGCCTAAATTTTTAAGCCAGCAGGGACAAAACGCAAGGAGCGGAAGGTTATCTACAACTTCTACACAAATCACGCTCCAGTTGTATTTGTCGAAGGACGTGAAAGGGAAGCAGAAACTGAGAAGGAGTAAGACAGCCTATCCTCCAAGTTCTTCATTCTCTACGTAGAGCAATATTTCAAGGGAAGAAGGATAAATTTTCATAGTAAATTTCAGTTCAAGGATAAGAAATAAAAATTTCCCGGTTTGCTGACGACACTGTAGTTTTGTCGATGATGGGCAAGAGCAGTTGAACAGAACATTCAGGGTGTACCAGAAATGTTGCAATAAACTTTGGACGGTTGTAGCGTCTTAAGGAACTAATCAAGGGTCCGCAGCTCGTGGTCGTGCGGTAGCGTTCTCGCTTCCCACGCCCGGGTTCCCGGGTTCGATTCCCGGCGGGGTCAGGGATTTTCTCTGCCTCGTGATGACTGGGTGTTGTGTGATGTCCTTAGGTTAGTTAGGTTTAGGTAGTTGTAAGTTCTAGGGGACTGATGACCATAGATGTTAAGTCCCATAGTGCTCAGAGCCATTTCAACTAATCAAGGTTAGGAACCCGTATCCGTAAACTTCATCCAACGATGTTATGGAGCCTCAAAGTTATACGCGCCGGTATCTGTTACTAGGCCACCTCTTCGACAGCTAACGTGTTTTTGTATGTTGACGGGGCTTAGCCGGAAAGCCTCGCAGTATTGTTTGTTATTCACTAAATAGCCGCGATCGCCAGCGGAAAAGGTGGATGGATCTAGTTGATGCGTAGAATGGCCTTGTTTCCTATGAATGAATCATAATTAATTGAAACCCTCAGCTGCCGACAGGTGTTGTTGATGTACCTCGATGGGGAAAGCCGAAAATGTGTGCCCCGACCGGGGCTCGAACCCGGGATCTCCTGCTTACATGGCAGACGCTCTATCCAGCTGAGCCATCGAGGACACAGATGAATAGCGCGACTACAGCGGCTTATCCCTTGCACGCTTCCCGTGAGACCTACATTCCCAACTGTCCACAGCCTACATACATAATGCTCTTAATAGATATTTGCCCATCCACTCTAGAGAAGCTGCACGGCCATCAGTGGTATCTGTTCTTTCGGCAACAGTTACTATCTTCATATATCCTATGAATGAGATGCTGTCTTGCGTCGCTGAATGACGACTGCAGGCACAGCTCTCCATCTTCTGTTTATTTTTCTCCTGGAGCTCTCTAATATCTCCATCGTTTTTCGGTTAACAGTAGAAAAATAAACGGCAGAAGGAACCCCATTGTCGAAACCGTCATCCCGCTAAGGTAAAAGAGTATAGAATTAATAGGAGACAACGCCTGCGGCAGCTATCTCCATCTTTTCCACAAGCGATCCTGGAAATCAGTCGTAATAACTAAATAACAAATGATATTGCGAGACGTTCCACCTACGGTCCTCCAGAGTAGAAAGTCACGTTCCGGGCCGAAGGGGTGCCCTTGTGACAGTCGGTGGCGCCCGTAGCTTCGACGCTCTGTAGCGTCGTTGGACGAAGTTTCCGGGCACGGGTTCCTATCCAGAATTAAATTTTCACCCCGCAGCAAAGTGTGAGCTGATATAAAACTACCTGGCAGATTAAAACTGTGTGCCGGTCCGAGACTCAAACTCGAGACTTCCCAGTTAGTGGGCAAGTGCTCCACCAACTGCGCCACCCAAGCACGACTAATGCGCCTTACTCACAGCTTTGCTTCCACTTTACCTCGTTTCGTACCTCCTACAGGTTTATCAGGAGGACTTCTGTGAAGTTTAGATGGCAGGAGACAAGGTACTGGCGGAAGTAAAGCTGTGAGACTGGGTGGTGAGTTGTGTGTGTGAAGTTCAGTTGGTGGAGCACTTGGCCCGCAAAATGCAAAGGTCCTGAGTCCGAGTCTCGGTCCGGCACACAAATTTTGATCCGCTAGGAAGTTTCACGGGCGCCAATGCTCGATTTGTTACTAAGACAGCTCCTACAACCCCCCCTCCCCCCCAAGTTTCTGTCTTGGAAAGAGATTTTAAGATGAATATCACCAAAAATATAACAAGGGTAATGGAATGTAACAGATTTAAATCAGACGACGGTAAGTGAATTACATTATGTAATGGGACGTTAAGAGTAGTATATGAGTTTTGTTACTTAGGCACAAAAATAAATAATGGTGATAGAAGCGGAAAGGATCTAAAGTGATGACTGTCAATGACAACAAAAGCCTTTCTGCAAAAGAGAGATTTTCTAACATCGAATATAAATTCAAATGTTTGGAAGTTCTTTTTTAATTTATTTTTTAGCCTTCAGCTGAAGTGAAGCATGAACGATAAACAGATCATACAAGAGAAAGTGGTGGTGCTGAAGAATACTGAAGATTAGACGGGGAGATGGAACAACCAACGAAGTGAACAGAAATGGGAAGGAGAGAAATTAATGGCAAACTTGTCTAAAAGAAGGATTGCAGAAAACGTCCCAGGCATTAACGACTACCAATTTGATAATGGAGCGAAAAGTGTGTGTGGGGGGGAGAGGGGGGGAAATATTGTAGAGAGACCAAGTCTTGACTATAGTAAGTTCAAAAGGATGCAAACTGTAGCTGTTATATGTATGTAGGTTGTAGCTGTTATGCATATATAGGTTGTAGCTGTTATGCAGAGATGAGGAGGCTTGCACAGGATGCAAGGCCATAGCAGCCTTCACGATTAAACAGTGAGCACAGTATAGTCTCTTCGTCAAGTAAATGTGCCAGAGACTCTATTTGGCTCCTGTTTGCAGGGCAGGTCTCTCATTCACCTCTGATACAGTGCGGAGTTTCCTCGAATGTGCAAAAAAAGTCGACTAATTGTCCTTCTGGATGACAGCAATATTTCACCTTAAGTGCAAGCTGAGATCCAATAATATTTACTAGACGTCTGTAGAACCTACAGTTGTATGAGGTGTTACCGTTTTTCGACTGCATGTGTGTTGGAGTCTAACAGAAGTTAGCATATAAGTCAGAAGAGCACTCTGCATGAAGTCTGCTAGTAACCGATATAGATATAAATTGAAAAAAAAAATCCTTCTAGAGAAAACTCTTATACGTAACTCAATCATGAGAAAAAGGGGGATCGAATCGTTTGAAATTTGGCGTTACCGAGTGGAGATGAAAATTAAGTGGATTTATAAGACATGAGGAGGTTCTCCGCAGAAAAAGCGATGGAGGAACTTTGCGAAAAGCATTATGCAGCAGTACGGAGAGGATGATACGACAGCTTTGCACAGAAGGCAAAAATTTCGGGGGAAGACAGAGATGGGATTATGAAGGGTTTAACAAAAATACACCGGCAGACTTCGAAAGTTTGTAGAAAGTGTCTCTTGAAACGTCATCCAACGACGCCACAGTGCCTTCAAGCTACAGGGTTGGTTCTGAGCACTATGGGACTCAACTTCTGAGGTCATTAGTCCCCTAGAACTTGGAACTAGTTAAACCTAACTAACCTAAGGACATCACAAACATCCATGCCCGAGGCAGGACTCGAACCTGCGACCGTAGTGGTCTTGCGGTTCTAGACTGTAAGACTGTAGCGCCTTTAACCGCACGGCCACTTCGGCCGGCAGCTACAGGGATAAGGTCCGCAATAAGACCACCTTTTCGGCGGAAATGTATTGATATGTGCTGCTGGTTTCGCAGCTATTACTACGCTGAGGGGCCCTTACGGTGTTGTTGTGATAGGTGTAGAAGCGTTACACTCCATGTAACGCCCCGAGTATTGTCAGATCTAGTTACAGCTCACAGCGTCACAGCTCACGTTCGCTGCCGATGTAGTAGCTGGATGACATTTCCGAAAATGACTCCTTAACTTCAATTTGTTTCTCAGGATATCCTCTGAAAACCTTCCTGTACGTGTGTCAAAATATCTTTGTCACACTCAGCATTGATACTGTTCACTATCTGATGAAAGGTGTCCAGACACCTATTAGTGGGCGTTAATATGGAGTGTGTCCACACTTTGCCTCCATGACAGCTTGAATTCTTCTGGGGACACTTTCAGTGAGTGGTCTCAAAGTCTGTGAAAGAATGACAGCCCATTATTTCTCAAGAAAATGAAGTGATGACTACGCTGGGATTCGGAGAAAAATCGAGCTTCTAACTCAGCCCAAAAATGGTACACTGGGGTCAGGTGGGGTCTTTGGAAAAGCCAGTACATTTTAGGAATGATACTGTCCGCAGTCCATTGCCTTGCAGGTACTGCTTTACGGCAGGGCGCTGGTTGGTACAACTGATCATCGTCTGCGAACTGTTTCTCCACTGCACGCAGCATACATTGCTGTAATATACATTCATAAACTTGCGAATTTAGCATTTTCTCAAGCGCCGTAAGAGGACCACGTCTTAAACACGACAATGCCGTAACACCACCTCCCATGCATTTCACTGTTGTCACTACACATGGTTGAAGACAACGTTCTCCCGCTATTCGCCAAACCCAAACCCTTTAATCGAATAGCCACATGGTACAGAGTGATTGATCGCTCCAAATAAATCGTCTTCAACCATCCATTGTTCAGTGGCGTGGCTCTTTACATCACCTCAAGCCTCGCTTAGCATTCTTTACAGAAACTTGTGGCTTCTTTGTACCCCGTCCTTTTTTATTCCTGCCCGCAGTCATTGTGCTATTAATGCTTCTGGTACACTGTGGAATTCTTCAATGTTTCCTTCCCCTGATTTAATGCAATTTTTTACAACCACAGTCTGGTAATGACTGACTTACCCTCTTATTCAGTACATGAGGTTTGTATGGTCTTGATTTACCTGCGATTGTTCTTTCGGGTTCCCGCTTTACAGTCACATAACTTGGGCAACTTCGAAAGGCTTGAAATGTCCCCCTGGCTTTTTTACTAAGGTGACATTCTAATGACTAGTACACGTTCGAAATCACTATACTCTCCTGACTTATCCATTCTACTGTTACTACTTTTCTACTGGCAAAGCATTGTTCCCCGCCTCCTTTTATACTGGTGTGCCCGCTTTCGTAACGTCTAGTGATCAATTCCGCATTACATAAGGTTGCCGGGGTACCTTAGATCAGAAGATGTAATTGAGGATCTTGGGAGTTAATTCCATTGTGTTACTGCATTGGCAGAGGGGAGAGCATCGTAGCGGATCGTATCAAATTAGTCAGAAGGCAGTGTGTGAGTGTTCTGTTTAGGGCTATCCTTAGTTTGGCACATCCAGGTCTGACTACCAATGAATGCTATTGTGTACGTTTCACAGATGAATCCCATTTCATTTTATACAATAACTTTAGTCACACACTGGCTTGGATAGGATGCGGTACAAAAACGGCCTGGTGGTGGTAGCATTGGCGTCTTGGTGTGCACATGGATCGAAATAGTTAATCGTACGGAGCTTCACAAATTCATTCTTCGTTGGACTAACGCTATCCAAAGCTACAGTTGACAGCTCCTGAAATTAGTTGTATGAATTTTTGATGCCTTTCCTCCATACTTCCATTTTTATAGACAGAGAAACAGCTCGTTTATATTCGGCTGCTTTATTGCACATACGTTTCGCAATGGGCGATATCCACCGCATGAACTGAAGCGAGCTTATTCCAGTTGGGAGTCATCCGTCACCCGACAGGAAGGATGCTTCTGAAGTTCGTCGCAAATCTTTCTCAGGAGTGAGACTGTTTACCTATCTTGTAAGGATGTGTGTGCCACCAATTTGACGTTTACCTCCATTTTATTGCAACAAATCACATAAAAACTATTCATTTACGACAGACCCTCAATGTGGTGGTGTTTGAAACAGCATATATTCATAGAAACGAAGTTACAATAAAAAATACACGTATACATTGTGTTGTCTCTCACGCCTTTTGGTTCAAATTGAAGCAGTTGATAGTGGGTCCACAACTGCTTACACTGAGATAGTGAACCAAAGATTGGAAATGCATATTTATTGTGTTATGGGCATACATACCGTACACAACGTAACTCGAAGTAAGCTGACGACCACCAGTCTCAATGCATCCATGACAACTTCGTATGAAGCTCTGCCGCAATCTCTCAAAGCTCTCTGGTGTCTGTGGTACGAGGACTGGCAGCCTGAACCCTAGCAAGCAGGTCTTCATCCGTTTCTACGGGGATTTCATACACCTACGTCTTGAGGTGACGCCAGAGGAGGAGGCTCAGAAGCGTGAGATAGGGCGATCGGGCTGGACATGTGACAGGACCTCCCATTCCCATACAACGATGAGGATAAGTATTGTTCAATAATATCGAAGTGGGCTGGTGCACCGCCGTGTTGAAACTACTTCCTTCCACGGACAACAAGTGGTAGCACAACTCACAGGAACGTCAGATAAATGTGGAGGCAGAAAATACGATCCTATTAAGTGATCTTGGACAATGCTCGCCCACACGTTGATAGAGAATAGGTGCTGGTGGCCACCGATGTGGATGGCGTGGGGATTTTCTTCATTGCAGACACGTCTGTTGCGGCTGTTGAAAACATCAAGGTGAACGGTTCCTCACACGTGAACAATACAAATGTACGACGTGCGTCGCAGCAGCACTGCGGTGGACAATCTATTGACAGAGGAGAATGTGGGGCTCAAAATCCGTTGGTCCCAGTGCTTGCAGTTCTTTACAGAAGATATGTAATGCTTGTTCTACCAGTACTCAGCACACTGTTGTCTTCCAAGTGTGAGTTTCATGGGCTAGTTGATGTGTGCTTTCGTCATAAAGACGTTGTATCCTTTCCTGAGATAAGCTACTCCTTTATATCCTGGCGTCCGAGCTGGTCCCACAAACTTTCTATGTGGGACAGGTCTGGGGATATTGCTGCCAGCTTGAGTACCTCTACATGGCTCAGACAGTTCGTAGAGACAGGTGTCATGAATGGAAGAGGATTGTCCTGTTGAAAAATTGCACCACGATATTGTTGCATTGTAGGCAAAGCATGCGGTCTCAGGGTACCGGCGACGCACTGTTGCGCTGTCAGAGTTCCCCCGATCACTACCAGCCCTCACACCCAGTGGTTGCCCATACTGACATTCCTGGAGTAACACCACTTTGCCTCTACCATTCAATGAAATAATGGGTCCTCTCCGCAGGTCGTCGCCATACTCACCGACGATCGTCGTCAGGGTAGCGCTGAACACAGTGCGATGCCACTCCATACTTCCCTGTCACGGCGCCAGTCCAGACTCACTTCTGGTGTTGACAGTAGTCTACACGTGGGAGGGCAGTTTCCCAGTGCAGCTGCTTCTCGCCTCAGAATGTTGCACGGTGTCTACTGCTCGTTCGCAGATGGCACTTGTGAAGGGGTTGGTGCGCAATACGGCGATCCACTCTTGTGGTGGTTGGATGTGATCCATAGGGACCTTGACGACGTTCCCGTTTAGTACATCATAGGGCCAAAGTAACATCCGAATGCCCAAAATTTCGGGACATTGCTCGATTCGGCCAGGCGGCCACAGGTGACGCACAAGTTGCCACGTTTCAGACTCTGTAAGGTACTGATGACGCTGTCTCAGACGAATACGCGAGCTCTCCGTGTCCTCCACTGGAATACCTCAACATCTGACGCTGTTGTCGCCACTTACGTGGCCTACCAGCATTCTTAAGATCAATAAACATGAAAGAGACTAATACCCTCCAGTGGGCGCTCTAACTGTCACAGAGAACTGCAACTCTGAATCATTTACTGCCTTCTTATGTCGTTTACGTATAGGAAGTTGCTATGACACATGATCATGTCTTCTGGGCATTTCACTTTTCTTGTCATGCAATGTATTTGGTGACAAATTTTCATCATGTAAGGTGGCATGGCACGCCAGAGATACAAAGGACAAATGTGGTGAGTTTAGTGTGTTTTAGCCTTTTTACAGCGGTACTGGGAGTTACAATACAACTGGAGAGGAAAACTGTACGTGGTTTTTTGCCATAACATCCCCGGGGAGGGGCAGGCCATCCTGAGTCCCGAAATAAAGGATATATAGAATATATCCCCAGTACAATATGTACACATAAAAAATCTGTGAAATTTCGCCCAGTATTCCTGGAAACTCCTTCTCACGAAGGCACAGCGCACCGGCACCGGAAAGACTCCATATATCACGATCTACCTGCAATCGGAAAGGCCTCGTTCATCACGGTGGATGACACTCCAAACACTCACACGTCGTATGTTAACTTTCACATAGCAGTGTTCCCTTTTGCACCTTTTTGTGTTTGTGTACTTATAGGTTCGTTACGGAAATGTCAACGACTGTCTACGAAATGATATGTGGCCACTATGACACTTGCTCGTATATAATAGAGAGAACAAAAGTAGATGGGACTGAAATTGGCACTGTTCAAAACAGGAAGCAACTTATTGTAGAGAAATGCTTAAGACTAAATATTATACGGTGGTTAGTTGAAACGATTATCAGTCTAGCGTTCCAGATGACGCTCGCATACAGCTGTAAAAGCCACCACAGACTACCAAAGGTAAGCGAAGTCTACAGTAATTTTCTTAGTAGCTTTTGTCAGTTAATGTTGTACCCGCATTACATGTAGAGAAGTGCGTTGCATAAATATCGGGTCTTATCTCATAACGATCGCTTTCTGTACGTAAGCTGTCAGTGTCTTACTAGATTCTCCTAATCAGTGAACAGCCTAGAAACTGAGTGAGGCTGCATAAACGACCAGGTAACCTACAAAATATTTTTTCCCTCTACATAGATATCCTCCTGTATGTTACTTAAGAATAAACAGTATTTATAGTATACTGAAATTGTCGATGTTTAATCCTGGTTGTATTGGAAAATATTTGATTTACGATTGGAAATAAAGAAAAGTTGTGGTATAAAAATACATAGCTTTCACAAAGCGCTATACCCAACATCGTTTCAGCACTCCGTCAAAATTGTGAAAAACATGTTTCTGTTATTCATAAACAACTTTCACATTTATTAATAATAACAGGAAATTCTTGCCTTTGATCGCTATTAAGAACATTCTATTGAGTACAAAAAACAACAGTATTTATATATAAATTTTATCAAATGACTCCGCAATTGAGAATAAGGACTACCATCAGCTGTAGATTGGAATGACGACAGTGAAACTTTGTGGCGGACTGGGACACGTGCCCGCAGTTCCCGCTTATGGTCAACGGCCGCCTTGACATTTGGCTACACGTGTACATCTCAAGGCCAGACTCAAACTTCTATATGTGGTTAACCATGCGCCTACGACCTGTATTCGTACATCCATTATGTATGTTCCCGTACAGGTCAGATGCTGTGCTTGAATGTCGCTTGCCCGGTATCGGCAGATAAATACGATATTTCAGTGTCTGTGCTATTCTGATTGCGATGCAAAGTTACTTTGGACATGCATGCGATCTACTAATTCATACTACTTATAAAATGCAATTTATATTCTATAAGAACGTAAAATACACAATGGACTAACACTGAATGATGTACGTGTCTGGTTAAGTACAAAACAGAAACAAACAAACAACAAAAAAACGAAAAGAAGTCGTCGGCTCGCAGTTTCTATCTAACACAACATTTATGCTTCTTTCCCTACCAGTGCTACCACGACTGCCGGTAATCTTATCATTTACTACGTCATTTATATGATGTACTGCAACTACCGAACCGTAGATTTGGTAGGACGCAATTGTAAGCTCGTTTATAACCGGGTAAGAAAGAGTAAAAGAAAGAGAATTCGATTTCTAAAATATGTGAAACGTCAGGTGACGAGCACAATCGAGGGTATGATTTTGTTACTGAATTTCCAGAAATGAAGAGGACGTTATGCAATAAATGGGCCCAGTTACACTGAAATAAGAAACAACGAGAACACGGGAAGATGTTGATCTTGAAGCAAGGACAATAACTATGAATGACGGTAGTAGTTTCAAGTGACGAAATCTCTAGAGCTGTAAGTTAAAGAAAATATTTTTTTTTTATCATTATAAATCTGCAAGCATTGCCAGCATTGCTGAGTGGAAGATACGAGTATATGAGCAGTATACATTAAGTAAATTATACCTTAAAAGGACGGAGCATGCGTCATACTATAATTTACACAGCGGCCAGGAAAAATTTTGCGGTGATAATACATAAGATGTTGCTTCATAATATGATAGGCGTATGTGTCAGTAGCGTATGTGTCAGTACAAAATATCCGCTCGTACAGTACAGAGCGTAGCCCACTTGGTTGCGAGTTTAGGTGAATCAGGCGTCGATCCATTCCGTGCGACCGATTAACGACTGTGACTGCTGCACCGGCCATCCTGAGTGTGGTTTCTAGGAGATTTCCCCAGCTCGTTTAGGTAAATGCTGGGCTGGCTCCCCAATTTCCGCTTCAGAAAAATATAGCAAAGAGTTAAAATACAATCACATACGTAACAAAATTTATACATTTCACAGAGAGTTGACGCACACGACTTCCCTCCTTCAGGTAACTGACAACTGCGGCAAAAGGAAGGGCATCCTGCCGCAAAGTTAAATAAAATAAGATTTCCTAATATTGAGTACAGCGGACGCCGGGATTAACGCGAAGAAGGAGAAGAAGAAAATACCTCATAAAAGGAGGACAAGCAGGATTTAATCATCAAAACAATTAGAAAACGTGCAGTTTGCATACTTAAGAAAGCATATCATCGAATTTTACACTCCTGGAAATTGAAATAAGAACACCGTGAATTCATTGTCCCAGGAAGGGGAAACTTTATTGACACATTCCTGGGGTCAGATACATCACATGATCACACTGACAGAACCACAGGCACATAGACACAGGCAACAGAGCATGCACAATGTCGGCACTAGTACAGTGTATATCCACCTTTCGCAGCAATGCAGGCTGCTATTCTCCCATGGAGACGATCGTAGAGATGCTGGATGTAGTCCTGTGGAACGGCTTGCCATGCCATTTCCACCTGGCTCCTCAGTTTGACCAGCGTTCGTGCTGGACGTGCAGACCGCATGAGACGACGCTTCATCCAGTCCCAAACATGCTCAATGGGGGACAGATCCGGAGATCTTGCTGGCCAGGGTAGTTGACTTACACCTTCTAGAGCACGTTGGGTGGCACGGGATACATGCGGACGTGCATTGTCCTGTTGGAATAGCAAGTTCCCTTGCCGGTCTAGGAATGGTAGAACGATGGGTTCGATGACGGTTTGGGTGTACCGTGCACTATTCAGTGTCCCCTCGACGATCACCAGTGGTGTACGGCCAGTGTAGGAGATCGCTCCCCACACCATGATGCCGGGTGTTGGCCCTGTGTGCCTCGGTCGTATGCAGTCCTGATTGTGGCGCTCACCTGCACGGCGCCAAACACGCATACGACCATCATTGGCACCAAGGCAGAAGCGACTCTCATCGCTGAAGACGACACGTCTCCATTCGTCCCTCCATTCACACCTGTCGCGACACCACTGGAGGCGGGCTGCACGATGTTGGGGCGTGAGCGGAAGACGGCCTAACGGTGTGCGGGACCGTAGCCCAGCTTCATGGAGACGGTTGGGAATGGTCCTAGCCGATACCCCAGGAGCAACAGTGTCCCTAATTTGCTGGGAAGTGGCGGTGCGGTCCCCTACGGCACTGCGTAGGATCCTACGGTCTTGGCGTGCATCCGTGCGTCGCTGCGGTCCGGTCCCAGGTCGACGGGCACGTGCACCTTCCGCCGACCACTTGCGACAACATCGATGTACTGTGGAGACCTCACGCCCCACGTGTTGAGCAATTCGGCAGTACGTCCACCCGGCCTCCCGCATGCCCACTATACGCCCTCGCTCAAAGTCCGTCAACTGCACATACGGTTCACGTCCACGCTGTCGCGGCATGCTACCAGTGTTAAAGACTGCGATGGAGCTTCGTATGCCACGGCAAACTGGCTGACACTGACGGCGGCGGTGCACAAATGCTGCGCAGCTAGCGCCATTCGACGGCCAACACCGCGGTTCCTGGTGTGTCCGCTGTGCCGTGCGTGTGATCATTGCTTGTACAGCCCTCTCGCAGTGTCCGGAGAAAGTATGGTGGGTCTGACACACCGGTGTCAATGTGTTCTTTTTTCCATTTCCAGGAGTGTATTTCGACCACTGGTGGTGCTCGTTTTCCAGCAGCAGGATATTTACGTTTCTGGATATTTCCATGGCGTCTTCGACGTGGCACGGATACGACGTCACACCATCGTGGTCTGATCACCAGCCAACTCCAGCTGAAATAAACCGCAGCGCCTCCCTCAGCTGAGGTGATCACGATAAATGAGCAAAATCATTTTGCTCGTTAAGCACCCTGTCTGGCTCTTTTGATTTTGCAGCGTAATTTCCAGTTCATCTAAAACGTCGATCCGCCTGCCTTTTTCCATTTTGTGCGTCATATTCATTCGCTCTTTAGTGTCATCTGTGGTGATTCCCTCCCTATATGTCAACCTAAAGCAAATTTGTTCTACTTTCTGCGTTCTGATGTAAGTAACTAAAGACACGTGGCAGCAATCAGTATGAAGAATTCCCTCGTTTGTAGCCGAGGTGATGTCAGCTCTCATTTTGGTAACCTTCGTACTTGGCAGACCAACTCACTATAGTGTGTTCTCTGAGGCATCAAACTTAAAGGACCGAAGGACATGTATTTTTATATATCCTCCTCCATCCGAACAGGCTTCCCAATGCCCATCGGTAGCAATCAACCGCCGTATCGTCCTCAGCTGATAGGCGTCACATGCTGCGGATATGAAGGGGTATATGGACAGAGCACCGCTGACGTAGCCGTTGGCCGTTTTCGTGACTCCAGCCGCTACTTCTCAATCAAGTAGCTTCTCAATTGGCCTCACAGGGGCTGAGTGTCCCCCCCCCCTGCCCCCCGGGCCATGTTCTCCTGGCGGCATGCGACTCGCTCGCCTGGTACTCTGGTACTCTCTGCAAACGAGGGGCCAGTTTAATCAGGAAACTCGTTGAAACGTTGCTTGAAGACGACGCCGCCACTTACCCGACAACCCAAGGACATAATATCAATTTTTAATTTAGAAAGTGTGAACTCTCGTCATCGGGAACTATACACCACGATTCTTTTCTTAGTTCTGGCCAAGTATAAGCAATTAAAATTTCCTCCTCCACTACGAAGCAAACCGACTGCAATCGATTTGGACGCCATCGCACAAGCGCTTGTTGTGGAGGCGAGTGCTGCTCCAAATCAGTCAAACTGAAATAATGCCTGTTACTTTTTTATCCTTGCCAGTCTGTGTCTCTAAAGGTACAACGGACTGTTCGAGTTCTGACTCTGCAGAGTTAGGATACTTTCAGCCAGATACCAGACGAACTGTAATGAGGCTCTTCTATTATGGTAAGTTATTTCGCACAAGGGTGTCTGAATCCTGAGTCTAAAATTTTGCCAAATATCTTGTAACTATTTTTAAAGAAACTTGAACGTTTCCCATTGTTAAAGTATTTATTTCGTTTGTTCATTAAATCTTTTTGTCTATGAGACATGATCATGTACCATGTCACTCTGTTGAGAAATTATTTTAAAGGAAAAATTTTAAGTGTCAGAGAGCCTAATAATAAAGTATCGAACAGTAATAACGAATACAATAACAATAGGAAAGTACACCCAAAACTATAACTTACGTGGGTTTAGAATTATAAAATTCAATCAATAAGAATCATTATGGAATTTCCTTCTAATTATTTGGAAAATAACAGAAAGGCCAAATAAGGGATGTTCTTCCAACTGCTCCTCTGAGTTATTGAAACCGGATCACGAGAAACTGAAGTATTGGATGGTTCATATTTTTCATTCATTTTCGTCAATCCTACGTGTACTAACACAACGTAGTGGACTCAAAACTAAATGTCTCTGAGAATTCCAACACTACTCCCCACCCTTGTTTGAAACGCCGTTTCTGAAAATGGAAACCCCGCCCGAATATTTGTGATTGGGACTCCCCCTGCCTCATTACAGTTCCTCTGATATCTGGCTGAAAGTATCCTGACTCTGCAGTCGGTCAGAACTCGAACAGCCCGTTGTACCTTTAGAGGCACAGATTGGCAAGGATAAAAAGTAATAAACAATCTTTCGGTTTCACCAGATGTGTGCAAAGGTAGAAGAGCTACGACTCTGTTTGGAAAACTTACAGAGCTCTGAAAAGATACACATCCACTGCCTATCAGAACACTGCTCAACCAGAGAGGAGTTCCAGAAGCTAAATATGAAAGAATTCACTCGAGCAGCTAACTCATTAGAAATTATAAGAGAAAAGGAGGCGTTGCTATATATATTGAAACAGAACACAACTTCAAAACTATAGAAATTAATAGATTTTGTGGAGGTTAGCACACAGAAGTGTGTCCTTATAAATTAACACTGATAAAAAGTTCACTTTCAATTGGAACTACGTGTAGGTATCCCACTGGGAAGTTTGAACTACACTGTGAAGCCAAAGCATTATGACCACTGCCCATCGCGACGATAGATGCCACCTGGTGGCAATGCGAGCACGTGATGCGGTAACAGATGTATACAAACGGAACAGACACGGATGTGGGATCGCCTTAGCGAAGGCATGGGCTGCAAATGCGAAAATCTATTCAGATAAGCTATTTTGAGAAAGTGCAGATTATTATCACGCAGAACGTGTGAACGACTATCTCGAACACGGCGAATCTGGTCGAATGTTCACGTGATACTGTCGTGAGGATCTACGGAAAGAGCAGAAGGACAGTGAAAGTAGCACTAGGCGCTAAATGTTGGGCGTGCACGACTATTCGCAGAACGTGGGGTTCGGAGACTTCTCTGCTCTGTAAAGTAGGATAGACGGTGATCTGTGGCATCTCTGCCGACAGAGCACAATGCTGGTACACGAACGAGTACTTCGGAGCACACCATTCATCGTAAATTGTTGAACATGGAGCTCTGCAGCAGACCGCCCATACGTGTTCACATGTTGACCCAACTACATCGTCAATTACGACTGCAGTGGCACGGAACCATCGGGATTCGACCGTTGACCAACGGAAACGTGTCGGCTCTTCGGGTGAATCACTTTTTTGCTACACTAGGTCTCCACAAACGCCGTCATGCAGGTGAACGGCGGTTCGAAACGTGCAGCGTGCCACGGACGCAGGCCGGTGGGAGCTATGGGCGACATTTCCCTGGGTTTGCGTGGGACCCGTGGTAGTAATCGAAGACGACAGCTAAGAACCATCCGCATCCCTGCACGCTTGGTACCTTTCCCGACGGCTGCATCATCTTTCAGCAGTGTAATTGTCCTTGTCTCGGAGACAGAACCATGCTACAGTGGTTTAAGGTGCACTATAGTGAACTCACGTTGACGTCTCGGCTATCAAATTCACCTGATGTAAATCCTATGGAACCCTTCTTTGTCACTATCGAGCGCCATCACAGCGTACGCAAACCAGTAGCTCGTTATTTACGTGAATTACATGACCTGTACATAGACATCTAATGCCACACACCTCCACAAACCTACCAATAAACTGCTGGATTCCTTATACGCAGAAGAAGTGGTGTAATTCGTTCGAAAGGCGGACAAACAAGCTTTTAAGCAGGTGGTCATAACGTTTTGGCTCATCAGTGTATTTATGAGACATGTGGATTCCATGTCTGACAGACAACAAGCTGTTATGTTTTAGTATTTATATAGTGTGTAGTGATTTCGGTGTTCTTTCTCTAAACGATTCTGATAGGAAAAAGATCTGGAAACCTTTTTGGGAACTGTATGTGGTCTCGCAGTAATTAATATTCCAACACTGGTAGATAAATACAGCAGAGAGTTGATTGATAACGTTACCTTTCGTGAAGATCAAAGCAAGAAAATAACGTGTACACAGTAACAAAAGCTCTCTGTGTTCATGATGTACAGTTAGTGTAAATAAGTTAGTGCCTTACAGTATAGGTTCCCCTCACTGGAAAGCAGAGTAGTTACTCCAGGACAAACGGTTTTAGGAATAATTCGCAAGAAAAAACCTGGACTGCAATTAACGATGAGTCAAATTTGATGCATTGTAAGATAAATTCATATAATTATTTGAAACTAGCTTTCATCTTAAGTTAATAATAAAGAATATATAACGGCCATTAACAAAACCGTGGATCATTGTGTCTTGTGAAAGAAAAAAGGAAACTGTTGGCAAGAACAAATAAAGATCGTACTATAGTTACACACTACAAAATCTGCTCAAAAATACTAAGAAATGTTTTTAAAAACTCAAAGAACATGTACGTTATATCAGAAATCAATGACTCCTGTAACTGACTTGTGTCTACACGGAATGTACTGAAATTAGAGACAGGATAACATGTCATAGGACATAGAACAGGGTAACATCACTATTAATTTAAATAGAATACTTGTATGTAAGCAGTCACAGGTAGAATAATCATTTCTTAAATGGAGTGTAAAACATAGGGACAAGCGGTTCCAGAGAAACATCAGTGACAGCTGCATGTTGAAAAAGCGTTTCACATAAAATCGGATCACAGGAATATGAAGGTGAGTTACTGTTAACAGTTCATTGATAAGGTTGCTGTCATCAGAATGGACAGCAAATCAACATCAGCAATAATAGTTCAGATACACGTGTAGACGCCACAAGCCGAAGATGAAGAGAGAGGGAGAGAAGGCATATGAGGATACTGAACAACTAATTCTGTACGTAAGGACAGATGAAAATCCAACAGGCATGAGGAATCGGAACGCGGTTGCAGGGGGAGGAATACAAGAAAGGATTACTGGAGAATATCGACTAGGTAGTAGGAATGAGAGAGGCGAAATTTCAGCCAATAGCAGCGAATGATCTGTTCAAGAACCACAAGAGGAGGAGATACACTTGGAAAAGACACGGGGACACGGGAAGCTAAGGCGAAATGGTTGCATGAAAAATGTGAAGAAATCTAAGAAGACATAATTGCCGGGAGGACTGACTCAGCATACAAAACAATCAAAGCAACAATCGATGAAATTAAGAGCAAGGGGCGATGACATTAGGAGTGGAGTGGGAATTCCAATTTTACATCCAGACGACAGAGCAGATAGCAGGAAACCGTACGTTAAAGGGCTCTATGAGGGGGATGACTTGCCCGATGTCGTAATAGAAGAAGAAACAGGTGCCCACAGGGAAGAGATAAGGGATCCAGTATTAAAATCAAAATTTTGAAGTGCTTTGAACGACTTAAAATGAAGTTAGGCAGAAGGGGTAAATAAAATTTCATCGGAATTTCTAAAATAATTGGGGGAAGTGACAACAAAACGACTATTCACGTTGGTGTGTAGCATGTATGACTCTGACGAAATACCATCTGACTTCCGGAAAAACATCATCCACACAATTTCGAAGATTGCAAGAGCCGACAAACGCGAGAATTATCTCACAGTCAGCTTAAGAGCCCATGCATCGAATATGCTGACAAGAGTAATATGCGAAGAATGGAAAATAAAATTTAGAATGTGCTAGATGATCTGGTATCAGATAGGCAATTCTGAAGTTGCGATTGATAACAGAGGCAAAACTAAAGAAAAATCATGACATGTTCATAGGTTTTCTCGACCTGGAAAGAGCGTTCGACAACGCCAAATGTTGCAAGGTATACGAAATTCTGTGAAAAATAGAGGTAACCTATACTGACAGACCGGTAAATTACAATGTGTTCAAGAGCCAAAGGGGAATAATAAGAGTGGAAGACCACGAAAAAAGTGCTCGGATACAAAAGGGGGCAAGACAGGGATGAACTCATTTCCCCCTTACTGTTTAACCTAAATATCGATGAAGTGATGAAGGAAATAAGAGAAAGGTTCAACAACGTGATTAAAACTCAGGGGTAAATGATGTCAATGATATGACTCGCTGATGACATTGCTACCCTCAGTGAAAGTGAATTTGAATTACAGACTCTGTTGACCGGAATGAACAGTCTCTTGTGTGTAGAATATGGCCTGAGAGTAAATCAAAGACGAAAGTGGCAGAAATGAGAACAGCGAGAAATTTATCAGATTAGGGATCATGAAGTAGATGAAGTTAATGGATTCTGCTAGTTAGGCAGCAAAATAACCAGTGATTGACGGAGCAAGGCGGACATCAAAAGCAGACGAGCACTGACAGAAAGGTCATCTACTAGTGTCAAACATAGGCCTTAATTTCAGGAAGAAATTTCTGAGAATGTACGTTTGGAGCACAGGACTACATGTTAGTGAAACATGGACTGTGGGATAACCGAAACAGAAGAGAATCGAAGCATTTGAGATGTGATGTTACATAATAATGTTGAAATTTAGGTGGATTAATAAAATAAGGAATGAGGAGATTCTCTGCAGAATAGGCGAGGAAAGGAATATGTGGAAAACACTGACAAATGGAGGGAGCTGTAGAGTATAAAAACTGTAGAGTAAATCGGAGACTGGAATACATCCAGGAAATAACTGAAGAAGTCTGTTGCAAATGCCGCTGTGAGATGAACGGGTTAGTACAGAAGAGGAATTCGTGGCGGTATGTATCAAACCAGTCCGAACACTGATGTCTTAAAAAAATTAATTAATATTTCACCCACTTCTCCTTCGGAAATTCTCTCAAAATCAAAAGCACATCTAGATCTGAAGCCGTTTCCGTCAATGTACTCAAGAGTTGTTACCATATAATAAGTGATACCTTTTCTGAAATATATAATGCAGTAAGGCCTCGGGGTATTATCACAGACAACAATAATTAGTACTGTCTTTTCTGAAATATGTAATGTACCACGAACTCAGAATATTTTTCCAGAGATTTCACATATGCTATTGTTTAACCCCTCAATAATAAAGGTGATATGAGAGATGCCAATAGTTTCTGACCCTTTCACTACTGACCTCATTTTCGAAATTTTGTGAGAAGGTAATGCACCTTAGAACAGCATCCTACCATAAATAGTATCCAACCTGAACAGCAGTGATATCTTTAGTAAATCACATTTGGACTTTTAGAAAAGTTGCGCTAATCAGAATCCGATTTACACGTTCACCTACCAAAATTGTTCGAGCATGAAATAACAAAATAGCACCAGTTAGCTTTGTCTGTGACCCGTCTAAGGTACTTGAATTATACTCCTAGATAAACATAGGATTCGTGCAACTAGTGGTATAGCCGACATGGGAATAAATGTCTGACGAAAAGGGTGCAGGTAGTTGCTCTTAATAATTCAACAAATTTAAGTAGAGGAGATTCTTCTGATGTAGAAGATCAGTTATGGGATGTCACAACGCTCAATCATAAATCCATTGTTGTTTCTTACGTACGTAGAAGGCATTACATAAAATACACAACAAACAAAATTAGTTGTTTTAGGAAATGACACTAACATTGTCACCAAGCCAAGCACACATACAGCAACAGGAGAATTGTTAAATAATGTTCTTAAAAGCATTATTGAGTGGTTTTCTGCGAATGGTCACATTATCAATTTTAAAACGACACAAACTGTTCAGTTCTGCACATCTAGAGGCACTGCACCAACGCAGGTAACACATGCACATGAGGAAGAAAAAATCATGAGAGTGGGAAATTTTAAGTTTTTAGGTGTCCATACAGCCGAAAGTTTAAATAGTGAAATAAACGTTTTTGAGCTCCTAAATCAACTCAGTTCAGCCACATCTGCACTTAATAACATTGCAGATTTTGGGGAAGAAAAATCAGTAAGTTAAGTATTTTGTCTATTTTCATTCGATTATGTCGTGTGGAACAATGTTCTGGGATAGTTAATCTATAAGAAGCAAAGTTTTCATTGTTCAGAAAGTTTTTGTAAGGATAATATTGGTGTTGACCGACGCTCAACTTATAGTTTAAGGAGTTTGGAATTTTGACTACTGCTTCACAGTATATTTAATCCTTCATTAAACTTGCTGTAAATAATCAAAAACACCTCAAAGGGAACAATAACGTCCATAATTACAATACGAAAAAAAAGACATTCATTATTCCACACTGATTCTGTCTTTAGCACAAAAGCTGGCGCACAACGCTGATAACACAATATTTGGTCACCTAAAACGTCTGAGAGTCAGCAAAGTCAAATCTGAAAAGAGGATGAAAAACTTTACCCTCACAACTCCTGTTCTGAAGAAGAATTTCTATTTATGTAATACGCCAAAAGTGGGTAGTTATTACAAATTCACGCTGTATGTAAAAAAAAAAAAATTCAAAGTGATCATCATGTAGCGTTAGTTATGTATGTATTGTATAATAAGAATGTGGTATGACTCCCTCCACATCATTACGATTAATCGTAGATATCTAATTAACTCACTAAATAAGTAACTATCTAATGACACACCAAAGTCATATCATATTAAATCGTTAGGCATGATTTATATTGCACTTTTAATTGCGGTGTAAATGAAATCGAAATCTTAGTACACAGAGGCATACCGACAATCCTTCTTTCCACGAACAATACGAGGCTGGAATAGAAGGGGGAACCGATAGAGGTACTCAAGGTACCCTCCGCCACACACCGTCAGGTGGCTTGCGGAGTATGGATGTAGACGTAGATGTAGACTAACAAATGTTCGCAAGTAAAACTTGCACGAAGATGGAGGCTCAACCTGTAATTCATCGTTTGTGTCGGAGACACACAATGGGTCTCCCGCGAAACACCTGAAGAATCTCACGTTATCAGAACTCTAAACTTACCACATGTTTTGGAATAATCTTCAGAGCTATGACTCCATTGTTTGTAAGATATTCAAGGGACGACAGCAGTAAATGGTTCCTGCGCTAATTTGCACAAATTTGTGAAGACTCACTATTTTTCTGGGTATTAGTGCTCTTGGCATTTATAACAGTTATCAAAGAAAACATCCACTGCTCGTGAAATACGAGGGAAAAAGCTCTGCATCTGGGTATGTCTTTCGTTCCCACAAAAAATATGGTACCAACAGATTACCGACTGCTCAGCATCCACTGTATACAGTCATTTGTTACGGGCACTCTGTTTCAGGCTGACTATTTATCTGTTCCGTAAAAACAGGTATGAATATGGTCTTCATTTACCCTTCTCTTCTCCGTAGGTATTAAACATTAGTTCCTTTGCAGAAAATTTTCGCCGTAAAACTACGGAGTCGTTGTTTGTCTTAGGTACCTATTAATATAATTATAGTCACACTTCTATTTTGTTGTTGTTTGCAGTCACGGAGATCTTAAAACTAAGTTCTTGCTGCCTATCCTGGCGGAAACAGTGATCTCTTTATTTCGACATTGTGAATCAAGCGAATGAAGCTAAATGTAATCTAGACGTAAAATTTAATAAGAAATATCCAGCACTTAAACCTATGGTCTTGTATGACGCTACCGTAAACCCAGAATAAAATTTCAGCAGAACTTCCAAGTGTTGTCACACAATCATTTTGTTTGATTTATAATCCAAAACGGTTTACTGTTCAACTTACAAATCGAAGAAGGGAAGGGAATGAAGGGACGTTTCAGGAATGGATTAAAATTCAAGGTTAAAGAATATTAATGATAAGACTCGCTAACACTATTATTCTGAGTCCAAGTAAGGACGAATTAAAAAATGAGTTGAAATGAATGAACTGTCTGCTGAACCCGAAATACGTACTGATGGTAAACCAAAGAAAGACAAATGTACAGAGGGAGGAAAGTACCGAGACATTGCAGAAATGAGATCGGTTACATCAAAACTGAAGGCGTCGTAATAAACGAAGTGAAGCAGTTCTACTAGCTGAAAGAAAAACTACCATGATAGACACAGCAGAAAAGAAACAAAACAATAGAACATTATTCCCCAAACGAAGTCAGTAATCATTTTCTTCCTAGAGGGTACCATCAACAGCTGTTATATTTGCTTTATTTAATTACGCTGAACTTCCCAATTTCGCCTTACATGCCATTTTCATATGCATAGGTGCCAACATCCCATAATATAATAGTATCAAACATAGACCTTCGTTATACAAATACACATCTGAGAAGGTACGTGTAGCCAACAGCACAATATGGGAGTGAATAATGATCTGTAAGAAACCGAAAACCGAAAAGAATTTAGGATATGGTAATGAAGATTGCTGAAAATGAATTGGAATGATAAGCTGAAAAATGAAGAGTTTCTTCGCAGAATCGGCGAGGAAAGAAATCTACGGGAAACACTGACTAGAAAGGACTGAATGACTGGACGTGTGCTAAGACACCAGCGAATAATTTCCACGGTACTAGACGGAGTCGTAGTGGGCAAAAATTGGCAGGGAAGACAGAGAATTCATTGTAGACAGCAAATAAATTAAGACGTTGGGTGCAAGCACTACTGTCATCGTTAGAAGAAGAAAATGGCTCACAAGAGAAAAAGCGACATGCTGCATTAAATTATTCAGAAAAAGATAATGGTCTAGTTTTAATTCGGTCACCATTTGAATTTTTCTCGGCTCACTTTATACCAGAAATATCCTAAATTTCTTTAAAATAAAATTCTTGTGCTCATCATAATTCATTTTAAAATAAGATAATCATTTAATATATCTGTAAACAAACACCTATGTAATAAACGAAAAGCACCAGTTTGCTTTTGTTCTGCAATATTCAGTTCCAAACAACTTGAACTTATCTAGTGTTTAGAGCTGTGCACAAAACCATAACAAGAATCAATCTCAGAGTCATTTCACTTCACGAAACTTCCTGCTGTTTCGTAAAAATGCATCAAAACTCACAAGTAAACACTAACGAAAATAAGCATATCTTTTGAAGGTTCGTAGTGACCCTTTGGCGAAGTTTATAGTAAATTTAATGCTTTACCTTGCCCTTTAATCCTTATGCATTAGGTGTGCTGATGCAGACGATTTCTAATAAATGCGAATAAATTCGCTCTCGCCATCAGTAATTGAAATTTGTGTCTAACAGAATCGTTTAAGGACTGAATATTCTGTAAATTAACTTTTAAAGAGCTACTTTTGTTTATTCCTTATCTGCCACATAGAGTGATAGACAAGATTTCGGTTGACTCTGTCATCCTTGTCATAAAAGCTTGGGTTAAATATAATTGCAACCAATACTGTCCGTTTCTATTTGATGATTAATTTTCTCTTAGTTAGTTAAAAAAACGGCAGTGTTATGTGATTTACATATCATTATTCGCGCTCTTTATCTGCTGAACGTCAACCAACTAGAGGACATATCGTTTATATTAATTTCAGTTGTATCACCGAGGGAGGTGGCGCAATGATTCGCACACTGGGTTCGCATTTGGGAGGACGGCCATTCAGATTTATACCTTCCGCGCTTTCCCTAAATCTCTCTGTGCAAATGACAGGACGGTTCCATTAAAAGGGCGTGGCCGATTTATTTACTTATTTTTTTATTTACACATCTAGCTCCGTAGGACCAAATTGAGGAGTGAGTCTCCAAGTTCATGGAACGTGTCAATACATGAAATTACAACACAGAAGTAATAACAGATAAAATAGTTTATGAACTAAAAAAAAGTCAAGCCGTAAGTTTAAGTAAACGCTATCAACAGTATAGCATAGGAATCAGCTTAATTTATCATGGAACTCCTCACCACAATAGAAAGAATACCCCACGAGGAAACTCTTCAGTTTCGTTTTGAATGTGCTTCGAATACTGCTAGGATTTTTTAATTTTTGTGATAGCTTACTGAAAATAGATACAGCAGTATATTCCACACCTTTATGCACAAGAGTTTAGGAAGTGCGATACAAATGCCTAGTATTAACTGAGTGAAAGCTGCTAATTCTTGACAATAAGCTGATACTGTTAACAAGACATGACAGTAAGGAATATATTGAGCAGTCAATGTCAGAATACCCAGAATAGTGAACAGCGGTCGACAACAGGTTCGTGAACTCACACCACTTATTGCCCGAACTGCACGATTCTCAGCCAAAAATGTCCTTTGAGAATGGGAAGAGGTACCCCAAAATTTAATACCATATGGCATAAGCGAATGAAAATAAGGAAAGTAGACTAATTTCCGTGTCCAAATATCACTTAATTCAGATACCGTACGAATGTGGGCTTTCCACAACAGTTAACTATGTACCTGAACACCTAGAAATTTGAACTGTTGAGTTTCACTAATCATACGCCCATTCTGTGAAATTAAAATGTCAGTGTTTGTTGAACTGTGTGTTAGAAACTGTAAAAACTGAATCTTACCGTAATTTAACGTTAGTTATTTTCTACAAGCCATGAACATATGTCATGAACTGCACTGCTTGAAACAGACCCAACGTTGCACTCAACATCCTTTACTACCAAGCTAGTGTCATCAGCGCAGACAAAAACATTTAGTAACCCGTAATGCTGGATGGCATATCATTTATATAAATAAGGAACTGGAGTGGCCCAGACACTGAAGCCTGGGGCACCCCCCCCCCCCCCCCCCCCCATTTGACCCTGCCCCACTCAGACCCCACATCACAGCCATTCTCAACTGTTAATAATGATCTTTTGCTGTCTGTTGCTAAAATAAGAGGTGAACCAATTGTGAGCTACTCCCGTATTCCATAATGGTCCAACTTCTGGAGCAATATTTTGTGATCAACACAATCGAACGCCCTAGTTAAATCAAAAAATGTGCCTAGCAATCGAAATCGTTTGTTTGTTTAATCCATCCAGTACGTCACAGAGAAAATATAATATCCCTTTTTCAGTTGTTAAACACTTCTAAAGCCGAACTGCACATTTGATAGCAAAGTAAGTGATATAAAATGATCAATTGTCCGTACATACTCAGCCTTTTCAGTAACTTTAACCAACACCGATGGCACAGAAATAGGTCTAAAATTGTCTACGTTATCATTTTCTCCATTTTTGTAAAGTGGCTTTACTACGGAGTACTTCAATGGTTCAGGAAACTGACCATTCTTAAAGGAAAAATTTCAAATGTGGCTAAGAACAGCGTTAACATGTGCAGCACAGTACTTCAGTATTCTGATAGCCACTCCATCTTACCCATGAAAGTCCTTAGTCTCCAGTGATTTAATTATTGACTCACTCTTCCCCTTATCAGTATCACAGAGGAGTATTCCAGACATCAAGCTCGGAAACGTATTTTCCAAGAGAGTTATATGATTATCTGTAAAAACTAATTTTTCATTTAATTCACCAGCGATGCTCAGAAAATGATTGTTAAATACTGTACATATATCTGACTTGTCAGTAACAGAAATATTTTTACTACGAACTGGCTTTATATCGTCGACCTTGTGGTGCTGACCAGACACTTTCTTCACAACTGACCATATTGTTTTAATTTTATCCTGTAAATTATCTATTCTGTTCGCGTACCACCTACTGTTTTCCTTCCTAATAACATTTTTAAGCACCTTACAATACCTTTTGCAGTGGGCTACTGTAGTTTGATTATGACTACTTCTAATAATATGATGTTATTACCGCTTTATTCTAGATGATATCCTTATCCCAGTAGTCAGTCACTTAGTCTGCCTTTTACTGCTAGTACCGCGTTTATAACGTTCTAATGGAAAGCAACACTCAAAGAGCATAAGAAATATGTTAAGGAAAGTATTATATTTGTCATATATGTTATCAGCACTATCAATATCCTGCCACTCTTGTTAAAAAACTCTCTATTTCTGTTGGATTAGCTTTCCTACACAGTTTGTAATTATATGTAATATTATCCTTAACTAAAACAATCTGTGCTTGTGCTCCATCTCTAAGGATTTCTTTTAAGGCGGTACGTTAAACCATAATTTTTCTTCATTATTTCAATTGTGTACACTTGTATGCATGTTTAGATATGTGGTGCACTTCAAGCTAATCGCAATTCTACGTTTAGTTTCGTCGTATCATTTCATATTTCAAGTTAAATAGCTTCACAAATTTTAATTCTTGCAGTACATTGTACGATATTACGCAGAACTACTTCTGAATATTATGTAGTCTGCAGAACTAACTCGCTCTTAAAGTTCTGGAATGTTGCTGTGTAATTTGTACTACGCTGTACCAGGTAGCTTATATACAAAAATATTTTTTAGCGCGCTTCGCCTAGTAATATTTGTCAAACCTACAAACTAGTGCTTAACAATTCTTTGAAAAGGTGTCATTAAAGCAACGTTTAAAAGGAAGAAGTCCTATTTACGCAGTAGATCTACATTTCATCTAAAAACACAGCCGAAGGCAGGAAAGGGAAGTACGCTTCTAATTTGTATCAGTGATGTATCTCTCTTTAAAACGTGCAGGAAGCAGTAGTTGCTGTTTGGTGTAGCTTGGAACTATTCCTTAGTTTGGCAGTACTTGCTGATACAGCATTGGCTATTCCTATACAGATACAAATATTCTGGTCTGTCTGCTCAGTGTCGGTGTTATTTATGTCCGTCAGTCGGGCTTCGATTCCCTGCGCCGACGCTCCGATTGCGGCCGCCGACAGTCTGGTTGCGACCGCCGACGCTCCGATTGCCGCCGCCGACAATCCGTTTGCGGGCGCCGTCCCAGCTCCGCGCAGTCCCCGGCGTTGCGCCGGGTGGCGGAAAATGCAGAATCTCGTGGACTGTCCGCAGCGGCCGTCGTGGAAGGATCTTGTGTCTGCTTGTGGCGTGTGGAGCTAAGTAATGGTTTCCATGCCTTGCTGAGTTGAAAACCTGTGTCTCGGTTTATGAGATTGACGATTCAGCGAATTTCAATCGGCTCCCTGAAGATGCTGTCCGAATAGAAGCTGGTAGGGGCCAGAATCTTGGTCTCTTCGTACTTCGAATTGTGTCCAGTTTCCAAGCAGTGTTCTGCCAGTGCCGATTTGTTGGGCTGGCCGAGGCGAGTGTGGCGTCGGTGTTCTTTGCAGCGGTCCTCGACTGTTCGGATCGTTTGACCGATGTAGGATTTGCCAGAACCAAATGTAATATTATATACGCCCACTTTCTTGAGGCCAAATCCGTCTTTCACTGTCCCCAGTAAGGCACGTATCTTGGACGGTGGTCGGAAGACCGTGTCAATTTTGTGTTGTTTTAGCAGTCTCCCAATTCTTGACGTCACGTTGTCTTCATACGGTAGAAAGGCAAGCCCTCGTTCCTCATCTTTAGACTGTTCTTCATCTGGGTTTCTGCTGTGCTTCCGTTGCAGCACGGAACAGTGCCAGGGAATCGCCGATCTACGTGGAATCAGTCCCTCAGAGCCGGAATCGATCCGCCAGGACAGGACAACATATCAGGCGACAAGCACCGCTCCACGTTCCCTGCGTCTGAACCAGTACGCCAGTCTAAGCAAGCAGAAGGCATCTAAGCACGTCCGCCCGGGAACGATACAGAAGGCGCTCGTGCAGCATGCAGTAGCCGTCCCAACTTCCAACAGGACACGCAAGCTGCACAGCTGGCCAGTTCAATGAACACAATCATCTCAGCATACACCAAGACTCTTGACATGATGCAGGAACTAGCAATGCAACTTGCGCAAATGTCAGCCTCTATGGCAGTCATGCCTTCGCACTTCGCTGTGACAACCCTAGTAAACACGACCTCTCACAAACACGAATAGAACACACATTCAAGGCCTAAGATTTTGCATCTTCAATGCAAACGGTCTCAGTCATCAGGTTCAGGAATTCAGACAAAAGACGAAGACATCGACGTATGTTTGGTATCGGAAAATCACCTGAAGCCAGGCATTAAAGCTTCGTTGCCAAACTACGCTAGCTACCGACAAGATAGGCCAACGGCAGGAGGCGGGGTAACCATCTTCGTACAACGAAGAATCCCCCACCACCAAATACACCCCCCCCAGACACTGAGCTAGAGTCAGTTGCCATAGAGATAGCCACGAGCACAGGGCCACTGACCAGTACAGCGGTATATAAGAAACCCTCCCAGAATATACGAGATGGAGACAACGCGGCCCTGGGTCAGCTAAGAGGCAAACTCCTCACTGGTGGAGACTTCACTGCTAAACACCCGGACTGGCACTCCAGAACAACCAACAGAGTCGGCAGCCAGCTCCGCCGACTTGCGGCCAAGCACCACTTCTATGCGTGGGGCCCAGAGGAACCCACACATTTCCCCCTCAACGGGAATCGTTCGGACGTCCTAGACATAGCCATGACAAAGAGGGTACTGGGTTTTGTGACCCCGAGTTCCATGAACAGAATGTCATCGGAACACAATCCCGTCATCCTCGAAATCGACGCAGGTGAACGGCTCCCCATATTACAGCGACAGTACTCATACAAAGACACCAACTGGTAGCAATTCCGTGATGACTTGGCCACGGACATTGCCGACACCCCGCCTCCCACAGCAGAAACCACAGAACAGGCGCCGCACCAGCTCACCGGAACGATCCTACAAGCAGCTCAGAAAATCACACCCAGGCCTGCAGAAAGCCACTCCCCTCTAAAGAGCTCTCACGCATCTGCTTGCTTAGATTAGGAACAAAAACAGGATCGCGAAGGAATGGAAATTAACAAGAAACCCAGGCACCAGAAGACTGTTTAACAGGATCCAGAGAGTGCTGTAAGTAGCCCTCACGGAACACAGATACCAGGAGTGGTCCGCTCGTCTCTCCACTCTTAAAGTGGAGACAACAGCCCCTGGCAGGCAAACAAACAGTTTACCAAAAGACGCGCAGAAATGCCCCCTCTGCGCCGTGAGCGAGGCTTCGCGTTCAGTGCTGCTGACAAGGCTAACGCGCTCGCGGAAGTTTTCGAAAAACAATTCCAACCGGCAGAGTCACTGGACAGGGAGCACGACGCCATCGTCGGGAGGCAGTTGGCCACTTTCGTCGCAGCAGAAGACGATGAAGTTGACGCGCTACCGCTCTTCACCGCAGAAGACGTAATAGCAGTCATAAAATAGCTACCAACTAGCAAGGCGCCTGGCCACGACAAAGTCACAAACGAGCTGCTGAAACAACTCTCCCCAAGAGCGATTACGCACATCGCGAACATTTTCAATGAGATCCCACGATCACCGATCACGTAAGTCCCCTAAGGAATGGAAACATGCAGAAGTGATCGCGATCGCGAAACCAGGAAAAGATCCAATGTTTTCACAACATTACAGGCCAATAAGTTTGCTACCATCACTGAGCAAACTATACGAAAGCCTCGTGCTTCTCCCCATACAGCAGCACATAGCAGGAGAGCAGATACTCCGCAGGACGCAGTTTGGCTTTCAGAGAGGCCATGCTGCCCCACAACAACTGATGAGGGTGACAGAGGCCAAGCTCTAAACTGCAGACACTACTGTGGAATGGTCCTACTAGACGTAGCCAAAGCCTTTAATACGGTCTGGCACGAGGGACTACTATTAAACTGTATACGCAGGGTTTCCCAGGGCCCATAGTCAAACTCATAAAAAGCTACCTCTCAGGCAGAAGTTTCTCAGTAAAACTCGGCAACACAAGCTCAACAAAAAGATGCGTCCGAGCAGGAGTACCACAATGTAGCGTCGTAGGACCCATCCTATACAATTTATACACAGCGGACACCCCCAACGTACCGGCAGTAGAAACAGCGCAGCACGTTGATGATACTGCCTTTACGCACAGAGCTCAAACAGGAACCTAGTCACAAGACGATTACAAAACGTCCTCGACAAAAGAGATAGGCCAAAAAATGACGCATAACACTGAACAGTGAAAAAACTCAAGCAATTATGTTTACGCATAGAAAAGGAAATAGACCTCCATGCCACCGGCTACATCACACCCTCCGTCTCCACAGGCGCAACATCGAGTGACGGCCCGACGTAAAGTACCTCGGGGTGAGTACGGACCAACTCCTCACATGGCGTAGGGACACAGAAGCTCCGAGGATAAAAGCAAGTCAAAGGCTCCACGTACTATACCCCATACTAAACAGAGAGAGTAGCCTAGCAGCGAGTGTGGGGGTTAGGTTGTACTGCAGTCTAGTGCGCCCTATCCTCGAATACGCCTGTCCTGTATGGGGCTACGCTGCAGAAACCCTCATCAAAAGATTGCAAGCAATACAGAACAGAGCCTTGAAAAGAGCCATACAAGTAGACTCCCGTTTCCCCACTGCAGACTTGCACGCTGCCGTCAATATAGAACCACTTAAAACAAGGTTTAAAAATCTCTCCCAAGTGCTCTATAATAGAGCCAGGTAATCCCCGAATGCGCTGATAAGTTTCCTTGGTAAATACAACCCAACAGAATTCAGGATAAAAACCCCTAAATCACTACTAACATGAAAATTCACAAACCCACTACGTAATCCCAGATAAATCCAGGAAAATAAAACACTTCTCTCACAAACGACAGAACCCCACAAAAGAAGCCAGGACCATTACCCTTCCCCTCCAAAAGGCAGAAGTAAATGTCACGAAGACAAAGCGCTTCACCAAATTCAGCCTTCAAGTAAGGCTTATAGTAAGAGAGACAGAGACCATTCCATCAGAACCACCTGGTGACGGCGGAAAGGTTATTCGCCGAAATATCGTGGGACTTCAGCGATCGCATCCGGCTCGACACCCGAGAGCCCCAGAAAAAACACTATGAGACATGTTCAGCAAGCGAAAAATATTTTTGTATATTACAAGAGTGCTTGTGGTATCGGGTTTCTAAAGCCATTAGATCATGTTACTTATCGAGCGACACACGTTTAAATGAAGCTGTCTCTAACAATAAACCAGCTACGGTCTTTTTTTCTACTCTGGCAGTAACGCTTGTGTGGAATACTTGGACGCTAATGCAATGTGACTTAATGATGGACAATTGTGGATAATTCAATCGTAAACATTGTGCTGAATTAACACCAATGAAATCGTACTGGACAATTTCGAATACCTACTTTGCTAAAAGCTCACGTTAAAAATTTCCGGTCACACCATTATAAGATTGCAAGACTGGCAAAATACTTTAACTGTACAGACATACAAAACTGTTCAATTCAAAAAACGCACAAAAGTAGCGTGCTACTACTACAAAATCAGTGAGTTTCAGCACGAATCACCCAAATCCCACAAATTCCTGAGTGTAACAGTTTTTAGGGATATTAAATGTAATAATAGATTCAGTTGTAGGTAAAGTAGGTGGCAAGCTTCCGTTCACTGGCAGGATTCTGGGAAAATTCAGTCAGCTTAGAAAGGAGACTGCTTACAAAACAGTTGTCCTTCCAATCTTAGAATACTACTCGAGTGTGTCAGATCCGTACCAGATAGGACTAACAGGTTATACTGAAGCGTTTTAAAGGGTAGTATTTCGTACGAATGGTCATAGGTTTGTTTCACTCACGAGAGAGCGTCTCGTAAATACTGAATCAAGTGAAGTAACAAACTTTTTTTAGGTTATAGGGTCTTGGAAAATTACAGAAAAGGCGTCAGTGAAAAAGAGTGCAAAACAAACACAAGACTGGGGCAGACCGGTACTGGAAACTACCGTAGCTGTGTTGGGCTGGAACCAGCACTCCAAAGGCTAATAGAAAGCACTAAAACTGAAATCGTTACAAGAAGGAAAGCTATATAATGCTCGAGATAAATTCAGCGAGTTCCATCTACCCTAGCTATGCTTGCGAAAATACATGTGTAAAACCTGTAGTAGGCATAAAATGTTGACTGAAATCGTACCGAATGCTTTCGCCAAAAATTATTTTTAACAATTAGTACAGGAGCCCACTCGAAGTGTAGCTGGTTGCGGAAACAAACTTGATCTCTTAGCAACAAACAATTTTGAGCAAGTAGGTAGCTTCGTGACGGATATAGGGATGAGTGACCACAAGGTCGTTATAGCAAGACTGGATTCCGTAAAGTCTAAATCTATCAAAAATAACGCCAAATTTATTTAAAAGAGCAGATAAAAATTGGCTTGATGCCTTCTTAAGAGAATGTCCCCACTCCTTACAAGCTGACTATGTAAGCGTAAACCAGATGTGGCTTAAATCAAAGGAATAGTTGATCCGCTGAGAAGCAAAGTGGTCTATGTCAAAAAAAAATTAGATTTTGAGTTATACCACTAAGTCCACTCACAACGTACGGAAATTTGTTGTGAAGAAGCGGTATAACGATAACTCCCACCGGAGCCACTTGAGAGCGCCAAATGCATTCTTTCTCTCACGCCAGAGTGAAGTGTGTTCGCGGGAATATTGGTACAACTCAAGCGGCAAGGCCAGGTGGTCGTGTTGTTCTGTGTTGTTTTGCGTGTTTATTTATGCTCTAATATCAAAAAGGCATTTTCTCTCTTTTGATGTTATTAAAGCAGATTGTCTTTAGAGGGAAGTTTGTTCTCCATGTTGAAGTTTAAGTTAAAGCCTGCACGAATCAAGCAGTTATGTCTCAGATTAAATACATAAACCACACATTCTGCTTTGTTTGATCTATTCACGAATATCTTACAGCAGAACAATCGCGAGCCAGATGAGAAATTTTGATTAAGTTATGAGGTCAGATATTCCCTTTTCTTATCATGTAATCTGTAATTGCTGAAGTTTTCTGAACGCTGTTCTTGTTCTCTTAAAATTTGTGGCTCAGGCTGAGTTAAACTGTAAACTTAAATAATAATTGTGAGACAGGAGAACACAGTTCACAGTTGGTCAATCAAGGTGAAAACACAGTAGTTGTAAGTGTTTGAAACAGTGTTTTTTGTCTGATCCAACAACTGCAAAGTGCTACAGAAGAAATATAATCAATACCACGGCAACATCTTTGGAGACCGATACCAATACTGAGCATCGTCCATTTCAGGAATCAACATTAACACAGATCACTATGCTAGAAAACCCTGAACGGGTCAAAGGGATACCCCCACCAATCACCAAACTAGGAAATCAAAGTGACGTTCCTGAAGCTTCAACACTCTGCAGCAAAATACAAGATCCAGTGCCTAGAGACGAAGCCGAGGAAACGTTGGAATCAGGAAAAAATACTAAACGTCAACCTCAAAATCAAAGGAAACAGCTGGCAACAAGAAAGAGAAACCCATGAGAATCTGATGCACCATCCGAAGGGAAAGAAAGTGAAAAATAAAAATTCAGTGTAAGAGACTGCGGTTGTTATAAGAACGAGTGACTCTGTTAAGTACCGGCGAGAGGTTTGCTTTCTTTAAAGCATTTTGGGGTTTGGGAAAATTCAGCAAACAGAACGGTTACCTCTGCGGGCTGGTGAAACGTCCTCATGTTCAACAGCAGCGATCAAGTGATGAAGGGAAGCGCAAAGGACCAAAATCAGTTACATACAAATACTTAGCGACTGTAAAAACAGAAGGTGCTCTTATTTGCAAACGGTTTTTCTTGGATACCTTTTCCATTTCCGATGGTCGATCAACTCGAGCACTAAAGGTAAAAGAACTGGGATGAGCACCTGGAGGGCATTTGGAAGGGAAGAATATTCCAAAAAACAAAATTTACGAGGATGTTGTCAACATGGTAGTTGACCACCGTAAATGGTTTCCACCTTACGAAAGTCACTACACTAGGACACACAAAGAAGACTGCTTTGAGAAACAAGTTCCACAAAGGAGTGTAGTGCAGCAGAGTTTCAACAGGCGTATTTTCAATGAGAGATCACCTTATCGTCGTTCCACGCCCTAGTGAAAGATTGCTGTGCTACATGCGACTCCTTAAAGTAGAAATTTTGACTGCAGAAGACCCACTTACATCAGCATTAGTGCAAAAACAAATTAAACATTGGAGAACAGCAGAAGTAGCAAAACAGTGTTTGGCTGAGGACACCATATTACGTCAAGGGAATGTGAGTATAGTAACCATAACTTCCGATCTTTAGAAAGCACTGCCTTTCCCTCAGCTTTCAACATCAAAAGCTTGTTATTTTAGGAACTGTGGCATTCGTGGTCTCTAAACGGACAGTGGCTTTATGCACATTTGGGATGAGACTTTGGCATCAAAAGGATCCCAAGAAATAGGTTCCTGCCTTCTAAGGAATGTAGAAGTCCATGTCCACGATGCTCGTCACGTAATAGTATACAGTGACGCTCCAACTGGTCAAAATCGGAATTCAAAACTTCCGCTAATTTGGATAGAGATTGTAAAGAACTCAACAAATCAGATCCATACAGTTGACTATAAGACTGTGTTATCGGGAGACTCCTTTCTGCCAAACGATCCGGATTTCAGAGTTACAGAGACAAAATCAAGGACCACTCAAATTTTGACTCCAGATGATTGGTGTGACGTCGTTAAAAGACAAGGAGAAAACAAATCTTTACCGTTTGTAGAATGGCCCTTAATGATTTTGTCTCAACATAGGGTCTAGAGACAAGTGTGGCATTTAGAAAGAATAACAAGCACAATGAAAAATTCAGTCGGCTTCACGTTCAATGTTTTCGTTTCCAGAAAGAATGCCCACATCTAGTCTTATACAAAGAATTTCTTGATGCAGGAATCCCTTGCAAAACTTTGGATATCACCACTTCACGTTGTGCTCGTGGCCACACTCGCTTGTCTAGTGTTCAAATCCCTCTCAACAACGCTGTGCGTCCTGTCACCGAGGCAAAAGGAAGAGTCATGGTGACACTTCTCCCGTACATACCTCTGGTATAGCACGCTTTCTTTTACCAACTGACAGCAGCAAGTTCGGCTCAGGAATCTGATCTTCCACATGTTGTCCCTTTAGCAGAGAAAGATGACGTGGACGGTGATATCGACTAAACAGGTATGCTAGATTATATAGCCCCTTGAAATATCAGCTTGAGAAGAATTACACTTTAAGAAATTTCGACATTTAGAAATGAAAATTTATTTATAATGCGTCGATGAACGAACTGCTGAACTATTAGACTGACTTTATGGTAACTAAGAACAATACTGCAGTTATTTTAACGCAATTTGAGAGAGAAAAGTGCATAATGGGAGCAATAATTTTAAAATGGTTCAAATGACACTGAGCACTATGGCCCCCTAGAACGTAGAACTACTTAAACCTAACTAACCTAAGGACATCACACACATCCATGCTCGAGGCAGGATTCAAACCTGCGACCGTAGCAGTCGCTCGGTTCCGGACTGAAGCGCCTAGAACCGCTAGGCCACCGCGGCCGGCGAGCAATAAGTGCAGACTCACATTTACTGTATCACATTATGTTTTATAAATAAATTGCTACATGGAGATTAAAATACAGCGCATTCCTTCTCAGATATTCAGCTTCGCCATAAATTTTGTAAGAAGAGTGATGCAGCTCTTCATTTATACAACTTTACAATTCACTATGAGTAAATTGCTGAGCAAAAAAGTGGTACTCCAATTTTGAGGGACTATTAAAAGGAATTTAAGGTAAAACAACTAAAATGTCTATAGTAAACGTAATCGCGAATTATTGTAAAGCATGAATTTACATTAAACGGGACGCAAAACCTTTCAGTTCACAGAATTTAGAATAACTGAGTTATACGCTTTTGGCTCTCAGCGGCTCGGTTTTCGACAGCAGCTGAGAGATATATACCAAATAAATTAATAAGAGACGGCACTAATCCCCCATGGTACACAAAACAGGTCGAAAACTTTTGCTGAAGCAACGTAAAAAGCATGCGAAATTTAAAAGAACGCAAAATCCCCAAGATCTGCGAAGCTTTACAGATATTCGAAATTAAGCGCGATCTTCAGTGCGAAATGCTTTTAATAGTATCTGCAACGAAACTCGAAACTTGGCAGAAATCGCAAAGAGATGTTACTGATGACAGTGCCACTAAAGCAGCGTTACTAAACACGAGGCCGGCCGTTGTGGTCGAGCGGTTCTATGCGCTTCAGTCCGGAACCACACGGCTGCTACGGTCGCAGGCTGAATCCTGGATGTGTGTGATGTCCTTAGGTTAGTTAGGTTTAAGTAGTTCTAAGTCTAGCGCACTGATGACCTCAGATGTTAAGTCCCATAGTGCTTAGAGCCATTTGAACCATTTTGAACTAAACACGCTTTTCCGAAATTGCTTCACCAAACAAGAAGTAAATATTCCAGAATCCAAAACAAGAACAGTTAGCAACATGAGTAACTTCAACGTAGATACGCACGGTGTAGCGAAGCATTTTAATCACTCAATGAAGGCAAGGCAATCGTATACAAGCGCTCGTTCGTCGAAAGATCCGTACATAAAGACTGGAACATTGCACTGGTTACAACAGTCCCAAAGAACGAAAATAGGAGTAATCCGCTGAATTACACACTCATATTACTAACGCTGATTTGCAGTAGGGTTTTGGTTCATAGATTGTGTTCAAACATTATGGATTACTTCGTAGATTTATTGACAAGTAGTCAACACAGATTCAAAAGAAACCCTTCTTTATTCTCATCAAGTAATGAATGCTGTAGTCAGGAGATGTCAAATTGATTCCATATTTTGAGATGTCCAGAAGGCTTCCGACATTGTTCCTCGCAAGCGATTTCTAATCATATTGCGTGCCTACGGAGTATAGTTTCACTTGAGTGACTGGATTCGTAATTTCCTGAGAGGAAGATCGTAATTCGTGTAACTGACGCTAAGTCATCGAGTAAAACAGAAATAATGCCTTGCTTTCTTGACTGAGGTGTTGTAGAGTCCCTGTTGTTTCTGTTCTATAAACGATTTAGGAGACAATCTGATCAACCTTCTCAGATTGTTCGCAGATTATGCTGTTATTTACCGTCTTGTTGACTCGTAAGATGATTTAGACAACATGTTTGTATGGTGTGAAAAGCGTGAACTCATCCACATGAGTACTAAAAGGAATCCCCTACATTTCTGTAACATGATAAATCACACAAATTTAAAGGTTGCAATTTCAACTAAGTATTTATCGGTTATGACTAGGAATTAATTAATTTGGAACGATCAAATAGATAATGTTGTAGGGAAAGCGGACCAAAGACGACGATTTATTGGCAGAACACTTAGAAAATGCAACAGGTCTACTAAAGAGACTGCTTACACTACGCTTGTTCGGCCTTTTCTGGGTTTACTGCTGCACCGTGTGAGACATGCATCAGATACGAATGACGGAAGACATTGAAAGAGTTCAAAGAAGGGCAGCTCGTTTCGCATTATCGTGAATTAGGGGAGACAGTGCCATGGGTATAATACGAGAATTGGGGTGGAAATAATTAAAACAAAGGCGTTTCTCGTTACGGCAAGATCTTCTGATGAAATTTCAACAATTAACTTTCTCCTCCAAATGCCAAAATGTTTTGTTGTCTTCCACCTACGTAGAGGGAAATGGTCATCATAATAAAATAAGAAAAGTCAGAGCTCGCACAGAAAACTTTAAGTGTTCGTTTTTCTCGTGCGCTATCCGAAAGAGGAACGATAAAGAAATTGCTTGAAAGTGGTTCGATGAACCCTCTGATATGCGCTTCATTGTCAGTTGCAGAGTAAACATGTAGATGTAGATGAAGACAGAAGCCAATTATCCGCGAAAGCCTACTTAAATAGTTTCTACAATCACTGTTATAAGAACAATATGGAAATGTATGTACAGCCCCATATGTATCGCTTCTATACGGAATATAAACAATATTATTCATTGTAGTGCACCCAGAGGCAATTAAGCACTCATTCTTACACAATACAAATGTGGTCGTAACAGGAAGAAACCTTTATACACATCACAAAAAGTTTTTCATCAGCCCGGTTCCCAGAACTCCTGAAGACAGATGTTGACTGTGGATATTGTATCACAGACACAGTCCCTTTGACTGTTCAGATATGTCACTAAACCCGCTCAAAGCTGTAAACAACCATGCGTGAGCAGCGCTTGCTAGACGGATGGGGCCCGACAGTCGATCAGACATTCCACCAGGAAGGAGGTACACGGCTCATGTTATCTGTAGTTCAACCATGCCTAGACGGTCAATACCGCCGTTCGATTGCGACCGCATTGTTACTTTGTGCCAGGAAGGGCTCTCAACAAGGGAAGTGTCCAGGCGTCTTAGAGTGAACCAAAGCGATGTTGTTCGGACGTGCAGGAGATAGAGAGAGAGACAGGAACTGTCGATGACATGCCTCGCTCAGGCCGCCCAAGGGCTACTACCGCAATAGATGACCGCTACCTACGGGATATGGCTCGGTGGAACCCTGACAGCAATGCCACCATGTTGAATAAAGCTTCTTGTGCAGCCACAGGAGGTCGTGTTACGACTCAAACTGTGCGCAATAGGCCACATGATGCGCAACTTCACTCCCGACGTCCATGGCGAGGTCCAACTTTGCAACCACGGCACTACGCAGTGCGATACAGATGGGTCCAACAACATGCCGAATGGACAACTCAGGATTGGCATCACGTTCTCTTCTCCGATGAGTGTCGAATATGCCCTCAACCAGACAATCGTCGGAGACGTGGTTGGAGTCAATCAGGTCAGGCTGAAAGCCTTAGATACACTGTCCAGCGAGTGCAGCAAGTTGGAGGTTCCCTGCTGCTTTGGGATGGCATTACGTGAGGCCGACGTACGCTGCTGGTGGTCATGGATGGCGCCGTAACGGCTGTACGATACGTGAATGCCATACTCCGACCGATAGTGCAACCATATCGGCAGCATATTGGCGAGGCATTTGTCTTCATGGACGACAATTCGCGCCCCCATCGTGCACATCTTGTGAATGACTTCCTTCAGGATAACGACATCGCTCGACTACAGTGGCTAGCATGTTCTCCAGACATGAACCCTATCGCACATGTCTAGGATAGATTGAAAAGGGCTGTTTATGGATGACGAGACTCACCAACCACTCTGAGGGATTTACGCAGAATCGCCGTTGAGGAGTGGAGCAATCTGGACCAACAGCGCCTTGATGAACTTGTGGATAGTATGCCACGGCGAATACAGGCATGCATCAATGCAAGAGGACGTTCTACTGGGTATTAGAGGTACCGGTACCTGTGAAGGTCTCGCTTATGGTGGTACAACATGCAATGTGTGGTTTTCATGGGCAATAAAAAGGGAGGAAATGACGTTTATGTTGATCTGTATTCCAGTTTTCTGTACAGGTTACGGAATTCTCGGAACCGAGGAGATGGAAAACTTTTTTTATGTGTGTATGTGGTACAACGTAAAGTAGCCCTGTCATGCATCTCACAGTGTTATGTAGATATAGATGTCGACTCGCAGAATGCCTAGCTATGAGTAACGTCCTAGCTAAGCGCAAGTGACACGGTTGGACTGTAATTTTTTTTTACTTTTGACTTGAGCAGACCTGCTCTAAAGTCTGATCACTGGATTCTCGCAATGTAATTTTAGGGTTTCTCAAAATTGCATTCTAATGAGGACACCCTTAGTAGGTGTTGAAACATTGGTTAATCGTACCAAACATTTATTTGCAACCGGTTGGCTGTGTAACCTCTGTTTGAGAACTGTACATCTTTGCTGAGAAACAGCCATGTTTAAAACTGTTAAAATTTCCTCGTATGATGCTCGTCCGGTGTTCAGTTACGGTAACAACGGAAGAACCAGGACCTTACGAGACTACGAATTGATGCAGGCTGCTTCGCTGGATCCTACTCAAGAATATCAACACACATTGATAGTCTGAAATTTCAGTGAAAGATATTGCCAAAAGGACATTCCAGAAGGATGAGACTAGAAGAAAAGAGCTGCATGAAGAGCAGAAAGACCTACTGTGTGGTTACGGGCAGCGCTAAGGAACTTTTTTGTATTCATCAGTCATTTAACTGATTTGATGCGACCAGTCATGAATTCCTCTCCTGTGCCAACTTCTTCATCTCAGAGTAGCACTTGCAACCTACGTCCTCAAACATTTGCTAGGTGTATTTCAATATCTTTTTTTCTACAGCTCCCTCTGGTACCATGGAAGTTATTACCTGACGTCTCAACAAATTACCTAGCCGTTTTTGTGCAACTTCCCCCAAATGATCTAAGTAATTGTGATGGAATGGAACCTATACCTTCTCCCATATTCGATTGTAAATCTGCCGGAGCTCTTTTAAATTTTGGTTGTAACACTGGATCCCCTCTCTCTTTAACATCGACTCCTCTTTCTTCCTCTATCACGTCATCAAACATGGCCTCCCTCTCACAGAGGCCTTGAGTGTACTCTTTCAACCTACCCGCTCTGTTCTCTGCATTTAACATTGGCGTTCCCATTGCACTCTTAATGCTTTTAATTTCACGAATTGTTGCTTTGATTTTTGTCTATGCTGAGTCAGTCCATCTGAGAATAATTTATTTTTTGATGTCTTCACATTCTTCCTGCAGCCATTTCGCCTTAGCTACCTCGTATTTCCTGTGTATTTCATTCCTAAGTGACTTGTATTTCTGTATTCCTGAATTTCTCTCAACACTTGTACTTCTCTTTTTCATCGATCAACTGAAGTATTTCTTCTGTAACCCAGGGTTTCTTCGCAGTTACCTTCTTTGTACCTGTGGTTTTATTTGCAACTTCTTCGAGTGCTCTTTTTAAAGATGTCCATTCCACTTCAACTGAACTTCCTTTTGAGCTATTCCTTACCGCAGTATTTGTATCCTCAGAGAACTTGAAAAGTATTTCCTCATTGTCTAGTCCTTCCGTGTCTCTCTTCTTTCTGTTTCGACTTTTCATGATTTCTTGAACTTCAACCTGCTCTACCTGATCACTAAATTGTGATCTGAGTCTGAATCTGCTCCTAGGTACGCCTTATAATCTGATATATTATTTCGGACTCTCCACTTGACCATGATGTAAACTAAGTGTTATCCCCTGGCATTTTCCAAGTATACCTCCTCCACTTGTGATTCCTGAACAGAGTACTCGCTATTACTAACTGAAATTTACTGCAGAACGCAATTAATCTTTCCCCTGTCTCATACCTAGTACCAAGCCCATATTCTCCTGTAAACCTTTCTTCCACTCCTTCCCCAACATCTGCATTCCAATCCTATATGACTATTAAATGTTCATCTCCCTTTAAGTATTGAATTGCCCATTCGATACCCTCATGTACCCTTTCTATCTCTTCATCTTCGGCCTGCGACATCGGAGTGTATACCCGAACTATTGTTGTCGACATTTGTTTACTGTCAGTGCTGAGGAGAACAATCCTATCAAATAACTGTTAATAGTAATCCACACCTTCCTATTCACATCGAATCATACTCCCGTTATACCACTTTCTCCTGGTGCTGATACTGCCCTATACTCATCTGACCAGAAATGCTTATCTTCTTTCCACGTCAATTCACTGACCGCCCCTCCCTAGATTGAGCCTGAGTATTTCCCTTTTCAGATTTCATAGATTTCCTACCACGTTCAACTTTCTGAAATTCCACTCCCTGACTCGTAGAACGTTATCCTTTCGTTGATTATTCAATCTATTTCTCAGCGTCCCCTACCACTTGGCAGTTCCCTCCCTGAGATTCGAATGAGGGACTGGCCTGGAATCTTTTGGCGATGGAGAGATCATCATACCACTTTATCGATTACAGACCACATGCTCTGTGGATACACATTATGTGTCTATAATATAGTGGTTTCCATTGCCTTCTGCATCCTCATGCCATTGATCATTGCTGATTCTTCCGCCTTTAGGGGTAGTTTCCCACCCCAAGGGCAAGAGAGTGCCCTGAACCTCTGTCTCCTCCTCCGCCCTCTTTGACAAGGCCGTTGGCAAAATGAGCATGACTTTTTATACCAGAAGTCTTCGGTCGCCATTGCTGAAGACTTTTATTCAAATTTTAAGTGATTACGGAATTCGAACCCGGACCTAGGACGTTATGATGAGTTGCTAGTTATTGTTCGTTGCATTTGGGTCGGTGTGTAAGTCACACAACATCAGTTCAATTTCATCATTAATCCATTCACTGAGTCTTTTTATTTCAGAGGGCAACCAGACCTTTGACCGAACACTCTGAACTGCTAGTAAAATCTTCTTATTGAATTTTCCAAAACTTCCATTTTCCGAACATTTTCTACTAAATCACTGCAGATTTAAGGTAGAATTAGCTTACGGACGCCGTACATACCATAACACAACTTGCTGAGGTACAAAATTTTCCAAAATGGATTACTGTTAAATTTGTTTAATTTTTTGTGAAATAAAAATTGCTATGAACCATACAAATAAATTTAATAAAAAATTGTTGCGAGAGTTCTATGACAAGACACATTGAAAAACTGGTTCACAGATCTGTTTATGTAATTACTAAGAATAACCTACCCCATTTTCAAAGTGGCAAGTAAAGTAACCTTTGAGAAAAGGTTCCTCTTGTGATAATATGGGTTCTAGAAGTATCCAGCAACTTCCTGGGCAAAACGTATTTAACAAAAAATGGTAAAAATTCAGATTGTAGCCAATAACAAAAGACAACATATGAAAAATTTGGTTCAGTTATTTCTCAAACAGTAAAAAAATACATCAGCTTATATGTACTCATGTATTTTCTCATGCATTCTCATTTAAACTATAATGAGGAAAAGCAGGGTTGAAATCAATCAGTTTACTTCTTTCGTGATTTTCCTGAATCCTTATTAAAGATCGCTAATCTTGTCCACTACGAGATCGTTTTGACTGTAATTAACCCAGCTTCGACGGGAAGGAAAACTGTTATCTTGCATCCTACCTTCCTTTCAGTTATAATAAACAGTCGAATAATAATCTAGGTAGAAAATTTATTACCAGATTAGTAAATAAATCATTGGTGAAGAGGTTGTAACGCTGTTCTGACCGAGATGCGAAAAGCTTCCAGATTTCCAAAACATTTTAGGTTGTAGCGAATTATATGTACCCAGCTTCATGCACAATGTTGATGTCGGCATAATTATCATTTTAGTGCTAATTTCGTCTATTACAAGTAAGACAAATATATATACAGATCCACTCTACCCTCAGCTTTTGCATTACCTATTGTCCTTTCATACCGTCCTCTGCAGGTTTCAAAATTTTTACAGTAATCAACGTGTCTAGCTTCTAATCGAGAGTACCGCTTTGGGTATCAACGTATTTCATTTATTGCCAACGTAGATGTCACTTTACGGAATGTATTATAATCAATAAAGCAAAATTCTTGGCTTAAAGACAGAGCAAGAATAACTGAAAATACTCTTGTAAGCTATTAGGCTGGTAAACAAGACTTTCTAAAATTTCGACATTAGTGATTAGCTGCTTTTTTCGCGTATTGTGGAATATATGTTGTCTATGTGGGCAACTGAGTGATACTGGGTAGCGGCTGTTCCGTTACATTCATTTGTTCTCTCCCTTCCTCAGCAGCCACGGGACTACTCAAAGAAATAGTAGAGACTCCCTTGGGTAGTATTAAGTGTTATAAGCTGACATCTTCGAAAGCTCTGTAGACATTACCTACATTGATTTCTCAATTTTGAAAGAAAATCGAAAGAGGTTACATTTTAGCGATGAGTAGGAAAAACTGCGCACAGACTGCGCCATGATGGACCCATGGGACAGTTACAGCACGACATTGACTGATGGCTGTGGGAAATTTCGGAGTCTCGCCTGGACACAACACGACATTGGCTGACGTGCTCAGTAAACACGCGCGGCTTAAGATCGTGGTAATTTCAGGGATATATAGTAGCTTGTCCTGGTTTGCATCGGCTGATAGGTAAATCTGGTACGTTTCTATGCAGTACTGATAATAACGCTTTTTTTCGAGTGGTATGATTGTTGGTAGTCTTGGTTCTCAAACAGAGACAATGAATAACATTTGTTTGGCAGCTTCGTAGAAATTTCATGGAAATGGACATAGAGGATTATATATAGTGATTAAAATGTGATAAAATTTAAGAAAAGTGATCCCAGCATAGATAGTAACTAATCTAAGGGAATCTGTAACGGAAATTTACTATGGCAAAAGTATGTACAGTGTTAAACATATTCATTAAAAGAGAGCTGACACAGACACATAAAAACTGAGTCTCCTCTACGATTTTTAACCGCCCCCCCCCCCCCCCCCCCGCCCCAACGCTTCCCTCCAATACTAAATTGGTGATCCCTTGATGCCTCATAATGTGTCCTACGAACTGATCCTTTCTCCTAGTCAGGTTGTACCACAAATTTCTCTTCTCTCCATTTATATGAGGTACTTCCTCATTAGTTACGTGATCTACCCATCTAATCTTCAGCATTCTCCTGTAGCGCCACATTTCAAAAGCTTCTATTCTCTTCTTGTCGAAACTATTTATCGTCCATGTTTCACTTCCATACAGGGCTATATTCCATACAAATTTCGGCAAGGATTTCCTGACACCTAAATCCATACTCTATGTTAACAAATTTCCCTTCTTCATAAACGCTTTTCTTGCCATTGCCAATCTATATCTTATATTCTCCCTGCTTTTGCTTCCAAAATAGCAAATTCATCTACTTTAAGTGTCTCAGTCACCAATCTAAATCCCTCAGCATCATCTGATTAATTCGACTACATTCCATTATGTGGTCTTGCTTTTGTTGATGTTCATCTTATGTCCTCCTTTCAACACACTGTCCATTTCGTTCAACTCTTCTTCTAAGTTCTTTACTGTCGCTTACAGAATCATAGCGTCATCGGTAAATCTCAGAGTTTTTATTTCTTCTTCCTGGACTTTAATTCCTACTCCAAATTTTTCTTTTGTTTCATTTACTGTTTGCTCAATGTACAGATTGAATAACATCGGGGATAGGCTACAATCCTGTCTCACTCCCTTCTCAACCACCGCTTCTCTTTCGCCCCTCGACTCTTATACCTGCCATCTGGTTTCTGTACAAATTGTAAATACCCTTCCGTTCCCTGTATTTTACCCCTACCCCTGTAGAATTTGAAAGAGACTATTCCAGTCAACGTTTTGAAAATCTTTCTCTAAATCTACGAGTGCTATGAACGTAGGTTTACCTTTCCTTAACCTGTCTTCTAGGAGAAGTCGTAAGGCCAGTATTGCTTTGCGTGTTCCTACGTTTCTCCGCAATTCAAACTGATCTTCCCCGACGTTGACTTCTACAATTTTTCCATTCTTCTATAAAGGATTTGTTAGTATTTTGCAACCATGAATTATTAAACTATAGTTCGGTAATTTTCACACCTCTCAGCACCTGCTTTCTTTGGAATTGGAATTATTACATTCTTCTTGAAGTCTGACGGTATTTCGCGTGTCTCATAAGTCCTGCTCACCAGATGGAAGAGTTTTGTAATGGCTGGCTCTTCCAAGGCTATCAGTAACTCTAACGGAATGTTGTCTACCCCCAGGGCCTTGTTTCGTCTTAAGTCTTTCAGTATTTTGTCAAATTCTTCACGCAGTTTCATATCTCCGTTCTCATCTTTATCTACGTCTTCTTCCATATTGCCCTCAAGCACACCTCCCTTGTACAGACCCTCCATATACTCCTTACACCTTTCTACTTTCCCATCTTTGCTTAGGACTCTTGATATTCCTACAGGTGGTTCTCTTTTCTCCAAACGTCTCTTTAATTTTCCTGTGGGTATCCTCTATCTTAATCCAAGTGATATTTGCTTCTACATCCTTACATTTGTCCTCTAACCATTCCTGCTTAATCGTTTTGCACTTTCTGTCGATTTCATTTTTTAGAAGTTTGTAATGCCTTTCATCTGCTTCATTTATTGCATTTTTATACTTTCTCTTTTCACTGATTAAATTCAATATCTTTTGTATTACCCAAGGAAATCCACTATTCCCTGTCTATTTACCTACTTGACTCTCTACTGCCTTCATTATTTCATCTCTGAAAGCTACCCCTTCTTCTTGTACTGTATTCCTTTCTTCCGTTCTTGTCAATTGTTCCCTAATTCTCCCTCTGAAACTCTCTACAACCTCTGGTTCATTAAATTTATCCAGGTCCCATCTCCTTAAAATCCTGACTTTTTGAGTTTCTCCAGTTTTAATCTGCAGTTCATAACCAGTGAATTTAGGTCAGAGTCCAAATTTGCCCCTGGAAATGTCTTACAACTTAAAACCTGGTTCCGAAATCTCTTTCTTACCATAATACAATCAATCTTAAACCTTCCTGTGTCCCCACATTTCTTTCATTATACAACCTTCTTTCATGATTCTTAAACGAAGTGTTAGCTATGATTAAATTATGCTCTGTGCAAAATTCTACCACCCAGCTTCCTCTTTAATACCTTTCTCTCACTCCATATTCACCTACTACTTTTCCTTTTCTACCTTTTCCCGTTATCAAATTCCAGTTTCCCATGACTATTACATTTTCATCTCCCTTAACTATCCGAATAATTTCTTTTATCTCATCATACATTTCCTCATTTTCCTTCTCATTTGGGGAGTTATATGGCATATAAACTTGTACTATTGTGGTAGGTGTGGGCTTCGTGTCTATCTTGGCTACAATAATTAGTTCAGTATGCTGTTCCCAGCAGCTTATCCGCGTTTCTATTTTTTTGCTCATTATTAAACCTACTCCTGCATTACACCTATTTGATTTTTTATTTATAACCATGTATTCACCTGATCAGATGCCCCTTTCTTCCTGCCACCGACTTTCACTAATTCCCACTATATCTGACTTGAACCTATCCATCTTTCTTTTTAAATTTTCTAAACCACCTGCCCGATTAAGGGATCTGGCACTCCACACTCCTATCCGTAGAATGCCAGCTTTGTTTCTCCTGATAATGACGAACTGGTGAGTAGTCCCCGCCAGGAGATCAAAATGGCGAACTATTTTACCTCCCAAGAGGGTGCCATCATCATTTATCCATATAGTAGAGATACATGCTCTGTGGAAAAATTATGGCTGTAGTTTCCCCTTGCTTTCAGCCGTTCAAAGTACTAGCACAGCAAGGCCGTTTTGGTTGGCGTTACAGTGCCAGATCAGTCAATTATCCAGATTGTTGCCCGTGCAACTACTGAAAAGGTCTCTGTCAATCTTCAGGAAACACACGTTTCTTTGGCCTCTCAGCAGATTCCCCTCTGTTGTGGTTGCACCTACGGTACGGCTATTTGTATCTCTGAGACACGCAAGCCTCCCCACCAACGTCAAGGTCCATTGTTCATAGGGGGCAGAAACAATTATCAATGTGAAACAACGCAAACAGAAAACTTCAAAAAAAGGTGACCGTATACCATACGGACACTAAAAACAACATGAACACTCAAAAAACTCTCACTGAAAAATCACGATAACCTTCAACTGACGAGACACCACATTACCCAAAACCGGAAATTACATCAAGGCATAAACATCACAACCAGTACATCAGAAAGAGTTCCAAACACTTGAGGTAATAAACAAAATGGAGTACTATGAAATCGAAGAGAACTTGCGTCGACTGGAAAAGAAAGGAGTTTTTCAGACTGCAATAAGGCTAGTAACTGAATCACCCTCTAGGCGACACTAAATGCTGCCCCACGACGGATCAAACAGACAGAATAATTCTACGAACCGAAAGCCTATTGACAGATAAACTCGAACTCTGCATTCTTTTACGCAAGTCATATGGGCGAATAAACTAAGATCTGAACCGTTACAATGTCTACAAGGACGCGTGCACCTTGATTACACCCGCACGGGCCGAGGAGCTTTGTTTTCACTAATTTTCCATAGTGAAAGTCTTGCAGCTAAACTATATGGAAGTACGTCGATGGACTCAGAGCTTGGCAGGCTGGTGAATAAGGTACGCCCGTACATATTGTATCAGCAAGCTCAGTACACACGAGATGGAAGAATTTGAGGCCTTCCCAGTCAGTGCTTACAAGTCACAATCACAAACAAGTCCATGGCTGCAATAGTAAATGCTGAGATTATAGTCACACAATAACGCAACTATGCACATAACATCATATAACTTTAGGCAGGGAAACATGGATCATCTCGTCGATCTACCACCAGCAGAGCATCGAATGACATTATACTGAGTGGACTATCCGAAAATTACCTCGAGCAATTAAACAGAGAACCGACTCGTGGAGATAACATCTTGGACCTACTGATAACAAACAGACCCGAACTTTTCGACTCTGTATGTACAGAACAGGGAATCAGTGATCATAAGGCCGTTGCAGCATCCCTGAATATGGAAGTTAATAGGAATATAAAAAAAGGGAGGAAGGTTTATCTGTTTAGCAAGAGTAATAGAAGGCAGATTTCAGACTACCTAACAGATCAAAACGAAAATTTCTGTTCCGACACTGACAATGTTGAGTGTTTATGGAAAAAGTTCAAGGCAATCGTAAAATGCGTTTTAGACAGGTACGTGCCGAGTAAAACTGTGAGGGACGGGAAAAACCCACCGTGGTACAACAACAAAGTTAGGAAACTACTGCGAAAGCAAAGAGAGCTCCACTCCAAGTTTAAACGCAGCCAAAACCTCTCAGACAAACAGAAGCTAAACGATGTCAAAGTTAGCGTAAGGAGGGCTATGCGTGAAGCATTCAGTGAATTCGAAAGTAAAATTCTATGTACCGACTTGACAGAAAATCCTAGGAAGTTCTGGTCTTACGTTAAATCAGTAAGTGGCTCGAAACAGCATATCCAGACACTACGGGATGATGATGGCATTGAAACAGAGGATGACACGCGTAAAGCTGAAATACTAAAAACCTTTTTCCAAAGCTGTTTCACAGAGGAAGACCGCACTGCAGTTCCTTCTCTAAATCCTCGCGCAAACGAAAAAATGGCTGACATCGAAATAAGTGTCCTAGGAATAGAAAAGCAACTGGAATCACTCAATAGAGGAAAGTCCACTGGACCTGACGGGATACCAATTCGATTCTACACAGAGTACGCGAAAGAACTTGCCCCCCTTCTAACAGCCGTCTACCGCAAGTCTCTAGAGGAACGGAGGGTTCCAAATGATTGGAAAAGAGCACAGATAGTCCCAGTCTTCAAGAAGGGTCGTCGAGCAGATGTGCAAAACTATAGACCTATATCTCTGACGTCGATCTGTTGTAGAATTTTAGAACATGTTTTTTGCTCGAGTATCATGTCGTTTTTGGAAACCCAGAATCTACTATGTAGGAATCAACATGGATTCCGGAAACAGCGATCGTGTGAGACCAAACTCGCCTTATTTGTTCATGAGACCCAGAAAATATTAGATACAGGCTCCCAGGTAGATGCTATTTTTCTTGACTCCCGGAAGGCGTTCGATACAGTTCCGCACCGTCGCCTGATAAACAAAGTAAGAGCCTACGGAATATCAGACCAGCTGTGTGGCTGGATTGAAGAGTTTTTAGCAAACAGAACACAGCATGTTGTCATCAATGGAGAGACGTCTACAGACGTTAAAGTAACCTCTGGCGTGCCACAGGGGAGTGTTATGGGACCATTGCTTTTCACAATATATATAAATGACTTAGTGGATAGTGTCGGAAGTTCCATGCGGCTTTTCGCGGATGATGCTGTAGTATACAGAGAAGTTGCAGCATTAGAAAATTGTAGCGAAATGCAGGAAGATCTGCAGCGGATAGGCACTTGGTGCAGGGAGTGGCAACTGATCCTTAACATAGACAAATGTAATGTATTGCGAATACATAGAAAGAAGGATCCTTTATTGTATGATTATATGATAGCGGAACAAACACTGGTAGCAGTTACTTCTGTAAAATATCTGGGTGTATGCGTGCGGAACGATTTGAAGTGGAATGATCATATAAAATTAATTGTTGGTAAGGCGGGTACCAGGTTGAGATTCATTGGGAGAGTGCTTAGAAAATGTAGTCCATCAACAAAGGAGGTGGCTTACAAAACACTCGTTCGACCTATACTAGAGTATTGCTCATCAGTGTGGGATCCGTACCAGATCGGTCTGACGGAGGAGATAGAGAAGATCCAAAGAAGAGCGGCGCGTTTCGTCACAGGGTTATTTGGTAACCGTGATAGCGTTACGGAGATGTCTAAGAAACTCAAGTGGCAGACTCTGCAAGAGAGGCGCTCTGCATCGCGGTGTAGCTTGCTCGCCAGGTTTCGAGAGGGTGCGTTTCTGGATGAGGTATCGAATATATTGCTTCCCCCTACTTATACCTCCCGAGGAGATCACGAATGTAAAATTAGAGAGATTAGAGCGCGCACGGAGGCTTTCAGACAGTCGTTCTTCCCACGAACCATACGCGACTGGAACAGGAAAGGGAGGTAATGACAGTGGCACGTAAAGTGCCCTCCGCCACACACCTTTGGGTGGCTTGCGGAGTGTAAATGTAGATGAATGTAGATGTAGATGTAGCACTTATTTGATATAGAGCCTTTTACTAAAGTGATAAAAGATATTGCACGATTTTCAGATGCCAGTAGACTGGTTATCTTAAGAGACATAAATGCTAGGTCAACCCTCTGGCAGTCTGACAGGATGGACGCCAGAGCCAAATAATAGTCGACGTTATAAACGAATGCAGTCTTTCCCTTTTAAACTAACTAGACCAGCCGCCAACTTACCGCGAAAATAGTGGTGTAGGCAGCAACATAGGCGTTTGTCTGGCTAACGGCGCATCATTAATGCAGGCAGCCAATTGAAAGTAAAACATACACAGACTCAGACACATCACAACACCCAAGCTTGCAGTTGTGCAAAGCAAAATGGCAAAAAGTAAGGCACGTGATTGAAGATCTACCTCTGTATACCACCGAAGGAAGCGTAGATTACAGACAGCACAAGCTGCAGCAATACCTGCAGTGCGCGACGCACCAAAACAAAGAGCACTATTGTCAGCACTATTAACAAACTAAGAAAAGACACTTGTGATAAACGACGATATTACCAAAATCCCTAAGACATACAGATCAATATGCCTAATTAACATTCTGCCAAACGTCCAGGAAAGATTTCTGTGCGACAGACTTCAGTCGCATCGGCAGCTCTTCGGCCTTAACCCAGATCAGTTTGGTTTTCAACCTCATAAATCCATCGACAACGCAATAAGCAGGGCCATAAAAATGTAACAGGCAATACATGACAAGTACATAGAAGCAATCTTAACTGACATATCTGTTGCTTTCGACAACCTTTGGTGGCCAGCGCTGTTGACAGGACTTAGAGAGATGAGTATTCAGTTGGCTGTACACAATAACCTTAGAGATTATTGTAAAAATAGGAGACTGATCGCCAAAAGGTTATAAAGAGGGTAACAAGGGCTATTCCGCAGGGAGCCATATGCGGACCGGTCTTCTGGGACATAGCCATAGAGCCACTACTGAATGCACTAGAAGACGACATGGCAAACGGGGCGGCTGCGTAAGCTGGTGACCTTATGGTCATGGTGTGGTGTCACCGCCAGACACCACACTTGCTAGGTGGTAGCCTTTAAATCGGCCGCGGTCCGGTAGTATACGTCGGACCCGCGTGTCGCCACTATCAGTGATTGCAGACCGAGCGCCTCCACACGGCAGGTCTAGAGAGAGACGTCCTAGCACTCGCCCCAGTTGTACAGCCGACTTTGCTAGCGATGGTTCACTGACAAATTACGCTCTCATTTGCCGAGACGATAGTTAGCATAGCCTTCAGCTACGTCATTTGCTACGACCTAGCAAGGCGCCATTATCATTTGCTATTTATCTTGTGATGCATATACCGTCAGACCGATGTTCACCAATTATGGATTAAAGTTAAGTATTCCAGAAGCTACGTACCTTTTTTGCTAGTCTCTATTCCTTTAACTGTTCCAGACCTCACGCCAGCCTGCGTGAGCTTAAACGCGTGCCTTTCGGCTTCCTCTCATAGTGGCTTGGCTGTCTTGCCAAGTCACAACACATGGTATCTCGCAAACTGCAGGTCCGAATTAGAGAGCAAAGCCACGCAGCTCCTCGTGTTCATCGGTGAATGGTACACGAACAACAAAACCCACAATAGCAACTAACAAAACTGTTTACAGACTTCTAAGAGTCACTCTGAAAAGAAATCCTATTATAAAGCTAAAAAACGTATCCGTAAGAAGAAAAGCTATGATGAGATACCTCGGTATTTGTACTGACGAAAATTTGCATTTTAACTAAATGCCAGGCTAACAATTAAATAAAAAGACGAATCTTATGCATAAACTTGTAAGGCTGAACACTATGCTATAGAGAGTACCCATACAGACAATGAGGACACATTACACAGCACTCTTTGAGTCAATAATTTGTTTTGCGGCTACTGCTTGGGCACACCGATTATGCTAAGGTACGCAACACCATAATGAGATGCGACCAGAGGAGTGTTCTAATCAGAATCTCGGGGGCTTTTGGCACGGCCTCGATTGAGGCGCAGTGAGCGGTACTGGGAGTTTTTCTGTAGATATTACAGTTCACCACTGAGCAGTCGGAAGACGCGACAAAATAAGAGAAATAACTGATACATGGCAGACAGAATGGGACACAACTTACAAGGGAAGACAGGCCTACCCTTTTTTCCCCAGTATCCGAGAGCGGATGATTTTGAGGTACATAAACCCAACACGTGGCGTGGTGGACTTTCTCACGGGTCATGGCCCTTATCCCTTGCATCTCCATAGGTTTCGCCTCAAACAGACTCACACTTGTGCCTGTGGTGAGAGTAGCACACCAGAACACGTAGTACTTAACTGCAATGTCGTAGGACATGTAAGACAGAAGTTAGGGAACCAAGACATAGGACAGTTAACACGTAGACAAGACGACTGGAACTCCATAAACAACACAGTAAATGACGTATTGCGAGTATTACATGCGGCATACAAATAGGAGAGACCATACGCTATAATAAGACGGGCCCCATATCTGACAGATAAGCAATACATAGTAAACGACACAGATACAAGCACAGAAACTGACTCGGATGATGTATCACACACAGGAAGTGAAGACGGGACACACATACAGTTATAATAAAGTAAGCTAAGGCTCTCCAACACTAAATGGAATCAATGTGAGGATGTAACTCTCTATCTGATTGGTTGTTATAGCATTTCAAGGCATGTAACACTGTCTGAAGATGTGACATTTCTTTTTCTTTCGCTGTATCAGGTGTGACTGGCTGGGAGTTTTGCCGAGCCCTCACACCTGGCATTGCTCACTATGACATAGTCAATCAACTCTCAGTCTCCATTGTTACCTTAAGTTCGGAAACACATCGTAACTTAATTAATCAATACATTATTAATTATTACCACCGCCAAGACAACATATGGCATAAACAGATGAATTGTCACATCTTATCTAAGTCAAACTGCCATCTCTTATTTCTTCCATGAAATGCACTTTAATTTTTACTTAAAATACATCCACGACCTATTACATCTCATATTTATTATCATTATGTAAGTTAGTAACAAGTTTCCTCAAAATGGTATATATATGCATTTGTACTTTTTTATATATTTTTATTTTTAATTTTATCCTTCTGTAAAATTCTCTGAAAAATGTACTAATTATAAAACTGAATTTGTATGATGTAAAACATAAAATCACAAAATGTATGACCTGCTATATAACAAGAGGCATGTTTGAGAAATAAATAAATTCCCAAACATTTAGAAAACGTTCGTACACATTCACATGGGATAACACTAGATGTAAACAAATAAGAATACACACAATAGATACCGTCCTGGGACAGAAAGGGGTGATAAAAAGCTAGGTGTCCAGTCACCCTATACTTCATTGCCGATTCCAAAGTAACACGGGATAAGGCCAAGGAAGAGGAAAAAGAAGAAGAAGAAGAAGAAGAAGAAGAAAAGATCGTATATGATACTACTAAACCACAGAAAAGACTTTCTAAAGAGTGAAGTATCGTGGATTTAGGAGCCACTAAAAAATTTAAGTTTGTTTATATGTCACGATGTTCACGGGAAGATTTGTTGCTTCACTGGCGGAGGGGTAGTTTCGACGTTGCCGTGCAATGGAAAAAGTGCGAACCCATACAGACCATAGCCACAACAGAGCCATAGTCGTTCCTCTGTCCCTGCTTTTGCATTCCTTATCGAGGTGCAGGAAAGGAACGGTCAGGCAACCAATGCAGTGTCGGCGCCAGTTTGTCGTAACACCCCACTCCACCCTCAAAAGTGGCATATAAACGAGGTTTTAATTTACGTTGACATAAAAGAAACACTAAATAATGTGAAGAGCACCGACCAGCTGTTCGGATTTAGAAGAGGAAAAGGAACAAGAGATGCTATTGGCCTGCTAAGAACTATAGGGGAAAGAAATCTTTGCTGTTTTTATAGATTTAGAAAAGGCTTTTGACAGAGTTCAGCGGAACAAGCTGATGGATATCTTGAAGAGGAAAGGAGTAGATTGGAAAGGGAGACGACTGATACAGAATCTGTATTTACACCAGAAAGTAAGGATAAGGATTGGAAATGAAATGTCAGAAGGAAGCAGCATTGGACGATGTGTTGGACAAGGTTGTTGCCTTTCCCCACTGTTGTTTAACGTATACCTTGAAGAGATTATTGCGAAAAGCTTAGATGGGAAAACAGGAATATGTATTGGCGGAAAGAGAATAGAATGTATAAGATTTGCGGATGACATGATATTAGGAGCAGAAAGTGAGCGGACAGTGAATAACATGCTCAAAGATCTGAATGAAGCTTGTGTGAAATATGGGATGCAAATAAACACAGCAAAAACAAAGATTATGGTCATCAGTACAAGACGCAGACTGTCCAATATTAAAATTGGAAAATCTACCAGTAGCCAAGTAAGTAAATTTAAATATCTCGGAAGCACAATAACTGAAGACTTGAGATGTCACCAGGAGGTGAAAACTCGAATTGCCATAGCGAAGGAGGCATTCAACAGAAAGAGGAGACTCTTATGTGGCAAATTAGATAAAGGACTAAGGAAAAGGCTTGGAAAATGTTTTGTCTGGAGTGTGGCACTATATGGGGCAGAAACATGGACACTGAGACGAGAGGATGAAAAAAGGTTAGAAGTATTTGAGATGTGGATGTGGAGGAGAATGGAGAGAATAAGCTGGATGGAAAGAGTGAGTAACGAAAGAGTATTGGAAAGAGTTGTTGAGAGAAGATGTCTGCTGAAGGTTGTAAGAGAAAGGAAAAAGAACTGGTTGGGACATTCACTGGGAAGGAAGTGCTTGCTAGTAGATGCTTTGGAAGGATTGGTTTGGGGGAGAAGACTGAGAGGAAGAAGGAGATACAAGATGATAGACGACGTAAAGGGAAGGGGAAATTATGCAGACGTGGATGGCAGAAGACCGGACAGTCTGGAGAACTACCATGTGAAAACCTGGCTTTAGGCAGAACTCTGATGATAACTTTCACACCAAAATACCGCAACACATTCCTTCCCGTACTAGCCAACATAATTACCTAACTGTATAAACTACACTCGTGACGGTTAGCTGAGATTACATTCAATTTTACACGGCAGAAAAATTGTAGTGCACCTTGAAGAAGATGACATGGTATTCTGTGGGTGTTTTCATCCACTCTTCATCTGTGAACTCAAATAAAGCTTCCGGAAAGAAAAAAAATACTATTTTACGCGCAGAAAAAATATAACAAGTTGTGAAATTTCAGTGTCAGGAAGATGTCTTCTTGACACGTAGAACGTTCTTCATCTATACAAGGGAAGCACATACACTTAGCAAATCGGCATGCTGTGCTGTAGAGTGTCAAACTGGGAGGTGAAGACTGGTAAGGGTCTACAGAACGAAGCTAGAAGCATACGGAATAGGTTTCCAGATATGTAAGTGGCTCGAAGACTTGTTAAGCAACAGAATCCAGTTTGTTGTCCTCGCCGGCGGGTGTTCATCAGGGACAACGGTATCGTCAGGAGTGCCCCCAGGGAAGTATGATAGGACAGCTGTTACTTTCTATACGCATAAATGATCTGACGGATAGGGTAACCAGCAGTCTGTGGCTGTTTGCTGATGATGCTGTAGAATATGGAAAGATGTAATCGTTGAGTTACTGTAGCAGGATATAAGATAACACTGACAAAATTTGAAGTTGATGTGATGAATGGCAGCTAGCTGCAAATGTAGAAAAATGCAAGTTAATGCACATGAGTAAGGAAAACAAACCCATAATGTTCTAGTACAGAATTAGTAACATGCTGCCTGACATAGTCACATCCACTAAATATCTACGCGTAACGTTGCAAAACAATATGAAATGGAATGAGCATGTAAGGACTAATAGGGAACGTGAATGATCGATTTTGTTGCTGGGAGAATTTTAGGGAAGTGTGGTTCGTCTGTAAACGACACTTCTGTAACTCATTGTTTAGTACTGTTCAAGTGTTTGGGATCTGCACTAAATCGGATCAAAGGAATATATCGAAGCAATTCAGAGGCGGGCTGCTAGATTTGTTAGCGGTATGTTTGCACAACACGCAAGTATTATGGAGATGCTTCCGGAACTCAAATGAGAATCACTGGAATTAAGACTCTTTTAGAGAAGCACTACTGAGATAAAGTAGAGACCCGGCATTTGAAGCTAACTCCAGAAAGGTTCTATTGCCACCAACGTATATTTCGCGTAAGGTACATGAGGATAAGATTAGAGAGATTAGGGTATGGAGACACATAGACAGCCATTTTTCCATCGCTCTATTTGCGAGTGGAACAGGAAAGGAAGTCACTAGCAGTGATACGGGCTACCCTCCGCCAAGCACTACACGTTGGTTCAAATGGTTCAAATGGCTCTGAGCACTATGGGACTCAACATCTGAAGTCATCAGTCCCCTAAAACTTAGAACAACTTAAACCTAACTAACCTAAGGACATCACACATCTAAAACTTAGAACAACTTAAACCTAACTAACCTAAGGACATCACACATCTCCATGCCCGAGGCAGGATTCGAATCTGCGACAGTAGCAGCAGCGCGGTTCCAGACTGAAGCGCCCAGAACCGCTCGGTCACCGCGACCGGCTACACGTTGGTTTGAGGAGTATGTACGTAGATGTAAATGTAGATGTAGATCAAAAACCAACTGAAAAAATGTAGCTACTAAGGCGTGTTTGGTTCGGCTTTAATTATGGTAGCCAAAATTTAAAAAAAATAAAAGGCATCCAAGAAATTTGTTAACAAGATCACATGTAGGCAAACAAGTTTAATAGTTGGGGTAAAAGTTGGGTAAGGGATTATTAAAGTTCATTTCCTGTATTTTCACTTTGAGGAGTATTAATTCATGGTAGTTTTTGTCGTTGTTTATTTTCGCTGGTATCTAACAGGATTTTTGTGGACCTGTTTATTTTTCCGATTTCATATTTTTAATTTTTAGTAGCAACCGAATGTTGTTGGCATATGTATTAAAATCTTTTGTGGTTGTTTTCTAGCTTCATTTCCTGATTTGGTGGATACGCTAGTTTTAATCATATCTACATACATAATTTGGAATGATGAACTAAAAAAGAGAGCATCTATAATCATTGTAATAAAAGTGATGTACTTCGCATGCCCTAATGGAATATTCTTACCTTTTAGGTCTCAAAACAAGCTGCCTAAAGAAATATTGAGTGTGCAGATACCACTTCTTTCAGGTAATTTGTTTTTGTCTCCTGAAATTTAGTTCTTGAGACACGACAAGTAGTCAAACCCACCAAATAAGTTATATCAAAGACTGAAATTTTAGAATTTTGCCCTCTTGGACAAATTTCTGTTGATATTCCTGAATTAGATGAACTTTTATAATCAACGTGGTTCGTTCCGGCCATATAAAGCCTTTTAAAGAAATTAAGAGCGCTTGAGTGACAATCTAACAGCAGTGCCTATTTGTAAAGCAACAAAATTATATTTCTGTACCTGTATCATCAGTAATCATCACTTGATTGTTGTTTTCTTATCTTCCCGTGAAGAGCTGTAGAATATATGGTAGATATACAGCTACGAGCATACACAACTAACAACGTCATGTGAAATAGAAAATAAATAAAAATCCCACTGACGACAGTGCATAAGATGCTGAAACATGTCTGCGTAACAGCAAAACTAAAAATGGTGTCTTGTAGAAGACGAAATTCTTCTCCAGTTCTTTTTATATTACCAATAACTGTTATTAACTATTCAAATACAATTTACAGGCTAATTAAAATGACAGCAATAAAATGAACGGTACTTTTCCTAAAATAAATGCATGAGAGAACGATCTGTTTCGGTAAAACACTAGTAACTGAAATGGAGTCAACCGTCAAAGTTTCATCATCTATCATAAAGAGAGAACTGCAGTCAGTAAGCTTTTCTAAAATAGAACCATAGTGTGTATCCGGGCTTTGGATCACAGAATGGATATTACCGAGATGACATGTCTCTGATGGTGCTGTGTGTATGGTGGTGTTACACCTACTAGTTTGGAGCACCGTAACATGGTGAACAGCGAGGCAGCTTATGTACTTCTTGCCACTTGTTACTGTTACTGGAGAGCAGAACTTCTTGTTATAAATAAGGGACAATATGTGATTTTTTCTCATGGTAAACATTGCATACAAAAATTTGTAATAGTCGAAATTCTGTACTCTCATGCCGTCGGAATTCATTGCAGTGGAGGAAGAAAACTCTTCATTTGGGTCTAGGCAACAGTGTTGTTACTGAGCTCCAAATGTTACATTATTAACCTGTAGCAATTGCTGTACGAAGATTGCATTTCAGTAAAGTGTATATAGTCTCCGCTCGTGTTTGTTGTTGACAGCACATCATACCCACAGTTTATCCACAGTTCATAAAGTAATTGCACACTACCTACAGTTTATATGCGTTAGTACTATTGCCACAAATTATTCTGAAAAGACTGCGCAAATAACATGTACAGATTGCATCTTTGGAGTTAGGCAATCATCAGCCTGGGAAAGGTAATACGAGGGAAGTTCCCCAGCTTGAACTGCTGAAAACGGATAAAAATTATTTAAAAATACGGAGAAGTGTCTGTTCAATCACCCATAAAGGAGATTTGTATGTATAAGTCTTTATTTGTGGAAAATCGATGACTGCAGGTTAACGAATTTAAAGACTACAGAAATACAAGTTGCTGAAGAATCAATACCATGTAACAGACAATATGACCGGTAGATTCACAAGAGTTATTACGCCAAAAATCTAAAAATTTGTTTGTAACAACTGAGCCGTATTTCTCTAACACGAGCTGGTGTGTTGTCGTACGTTCTTCCCTTTCTCGACGTCGGGTGCAAATGTGGAATTTCAATTGAGCGATTAAAACAAAGGTAAATGGAATAGTATATACACTTGACAAGGGTAACGTCTGGACGAGATATGAAATTTTCGGTGTACCCCCTCTGCAGTAGTCCGGAATTGAAAGCCACAGTGACCACACTATTCAGATATTGGGTACTAGCTGTTCCACTCTACTGTGTCTTACCTCACTTCACTAGTGCTCCACACTTGCTCTTCGAGGTAGAATAAGGAAGGCAACTTTTACTTTGGGAAAAATGACTGTGTCTGTACTACATGTGTTAACATACCAGTCTTTTCCCTGCAGCTTCGCCTGCGATCGTTTCGACACGTTCATTGAACACATCTCCTCCTCTTCCTCTCTCTGTCTCCACCTCATCCTCCCTCTGTCTGCCCACCCCAACCACCCACATCTACCTGTCTATCTTCTCCACCCTTGTTTCTCTGTCTCTTCATCTCCGCCTCCCCCTCTCTTTGTCCATTTCCTCCATCCCCTCTCTCTAACCTTATCTTCCTCCCCTCGCATACTACCCGTATCTCTTCCCTTTTCTACCTTCCCCTCTTCCCTTTAGACCTGCCCACTATCCCTCTCTACGCCTTCCTCTTGCCTCATACATCTCCCACTTTTGTCCCACTTCTCTTTTCTGTCACTTGCTCTGTTTATTCCCTCCTCTATACATCTTATCCTGTTCACAGCTACACTCGTAGCCTGTGCAATACAATTCAATAAGGCAGGCTTGTACTAGTTCCAGAAGATGCCCATCGTGCAGAGCAGGCTAAACGTCAGGGGCTTTACCCTGACGCACAGACTGCAATGCAAAGCAGGTCGATAAAGCAGGGCCATACTACTCCTACTTTCATGCAGGGCACCCTGCTTGTCGGGGCTGGAAAACTGTTTCTTGCCCCTTACAAGTAGCTGCCCTGTGAACCAGGTTGATTGGGTGCATCGGTACTTTTCCCACGCAACATGCCTGCTGTGCACGGTAGCGTTCTTGATTGTTGTGTCTGCTACTATTGCATCTAGGAGGTTCTAAGCCCCACAGTGCTAATACTCAAAAGGCCTGCTGTTTCTGTGCCACGTTTGATTGAGGAGAGATCCTGAAAATACTCACATACGTATATTACAGATAGAGTTTTGATCAAATGTTTAGTATTTTGCCAAATAACATCTCATTTATGACTCTTGTCACACGTAATTGTTTTTCAGTAACTTGAGTTCCGGTAGTATATACATTCGTTAACCTTCAAACATTCATTTTGCGCAAACTAACAGTTTTACAGATTAATTACATTGATGGGTGGCTGAATAGACGTATTTCTGTATTTTAAAACCATTTTTATTTGGCTTTACAGCTAGAAGTAGGGTACTTCCTGCCGTTAGTGCATAGCCCACGAGGCGCCTGATTTTTCTGATATTTCAAAAACTGCTATGTCTCTATGTGAATGATGTGATCGTCATTTCCGAGCATCAACACTAGCCTTCAGTCACAGCTGGTCACACCACGAGACCGAGCAGTACAGTTTACTGCCATGATACTTTGACTTTCTTAGATTATGTAATTTACTTACTGGGTACACTTACAGCCTCGGCAAGGTGGGCGGTGTAGATACTCACCTTCTCCGATAACTCGATGTTCTGGTACTGCACCGTTATCAGCAGCGAGTAACAGGTTCAAAATTTAGTCTGTAAAATAATTTACATTAAAACTGTTGTGCGGAAACATTTTTCTTTCCAGTTCACCAGATTCCAGTAGCCTCAGCAACATTTCACAATTGCAGACACTAAGAGGGGATGCAACATCTGTGTTAACAGATCTGAATTAGAGTACCAAACATCTGAAAATAAACTACCCGATGAGCATTTTTACTGAAACATGTTTTAATGCATAGACTCTTGGTGATTTGACCAGACAAATGTCTTGAGGCCAGTTAATCAGACAATCAGCATGCTTACGAGCTAGCATTATAGGTAACATTAGCTAACACTTTTTGTTAGTTTTTTTTATTTCGTGACACAAGTTATAAATTACAGAGAGACTTGGCGTGCGAGGAGCCAGCTGCGGCTCGCCACACGGCCCACATACACTTAACTCTATTGTGCGTATGCAGTCGACTGACTCCACATTCTTCATCCACGCTGAGGGTGGCTTACAACTATTCTCTGCTTCCACTGTGAACGCGAAACCCGGGCGCAATCGCGTTTCCGCGCGCAGCTGTGTACGCCAGTGGCAAGTGCGTTGTCTCAACTTGGCCATCGCTCCTGCTGTACTCCGTGCGTGTCGGCTGTAGCCTTTGATCCCCCGACAAAGTGGAAGTTCGAAATTATTTTGTTGGCAGATGAGTTTGAGGGGGCATAAAGACGTCATCTTGTTGTTGGCGTAGTTCTGAAAACGGGTAGCCCCCCATCCTACCCTAACACAACCCAATGGAATCTGGAGAGCTGTGTTACCACACATTGGACATAGCGTTATAAATGATAAAGTGTTTCCATTTACACCTTATTTGGCCAACTCTAGAATTTTTTTTCAGATATGGCAGTATGGTAGCAGAGTGAATAACGCTTTGCCGAGAAACTTCCGCTATTCATCAACAGAACGGTAGGTTGAAAACAGTGTCAGCACTTGTCGCCAGCTGTAGAGAGAAAAATGTTGATTGCTTGATGTGTACAGTCAGAATTCTGTAATACTGTTCTTACAAAGGAAACATGGAAAAAGCACTATTAATGTAAACCCTAGAGATACCACGTACAAAACCACTTCGTTTTCTTCCAATGACCTAAGTGGTAAAAATTTAAAAAAAAAAAAGTGTTTTGCTGTCACATTAATATGATCTTATACCTGTCTAAAATCACTGTTATTTGCAACTGTGAAACTTGTATTCCGTAATAGTTTACATAAATTTATGCTGAATGGGAGACACCTTAAGATCATGAATACTTTAGAAGTAGCTACAGAAGTAGCGGTTCTCAGTAAATGCACCAAATTCTGGTTTTTGAGAACTGCAATAAATTTGGCACGAATAGTTCGATAGCAATCCACGAAGAATAGCACAGGGTAACGAGCAACGCTTTAAGTCAGGGAAGTGGCGTTTTTTTTGTGCAACAGGGGTTGCTGGTAAGTGATATAAGGAACAACATGGATTGCGAAAGCCAAGAGTCGCCAAAAGACTCGAAGGCGGAACCATACACGCAGCAAGATCTGCCTGGCACTGCGCCACTTAGTTATTCGCAGTTCGACTTTATTGTAAGTGATAATTTGGCTCTTAAATATGCTTGCCTTTCAATTATCTCGATTGGAGTGCATGCCTAGACTCGAACCAGGAAGCTACACCTAATAAAGTCACCTGGTCAGATCGCCAAAATACTGTCAATAAAAATGGAATCACCTTGGCGCGAAAACGTGTCGTCTGTTGCATACACTGAGAGAGTCTCGCAAATGGTGTGAGTTTCTTGTGTGGGTTTCACCTATTTTTTGCCAGGGCTGCTAATGAACGGCACCTCGGTGTGTACAGCAAGTGCTGACGAAAATTCAAGTTGCGGCGGACAACGCGGCACGCCCGGATCGCGAACTTGGGCCTCAACACAGACCGTCCTACCCAACGCCTAACCCTTGCCCGTGACGTCACCAGGTCGGCCCATCTTTCCTCAATTCACTTCCCTCCTGGAAGTTATTTCCTTTGTACTATTGATTCAAGAAACTAACAGTAAGAAAATGGAGTTCTTTTGCTATAACAGAGAAGGCACTATCTTAATATTTCGTCTTCTTTTTTTCTTTATTTTTTTCTGCTTTCAGCGTATTCCTGATATCTTACGTTTATTTACACACTACACATAAAAACAGAGGGACATGTAGCGGACTACTCTGCTACTCAACTAGCACGCGCATTGGCTGAAAAGGCTGTTTTAGGCACATTGGAGCTTATTGCTTTAATATATACATATATCTGCTGCTGAAAAATTTGATGTTTTGATTCCATTGTTATTTGCATCATACTTCTGCGACTTATTTTCATAGTGTGTTGAGGACTACACATAAATTGGTACGGTACCTACTGAAAATACTACTCGCATTTTGCAAATTTAACTGTTACTTGACGTTAGAATCGACCAACTGAATTACATAAATAGTAACTGAATGTGAGCGTATGAGAAAGTGGCTATTAGCCCACTGAATTAACTTAAGGCTGAAGTGACAGCAATGATTAATGAAACACCATTTAAAAGAAAAGTATTTCAAAAGCCAGCATTTAATGCAAGTTAAGGGAGAAATAATAAAAAAAGGGGGGGAAACATATATCTCAACGTGGTGCAGCTATGTTAAAACTAGAGTAGTCCCGCTTCGACGATAACATACAGACTTTTGCAATCAACAGTGAATTCACAGTGGAACGGAGAATAGAGCATACGAGCCAACTTGAATGCAGTTTACTAGAATATGCGAGTGCCAACGCATATTTCTGCATGTCAGGTGGAAAACAATTCTTCTTTAAAATCCATAGTGGGACTCTTTTTTTTTATTTCACATCAACATTCAGAGTAACATAAAAACACAAATTTCCGCACATCTGTCACAGAGGTCGGAAATTTGCCGATGCTGAGCCACAGGGCATTCCACACAATTCCAGTTCGCCAAGCTAACCGTGGAAAATTTCTTTGTTATAAATTTTATATAAAACAAATTTACATGTTGATCTACAACTTCGTAAAAAAGGAACATTCCTATAGCTCATATATATATTTTTATTTACATTCCAACTTGTTTGACATGACCTTATCGCTCTTTTCACAATTATACATGGCAGTTTCTGTGTAGTATCTAATGAAAATTATTTTCCTAGATGTCATTTAAGTAGGTTTGTTAACATACAGAGTAATGTAAACTGAAGAGACTGGACGAACTATGTGGAAACAATAAGTAAGGGATGGAAGCTGAGGGGCCTTCGACTGGCTGAAGTACAGTGCCCTCAGTGCCAACAGGCTTAAAATTCTCACACCTTGCCGTGATGTCTAATGCTCCGGAAATGAGAAACAGAAGAGGACAGTAAAAATCCAGCTCGAAATCAGGTCTGACCGTGGAAACGAGCGCGCTGCAAGTGTTGGCGGCGTGTACTGAGATGTTCCTACGTCACAGTCCTGGCTTGACGTGTGTGCGGCGATTCGCATACAGGAGTTATAAGGCGGCACTCTTCTGCGGGTTCGTTAGCATGTCTTCCGCAAATTTATACGACAAATCGAGCCTAAATTTCACGACAAATGGAATAAACGAAGAGAAAATGCTGCGGAAGGCAACAGATCTGTATTCTTATTGCTGAGTGACTGGTATTTCCTACTGTTTATGCTTTCCTTCGTTGCGTGAAAATAGCTATTCGTATTGTAACGCTACAGTCTTATCTAACTAGCTGAGACTATTGTCATATTACTAAGGACCTGTCAGTGACGAAATGATATTGGAAGTTAACTAAATGTTATCGTCACATAAATAGTAATTAAATGTCTGTGGTCGAGAGAACAACGGGAAAAAAGACTGAGCCGTTGAAATACTGTAATGGAAAGACAAAAACTTCACTTTATGGATCTCCTGAAAGGGCTCCTCTTGCTGTTACTCTCTACAGATCTACTACCCACATTAGTTCTATTCGTGAGCGAAGGAAACATTTTTAAACTAACACACTTCAAGAAACTTGCTCTCCGTATCTGCCCTAAACTATCAGCAACTTCAGCCTAGGAGAAGTAAAAACTTTTGATGGCATTTTTTGCAATCCGCAATACTGCAAAAAGTAGAAATTTCGCTAAACAATCTTGATTGTAATTCACACACTAATCCCATTGGAATTGCTCAGTACGCTAACTTCCTGTAGGTTACACTACGTAAACAATCCCTAGGCATCTGACACACGTTCAGACTGTATCTGTGTAACCACTTCAGGGAGGGCGCGTCAGCGAATGTTTCGTGTGTCTTTTCGATTACAGTAACGTAATATCTTACGAGCGGCGGAGGTGTACTTGTTTGCATCAGCTGCGTAGGGAGCTAATCGGACGGACGCTACTGCTTTCTGTGTCCCCCAATCGCTGAAATGTGCGACGAAACAGACCTCGTGGCACACATATCAAGCCAGGGATACCGACTGGGATAGCTTAAATATTAAGCATATGTATGCTTCTACAGCTGACAATCATCGCGTAGGAGTGACAATCTTAGTCGTTCGAGCACAAACTCATGGAGTACCATTTCGTTCTGAATCTCTGCCTCTGATTTCTGTGGATGCAAGAAACACAATTCTTAACTGACGAGCTACGACGTAGCGGCAGAATGCTAGGGCAGCCGTTCCAATACAGGCATGTATCTGCAGAAACTGATTTGAAGCTTTCACTGCGGTCTGATCTTTGTTAACCTCTTTGCCACGCCACTGAATGCTACGGTACTTTTTTTTAAAAGTTCATTGACGACTATTTCGCACTTTGTCCTAAGAGAGGGCTTTAAAAGTATCGCCACTTGTTCTCAAAAGAGTTGAAAGGATCTTCTTCTTAACAATGATCCAAAATCTTATTTTTTCGATATTGGCTTAAAATGAGATACCTATCTTAAATTGATTCTTTCACGTAAATTCTACGGAAGATGAGTAATTTAGCAAAAGGAATTAGTTGTTAATCTATACTGACACGGTACGCATTAATTTTGTATGTGTGGCTAATGACCGTTTTTACCTTAACCATTCCAAAATATCCACGTGCGTCTGTCTCCTGTAACTATTCCAAAGATTCGATTCGTGAGAAACTATTTGTGAAGGTCAGTGTGATGAGTAAATGAAATGGAATTTTGAGTCAATTGGGAGAAACATATTCTTGAGATGACTGACAAATGACTTTCAAATCTGTGGCGTTTCTGAGATGGAATCTTACTTATTGCGATACAGTGCTTAAGTTTTAGTCTAACTGAGTTAACATGTGGATATTTTACTGCAACAAGTGTCTCAAAAACAGTCTTTGATATGGTGGTTTTTTTTTTTCTTCAAACGCTAACGAACTCGAGGATTTCTGAACTTTATTCCTAAATCTAATGCGACGGTTGAAAAGGGGGTCAGGTTAGGAATGGAATCCACTACAGATTTATTGTTTCTTAACTGCACGAATATGCATTCAGAGTTGATAGTAATTATTTTCTTAAAAAAGAGATTGTTTACTTTCAGTGTGAAAACCAATTTTGTTTCAAAGATGTCGGTACAATTTTTCGCAATCTCGCACACCAATTTAGCTATACAACTCGGCTGTCTCTATGTTCTCACTCGTAAAAACGGAACACGTATCAGACGTTTTTCCTATCCTCTTTCCGATCACGATATTAAAATTTGTTTTCATCGTAAACAAATAAACTAGAAATATAAATGAATGCTTCTTACTGAACGAGCATCTAACTGTAACAGTAATCAGATTCTGCATCACCGTTCCTATACAACCGAAAAATAAAGCGGTGTTCACCTAGTTTTCCCCGTTTTCCTTCGACTTCGTTCTCTTCTTTTGGTGTCTTGTTTTAGAATGTGACGAAATGCTACGTGGGGTTTCGCGTGCGCAGGGACGACGCCCGCGGAGTAGTCATGTCGTCATCACGGCTGGTTCATAGCGGCCTAGGGAGGGGGAAGGGGTACAGGGGAACTGGGGCGAAGCAGCTGCCAAAAGCAATAGCAGACGGCGTCTCTCGTGTCAACAATACAACAACAAGTAGCCTCGGGCGAGAAAGGGGTGCTAGGCCTCGTGTAGGCTTCAAACATCTACTGAGTCTCGTAGTTAGCTTCTTCTAACCGTTAGAGACACCCCTTACTTCTCACGAGCTATGTATAATAATGTCTAGTATTTACAGGATATTTTATATATATATAACTCTCTCTTTCTCTCATTTTCTTCATAACGACTAGTGATATCACAAAAATAAATAAACATTTACGTCTATATGGTAATAAATTATATACATATCAAATTTCTTCACATTCTAAAACAATCGCTCTTATGATTAGAAAAATAGGTCTTAGGGGCCTTGCTGATCTCATTCACTCCTTTGCGCGCATTCTTCTCTGCCAAGGAATCCTACCTCTCGCACAAACAGGAATAGCGGACCTATACTGTATAGTGACCGGCTCCACTCCCTCCTCCAGCGCTCAGGCCGGGTGTGGCGTAGTACAGAACGGAAAAGCAAACAGTGCGCTTCTGCGGCTGCAGCTCCAGCGGTCGCAGGGGTTCGAAGCCGGGACTCGCCCCGCGTCCGTCCGCGGCGCGCAGAGCCGGCCCGCGGCCTTCACTACAGCACTTCGCAACAGAGCCCTCCCCTCGCGCGGCGAAACGCTTTACATTCGACGATTATCTTCCGACAGCAAACGAGCGAAAAGAGAGGTCGCTCCGCTGTCTGAAATACAGACAGATAGCGGGGAGTCGGCTCGTTCGCCTCCGTGGCAAGATATTTCCCTCCTTTCGAGTAGCACCTTTAAACCTCGCGCCTACGTCGGAGCGGTCCGGCTCTGCGTGCTGGGCGAGGCGGGCGTGCTGCGAACCGGCCTCGAGCGTTCTAGAAATTTCTCGCTTAAAGTAGTTCCAAATGCTGACTGCATGCTGAGTGCGTTGGTCGGCGGCACCGGGCGCGGTGCCGAACTTTTTTTTCCCTTTATAACAAACGAATTATCACATTCACGTGTAAAAATATTCTTAAAATCAGAACATCCAACAGAAATAAATCTTCCAACAGGTGATGCAGGTTCTTTTTTCCCTTTTCATATATATATCAATATTATTAAGTGACACTTTTCAACGTATTTCCCTGTTTTCTTAAAACGTAACTTAAAAATAAAAATATCTTCTCATGTTTATATTTTCGTCCACGCAGTTTCATGTTATTATTATAATTATAATTATTATTATTATTTCTTCTTGTTTCTTCCTTTCGCTACGTGTAACCGAAAACAAACACTGTCTGTTCGACTAAAATGGTTATTATATATAACAACAAGGTGATAAATGAGGTCTTTGCTGTTCTGTCTAAAGACACGGGCAGCAGGAGAACTGTCCAACAGGCGCAGCGCCGACGGCGCACGGCGACGGCGGCGGCGGCGGCGGCAGTCGTGGAGGCGGCGACGGTGGAGGCGGGGCACGCCGAGAAGACGGGCGGCGGCGGCGGCGGGCCGGGCCCCGCGGGGGTGGAGGATGCGCCGGAGGCGGAGGGCGCGCAGGGGGCGGCGTGGGCGGCGGGCGCCGGCCGCGGGGACCCGCCCTCGCAGCCGGCGCTCAGGCAGACGCCGCCCCCGCCGCCGCCGCCGCCGCCCTCGCACGGCCGGAAGCAGCACTCGCCCGCCGGCTCGTCCGCGAACAGCGACCGCTCGCGCTGCTCCCCCGTCTCCGGGATGTTGGTATCTGCAACAGGCAAACGCTCCATGAAATTCCGCGGGTCTACACGGGAATGGCAACGAAAGCGTTTCTGAAGAAGAAACATTTGTTAACATCGAGTATAGATTTAAGTGTCAGGAAGTCGTTTCTGAAAGTATTTGTATGGAGTGTAGCCATGTATGGAAGTGAAACGTGGATGATAAATAGTTTAGACAAGAAGAGAATAGAAGCTTTCGAAATGTGGTGCTACAAAGAATGCTGAAGATTAGATTGGTAGATCACATGACTAATGAGGAGGTATTGAATAGAATTGGGGAGAAGAGGAGTTTGTGGCACAACTTGACCAGAACAAGGGATCGGTTGGTAGGACATGTTCTGAGGCATCAAGGGATCACCAATTTAGTAATGGAGGGCAACGTGGAGGGTAAAATTCGTAGAGGGAGACCAAGAGATGAATACACTAAACAGATTCAGAAGGATGTAAGTTGCAGTAAGTACTGGGAGATGAAGAAGCTTGCACAGGATAGAGTAGCATGGAGAGCTGCTACAAACCAGTCTCTGGACTGAAGACCACAACAACAAAAACACGAAGGTTCGACGTCGGACAAGTGTAAAGATGTGCACAAAAAACGGCGCACCACGAAGAAAATATTCGAACGGGACGGAAATCGAAAGATGTGATTATCAAACATATGAGTACAATTTCAGAAATACTGAATGATTTTCCCACGAGAAAGAGTTTCACAAATTGAGGCGTACCGCCGTATACCGATCCTGCCTTTGAGGCGGTTAAGTGGGAGATGTGTGTCAGAGCTGTATAGTGACAGATGGTTCAAATGGCTCTGAGCACTATGGGATTTAATATCTCAGGTCATCAGTCCCCTAGACTTAGAACTACTTAAACCTAACTAACCTAAGGACATCACACACATCCATGCCCGAGGCAGGATTCGAACCTGCGACCGTAGCGGTCGCGGGATTCCAGACTGAAGCGCCTAGAACAGCTCGGCCACACCAGCCAGCGTGACAGATGGTGATGCGGGACTGGACGCGCACGTAGTTTATGTATCAGTCGATAGAAGGACAATATTGGATAGAGGGACTGTGATTTTAGTTTCGATTGTGCCCACTAGAGTGCACTAAAGTAATAGAATGTTTTTCATAAACTGTTCTAGTTCAAATGGTTCAAATGGCTCTGAGTACTATGGGACTCAACTTCTGAGGTCATTAGTCCCCTAGAACTTAGAACTAGTCAAACCTAACTAACCTAAGGACATCACACACATCCATGCCCGAGGCAGGATTCGAACCTGCGACTGTAGCGGTCTCGTGGAAACTGTTCTAGTATTTTCATAAAGTGTTGTTATGTCTTTTTGTGTATTTAAAATGTTATAAATGTGTTTTAGCAGTATGAATGATGCGTGAGTGTCGCTTAGGGTTAGTATGAAGATAATTGTTTAACGAGTTATGAAGCAGCATTTAGTGTGGGAACATTTCGAAGAAGTGTGAATATGGACAAAGGGGATTTTTGGCTCTGAGCACTATGCGACTTAACTTCTAAGGTCATCAGTCTCCTAGAACTTAGAACTACTTAAACCTAACTAACCTAAGGACATCACACACATCCATGCCCGAGGCAGGACTCGACCCTGCGACCGTAGCGGTCGCTCGGTTCCAGACTGTAGCGCCTAGAACCGCACGGCCACTCCGGCCGGCGGAGATTTTTGTAGAATAGATTTGTAAAGTAAGTTTATGGTAAAGGGGAAGTTAATTCAGGTATAAATAACAATAGTAAATAACTTTATGCATAAGCAAAACTTCAGTATATTAGATAATTACGTCACTAAAAATTGCAGTCGTTAGGTTTACTATTTTGCAATTGGTCATTGGTGAAAAGCGCGGATTGACGCGGGAGAATGTTGTTTTCCTATTGGCTGTTGAGTAAACTGACCAATAGTAAAGCAGTATTCTTCGTGCGCCTTCCTCTGCTGGTAGAGAAAGTTTGGAGTATTCCAAAGAAGAGTGGGAGCCTAGCCATGAAGCAGTTCGAACGTGTGTAGTAGTAGTTCCGATGGAAATGATAATTTGCCGGATCTAGCAGTGTTTCATACATCAAAAGTGTGGTGAAGTGACGGCATACTTATTCCGAAGGGCGTGTAGAAATTTCGGAATTTTTAAGTGAATTTTGTGATGGGAAAAGACATCAATTCCGCGTGGCGTATTGAGCAGGTCTGTAGAAAAACTGTGACTGCATTTGGTACCGACAGACTTAATATTTAGCAAGCATTACCAGTCAAAAACAATCAGTATTTTTGTAGCTATTACGTTTTCGGGAGATGCAACACCATAAACTTGCTAACGTGAGTGAAAGGGATTGTGAGTGACTGTGTTAAAACTAGCACGGGCTTGGCAGCGATACTTGTTCACCTAAGTTTCAGAATATATTAATTGAGGACAAAATTTCCAACTTTTCATTTTGTGTGAAAACTTTCTCCCGAAACGTAGATTAGTGGCTTTAATTGCAGCCTGGTTCACGTCGAAGTGCAGTAGGTTTCACTCTGCTTCCCTACTGATGATATGCTGAGACAATGTTCACAGGTAGATGCAGGTCCGTCGTAAAGAGACGGCAGGAACCGCGCCGCCGCAAAATCAACAAGTCTGTCACAAGTTGGTGCACCTCTGGCCCTTATACAAGCAGTTATTCGGCTTGGCATTGATCCATAGCAGTGTTGATGTCACCCTCAGCTATATCGATCCAAATCGTCAAAATGCTTCAGATGTTCTCGAGGGGGGAGATCAGATAGCTTGCTGGCCGTGGTAGGATTTGGAAACCACAAACACGAACACTAGAAACTTTCGCCCTGTGTGGGCGAGTAATATCTTATTGAAATATAAGCCAACGATGGCTTGCCTTGAAACAGGCCGTAGAATATAGTTGACGTAACGCTGTCCCACGAAAGACAGCCAAAGGAATCCTACTATGGAATTAAATGCACCACCCCCACCCTCCCAGACCATCATTGCTGGTTATCGGGCTGTATGGCGGTTGACACTCAGGCTGGTATTCCACCAGCCTGACTGCCCTCCAGACACATCTTCTGGATGGAACATCACTGACTGGAGTATAATTGTCTTCAGTGATGAGTGCCGCTTCGAAATGAGCCCCGATGACCAACGGAAACGTGTCTGGAGACATTCCAGACAGCACTGGGATACCAACCTGACTGTAGCCAGCCATATGGCCAACAACCAAGCGTAATGGTCTGGGGTGCCAATTCATTTAATAGCAGGATACCTTTGGTTGTCATCCACGACATCTCTGCAGGGCAGCAATATGTCGAGGATATTCTACGAACTGTTTTGTTGCCCTTCATGGCAAGCCACCTTGGGCTTACATTTCAGCAACATAATGCGCGCCCGCACACGGCGAGGGTTTCTGCTGCCTGTCTTCGTGCTCACCAAATCCTACCGTGGCCGACAAAGTCACCGGATCTTTCCACTATTGAGAACATTTGGAACATTGTGAGCAGGGCACTCCAACCAGCTCCAGCTCGTGATTTTGACGATCTTAAGCGCCAGTTGGACGGAATTTGGTACGATGCTCCTTAGGAGGATATCCAAAACTTCTATTAATTACTGCCAAGCCGAATAACTGCTTCCATAAGGGCCAGAGATGGACCAACGCCTTACTGACATTCTAAATTTGTGAAACCCCTTCTCCTCATTAAATCGTCCAGTTGTTCTGAAATTGTAATCATGTGTTTGTCTGTACATATATATCACATATATCGATTTTCGTCCCGTTCGGAATAATTTTTTCGTGGTGCACCGTCTTTTTTGTCTTAGAGTGTATTACACCAAATAATTTAATCAATAATAAGAGGTTAGCTAGTGACTCGTCCTGAACATATCTAGCAGATTGGGCACAATTAGTAGAGCTAACACAAACCTCATACAAGGCTAAAATTTTGGTAGAACACTTATCAGAACAGCAACTCATTAATACAGGTGTTCGTCAGCGAATCATTTTGGAAGCAGTAGCGTTCCTGAATATTGTTGTATATTTTTTGTAAATGATTGCAAAGTACGTACAGGGTGTTCCCAAATTTTCGTTCATATTAATACAGGAGATAAAGAATATCAAAACAAATATGTTTCAACAAGTACTATATGTCTCTGAAGTCAGCTTGAAAGCATACAGAATATTTTGTTGCGGCGCTGACATAAACTCTTGTGTCGGTGTCGCTGACGGCGAATGTGTACTGATGGTTGACTCTGAGGGCTCCTTGGAAACACACCGATTCATTACAAAGCATCAATAGCGATTCGGTGTTACTACGTGGGTCCGCATTCTCAATGACAGGTTGATTGCACCATACATTCTCCTATTTCGCGTCAATGGACATGAAAGTGTGTTGTCAGAACTGCTGGCGGATGTACCTCTGAATATTAGACAAAGAATGTATTTCCAGCACAGTGGGTCGCAAGTCAGTTTCACCACTGCTGTGATGAATCATCTCAGAGCCACCTTCGAGAATCCATGGATCGGCGGATGTGATCCTGTGACCTGGCGACACACGTCAGCTGACTTCACGTGTCTGTATTTCTTTCTCTGGAGGCATATGAAGCAGCTGGCACTATTGCGCACATGTTAGGAATCTTAGAACGAACACAACATCAATGGCCATTCTGTAATATCTCTGGGATGTGTTGTTCAGGTCAAATGTGAAAGAGGACCTTATGGCTGTAATCTGGTCAGGCCAAATATGCCGTAAATAAATAAATAATAAATTCGATATTTGCACGTTAGTAAAATTATCTGTATTACTTATCAAAATATGTAAAGATTCTAAGTGTACTACACAGGTAGCTTCTCTACCATATCCGAACTTTCTGTAGCATTACAAAGAGATAAACGTGGCCCACATAAGAGCACCACTAGTTTATCTTATAGGTAGAACTGCACTTCTCAGTGAGCTTAGTATGATTTTTGTACTCCACTTGAAAGGAGCAAAAACTGTCTGTAATATTTTTCAAAATATATAAAAAAATTTCCTTGGCATAGCAAAACACATGTGACACTTCTACTGATCTAACTTACAGATTAAATTGTACAGTTTGTTCTCTGTGCCAAAGTAAACAACGTTACTCCCATACCTAAACTGCCTTCCGTATTTGTCGAAAGCTCATTTTAGCTTGGCCAAAACCAATACCAAATTCAGCCAATATTAAAGTGACCAACTTGTTAGTGTATTAGCTTCATTTTGCAGCACAAGACATTTATCACCTTCTGCTGAAAACTCTAAATTATGTTGTCACACAGTGGAAACTACATGAAACTTTCATGAGCTAGCATGTCAAATAGCAGCAATTCATATTCAGATAGGTTGCTGCATGAAACTGTAACAAAATTTCTCCATATACCACCGACTAATCTTGTTGGCACTTGTTCCAAGATTTGTTGCAACAAGAAAAAGTGATTACTTAGCAAGTTGTGGTTTGTCAATGCTTTTCAATTAGTCAATTTCATCCACTTTCCAATTGCAACCGAACATTTTATGATATCTTCCTAGGGTATTAATTTTCTCTTGCAGTAGGTAATGCTTGTTATCTTCTGATGAGGATAATGCTAACTTATACCTTTGGACAATGGAGAACACAGGACACTTCACTCCATACATTGCTATATTACTACAAAACTGTAGCATATTATCCCATACATTACCACTATTGCACATAATTATAACGAATTACAGCAGAATTATACCAAATTGCTCCAAACATTGTTAGTAACAGCAAAACTGTATCAAAATGCACAATGTAAAAAGTCTTCTTCTGCTGACAATGCCAATTTATGCTATTGTACAGTGGAGACTACATGACACTTTACAGAATACATCTCCATTTCCCATTAAGTAAAGTCTGAAACTATCTGTACAGCTTACTGTTATCCTCGTAGTGTTTCAGCTGAAGGTACAATCTTGCATTCTTGTGGCCTTTAGGTAATTTAAGTAATTTTAATTTCTGTAGATCTGTTAGGTTTCAAAGTAAGTAATTGTTAGGTTCAGTTATTTGAGCAATACTGAAAGTTTGTTTTCTCCTGAGTTCCTATACTGAATAATTATCATGGTTCAGCCATGTTAATTTCCAAATTGTGTGGATCATGTGTGAATTTTGAGAGAAATTGTTGTATGGAGCACAGGCTGTAAATTTGCTAAAATTTTTAGAATGTAATACAAGTGCGATGTGTTAATGTAGCTTTGACTCAAACAATCGTTTCAAACCTTTCTTATCCTATGGCCCTAGTAAATGCAACACTTGTGGTAGCAGAGCGAGCTGTGTTGTTTAAGTGACAGTGCACAGAGATGTACAGCATAGTTACGCTAGCTTCTTCACCCATACTGCGTCAGGTTTTTCAGAATGCCTACCAATGTAAAGGATCCAGCTTTCTTGAGAAGACAGAAGTTGGTCTATGAATTACAGAGGAAAGATAAATAAAAGGTATCATTCCCAAACTCACTGAGCAACTTCATCAAAACAGTCATTGCCTGTACATCAGATTACCAAGCCCAAGGAGGTAAGTTTGTTAGGTGACATTTCTTACAATTTTATGTAACACTTTTGTAGTGTGGGACAATTTATTATAATTTTGTGTGATGCTTTGATACTATTGGAGGTACAGTAGCTGGCACCCACTGGTAGTGAATAGGGCAATTTTTACAGTTTTGTTAAAAATAGCGATATATGTGTTAATTGGTTAGAATTTTTGATGTATGACAGACAATTTGTTACCATGTGGTGTGACAGTGGTGACCTAAGTGGTAATTTGTTACAGCTACGCTTCAACATGACGACGTATGAGGCGATTTTCTATAGTTCTGCTGCAAAATGGTGATGTATTGGATGACGTGTCATATATTCTGCACTGTGCAACAGATTACATTAGATTATATTTAGATTATACATATTCCACAGGTCATGAATACGACACTTCCTAATGATGTAAAATGTGTCAGTTTAACAAAAGGTTTCTCCACATGTCATAATTCAAGTTAGCGTAAATTTGCATTACCAACAGAGGTTGAGAAACGTTTTTTGCATACAGTAATTTGTTGCAATTTTGTTGTAACATGGGACGATTTGTTACAACTTTTTTGTTGCATGGTGATGTATGGGGAAACTTTGTTACAATTTTTTTTATTCTTATCTGTAACCCAGAATACCATTTGTGGTCCAGTAATTGAAACCCACTGCAATGTTACGGTAATACACAGTCAACTTCTGGTGTTCCAGTATGGTTCTAAGGTTTAGTAGCTGACACACACTGGCAAGTTATAGTCCACATACCATTAGCTTCTTTTTTTTAGAATACTGTTTGAGATCCTGACACCAACTTTCCAAGTTATGGGAGATGCACTGTCAGATAGTAGTAGTAGTATACTATTTCTGTTCTGAATGGATATTTGTTGGTGTCAACAATCACTGTCTTCATAAATTTTGACAAAAATGGTTCAAATGGCTCTGAGCACTATGGGACTCAACTGCTGTGGTTATCAGTCCCCTAGAACTTAGAACTACTTAAAGCTAACTAACCTAAGGACATCACACACATCCATGCCCGAGGCAGGATTCGAACCTGCGACCGTAGCAGTCCCACTGTTCCGGACTGCGCGCCTAGAACCGCGAGACCACCGCGGCCGGCAAATTTTGACAATGTAGTCCACAGAGAGCAGCGACCTGATTCTATATTTAAAAATGAACAGTCGAGATCGCAATAATATATCTTTATTAACCGGTTTTGGCTCTACAAGCAATCTTCAGAATTTTTTGCCCCCCTATGGCAAAACAATTGTACGATAGTGGTATCACGAAAAATCCGAGGAGCCGTCAGCACCAGCCAGAGGGGTCAAAAAAATCTGAAGAGGGCTTGTACATAAAACAAAACTCGTTAATAAAGAAATATTATTGCGATATCGACTGTTCATTTAAAAAAATCACTGCCTTGCGTGATTAACATTGTAGTTTCTACTGTGATAGCATAAGGATACGATAAATATCCTAGGAATGGATCATCAAATATTTGGTTGACTTTGAAAAGTAGTTGAAATTTGGTAGTTGAAAGCAAATTCTTACCTGTTTGTACATGTATTACTACTGCTAGGTATGCTAGGTCATCAAAGTTTCATATAATTTCCGCCATGCTACAAGATAATTTCGAGTTATCAGAACAAGATTACAAACATTTTGTGCCGCAAGATGAAGTTAATACCCTAAGTTGATGGTAACTATAATATATGATTAACTTTCATATCGGCTCTAGTCAAACTAAAATACGCTTTTGATCAATAATAAAAGCAATTTAGACATAGGAAAAACATTCATTACTTCAGTTCAAAGAACAAATCATTCTCATCGGTAAGTGCAGTTTAAGTCCTAGTTTAGATTATTAGTAATGCTACATGTATTTTCCAATTAAAACATTTTGGATTGTTTAAAGCATGGTACATAGCTTCAACTAGCCTCACCAAGAAGTGCAGCTTAAACTGCGTGCTGTTATTTGAGCCAGTTGTGCAATTTTGTAATATTTAGGTCTTTATGTATTTTTGATAAATAATGTAGATAATTCTATTTAGGTGTAAAGATCGAATTTATGCTCACAATCAGAGATATGTAATTAGTCTTGCGTATTATGATACGCAGTCTGTATGTGTTTTGCAGTTTAAATCATTACATATTTGATAAATAATTTTGTTGTGGTGTAAAGATAGTATTTTCGAGATATCTAACTTTCTTATTTGCGTGGACCCTTGTTATTCATTGTGTTTTTCCAGTTACGTGTGTTTACATTCCATATTTTGAGTATTATGAAGTTATCGTTGTTGTTGTGAAAATATGTTGTTTACATGATAGGACACATTAAACAGCTCATCGTGCCTCATTTTCAGTATGGTTTGTTGTGTTAAAGTATCGGGAAAATGTAACATCAGTGGATAAACTAGTTATGATAGGTGCATCAAGGATAAAAAAAATTCGTACTAACAAGATCATCGACTATTTTTTCTAGTGTAGAACATGGTGCATTATCTTGTTCCACTCACCCTAAAATGGTGCAAAGTGAGGCGAAGCACAACTGAAAAACTTCTAAAATCATTAGATGATTGTGTACACCAATTACATAGCCATATATACACTTGAGATCGAAATTACAATATTAAAGACAATTTAGACACCGAAATAGCATTGTGGCAATTCATTTGAGAGTCCACTGTCATGTGTTAGATGTCAAGTGTAATTTACTTGTTAACTCCACTGTTCCACTATCTTGCAACTACAGAATTGAAATTCAGACTGCCTATTTGTTTGCGTCAACTGTCATTGCTTGCCTGCTTAGCGTAGTAATGTGGTCAAGATGGGTATTGTGCTGTTATTGGCTTGGGCATGTTCGTTTTTGTACATAGCCTCATTTAGTCCTTAAATGAACAAACAAGTGTCAACTGGGCATGCTATTTTTGGACAGAAGTCTTTAGAATCACTACAGAACAATGAAGGCATGGAAAAAGAATTGGAGCACTTAATTCGAGAAACCACAGTCCTGTTTTATGGAACACTTTTTATGGATGTTTTGCCAGTGGGTTGACACTTGGCATAACCATCGTGAGTGTGCGTGTGTGTGTGTGTGTGTGTGTATGTGTGTGTATGTGTGCTTACTTATTTTTGATAGATAATGCAGAGAATTTGAATTTGGATGTAGAAATGTTTTTGTTGGGACTCCATTGTGCCCCCTCCAAGTGTAGTACGCACATAGAAGGAAACTCACTGACAAGAGCTGTCATCTGTAGGTGATATTTTTGTAACGAGTTGTAACTCTGTGTCGTACTGTGCATTGGCACCATAAAACAGCTGTTGACTTTCTTTCACATATTCAAGTTTTGCAAAATAGTAGTTGATGCAAAACTCATGTTCCTTAGCTTTGTAATTCTGATTAATGAATAAAAGCGTATTAGTGAACGTTGTTTTTAAAATATTTATTGTGAGTATGGTTCATACTCTTTCTCATATTTAATAGCGAATGCTATGTACACCGACGTTAAAACGATTGATCTGCGCAGTTATGTTGACCTGCTTAGAGATTGAGTTTTGCTTTTGATCCATACGTATCATTTTGTTTCAGCTTCCACAACAGACCAATATTCCATATCTTTCTTGCATTGTCTATATTATATCACATTATAGCTCTCAGAGTAACGAGTTGTCTGTGTGCAGTCAAACTAAGTATAGACACTTTCAGCAATTACCATGAGCACTAGACGAGAATGAGATCATGTTCTTGCCCATCCGTGAGATAGGAAGCTCTCTGATTAGCAGATTTGCAAGGAATAAAATACAAATGGGCAGAGGTGACATGGCTTAAGATGGAATTGAAAAAATGAATGCTGTACTAAAGTGTTGAGATATTACTGCAAGCTCTATAATTGTGTGTGTGTGTGTGTGTGTGTGTGTGTGTGTGTGTGTGTGTGTGTGTTTGTGTGTGCTTTGCTGAAGAGATATAATTTTTCTGCTGAGATAGAATTTTTGCTGACGAGCATGGCTGGAAGGAAATGGACACTCCAGGGCACTTGTGTCCTACATTTAGTCTCGAATCAGCATTATTTCCCTTCTAATTTGCACGCAAAATTCAAATTTCAGGAACTTTTACATATCACATTGTGCACCAATAACTTTCCCAGCAATGTTAGTAAAGGGGAAGAATGTCTATTTGTAGGTGATAGCGAACTTGAAATAACTGAGAAAACAAGGATATTCCTGGCAGAGAAAGACAATGAAACCAGCATGGAAATTTACAACTGGGCAAAATGTAATAAACGTATATTGAATATAGACAAAACAGGAGCCATGAATCTTATATTAAACGACAAAAATGATTGTGTTACGTAAAAAGCAGATTCTATCTCTATAAACTGCATAAAAAGCACAAAATTTGTTGCAATGAGCATTCATTCTCAATTGAAGTGGTGTGAAAACACAAATAAATTTGTAGAAGGAATGCTCTTAAAGTCCTGTCATCAGTGTGTAAAAGCCAGAGCCTTCTAATACAATATTGCTCGTACATAGGCTACAATCAATTCTTGGGGATAGAATAATTTTCTGAGTCTGAAATACATAAAATATGAACAGTTTTCAAACTACAAAAAGGGTTGGAAGAATAATAATTGAAAATTGTAATCAGGCTCACTTAAACAGCTGATCAAAACATTGTTGCCTGTAAGTATACCTGTGAGTATATTTAACAGTGACCTATGCACATGAATAATAACCTAACGAATGATCTGTTCATGAGCATGGAACAACTCATATTTACCAAGAGAGAATAAATACAAAACACAAGTCAGTGTGTCTGAATAAAATTGTAAAGTAAATTGCCAAGGTAGATTAAAGTGATACAAAAGGAAACTTATTTGAAAAGGTAGTTGAAAGTATATGTTAAGCAATACACAGTACATAATTAAGAATTAATTACATAACAGAGAATATGGGTGGCCAAAGGATGTTTCAGAAGTAAGTAACATTAACAAAACTGTCATTTCACAAGACACTTTCGCACAATAAAGCATTTATTCTGGAAAACTCTGCAATGAATAATACTAACGTTTTGTTCTCTTCCTGAGGCTTACATTTAATTTATTATCTGAAAATGCTGATTTAATTGTTCAGGCAAGCAAATAGGAAGTTACGGAACAAAAACTGGAAAGAAGATATCGTCGTCATGGTCGTGATGACAGCTGATAAAGGATGTAGTGTTACGTAATGGAATAACGTTTGAGTTGTGTGTGCAGTGATTGGAATCGAGACATTAATTATTAGTGTAGCACTAGTTGTTATGTTATTAAGTAACTTCTTTGCGTGAATACTCGTTTAGGAAACAAAACAATGTAGCGCCATAAGGACAAAGAGAGTAAAGCCGCACTGTTTTAAACAGATTGACCTTTTAATTGGGAGGATAAAGACTGTAATTTTGGTTCCCCCCCCCCCCCCCCCCCCCCCAAAATGGCTTCAGGTAAATGTCAGAATGCTTCTGACTACGGTGTCATGGCCCACAACGAGGGTTAGAAGGCTTTAATTATTATTTCGAAAAAATAAAGTTAGGTAGTTAATATTTAGTTTATTTTGAGGCCCACGTCTTCAGCGCAGTTTTCGTAATACAGAAAAGAGCACACCACTCAAGGAGCTAAAAGAAAACGGCGGAGCCCTTCGATAAACTTTATCGCTCGTACCTATTCCACACTTGTGAAACTACCTGCAGATATTTCGGTGTCTTTATATACTGACGAGCCAAAATATTGTCATCACTGTTTGCCTGCAAGACTGAATGCTGCCTGGTGATGTTGCGAGCATGTGAGGTGTTAAGGAAATTATGTAAGCGGAGAAGACACGAATGGGCGACCATTCTAGGGAAGATACGTACTGCAACGGGGAAATCCGCTGACAGTGACTTTGGCAAAGGGCCAATCCCTATGCCTTCGTGCCAAGAAACAACCATCTAGCAAAATGCGATGGTGGTCGGCTTGTCGCCTGCTCCTGTCGTTAGCACCTGTGAAAAGTCGTTGAAGAGTGGTGAGGATGATGTTTGGTTTGTGAGGCGCTCAACTGCGCGGTTATCATCGCCCGTACAAATTCCCAATCTTTACACAGTCCAATCTGGCAACTTTCACGAATGATGATGAAATGTTGAAGACAACACAAACACCCAGTCCCTGGGCAGAGAAACTCCCCAACCCGGAAGGGGAATCGAACCCGGGACCCCGTGATTTAGAGGCAGCAACGCTAGCCACTAGAACACGAGCTGCGCACTTGAAGGGCGGTGGATCCACGAGTAGTCGACAGGGTGATGGACGTTGCGATCACATGGCAAAACGCAGTCTGCGGTTTCTCCGCTCTGTTGAGGAAGTGGCTGGCGATCTGTGGCACATCTGACAATAGAGTAAAATACAGGCGAAAGAACATGTGTTTCGGAGCACACAATTCTACAGATTTTGTTCACTGTGGGTCTCTGCAGCGGTATATCTTCAACTACGATGGCGGCGGCCACGGGATCATTGAGGTTAGACCATGGATCTATAGAAACGTATCGCCTGGTCGTATGAAGTTTTTTGCTTTCCCAAGTCGATGGTACATCTGGATAGGTTATGATCCAGGTGAACGGTTGCTCGAAATACGCCCCACGCCACGGAGAGCGCAGTATTATGCGATGGGAGTCATTCACCGGGGCATCCATGGGATCTGTAAAAGTAATCGAAAACACCAAGAGGCAGTGGACTATGTGAAGATTATTGTGGAGCACCTGCATCACTTCACGCTTGATATCTACCACGACGACGATGGCGCCTTCCAGAAGGATAATTATTCATATCACAAGACCAAAATCGTGCTAGAGTGGTCTGAGGTGTATGATAGTGGAATCACGTTGATGTGTTGGCTACGAAATTTGCCTGAGTCGATCGCGATGGAACACATGGGAAACGCTGTGTGGCGCCAGCTTCACGACCACGACCCAACGGCCAGTAGTTTACAGGAAGTGAGTGTCCTCTGCATGGACACCTGGTGGGCAGATACCTCTGGAATATTATCGAGAACTTCTCGAATCCTTGCCACGCACAATTGCTGCCATACTGTGCTGCAAAGATGGACCAAGACGCTACTGAGTATGTTTTCACAATGTTTTGTATCATCGTCTACATGAACTACACTTCTGGCTATTAAAATTGCTACAGACGCGTAATTTAACTGACAGGAAGAAGAAGCTGTGATATGCAAATGATTAGCTTTTCAGAGCATTCACACAAGGCTGGCGCCGGTGGCGACACCTACAACGTGCTGACATGAGGAAAGTTTCCAACCGATTTCTCATACACAAACAGCAGTTGACCGGCGTTGCCTGGTGAAACGTTGTTGTGATGCCCCGTGTAAGGAGGAGAAATGCGTACCATCACGTTTCTGACTTTGATAAAGGTCATATCGTGACATTGCTGCTCACGTTGGTCGAGATCCAATGACTGTTAGCAGAATATACAATCGGTGGGTTCAGGAAGGTAATACTGAACGCCGTGCTGGATCCCAACGGCCTGTCGAGATGACAGACATCTTATCCGCATGGCTGTAACGGATCGTGCAGCCACGTCTCGATCCCTGAGTCAACAGATGGGGACGTTTGCAAGACAGAAACCATCTGCACGAACAGTTCGACGACGTTTGCAGCAGCACGGACTATCAGCTGGGAGACCATGGCAGCGGTTACCCTTGGCGTTGCATTATAGACAAAATGGCTCTGAGCACTATGGGACTCAACTGCTGAGGTCATTAGTCCCCTAGAACTTAGAACTAGTTGAACCTAACTAACCTAAGGACATCACAAACATCCATGCCCGAGGCAGGATTCGAACCTGCGACCGTAGCGGTCTTGCGGTTCCACACTGCAGCGCCTTTAACCGCACGGCCACTTCGGCCGGCATCATAGACAGGAGCGCCTGCGATGATGTACTCAACGACGAACCTGGGTGCACGAATGGCAAAACGTCATTTTTTCGGATGAATCCAGGTTATGTTTACAGCATCATGATGGTCGCATCCGTGTTTGGCGACATCGCATTGTAAGCGTGTATTCGTCATCGCCATACTGGCGTATCACTCGGCGTGATGGTATGGGGTGCCATTGGTTACACGTGTCGGTCGCCTCTTGTTCACATTGACGGCACTTTGAACAGTGGACGTTACATTTCAGATGTGTTACAACCTGTGGCTCTACCCTTTATTCGATCCCTGAGACACCCTTCATTTCAGCAGGATAATGCACGACCGCATGTTGCAGGTCCTGTACGGGCCTTTCTGGATACAGAAAATGTTCTACTGCTGCCCTGGCCAGCGCATTCTCCAGATCTCTCACCAACTGAAAACGTCTGGTCAATGGTGGCCGAGCAACTGGCTCTTCACAATACGCCAGACACTACTCTTGATGAACTGTGGTATCGTGTTGAAGCTGCATGGGAAGCTGTACCTGTACACGCCATTCAAGCTCTGTTTGACTCAATGCCCAGGCTGTTATTACGGCCAGAGGTGGTTGTTCTGGGTACTGATTTCTCAGCATCTATGCACCCAAATTGCGTGAAAATATGGTCACATGTCAGTTCTAGTATAATATATTAGTCCAATGAATACCCGTTTATCATCTGCATTTCTTCTTGGTGTAGCAATTTTAATGGCCAGTAGTGTAGGTTCCTCTTCGTTCTTAGACTGTAATCCCACGAGGTGTCTAACACCCAACTGAAAATGAACCACGGATGAATAAAACTATAGAGACTACTACTACTACTACTACCAGTACTACTATCTCCTGCACCACATTTCCTCTTGATTTAATGAACGATAGCTCTTATTAAATTCGATTAAATGCAAGGTAATGCCTATAACAGAGTGAAAGGTCAGTGGTGATCATCTGTAGCACGTCCATCGTTCAAGTGTTGCTAAGAAGTGAAATGAAGTGATAAATCAAATGCAGCCCATACGAAAGTGTAAAAGAGATACTCAATAAAGATTAATGGGCGTCTTTGGAAGAGAGGCGATGAAGGTCTCGTGTAACCTCTTTGGGTAAATTCAGACGCCGTGTATTCAAGAAAAACTGCGTGGCTGTTCTGCTGCCATCGCCGTACATCCCGGATACATACTATAAAAATATGATAAGATAGATTAGAATGCGCATGGAGGCATGTGGTCAGTTACTTTTCCGCTGAATGTACGTGAATAGAGTAACCGCTAGTACTGGTACTGGCTTGCAGAGTTAACTTCTAGTGGAAGCTGCAGCCACAGCGTCTGTCTCAGCGGCTAGAGATCTGACTTCCGTTGTGGACACTGATCTGTGAATATTATTAACTACACTCATGCTCATAAATTAAGGATAATGCTGATACACGGTGAAACAACGCTCTGGTGGGCGGTATGCAGGTTTAAATCACCTCGAGGTATGACCATGCGGTGCATTTGACCTGCGGTCGTCGCACGGTGGCGCTGGCAGCAGTCCATATACGCAGAGGTGTGTTGGTGCGTGTCAGAGTCCGGTGCAGCGAATAAGTGTGCAGACGTTTCCAGACGTGCTAATGATGACTGTGTGTTGAAAATGGCTCAAAGAACACATATTGATGACGTTTTGAGAGGTAGAATACTGAGGGGACTGGAGGCTGGTCAAACATAGCAGGTCAAAGCACGGGCCCTCGGTGTGCCACAATGTGTGAGTGTAGGGAAATTCCGTGCGTTTCCCTGGTATGTATTTATTGCAGTTTTCAATTATTCCATCTTCTCCTTCCGCCTCTCTCTCCTTCCATCTGCTCCTTTCCCCTCTTCCCATTTGCTCCATCTCTTACTTACCTCCTTTAAGTCCATCCCATCCTCCGTCCCTCCTACCCATCTCCTCCTCCCTCCTTTCTCTGTCCACCTACTCTTTTTCGCTCTCTCTGTCCACCTCCTCTTCTCCCCTTCTCTCTGACGATTTGTTTCTTCTCCCTCCCTCTGTTAATCTCCCCTGTTTCCTTTCTCTGTGCGTCTCCTCTTCTCCCCTCCTTCTGTCTATCTTCTCCTCTTCTCCTTCTGTCAACTTACCCCTTCCACTCCTTTCCCCTCTCTATCCATCTCCTCATCCCCACTATCCCTGGCCACCTCCCCCTTCCCTCTGTATGTCCGTCTGCTCCTCCCTCCTTCTCTCTCCGCGTTATCACCCCTACCCCAGTAACAGGTTGATGGTTCTTACTCCCACAGCATTATTTGGCTCGACAGTTTCGTTTTCATGAAAATGTTTATTACATCATTTCTATTGAACCATGCATTCTGCTCTCTCACTATGTCTGACTACTGAGGTCGGACACCTGGCTGAAAATGACTTACAACCTCGTGGCGCTCTCCAACGGTAATGCTGGAATTCAATATGTGTTGGCCCTCCTTAGCCTTGATGACACCTTTCACTCTCGCAGGCATACGTTCAATCAGGTGCTGGAAGGTTACTTTGGGAATGGGGGCCCATTCTTCACGGAGTGCTGCACTGAAGAAAGGTATCGATGTCAGTCGGTGAAGCCTGGGACGACGTCCGCGTTCCAAAACGTCAAAAAGATGTTCTGTAGGAATTGGGTCAGGACTCTGTGCTGGCCAGTACATCACAGGGATGTTATTGTCGTGTAACCATTCCGCCACAGGCCGTGCATTATGAACAAGCGCTCGATCGTTTTGAAAGATGCAGCCGTCATCCCCGAGTTTCTTTTCAACAGTGGGAAGCACGAAGGTGCTTAAAACATCAGTGTAGGCCTGTGCTGTGGTAGTGCCACGCAAAACAACAAGGGGTGCAAACCCATTCCATGAAAAACGCGACCACACCATAATACCACCGCCTCCGAATTTTACTGCTTGCAATATGCACGCTGGCACATGACGTTCACCGGGCATTCGCCACATCCACACCCTGCCATCGGAGCGCCACACTGTGCACCGTGATTCGTTATTCCACACAACCTTTTTCCACTGTTCACTTGTACAATGTTTACGCTCCTTACACCAAGCGAGGCGTTGTCTGGTATTTACTAGCGTGATGTGTGGCTTATGAGCAGCCTTTCCTCACCTCTCGTCTAACTATCGTTGTACTTGCAGTGAATCCTGATGCAGTTTGTAATTCCCGTGTGATGGTCTGGATAGATGTCTGCCTATTACATATTACGACCCTCTTCAACTGCCGGCGGGCTCTGTCAGTCGACAGACGAGGTCGGCCTGTACGCTTTTGTGCTGTACGGGTCCCTTCACGTTTCCACTTCACTATCACATCGGAAAAAGTGGACCTAGGGATGTTTAGGAGTGTGGAAATATCGCGTACAGACGTATGACGCAAACGATATCCAGTCACCTGACCACGTTCGAAGTCCGTGAGTTCCGCGGAGCGCCCAATTCTGCTCTCTCACGATGCCCAATGACTACTGAGGTCGCTGATATGGAATACCTCTCAGTAGGTGGCAGCACAATGCACCTAATATGAAAAAGTTTGTTTTTTTATCATATAGTGTACACTTGTAGGTACATTCAGCAGCTAATATAGATTCTGTGTGAGTAATATATTGCGAATAGAGTTAGTACAAAAGAAATAATTTATTAAAAGGTCATGCATGATGCGACAGTTTTTCACGCATCTCAGGGATTATCACGTCATATCTCCTGAACTGTGTGTCAAACAATGATATAATTTTGCAGGTAAATTCGGTGGTATATATGAATACTGTCCACAAAAGTGTGGTGAATACAGTAAGCAGTAAAGAAGCGGCAATTTTACTGCGTGAACAAGGAAAAATGTAGTAAATTTTCTCCTTTCATCATTTTGGGAGGGAGGAGGGGAGGTTTCAGCGTCAAAAATTTTGCTACAGGTTTCAAATTCTTTGTTAAGTTCGTTTTAAGTGACTAAGTGCTCACATTCTCAAAGGTGGATTAGTAATACAAGCGTATTTGTAGGTAGTGGCCTACATTTCTTTTTCATGTCCACCCCCACACTTTTGATGGATGAAGTTCTTTCCAGATAGTAAGTGATATGGGTACGTAATTTCACTGAATGAGTTCAGTGGTTTAGGAAGAGATGTAGAACATGTGTACAACAAACATATTAGGGGTAAAAGCGCAGATATTGTTACTGGTGACTGAGGACAGTGTACTGAATTTCATTACATCACTATTTACTTCATTTGCAGACTAATAGCTGTAGCTATTATGAGTAGTGTGTTTTTAGTTTGGCTAGTCCCTCCAAGTATAGGTAGCAAGAGCAAAACGTTATTGTTTATTTCCCGCATGGCAGCAGGTCGCGAGTTAACACACTGAAGTGGGTATTTATTAAGGTACCAATGAGTCACAGTATATGCTCTTATACCCCTAGCACCTTGTGTATACAGGGTGGTCAGAAATAGTCTGCCGAGGAGATTCCGATGAGAAATAAGTGTTCAGAAAAAAATTCTATACCTTTCGCCGTTTCCCTTTTATTCAACATTGAATTTAGCCAAGACATCTTACTCGATGTCTCACAGTAATATTTTTTGTGCCATTTATCAAAATATGTGATGTTTTAGCTAATTTTTTTAACGGTTTAATGAGATTTCCAGGGATAATCTGGTAGACGCACCACCAAAATTCTGTTTGTTACCAACGCCGCCGCTGCTTTTTAATTGAATTATACCGTAGGTTCTTGTTCTGAGCTCTGTGATGGTATCCATTCGAGGTTATGTAGAAAACAAAAAATTCACAGGAATAGATTCTAAGTGGTGTTAAGTTCAGGGAATTAGACTACAATGCAATGGACCCAACTGGATGGAACCACAGACATAGAAATTGTTCACTGAAGAGCTTCCAAGTTCCGTTAAAGTGGGCTGTGTCTACTTCTTGCATCTGTGTATGGTCTTCTTGATTATCTTCATCATCTTCACGACCGATGTTCACCAATTATGGATTAAAGTTAAGTATTCCAGAAGCTACGTACTATTTTTGCTACTATAAAGACCTTGTCATTTTCCCGTTTTAAGTTTTCTTGCACATCAAAGTACACAAATATATTGATTTTTCTGTCTCGAACAAATGAAGGACGGCGCGTATTGCTCTTGCTTAAGATACAAAAGATGTTCAGCTCTGAGCTGTCACAAGTGTGCTCAAAAGAATGAATTTCACTACTCTAAATATACGTTTACGCGTATTCACTTTGGAAGTAAACAAGAAACTTGGCTCATCGCGAAGAGCACATTTTCAGTAAACTTCAGATCTTTACACAACCGACAGAACATTTAAGCACAGAGCACCTTACAAGCCTCTTTGTTCCTGCCTTCTAGTTTTTGTAGGGTAAGGCTGCTCACGTCGTACCCCTTAAAGGAGGACTATTGTATTAGGTAAGGTAATTTAAATAACACAATTTGTTTTTCATGCACTGAACCTTTATTTTTTCAGCTATCGACTAGCTTCCACAAAAATACAAAAATATTTCCTCAAAATGAGTTTTCAACATTTTTCAAATCTGTACCTTTGGTACGATTAAGGTGCCTGTGTTCCTAATCCATACTCCATATAGCGTAAGTCGTACTCAGGATAAGACGTCTGCGATGACATAATAAATCCAAGGAATAAAGTAGCCACGGAGATGCCGCTGCCGCGTCCCTCAAGCTGTTTTCTAGTGCTTTTAAAGGATGGCTGTAGACGATGAGTCATTTGAGCAGGTAGCATGATTGTGACTGTGGTGTCACCGTCAGACACCACACTTGCTAGGTGGTAGCCTTTAAATCGGCCGCGGTCCGTTAGTATACGTCGGACCCGCGTATCTCCACTATCAGTGATTGCAGACCGAGCGCCGCCACACGGCAGGTCTAGAGAGACTTCCTAGCACTCGCCCCAGTTGTACAGCCGACTTGCTAGTGATGGTTCACTGACAAATTCCGCTCTCATTTGCCGAGACGATAGTTAGCATAGCCTTCAGCTACGTCATTTGCTACGACCTAGCAAGGCGCCATTATCATTTGCTATTTATCTTGTGATGCGTGTACCGTCCGACCGATGTTCACCAATTATGGATTAAAGTTAAGTATTCCAGAAGCTACGTACTATTTTTGCTACTATAAAGACCTTGTCATTTTCCAGACCTCACGCCATCCTGCGTGAGCTTAAACGCGTGCCTTTCGGCTACCTCCTAGTGGCTTGGCTGTCTTGCCAAGTCACAACAGTGACATAATCACGAATCACGAGCCACCTGAACTGTCTCTATACTTTTTGGGTTTGTTTTGGGGTGGGGGGGGGGGGGGGGGGGTAGCAGAGGAGATGTACTGTGTCCATCCAATGAAAGCAAAATTTGTTTCTGATCCCTTTTTTCTGCTTATGTACATTTTGTGAAATGTTCCAGTCATCAGACAAACAGTTCTGATGTTATCCATCCATTTGTTTAGCATCCGTATACTGTGTTTAGTGCGGCTCCCCTTTTCATGACATCATTCAATCTGCTGCACTTAAATATTAACATCGAAGGTATCAATTCGAGTGCTGCATTCGTTGCACATACGTATGTAGTTTTAAGACCTGTTTCGTAGCTTATGATTGCGACCACCTGGTGTTTCCCTCTTCGGGCAGTTAGTTTAGACGGTTTATGAACTGTGGATAATTCGATGTCAACCGCGTTATACATTTTGTCAGCATTAAACATATGTTCGTCTAGTATTTCCTCATATTTATAAAAAAAAAACTCAACACGTTTTTTGATGAACCTCTTCCTTCGTGCCATCGATATTGCTTCGGGAACTCGCAAGGACCAAGTGGGATGATCTTTCATAAACCTCTGATACTATTTTTACTGGCTATCTTTTTTTCTTTACTGAAGCTCTGCGGTGGATCATATTTCTCGGCAAGATGGTAGGCAACACCGAAGTTATAGTTACTCCGAAGAAATTAGATTCTAAATTAATTATACGCTGTGCTAATTCATCTTCCATATCTGCTGTCATATAATTAGGTCTTCAAAATTTTATTTTTTATTTAAATTCTTCAAATGACAATGCATTGTAGGCTTTGGTATATCATATTTTCCACATGCTTCATTAAATCCAATTTTACCATTCGAGTGTTTCAGCAAAGCTTCGTCCGTATCCACCCGTTTCGATTAATTGCACACTATCTTTGTCATATTGGGCAACCAAAAAAGAAAACTTTAGTTGGCATTTAATATCCACCAAAGCCTAAGTCGTACCGGTACGATTAACGAACTCTCCATACACACGACGTAGGCAGTGATAACTCTATCGTTCCAAAGCAGACATAAGGCACATCTTCTAAGTTTTCTATCGTTTGATTACGCTTAAATGAATGGCAGAGTACCACGAAAAAGACACGATACAAAACAATTACTTTGCCATCGTTTTCCTCTCTGAAATCGCTTAGAAGTAAACGAGACAACGTAATAAAACAATCATATAAACTTTCCTGTTAATTATTTTTCTGTTGAGACAGCCAGCGTTCCGCTCGCTTGCTTTTGCTTACTCTCACGACTATTGAGCACAGTTTTACTCCTCTTGAGGTCGTATTTTATGAAAGTAGTATCATATATTACTGTGGACGACTTACTTTGCGGTACTACTACAGCAAATTTACCCTACTGTTGCAAATCAGAGTGATTTAAGATGCAGAACTTTTCCTCCTTCGTCACGTTTTTGTATCTCTGCTCTCTACTACTCACCATCCCTTGGGACATAGACTGATCTCACAGGTCTCTGCTAGAAGATCTGTGGTTAAACAATTATAATATTTTATTCATTCATTGTTTGTGTATCTTGCGTCGTAAGACAGGTGCCGTTAGGTTTCTATTCCATTTATGCAGATCTCGCCCATGAATTTTTCATTCGAAATTACACTGTACCTATAGGCTTAAGTGTTACACGATATTATTCATTGCAGCAATGAAATTGGTAATAGCAATCAGAAGAATAACTATCATAATAATGTAGTCCTATTAACATGCCGGAAGATATACTTACCATGAAGCAATACGCTCTCAAAATGGTCGGGAAAAGATAAGAGCTGTCACTGAAGGGTGGAGTAATCGAGAAAATGTATAGGGAAAGACAACGAAAAAGTCGACATACGAGAATATGAGGAAAGAACATTGGAGAGAGGAGCAATAAGGGAAATTTTGTATCTGCCGATTTCCCAGCCTGCTTTGACACACGTTATCATCAAAGTTACGGACGTAAACTACTCATTCAATTACGAGATTCTTAAAAAAAGGCCCCATTAGATTATTCTGATGACGCCTATTCGTTGGCTTCATGAGCTCACAACCAAACTGCCATCATCCAGCTCACCTTGAAACTAGACTACGCCATCTATCAGTCTGCAACCAGAATCTTCATTTTAAAGAAAGCAAAATTGATAATGATGTCTGTGTCATCTCTCTTCGCCGTATGACGTCACACTCTAAAACATCGTTACATCACGAGTCACAGCGGACGTCCTATATCGATAGGGCCAACCGACACGAAATAACAAATGAATGAAGGAACCAACTTTAATGTGGTGAGTGACGATAATATCGAGGTGGCACTAAAGTCTAGTGTCTTTTTGCCTCACACAGCTGCGCTGTCACATGTCTGTATGAGTAATACCAAGCTTGAGCTTTGAAAAACTTGACTATGGACAACATTTGAGATGGTGTATATAATTGGTGAGGAACTTAAAACGAATAACTTCATGGAAATATCAGTTGATTAAATAAATTAAATTTCTGATAGAACTATTATAATCATAATCATGAGATACAATGATGTGAAAAAGTCATGGGATAGTGATATGTACATACACAGGCGGCAGTAGTATCGCATATGCATGATATAAAAGGGCAGTGCAATCGCGGAGCTATCATTTGTAGTCAGGTGAATCAGGTGAAAAGTTTTCCGACGTGATTATGACCGCACGACGGGAATTAATAGACTTCGAACATGGAATGGTAGTTGAAGCTAGACGCATGGGACATTCCAATTCGGAAATAGGAAATTCAATATTCCGAGATCCATAGTGTTAAGAACGTGCCGAGAATACCAAATTTCACGTATTACCTCTCACCAAGGACAACGCAGTGACCGATCGCATTCACTTAACGACCCTGAGCAGCGGCGTTTATGTAGAGTTGTCAGTGCTAAAGTAACCGCCAAAATCAATGTGGGACACTTGAGGAAAGTATCCGATGGGACAGAGCGGCGACATTCGGCGATAACGGGCTATGGAAGCAGACGACCGAGGGAGTAGCTTTGGTATCAGCACGACATCGCCAGCAGCACCTCTACTGGGCTCGTGACCGATGGGATGGACCCTAGAATACTGGAAAACCATGGCCTGGGCAGATGAATTCCGATTTCAGTTGGCTGGTGGTAAGGTTCTGGTGTGGCTGTTGGTAAGGTTCTAGTGTGGCAGAGACCCTACGAAACTATGGACCCAAGTTGTGAACAAGACACTGCGCAAGCTGGTGGTGGTTCCATAATGGTGTGCGTCAAATTGAATCGATCATTGATTGGAAACGGTAATCTTCGGGCTACTTGGAGATCATTTGCAGCCATTCATGGACTTCATGAGCCATGTTACCGAACTCCAGTTGTTCGTAATTGGCCACCCAGAGGGCCCCACATGAATGCCATCGAACATTTATGAGATATAATCGAGAGATCAGTTCGTGCACAAAATCCTGCACCGGAAATACTTTCGCAAATATGAACGGCTATAGAGGCAGCATAGCTCAGTATTTCTGCAGGGGACTTCCAACGACTTGTTGAGTCCGTGATACGTGGAGTTACTGCGCTACGCTGGCAACAGGAGGTCCGGCAGGATATCAGGAGGTGTCGCCTGACTTTTATCATCTCAGTGTACGCTTTGTGTAATGAGCTATAAAAACTTCTTCCGAAATCCTATTCTCGGTCCACCTCTTCTCAGATTTATGAAACATACTCTAATGTCTTTAAATCCTTTCTTCTCCATGTTCATTAGATATTTTTCTGTTCCTTCTCTTGTTATGAATGTTTTTCTGCGTTGTTAATTTGTTTTAGCGGTCTGATGGTCGTATAACTGCGATCCTTGATGTGACGATCCTTTATCAGTTTCCAATAACAACTGATCATAAACCAGTATGATATATAGAAAAAATAGCTGCAAAGCTGAAAGGAAGGAGACCCATCAGTCAAGAAATCAAAATGTGGATAGTGAGAATTTAAGGAAAGGAGGGTGTATCAGATGAAATGAAGCAAGAAATCTTGCAACACAGAAAATTAAACATACTTAAACATGCAGGAAAGTGGAGAATATTTATGAAGCTACTTATGGAAACAGTAAATGATGTTTGAGGTACAAACAAAGCAAAAGAAAACAAACTTTCAAATAGAATGAGGTACATATTACAAAAAAATGCGGGAGCTTCAAATAAACAAGAAGAAGGAGAAGACATAATGTACTTAATTTACAAAAATCATTTGGAAGCGTTTTAGAGAGTATGCGAATGGATACAATAAAAATCTGATTGTTGTTGTTGTGGTCTTCAGTCCAGAAATTTGTCTGATGCAGCTCTCCATGCTTCTCTATCCTCTGCAAGTTTCTTCATCTCCCAGTACTTACTGCAACCTACATCCTTCTGAATCTATTTAGTATATTCATCTCTCGGTCTCCCTCTACGATTTTTACCCTCCAAGCTGTCCTCCGATGCTAAACTTGTGATCCTTTGATGCGTCAGAACATGTCCTACCAACCGGTCCCTTCTTCTTATCAACTTGTGCCACAAACTCCTCTTCTCCCCAATTCTATTAAATACCTCCTCATTAGTTATGTGATCTACCCATCTAATCTTCAGCATTCTTCTGTAGCACCACATTTCGAAAGCTTCTACTCTCTTCTTGTCCAAACTATTTATCGTCCATGTTTCACTTCCATACATGGCTACACACCATACAAATACTTTCAGAAACGACTTTCTGACACTTAAATCTATACTCGATGTTAACAAATTTCTCTTCTTCAGAAACGCTTTCCTTGCCATTGCCAGTCTACATTTTATATCCTCTATACTTCGACCATCATAAATTATTTTGCTCCCCAAATAGCAAAACTCTTTTACTGCTTTAAGTGTCTCATTTCCTAATCTAATTCCCTCAGCATCACCTGACTTAATTCGACTACATTCCATTATCCTCGTTTTGCTTTTGTTGATGTTCATCTTATATCCTCCTTTCAAGACACTGTCCATTCCATTCAGCTGCTCTTCCAGGTCCTTTGCTGTCTCTGACAGAATTACAATGTCATAGGAGAAACTCAAAGTTTTTATTTCTTCTCCATGGATTTTAAATCCTACTCCGAATTTTTCTTTTCTGATATGAGAAGAACACTGAAACATTAAGCATATAAAGAAAAAAACCCCAGAAACTTACATAGGGTGCACGACGGCACTGTAACTAACAATGTAAAAAAAAATGGAACACTTATTCAAAGTTTACTTTAAACGTTTGTAAGGGTTAAATGATAAGTCATAAACACTGATAGTTAATAAAACAAACTACTGATATTCTAGAATAAATAGTAGATACGAAGGAAGGAAAACAGCTTGGGAGCTGCTTGAATAGAAATGTTAACAGGCGACACAATAGTACAAAAACGATAAAGTTTTCAAAGAAAATCTGCATGGGAAGGTGAATCACCAAAAGCGGAAAAAATTGTTATAATTCTATTCTGTAGGAAAAAAGAAAGACAAGAAATAAATTATAGACAGATTAGCCTTTCATTTGTATTATACAAGATATTAACGAAAATTGCCACTAACTGTACAGAAATCGCATTAGATTATAATCAGGCAAAGGCAAGCACTCTTTAGAAGTACTAATATCACAATGGGCCATTTGAAAGCCATATCCGAAATTACAGAACATGACAATCAGTATGAATTATGTCCTTGTCTGGGATTCATGGATTTTGAGAAATCTTTTGACTCAGCTTCAGTAAAATCCATTCAGATGGCTTTTGAGGAAAAAGACATTGATTCAACCTGTCTCACTGTACTTCAGAATATGTACAGATTTCTTCTTTTGGGTAGTTAGAAATGAAGAATTGAAAGGAGAGTCTAGCGAGGATACAGTAAAACAGTAACTTTTCCTTAAGCACTTCCGCGGGAAGGTTTCGGCTCTTTAAACTGGGAAAACCAAGAAGGAATACCTGTCAGTGGAATGTATGGGAACAAATTTAGTTTTGGTGAAGAAATTATACAGTTGGTCTCCAGAGTACATAAACTTCAACAACACACTGAAAAAGGTAATGGATCAAGTTCAAAAATTGGCCAGCAAATTAGTTACAACAACATACTATAATAATAACAATTATTATTATTATTATTATTATTATTATTATTATTATTATTTTATTATTATTATATATCCAGCATAAGCATAATGTATAGAAAACAAAGATGTACAAATTAACAAAGAGACCATGGAATCAATTGACGAGTGGTGTTCAGGACAGTTGGTGACAATGAAAAGGTGGAGAGAGAAAGCAATAAACACAAGAGAGAAAACAGCGAGGAGTGCTTTTTGTTAACTAAATAAGGTTTTCAAAACTTAGCTTCCCATACATCTCGAAAGAAAAGTTTGTATTCGGCTTGAATTACCAGTTTTGACGTACCAGTGATGGGCTTAGTAGAAATTTGAAGTCAAATATAGAGCTGTTCTCTGAAAACAGTTTCTTGAAGACACCTAAGAGATTATTTGTATATAAGACGTGCTCTCTTAATCTGACCTTTCCTGCTTCTCACATATGTCAATAATTGCCCTGAGGAGCATAACAGGGGTTTCGAAATAGATTTCGTGTTGTAAGAATGCTTGAAAATCAAGTTCTTTGGGAACGCGTTATCGAAAACTATAGGTCTTGTAAGATCAAGTAAATTTTTTGGAGCCCCCTTAATGTCTCGAAGCAGGAAACACTGGAATAATCCTTTACTCTGGAAATAATTTAGTATCTTTCAAATTACATACAGACAAAGATAATACATGTGTAACAATAACGACGACGGGAGACATTTCAGAAAAAAAATAGATAACTATAGAAAAATAAATTTAATATCATTTGACGCGAGGGTATCACCATGTAACTGTTTTCATGGTGTTGTGTGGTGATAACAGGCACTTCAACATTCCATGTGCGGACGGAAGATGTTTCAATACGTAACAGTTCTTCTAGTGACAAAGCAAACTACGTGTCTTGTGAACTTTACCGCATGTACAGTACAAGAGAAAATTAGAGCGGGAAAGTTTCCGGTTTTTCCAGCTGTGCTCCTTCATTGACGTATTAGAGCAGCTGTTACAACACCCCGCAATCTAACCAATTTGGGCAGCATCGCAAGAGTCCCGAAAGAATGAGCAGGAATGCTATCGTTCTGGTTTAGGCAGATTATGTTATCCTGACACCACTCTAATAAGAAGAACATACAGAACGAATGTTGGAGTCAACACGACGAATGCTAGGAATTATTAAAGTCAGTATCCGTAGCATGAGAGTGTGGTTTCATAATATTTATTTTCCTCTTTTATCTATACCGGTGTGGTCCGTCGTTTCTCTCGCTGCCCTGATGCCTTGATAAAGGACCCTCCCTAATTATTATTTTAGTTAAATCGTGGCTGAACACGTCTATCATATAAATTTCTTTTTCTACAAACTTAGTAATTTTCTTATAGTTAACATCAAAGAATTTAAAGGTTTTTTTGGTTGTGTTTGCGAATGTATCCCGCAGCACGAGACAAACGGTAGGCAGTTAATTATTCTAAGAATGGAGAATCAAGCACATGTTAACGGGGAAGCAAAAACCCTCCGTCAAAACCTGCATTGTACGAGCAATTGTTTTTACTCAAGCAGCGTAAACATACTAATGAAAATTTGTTAACAACAGTTACAGTACATCCGCTGTTGGTTATTCATGGTTGAAACACAGTGTCTATTTCTAATTAATGTCGATAGTGCTGCTTGCACGACTCACGCCATACAGGTGCGGGATCTTCAGACTTGCAATTCACAACGCTGAAGAGATCTGCAGATGGCGTTGCGGATTCCTACCCGTTATCCACGGAGAATGCGATATGCTTCATTAGATGAAAGTCTCCTTTGTAGTTCTGCTTTGTCTCTCCTTATCATCGTCCTCTGTGGTGCTCCAACAAAACAATCGGAATCCGCCTTCGTGGCTGCAGTTTGAACGTGACTCGCATGTCACGTCAGTTGCTGGATTCGTCGCCTTGCCTGGGACGTTTTTAAATTTTGTTTTTCGACTTGAGCATGTCTGCTCTAAACTTGACTATTCCCTTCTCGCAATGTAACTTTACGTAAGTAGCCTTTGTCTTTTGTGACATTTTTCGTCTTGCTTAATGTTTCCGTCATACTTATTTTTCTATGTATTATATTACACGGCTTTTAAATTTTCACTCTGATGAAGACATCATTAAAGGCGTCGTAACCTTGGTAAATGCATTAAACAATTATTTGCAACAAGTTGACTGTGTTATTTCTCCGTTGGCACTCATGTTGCATATATTTAGCTGTAGGACAGCTGACTGAAGAACTTCACAGCACCAGGACGTAAAAACTTAATCATGGTTTAGAAATATTTATATTTTAGCCTGGAAACTGGAAGGAGGTCTAGAATAAAGAACGAAATTTTTCTAGCTAGATTACAGCGCACGGAAGATATCTGCAAAGAAATTGTGCACTAGACAAGCAAGGAATTCTTAAGTTAGACAGCACATTCATTGGTTGACATCGTCATGATGTCGTTATGATGCCATTTTGCGTTCCTCCATGATAAGCCGTTTGACGTTTCAACAGACTGCAGTGGCTGGATTCACATGATATTATCTTAATAGACTGAGTTTTGAAAGGGATTTTGCAGCGCACGTTCCGTCAAATAGTGTTTTCCATTTCTTGATTAACACTGGCCACAGTCAAAGAAGTTGGCTTACATCTGTGTACTTCTATCATTTCCTTGAAATCTTTAGGTATTTCCATGGACACGCACAGGAAATGTAATTTTGATCTTCTTCAGGCCACTAATTTAACTGTGAGATACATAATGAATGAAGTGGGAAACGGTGATATTTTCATTTTAACCACCAGCAACATCACAAAATATACTGGGTGTATCAGGAGGAATGGAACTATCATTTTAACCAAAAAGCAAAGGATACACTTTAGCCCCAATGTTTATTAAACATGGGCTCTAAAGCCCATCCTCTAAGAGCTATCAGCACTTTTCGTCTTCTCTACTGTGAAACACATCTCTTCTACTGAACAAGTGCTCATAGCTGTTAAGATAAGGAATTTTAGATCCCATGTTTAATAAACATTTTTGCTTCGAATGATCGTTATTGTCATACCCGTGAACAACGAGCATTCCTCCTGGGTTACCCCGCACAGAGCTCTTTAATGTCCTCTCCCAAGGCACGAGTGACGAAGTGAAAAAAGAAAGATGTCACTTCGTTTGCGCCAAACGACATTGGTTGCTATATTTGGCAAGGATACATTTTTTGCAGAGTCTACGCAGGTAGCTACCTTCATTTTGGTTTTCCTTGCATTCAGTGTACTACGGGAGGCAGAGGGGACATTGCGTACGAATTCTGTTTGCGCTGCCCTCTCGGGGCCGAAATAGTCACTAGTGACTTGTCTGCTTATTTCAGCTGAAAAGCTGACATACCTGGTTCTTTCCCATTACAGCAAAACTTAGGATACTAACGTCTTTGGAATGGCTTGGTTTTTTTCCCCCTCTCTAAGCCTCTCAAGAGATGTCTATGATCGGTCTGAATCGAGCTGCAGCAATAACTCAATTTAGGAAAAAAAATGACTTACCCGGTTTTTCCCCCTGACCCTTCGTATTACCATACGATTATGGTAATACAACGATTATGGTATTACAACGTTCAGGAATTAATAATTAAATACAGCAGTTAATAGTATTAATGGTGGCAAGGGATAGGGAAACCTGTGGCATGGCCTACGGTTAGGAACCATTGCGGTATGCGGAACTTGCTCCGAACGACTTGAGAAAACGTAACAAACTGGAATCCGAATAGCAGCAGCATACGTGATCTCTTTCACGAGCAAAGAAGGAAATCAGATGGTATTTTGTTTTTTATATTATCAGTTTATAGCAAATTCATTGTTAGAAACAGGACAATCATACCAAAAGAGTTATCGTGTGTGATGATATGAGTCATACTGCACATATAGCTGACTACAGTGTTTTCCTGGACTTACCTTCCCTTCTTCTGTCTTTTGTTCGATTATTTGACATTTGTGTTTAATTAAAGCTTGCAAAATATTACATAGCTGGATAGTTAAATTAAAATACCAAGTAAACCTTAGAAAGTCGAGAAATCACGTTGCAGGAAAAGAATGTATTGTGCCAGGTACAATGTTTGGGAAAGTAGTGAAAATCTTACACTTTAAAGGACGTCACTATTGAAAACAGAAGGCAAAGAGCCGAAGAATAGCTGTTTCATTTCATAGATGCGTAAAAAAGGAATATAGCTCAGACTATGAACTATGAATGATAGTATCCAGACACTAAGCGTTGCCAATCTTATTGCGCCAAATCAGTTGCAGTCAGACCGCCCATGTTTAGTACCTCACATAATTTGTTTTATGCACACTATTCACGGTTTCTTCATAAAATAAATGTTCAATAATATTCTGTCTCGTTATTGATTCCCAGTTTTCTGATCATGGAGTGGCGTTTCAAACACAGCACAAAGATTCTCCGTTGACCATAACTGTGTGTTTTATGTGTTAAAATGCCCATAGAGGTGCAACCAAGCTTCCTCTGTATAGAATGTGACATCCAGAATGTTTGTGGTAGTCCTCTCAAAAAAAGATGTAAACCATTCGCAGTAACGGAACGGTTTCTCATGATCCTCATCTTTTAGTACTTGCACTGCTGTCACTTTATACGGCAACAATTTCAGGGTTTGCCCAACCGCTTTAAGCCCGTTATTTTTCTCTTGTGCTAACTTGCGCGGTGATTTTGCTGGTCTCTGTTGTATAGAGTCAGATATATCCAACAACTTCTGTTCGTTTAGTCTACGTGGTCTTCCGCTTGGTTCAGCATCTAACATTGGGTCTGCATTTCGAAATTTCTCAATAAGTCAGCGAACCATATTACGATGATGTACAGCGGTTTGCGGAAAGTTTTCGGTAAATGCCTCCTGTGCTAAATCCGTATATTTACTGGGTTGCCGAAACAAATGTTCAACAAGAAACATACGTTACTCAGTTTAAAGCATCATAATTTAAAAACAACTTTAAGATCCAATCACTGAATAGCTTTCATCAAAGCAAAACAGTTAAAAGTTATGCAACAATAGAATGAATTAAAAAAAATTGCATATTTATGAAAAAACAGTTCTACCAACTTTATTTCTATCTTCCAGGGTAATCCATACACATAAACCAAGAAGAACGGACGGCTATCGGCAGACTGCACTTACAGGAAGCAACTCCAGTGTCTCGGTTTTAGATTTCACGTCTCATCCACTAAACTACACAGTCGCTCTGCTGGCTATTCGAGAGCACTTTCCGAACTCAGAAATTAATACTCCAAACTGCAATAGAAGATGATCACTAGAACTATAACATCTCTGTTAGGAAAAGTGTAGTCAGTTAGGTTCATTATATAACCTTTCTCTTTTTAAATTCTAACAGCGATCCATGTCGTCTTTATCAGATTATACCTATTCCTTTCGGGAACAAGACTGGTTCTTTGATATCTTAAACAGTTACTGGGAAATACGTCTGGGAATTAATCCAATTAAACTCTTGAGTTCGCAGAATAAGTTAGAAAGTAAGATTATTTTACGGTTACACTTGTAAAAGCTGTCAGGACAAAGTTAAGCTACTCAAGGGAATCTTACTGAGAAGGATGAATCGTTAAAGGTAAAAGGGAGTGCTTCCACTGCATGAAATTGAATATTTCTCAAAAATTATAGTTACGAGATTTATAATAGAGGAAACGTGGGACTTTTATTTACATTTAAATACTTTAAAGGCACATTTGCAGGCTGAGCGGTTATTTAGGAAAAAGTCGTAGTTATAAGTTGAAAAATAAAGATAATTTAAAAAACCACAGATGAATTCCACGATTGTACAAGCATTGCCTGCAACCACTGGAAAACGTAGGAAGAATTACGATCGTCAGATGACGAAAGTATAGGTGACTTTTTGTTTGATAGGTCCTGTACAGATCGGACGTGTGTGGCACTCCGCCATTAACATTGTATTATTTCAGTATTTTATTCATGAGTTGCAATCACCGGCACTCGTAATCACATGATGTAAGTGTGTTTTTAGACTATGTTTCTATCTCAGAATATAATTATTACTAATCCATGTATGTTTTATTTTGTGTCACTAGTTATTTGTAAGATTGTTGAGTGTCTTGGGTTGGCAAAGAAAGGATCCGTAAATTGAAAGGATAGTCGTCCAGCAGGAACCATCGACGTCTTCGGGTGTTGATCTCAAATACGAAGTCCGATATATATATATATATATATATATATATATATATATATATATATATATATATATAAGGTGAATCTGCAAGAGCGCGGTCATAATTAACATAACGGACAAAGATGTCTTGCCTAAGCACATAAGAAAGCAAAGTTTGTGAAATATCGAACACATTTAATATTGCGTACTGTTATCTCTCTTCTGTATGTGTAAAGTTCAGATACGAAAAAGACAAAAAAAAAATTATATTTATATTGGCGACTTCGTGCTTGGACGCATTATTGTATATACTACAGTGTTTTCCTTTGTTACATGTTTTATCGGAAACAACAAATTGGATTCGAGACGCTATTGTTGACCATTGAACTAATACCAATAATTGGAACAGATGTCTGGACCTGAAATTATGCTGCAATCGCGAATTCAAGGTAAGACACCGCATATGCACATCAGCAATTTGAGCAAGTGCTTTGCGTAATAGTAGCTTGCTAACTCACTCGATCAAAATTTCCCATTTACGACAGTGTGAATTTCGAGTTAAATTCCGGTCACAAAATTATTTTCTATCAGGCATATTGTACAACAATCGTAATTTATCGGAACACAATACGGCTGACTTCAGTCCTGCGCGATTTAAGATTGCAAGCAGCCATTAGCTGTAAAAATTTAATCAATACGCTTGGTAATCAAAATCTTTTGCTCAAGCATTGTCACACTACGAAATCAATATTTACATTCATTACAACACACATACGTGTGCAAGCGATATTGCGTGTGACATAGTAGTAACCAGGATGCAATCCGCAATAATGGAAAGCCAGAAACGATAAACGGTGGCACAATTAGACTCGGACATCTTAACAAATAATCAAAATGATGTTATAGTTGACGTAAATTTTGACAAAGGACATATCATTGACTAATCTGGTGACGCGAATTTGGGTAACAGACGTCTACCAATAACATATCAAAAGCCAATTCCGAACCGATTTTAATGTCTGACGTCATGTCAAACGACGTGACGGGGGCGGAACAAACGCAAACTAACAGTATTTTTGCAATGTTTCAACCAATCATGAACAAAATGAAAACGACTCATTATGAAATAAAAACAGACTTAAATACACTAAAGAAAACAAATGATGCTTTGTGTAGGCGTGTTGAAGAAATAAATGACCGACTGACTACACAATAGCTACAAGAAACATTACCGTACAGGGCAGAGCTAAGACATATAGACCCTAAGTCAGAAGACAGAAGCTAAGGAGAACAGCGGCATGTTTTTGTACTCAGTGTGATGTTTACTGGTTAGTTCTACGAAGCTGAAATTTTTGCATTAGCTTCTCATTACAGATGCTAAAGGACATGCAAAGCATCCGCCTGATTCAGCTACAACATAACTGGCAGAGCATGTATAGAAAACTCGTTGGCTTTCGAACAGTACACACATCTGCTTTTATTAGTGTATAGCATTTATTATCAGTTTCAAAAAGATAACAGCTGAACGAGTATACAAGAATTGGTAATTTAATGCAAGCGAAAATAATTTAATATTTTAGTAAATACACCAACCAGTCACTTTGTTATATATTTCTGTTTAAGCGGATTTCGTGCTTTCACACATCTTCAATTAGAGAATACGTATTTCAGTCGTCAGCCAGTGCATCATTACAACACAGATAGCAAACAATGCTGCAGCTGCTCTATGCAAAATAACAATCATATTTAGCTACTACACTTCGCGAATTGTATATTTACGATATGTTGCCTTTAAGTGTACTTACTTTTTACTCTATCTATTGTTACGCCAATTTTCCCGTTTATGAATGTGGCACAAACATTCTTTTATTTCTATTTTGCACAAAACAGCTCAGTGTCCGCCATGTTGCCGACTGACATCTATGTTTACATCGAAAAATATATCTATGGTCAAAATTTATATTTGCTTACAAGTTCTGCCATAGTCAAGGTAAAGTAATGAAATTGTTTAGAATGTTAGCAGGAATTTGCCGAGAACTCTACAGTGTTAATAAATAAGGCAAACTGGCATTGTTTATTTACTTTCTTTTAAAAGGTCGTAATGTTAAAGCTACACTGCGCAACAGAATTAAAGGGTCTCTTTTTTCGAAACCCCGCAATTCCCACCCATTGCGACGTATAAGTTTGAAATTTGGCTCAAAGGTGGGTACAACCTTCCTCTCTAATGGCGTGAAAGCGTGGCACCCTGCGAAAATAAGGCCACAGCTCAGAAGTTCATGTGACGCGTAAGGTCGGTTAATAATTTCACAATGGCACGAAACTTCGCCACAATTCTGCACTGTGTCACCGTGGACGTGTCACGCGTGTCCTCATATCCTGTATTACCCACGTTTCACCCCTCCTTATGACGCCTCTGCGGTGGAGGTTAGAGCCGTGACGACCAGCGCTGAAATCACGCGGATTTCTGGTGATTGGCCGAGGATAACATTTCAGATACACCGCCGCTCAGAATTGGCACGAAAAGACCTCAAGGGTTGGCGTCAATGAAACCAACTCTTTTCCTGGGGCGTTGGTTCCCACACATTTTGCTGTCGAAAACAATAGTTCACAGTCTGATGAGCAACAGGAAGTTGTCAAGAAAGATTTCCTGTTGCCCTTGACAACCTTTGACAGTGCTAACAGTCTGGAACGCTTCAACCCTTCTCTAAGGGTGATCTGATCCCTTTGGAGGGCAGCGCCACCGACAATTTTCTCTTATGTAGAGGCTGTAGCCACTAGGTAGCGTTAAAAACCATTCGACGAAATCTGAATCAGATCCATGGCAGGAAAGGGAACTTCTGCATTGTTATCACTTCTTTTCCGCGCCCTCTTGAGGCGTGATCACGGCGGGGGAGGGGGTGGGTGTGCAACTTCAAGATGTGCGTGAACCAAACGGCAAAGGATTCCTCTAAGACACCCTAGTTCGGTAGTCAACGCCCTGGATACAGTACCACCCACTTACCTCAGGTGAACACATTAAAAAACATCACACACATTCTGCCTTGTGTCTGCTCTAGCGCCTGAAGGCAGATAAACTCCATCTGAGAGCTGTCGAAAGGGTTGCATAAATATTCGCTGATCTTCGGGGCTCAGTTCGAAGTGGGACTCATCACTGAAGACAATTCACCTCCAGTCAATGAGATTCCAGGACGAAGATGTGTCTGGAGACGCCGCAGACAGCTGTGAGGCTCCAACCTGGCCGTCGACCGGCATACTGTCTGACAATCAGGGGTGACGGTCTGGAGTGCCATTTCATGTTACCCTTACAGCACAAAAGTACGTAGACGATATTCTAAGCTCTGTTTTGTTGCCCCTCATGGCAAACCATCCTGGGTTTACATTTCAACAAGATAATGTCCGCCAGCACACGCATTGTCTTCGAACTTGCCAATCCAAAACTGCCGAATCTGTCCCCAATTGAGAATTTTTGGAGCATTATGGGCAGGGCCCTCCAACCAGCTCAAGCTTTTGACGATCTAACGTGCCAATTTGACAGAGTTTGGCACAATATTTCTTAGGAGGTTCGAAATTGGTTCAAACGGCTCTGAGCACTATGAGACTTAACATCTGAGGTCATCAGTCCCCTAGACTTAGAACTACTTAAACCTAACTAGCCTAAAGACATCACACACATCCATGCCCGAGGCAGGATTAGAACCTGCGATCGTAGCAGCAGCGTGGTTCCGGACTGAAGCGCCTAGAACCGCTCGGCCACAGCGGCCGGCTTCTCAGGAGGACATCCAGCCACTCTATCAGTCAAGGCCAAGCCGAATAACTGCTTGCACAAGGGCCAGAGGTGGACCATGCGTTTTTCATTTGCTTAGATTGTGAAGTCGTTTTTCTTGAATTGTAATCATCCGTTTCTCTGTACACGTACGTCACATCTACGGTTTTCCGTCCCATTTGGATAATTACTTCGTTGTGCGTAGTCTTTTTCTTTTTATCATAGACTGTGTGCAAACTGTATTAAAGTGAGTTGAGTGCCTATAGTGACAAAGTGCTTAAATAATACTGACTATCGACTAATTAAGTTAATATCGGCAATATACCTACTGCATCTGATTTTGCAAGTAATAGTGATGATGACAAGAATTACTATAAAAATAAAGGCAATAATAAAAATAATGATACTAGCAGATATAACAAGAATTTATACGAGGGTTGGATCTTTAATAGTGATAACTATTTATTTATAGCCCGTACAAAATACATATGTGTTTCAAAGTCTTACTGACCTTCAAAGTAGTCACTAGCATTGTGTATAACCCGTTGTCAGCGATGCGGAAGGATACTCTTGGCAGTGCCATTTGTGTTGACAGTTCGAGCAGCGCGGTCTATTGTCCGACGAATTTGTAGAAGTTCTGAAGCGAATGCCGTGAAGTGTTTCCTTCAGTTTAGAAATCGAGTTGAAGTTACGAGGGCTTAAGTAGGTGGCGTAGCACTTAGCAGCCCCATCAGTCACACAAATCAGTAACAGCTTGCACTGTACGTGCTTGAGGACTTAACTGCAAATGGTCAGGTCCTGCAGAAAGTGTCATCACTTCTGTCTCTAAGCTGGTCGTAGGCTGTGTTCCAAAATGAACAGAATAGAGACAGAAGCGATGACACTTTCTGCAGGACCTGACCATCATTTTTTAGGACACAGAATATCAGCAAAACATAAAGGGGACCACAGCTATATGCGTGTTATTTTCGAGCCATACGGACAGAGATACATGATGGAGATACACTATGTGATCAAAAGTATTCGGACACACCAAAAACATACGTTTTTCATATTAGTTGCATTGTGCTGCCACCTAGTGCCAGGTACTGCAGATCAGCGACCTCAGTAGTCATTAGATATCGTGAGAGAGTAGAATGGGGCCCTCCGCTGAACTCAAGGACTTCGAAAGTGGTCAGGTGATTGGGTGTCACTTGTGTCATACGTCTGTACGCGAGATTTCGACTCTCCTAAACATCCCTAGATCCACTGTTTCCGATGTGATAGTGAAGTGGAAATGTGAAAGAACACGCACGGCACAAAAGCGTACAGACCGACCTCGTCTGTTGACTGACAGAGACCGCCGACAGTAGAATGTGTAATAGGCAGACATCTATCCAGACCATCACACAGGAATTACAAACTACATCAGGATCCACTGCAAGTGCTATGACAGTTAGGCGGGAGGTGAGAAAACTTGGATTTCATGGTCGAGTGTCTGCTCATAAGCCCCACATCACGGCGGTAAATGCCAAACGACGCCTCACTTGGTGTAAGGAGAGTAAACATTGTACGATTGAACAGTGGGAAAACGATGTGTGGAGTGACGAATCACGGTACGCAATGTGGCGATCCGATGGCAGGGTGTGGGTATGGCGAATGCCCGGTGGACATCATCTGCCAGTGTGTGTAGTGCCAACAGCCGGCCGCTGTGGCCGAGCGGTTCTAGGAGCTTCAGTCCGGAACCACGCTGCTGCTATGGTCACAGGTTCGAATCCTGCCTCGGGCGTGGATGTGTGTGATGTCCTTAGGTTAGTTAGGTTTAAATAGTTCTCAGTCCAGGGGACTGAGGACCTCCAATGTGAAGTCTCATAGTGCTCAGAACCATTTGAACCATTTTTTGTAGTGCCAACAGTAAAATTCGGAGGCGGTGGTGTTATGGTGTGGTCGTGTTTTTCACAGAGGGAGCTTGCACCCCTTGTTGTTTTGCGTGGCACTACCACAGCGCAGGCCTACAATGGTGTTTTAAGCACCTTCTTGCTTCCCACTGTTGAAGAGCAATTCGGGGATGGCGATTGCATCTTTCAGCACGATCGAGCACCTGTTCATAATGTATGGTCTGTGGCGGAGTGGTTACACGACAATAACATCCCTGTAATGGACTTGCCTGCACAAAGTCGTCATCTGAATCCTATAGAACACCTTTGGGATGATTTGGAACGCCGACTTCATGCCAGGCCTCACCGACCGACTTCAGTACCTCTCCTCAGTGCAGCACTCTGTGAAGAATGGGCGGCCACTCCCTAAGAAACCTTCCTGCATCTGATTGAACATATGCCTGCGAGAGTGGAAGCTGTCATCAAGGCTAAGGATGGGCCATCACCATATTGAGTTCCAGCATTACCGATGTCGGGCGCCACGAACTTGTAAGTCATTTTCAGCCAGGTGTCCGGATACTTTTGATCAAATAGTGTATGTTATATTTGGAGTAACCTGGGGAGCTCTTGAATCGTTTGTCCTGGTGTCACAGTTGCTCTTTGTTGATCTTCAGTTACAGGACTTCACACAGTGAAGTACCACTCCACTACCCGAACCCTAATTGTGCGCTATAGCTGTGGTAATGTACTCCTTGGTGACTACTGTGGTATTGCATCCAGGTATGGTGCCGAAGCCCCATTTATGCCTAAAGATGAGGATTTTGAGCTGTTAAATTATTTACAAAAAAAAAAAAAAAATGGCTCTGAGCACTATGGGACTTAACATCTGTGGTCATCAGTCCCCTAGAACTTAGAACTACTTAAACCTAACTAACCTAAGGTCATCACACACATCCATGCCCGAGGCAGGATTCGAATCTGCGACCGGAGCGGTCACGCGGTTCGAGTCTGAAGCCCCTAGACCGCACGGCCACATTGGCCGGCTAAATTATTTACAGGAAGACACTGAAGCTTAATAAGACTACCCTGGCAAAAAGAAAAAAAATGGTTCAAATGGCTCTGAGCACTATGGGACCATGCCCGAGACAGGATTCGAACTTGCGACCGTAGCGGTCGCGCGGTTCCGGACTGTAGCGCCTAGAACCGCTCGGTCACCACGGCCGGCTGGCAGAAAGGACTGTCGGACAAGTATAAATCTGATAGCTAATGATGTGCACTGATTTCATTTTATGTTTACATCGTGTCTGTTTAGAATAGTGTTCGTGCTAGTTATATCTTTAGATAAAATAAAAAAGCTTGGATGCTTATTACTTTCACTGTAACACATCTGGAATGATGTTACTGAGTAACTGAAGTGTTGAAATATGAAACATTCTGCTATGTTTTCAAATAAAAATTTACTGATTGCTACTGTGTTGTCAGTACTCTATCGAAGTACTGTATCGAATGTCACTAGACTTGTTCCAAGTGCGCCGCGCGGCATTAGCCGAGCGGTCTATGGCGCTGCAGTCATGGACTGTGCGGCTGGTCCCAGAGGAGTTTCGAGTCCTCCCTCGGGCATGGGTGTGTGATTGTCCTTAGGATAATTTAAGTTAAATAGTGTGTAAGCTTAGGAACTGGTGACCTTAGCAGTTAAGCCCCATAAGATTTCACACACATTTTGTTCCAAGTGCCATATCATCGACAACACTTTTAAAACATCCACTGCGAGATGGCGCATCGTCATTTGCGAAGAAGTGCTTCTTTGTGGAGTTCCAAGTACCATGCTTCAAGGTATATTCCATTTAGTTCATGCTGATAATGATGATGACGATGTTTGGTTTGTGGAACGCTCAACTGCGCGGTCAACAGCATCGCACAAAGTCCTAATTTTTATACAGTCCAATTTTTTCCGTAGTGCAATCGAGCCACAGTCGCGAATGATGATGATGATGATGATAATAGTGAAACGTTGAGGACAACACAAACACCCAGTCCCATGGCAGATAAAATCCCCAACCCGGCCGGGAATCTAACCCGAGACCCCATGATACAGAGAAAGCAACGTTAGCCACTAGACCACGAGCTGCGGACATTTTTTTAATACACTGTTTGTGAGGTGAGTAGTGTGCATGTTAAGTTTTGTGTGTATCAAACATCTTTATAGTGGAAGGAGATAATTTTGGATTCAAGAATTGTAAATGACAAAACAGTCTGCGTCTGAAAAATTTTACAACAAACCATTTCTTACCCAACAGCACAGGTCGTTCTACAGTAAATTTTTCAGCAGACGATCCCAAGACTGGAGTTCTCTGAGAAACAGAAGTCGGATCTGGGTGTTTCATTCTGGAATTTAATTTTGTTACTATCTTGTAAAAGATTAAACGACTTGAGAAATGATGACCAAATACTTCAATTGTGAAAACCAGATGTCAGTGTCCAACAGACACAATATTCCCGCACCCGACAACGTTGCCATCACCAGGTGCGCTGATGAAACGGTCGGCGTACCTGATGATGGCAACGTGGCCGCTTGCCGAAAAATTGCGCCCATTGGACCCTGAACTCCAACCATTCACCCATGAACTATTCCGTGATGAAGTGCGCCCGGAGAAGCTGAAAAATCACATGAGAAATGCTTTTTGTCGACTACAGCTCTACTGCTTAAATTTTTACTGCTGTGTTTCTGTACTAGTGTTATCACCCATGAAACGTAGTGCCTCAGCATTATCGCCACTCGTAACGAAAAAATTTCTTATTGGCATCTGGAACGAGTCATTTCCCTGGTACGGCACTTAGAAGCTCTTAATTAATTATTTATTTTCGATTTTTCTCTTTATTTTTGCAGTGATGAGATGGACAGCATAATTCTGAGGTATCTGAAAACGCTCTTAATTTTCGGGATACAAATAAGTTACGTATATAAGGAGATAGGACGATTTTTTTTTATTTTTACGACAACTGTGAGATTTGACACTTACAATCTCTGATGCTTCCAGTAGTTTGTACTCGTTATAAATGAAAACACACGCAACACTGGTGTAATATTCTACAATATTTATTATTAATTTTTTAATTTCAGCTGTTACATCATCATCAGATACAAAAATAAATATGTGGTGTAGTGAAATTTTGTTGGATAAGAGATTTTAAACTTGTGAATATACACAATAACTCCATTTCTAGAGATGAAAAAGATAACGTTAGATTTGGGAATAAAACGGGAAAAATTGTTTGAGTTTAACAGCGATGTAAGACTATTTAACTAAGATAAAGTATGTGACACATTAAGTAAGGAAGTATATACAAATTACAGTAACTGTACGCAGAATAAAATAAATTTAACAACGAACGTTGGTGGCATGTTCCGAGGGTGTGGCTGAACAAAACAATCTTGTCTTTAATAAGTCTTAATTTGTTGTTGTTGCTGTGGTCTTCAGTCCAGAGACTGGTTTGATGCAGCTCTCCATGCTACTCTATGCTGTACAAGCTTCTTCATCTCCCAGTACCTACTCCAACCTACATCCTTCTGAATCTGCTTAGTGTATTTATCTCTTGGTCTTCCTCTACGATTTTTACCCTCCACGCTGCCCTCCAGTACTAAATTGGTGACCCCTTGATGCCTCAGAACATGTCCTACCAACTGATCCCCTCTTCTAGTCAAGGTGTGCCACAAATTTCTCTTTTCCCTCATTAGCTATGCGATCTACTCATCTAATCTTCAGCATTCTTCTGTAGCACCAGATTTCGAAAGCTTCTATTCTATTCATGTCCAAACTATTTATCGTCCACGTTTCACTTCCATGCATGGCCACACTCCATACAAATAATTTCAGAAACGACTTAAATATATACTCGATGTTAACAAATTCCTCTTCTTCAAAAACGCTTTCCTTGCCATTGCCAGTCAACATTTTATATCCTCTCTATTTCGACCACCATCAGCTATTTTGCTCCCCAAATAGCAAAACTCATTTACTACTTTAAGCGTCTCATTTCCTAATCTAATTCCCGCAGCATCGCCCGATTTAATTCGACTACATTCCATTATCCTCGTTTTGCTTTTGTTGATGTTCATCTTATATCCTCCTTTCAAGACACTGTCCATTCCGTTCAGCTGCTCTTCGAGGTCCTTTGCTGTCTCTGACAGAATTACAATGTCATCGGCGAACCTCACAGTTTTTATTTCTTCTCCAAGCATTTTAATTCCTACTCCGAATTTTTATTTTGTTTCCTTTACTGCTTGCTCAATATACAGACTGAACAACATCGGGGATAGGCCAGAACCCTGTCTTACTCCCTTCCCAACCAGTGCTTCCCTTTCATGCCCCTTGACTCTTATAACTGCCAACTGGTTTCTGTACAAATTGTAAATAGCCTTTCGCTCCCTGTATTTTACCCCTGCCACCTTTAGAATTTGAAAGAGAGTATTCCCGTCAACATTGTCAAAAGCTTTCTCTAACTCTAGAAATGCTAGAAACGTAGGTTTGCCTTTCCTTTATCTTCCTTCTAAGATAAGGCGTAAGGTCAGTATTGCCTCACGTGTTCCAACATTTCTACGGAATCCAAACTGATCTTCCCCGAGGTCGGCTTCTACCAGTTTTCCTATTTGTCTGTGAAGAATTCGTGTTAGTATTTTGCAGCTGTGGCTTATTAAACTGATTGTTCGGTAATTTTCACATCTGTCAACACCTGTTTTCTTTGCGTTTCGAATTACTATATTCTTCTTGAATTTTGAGGGTATTTCGCCTCTGTCATACATCTTGCTCACCAGATAGTAGAGTTTTGTCATGGCTGGATCTCCCAAGGCTATCAGATGGAATGTTGTCTACTCCCGGGGTCTTGTTTCGGCTTAATTTACAAACAGATAAGATATATAAGCAACATTAAACATGTAAGTGAAGCAGCTGCGATTTTACAGAGTAAATTTTTATAACACGATAAGAGATAGTAATTGAAATGAAGGAAAAATGGGCATGTTGAGTAAGAGGGGAGGTTTATAAGATGCCCTGAGTGGGGCTATGAGTAATATCTACAATTAGAAGTCGCGCGTAATGGAGCTGTATCTGGTCATTCAGTACTAAGGTTGGGCAAATGAATATGTTTATTGCACATGTTTGACACTGTGTCACTCGCTGGAGGTGATCTGAATTGTTATATTATTCTGAAATATCTGGTATGCCGAAATAGCTTGTAAATATTTTTATTGATTGTCAGTTTCAGTTGATCTGGGCTGTCATCAAGATCCGATGATGACAGCACAGATCGGTCGAAACCTGTAACCACTAAAAACATTTACAAGCGATCTTGGTGAACCTGATATTTCAGAATAACACACGTTTATTAATTTCCATTATTTGAAGAAAGTTCATCATTCTCCCTTTATGGGTAGGATGTAATACTTCACTTTGCACTTTGAACTTGTGACCTCCTTTAAGCAGGTGGTCTGCAAAAGCAGTCTCCAGGTTCTGTGGTGTTACTTCAAGGGGTGGTGCATAATGCTCTCCCAGACTGACCTACATAGAATTTGTACTCAGGTCTGAAGATGGTCAGCGTATACCTAAATTAACTGCGTGATGTAAAATATTTTTGTCCTTATCTAGAACGCCTTTGGAGGCCCCGTCTGCTTCCGTGAGATGTGGGCGGCGACTGGTGTGTGTTGAGTGGTGAGCAGGCAAGCTAGTGTTTAGGAAGAGGTGGCGGAGTATCGCGTGTCGGACTGCCGCTAAATACCAGCGGCAAATGTCAGGCCGGCGCGCCGCCGCCGCCTGCAGGTCAGGTCAGGTCACCAAATGCCAGCCGCCACGCTGTGCCACGCCGCGCCACGACGCTGCGCCCTCCACCTGCTGGACACCAGGCCACGTTATCGCCACTACTGTTGGTCACTCGCAACCTCGGAGCGCAAATAAAACCGTCATCCACTGTCGAAGCCGATGTCGCTAACGTACGAATGTGGTGGCCCTCAACTTACATGAAGTCGGTCGAATACCGGTGGTATAGCGCCCTACTGTCTGTATTTGGCCAACAGCAGGAGGAGAAAAGGTGACATAAAATTCTAGATCACCAGAATTTATACCACTGTCCTGGATTACATTCGAAAATCCTTCGCAGTCTCTCATGAAAGATAGTGATACTATTGTTCGTCAACCGACCTTAACTCCAGAGGTCCCCTTGGTGTTATTCGAGACTTGCCGGACATGTATCTTGTAATGGTACTTGAATTACGTAGCCATTGCGGCGCCTCACCTCAGCCTCTCGATACCAGCAATATTCTACTGTGTTTCTGTAAAATAGTTAACATATTTCTCTGACAACATTCAGATTTGATTTCATCAATGTAGAGGTACCTTGATACATTGATATGTTTATATTGCAATGATATTATTCTTATGTGTATTCTTTCTTTTGTCACGATCTTTGACGTACTTGTAACTCTGATTTTTTGGGCGCGTAAGCGGTTATTAGAAAGTCAACTCTTGGTCGTCATGTTGAAAAGACGCATATTGTAGTCAGCTTATAAAATGTGAACTTTAACAGTGAGGAAGATGTTTTCAAGTATGTTTTGTATTGTGAAGTGATGTTTTGTGTGTTGCGTGATATTGCAACACAAGTAATAAAAGAGAAGTGTAACTTAAATTCGGAGTGCTGATTACTTTTTTACATCACCATTGTGCTAACTTGCAAAAGTTCAATCTTCAAGAATGGTTTATGAAACACATCTATAAAACTTTTGATTCTCGCGGAATAACACCTAGGCCTCTTTGCATCCGAACTTGGAATTATCACTACCTAGATTTTTCGACGATTGAGCCATGATTTTACAACGAGACCAGCGTGGGAAACACGAAAAGACGAGTGCCTAGTTTAACCATTATTTCATGAAATGACTTTATTAACTGTGCTCTAATGACACCTGCCACATAACATAACTTTGTTGTTGCCCGAAAATGCACTATTTAGCAGCGTGAGCAACACTACAATCATAATTAATTTTTGACCTTTGTTGTGGTAGGGTTGTTAGAATCTTCACTAGGTTTCACTCTGCCTCTTTCTTCTCTCATCATCAAATACCAGGAATGTGATACCATTGTCTACACACCTCAAAGACTTGAGCTGGGGAAGGGAGGGATTCAGGTCGTATTGTGCGGTGAATGACGGAATAATTTTGAGATTTCACAACCCGTGGATACACTCATCAGTGGTCGATATCCATTACATACTGCTTTCCTGAAACTATACGGAATTGGCACGTTTACTGTTTGATGGGGCACCATATGTGTTCGGTTGGAATGACTTTTTTCTCTCGGTGACAGGAGCAGCTGTTCGCCCACACCCCTCGCTGAGTACGATTTGGCTCAAATGGCTCTAAGCACTATGGGACTTAACATCTGAGGTCATCAGTCCCCTAGACTTAGAGCTACTTAAACTTAACTAACCTTTATACTCATGTAGTAATAAGTGCTATCGACAGGGGATGTAAAATTGATTCCATATTTTGAGATTTCCAGAAGGCTTTCGACACCTTTCCTCACAAGCGTTTTCTAATCAGACTGCGTGCATATGGAGTATCGCCTCAGTTGTGCGACTGGATTCGTGATTTCCTGTCAGAAAGGTCACAGTTCGTAGTAATAGACGGAATGTCTTCGAGTGAAACAGAAGTAATATCCGGCGTTCCCGAAAAATAAGTGTTATAGGCTCTCTATTGTTCCTGATCTATATTAACGACATAGGAGACAATCTGAGTGGCCGTCTTAGATTGTTTGCAGATGATGCTGTCATTTACCGTCTTGTAAAAGTCATCAGATGATCAAAACGACTTGCAAATTGATTTAGATAAGATATCTGTATGGTGCGAAAAGTGGCAATTGACCCTGAATAACGAAAAAAGCGAGGTTATTCACATGAGTACTAAAAGAAATCAGCTAAATTTCGATTACGCGGTAAGTCACACGAATCTGAGGGCTGTAAATTCAACTAAGTGGTTAGGGATTACAATTACAAATAACCTAAATTGGAACCATCACATAGATACTATTGTGGGTAGAGCAAACCAAAGACTGCGATTCATTGGCAGAACACTTAGAAGGTGCAACAGGCCTACCAAAGAGACTGCTTACAATACGCTTGTCCGCCCTATTCTGGAGTATTGCTGTGTGGTGTGGGATCCGCATCAGGTGGGACCGAGGGATGACATCGAAAAAGTACAAAGAAGGGCAGATCGTTTTGTATTATCGCGAAACAGGGGAGATAGTGTTACAGGCACGACACGTGAACGGGAGTGGCAATCATTAAAACAAAGGTGTTTTTCGTTGCGACGAGATCTTCTCATGAAATTTCAATCACCAGTTTTCTCCTCCGATTGCGAAAACATTCTGTTGGCACCCACCTACATAGGGAGAAATGATCATCACGATAAAATAAGAGAAATCAGGGCTCGCTGAGTATGATAATGCATCCATCTGTTACACGAGATACACCGAAGATATAACTCTCGAACACAACACGAAAAGGCGTCATTGTGCGCGAACTAAGAAAACCATTACCGATTAGATGGCAGAACCCAACCCCAGGCTACTTTGCCACAGGATTCCTTCTTTCTTTCTGCTAAAGCTCTCCATTTAAGTTGGCCCACAATTTTACCAGTCGACCAGGAAGAAATTTTTCTTCCGTTCTTCAGTTGCACAGTAGCTCTGTAACGTAGCAAATTATTACGAGTTGTCATCTCGCATTGAAAATGTAGCTTCCCGTGGAGCCGGAAGGAGAGCGGATTTTCGTTCTCACGTTCGCACAGCTGACGCCGGCTAATGAGCCGAGCAAGCCGTTGTACTTGCTTCGTGCTGCGTGCAGTACGTTACACATACTCTCCATGAACCTGAAGAGCACTATTAAATATTAATCGATCTTTTTCATACTTTGTATACCAAATTCTATGGATAATACAACCGTACCGTTAAAATTTAACATCGATAACTTACCTAAAACACATAATAACCCTGCTGACATTGTGAAACCGAGTTAGGTACTGTAATATATTCATCTATAGCATCGACTGAAACTACAACCACGAGGATAAGTTCACATAATCTAATTTTCTGGAATTTTCTTTAGTTTCATTGCCATAGATTCCCGACGTAATTAATAGTACATGGGAAAACTATTATTTCGTTGTTTTTTGGTCTTGTGAGTGTTTTGTAGAGACTGAGAGAGTGAATGGAGGACATACGTAAAGTGAGGATCTGATATTTTACTAAAACTATGTAAATATAAGCGTGAGGATGTTGTTGTGTAACAAGGGAATTTATGACGTATGTGCGAGTAAGCTTGCTTTTGTAAAAGGCAGCCAGAAGGAGCGTTGGGTATTCAATTTATTGATGATGATGATGATATGAGGTCCATACTTCCTGACAGAGCGTAGGGGAACGATGCGGGAGACCCGCAACGCCGTACTAGGCAAGGTCCTAGTGGAGGTGGTTTGCCATTGCCTTCCTCCGACTAAATTTCATTTAGTTTCGTAATAACGAAATTTCTAGTCTAAATTACTTGTGGTAACCTGATTGGCTGACATTAGAAATACTGCGAGTACAGAAGTGCTCGAGATGACTTGATTGGCTGCTTAACATTCTAGCCAATGGGAAATCACAGTTTCCCGCGCGTTTGAGTAGGGCTTTGTGCCTTAGATCTAGGAGTCGACATAGTCGGTCTGGAGCCGTCTTCTAGTAAACACCTATGTTAAATCGCGCTGATAAAATTTGTATCAAAATGGAGAAATCCACGCGTTTGATTGGTTCTCGTATAGTTGGTGAAAAGTGACTACAGTGTTGAGTATTGTGGGAAAATTTGAGCTTTGTGAGTGATCTATTTCAAGTCGTGCATAAAATCCGTATGGCGTGTTTAGTGCAAATTATGATACATTATGGCGAGCACTTCTGTACAAGAAGACTACTGACGATTGGCTGTGTTAACTCGCAAGTAGTCGTGGGTCAGTGACGGTTTAGGACGTTCAAAATATCGGGTCCGTCTGAATATCTTCTGGCTACTTTTGGGCGTGAACTTGTTACAGAGACAGTCAGTAACATTGCATAATTAGTGTCGGGATATTAAATAAGGACTTGATAGCCATTGTCAGTGTTTTAAAGAAATAAAGCAGCTTACAGGTAATTTTAGACATTTTTCAAGCGAGTCATGCTAGAATCCCGAACGGCCGATAGTTTAACAAAGTTTCAGATGCTGCCCATAGACTCGAGCTAGGGGGCCTTTGCGTGGAAGGTATTTAGCTGACTTTTCGTCAACGCTGCTTTTATCTGCTAAACCAGTATCTACCATCGCAGAGTGAAGGGGCAGATAACCTGAAACTTATTCAGGTAGGTGGACAGATTGTTTAAACGATAGTGAGAGACCAATCCGCTTCGCCGCAGCTCCAGAATGACTAGCCACAGTATTTCAAGGATCCCTATCAGGAATGTTGAAATACAAACTAACCAAATTTCCACTACCGAAATGTTGACAGTGGCAGTAGAGGGTGACAACGTGAGAAGGAACATAGGGCATATGCAATAGGCAGTAGTTTAGGGAGGGGGTGGAGAGTGCTTCTGGATAGTTCACTGTGCGGCACTTACTCATGTGATCAACACAAATAGCGCCGCCTTTGGCTCTGTCTTCCCCTCCCTGTGTCACCTGCCTCGTCTGGACAAGCTCTGCGTTCCCTTTACCATGTGACTCGCTGAAATGTCAACTGTAGTGTTAATTTAATCGAACTATGCTCCTCCAGTAAAGGAAAAATTCTCGGGAACCACACAGGATAATGGCACGATATGACTATCCCAAATGTAGTCGCCTTATTCCGCTGATCTGATGTTCTCAGATGCTATCACATCCTCCAGTCAGTAATTTGGGTTATAAATTTGGAGCGGACATTTTTGCATTTATTATTACGAAATATAACCAGTTTCTTAAAATAGTTCACGGGCCTTACTACTAATACAGTGTGACTACTTTGTCCTTTCACAGTGTTATTGCTTGAGTTAATTTTACAATGTAGAGTTATTAGCTTACAATATGTGCCTTTTAATATTTGATATAAGTCTAAGCAAAACGTAAACGTGAACTCCGCCCACAAGCCCTGGCGGACCCAGCGGCACCGACCGGCCGCCGTGTCATCCTCAACCCACAGGCGTCGCCAGATGCGGATACGGAGGGCCATAGGGTCAGCACACCGCTCTCCCGGCCGTATGTCAATTTCCGAGGCCGGAGTCGCTACTCGTCAGTCAAGTAGCTCCTCAGTTTGCCTCACAAGGGCTGAGTGCACTCCGCTTTCCAACAGCACTCGGCAGACTGCATGGTCACCCATCCAGGTGCTCGCCCAACCCGAAAGCACTTAACTTCAGTAATCTGACGGGAACCGGTGTTACCACTGCGGCTAGGCCGTTGGCGATACAAGTCCATACCCTATTCTAAATACAATTTGTTCACTACACCAATGGACACTTAACCTCGCCTGGTTGACCTGGATGAGGTTCTGTCCCTGACACGTCGGCCCCGACGAAAACACAACTAACTGTTATCTCTTCTCACACCCACGAGCTGCAACTACTAACTACAGACTAATACTACTCTACTGGCTCTGTGTAGACATTACAGTGTTAGTGGCTAATACAACTGCGCGCCTTTGTTTATGTCATAGGCTGGTGAACACATCACCCTGATCTGCGAACTCGAGGCACCAACCATGAGACGTCGGAGTCTCTTTCCGCAACGGAATCGTGATGTGTGCTGTCCATTACGGGTTCATAACGTCGTTCCAGGCTTTGTATGACAAATCATTACATAACTTGACAAACTGCATTTGGCTTTTGTCTCGGGCAATTCCAGTAGGACAATACGACACCCCATACGCCCAGAATTGCTACTGAGTGGGTCCAGGAACACTCTTCTGAGCTTAAACACTTCCGCTGGCAGCCAAACTCCACAGACATGAACATTATTGAGCATATCTGGTGGTGTTCAGAAAATATCTCCATACCCTCGTACCTGACGGAGAGCCCTGCAGGATTCATGGTGTCAGTTCCCTCCAGCAGTACTTGAGACATTAGTCGAGTTCATGCCACGTCACGTTGCGGCACTTCTGCGTGCTCGAGGGGGCCCTGCACGATATTAGGTAGGTGTACAAGTTTCTTTGACTCTTAAGTGTATAGGGATCCCGTGCTAGCTGTGGCTGCTAGGGTAACTTTAGTGGCCGTACACCAATTTGAGACTGTGGTCATTACATCACTTGCCTTCGCCTCCAACTCCTGGAGAGAGATTACACAGACCAGGAGAAGGAGGTCGTTTGCGTAGGGTGTCAGCTTCATTGCTGACTAACTGTGGTATAGTTGAGCGAGTAAGGGCTCCATGTGGACGTCTCAGAAAAACCGGGCCAAGCACAGAGCCCTGCCAGTAACTTTCGGTTATTGTCTTCCTTAGAGTCATACTTGGAGATGTCACCTGTGCCTCTCAGTCATCACCGTAGCTCCCCAGGCAGCGATATAGTGATCTCGGAAAATCCATTTACCGCAAGCATAGGAAGGGCGAGGCCCACCACAAACAGTCAAAGGCTGCACTCACGTCCGTCATGATGCCGACTACTTACTTGTGCATTGTTCCAGAGACAAGTCTTGGCCACGAAGATGATCACGTCTGATATAGCGCAACTGGCACGGAAACCGAAATGCCTCCATTTCATTCCACACAAGGCTCGGTGTGCCACCAGTCTGTCACACAACAATTTATTGAACATTTTTCTTAGTAAGTCTAGCAATCACATAGGCCGCGTGATATGAGCAATGTTGAGACCGTAATTTCTCCTTTTCAAATAATGACCAATTTGGCCTTTCTCCAAATTGCAGGGAATTTCTCACGTACCAGGCATTCTCCGGAACTGCGCGACTGCTACGGTCGCAGGTTCGAATCCTGCCTCGGGCATGGATGTGTGTGATGTCCTTAGGTTAGTTAGGTTTAAGTAATTCTAAGTTCTAGGGGACTGATGACCTCAGATGTTAAGTCCCATAGTGCTCAGAACCATTTTGACCCCGGCATTCGTTGTACAGCTTTGTCAAGATGAAAACTACCCGTGGGGCTGGACATTGAATCATTTGAGTTGTAACACCATCCTGCCCGGGGGCCCTCTCTCTCCCGAGGCTTTTCGCAGCTATTTCTTCGAAGATGGGGTGAACCCGTATTATTCTGACACTCCTACACCCTCTCCCTCATGTCACATGAAGCAGACAATAGCGTTAGAGCGTACTAGACCCCCATGAGTCTCCGTTTGTGATAGAAATTTTGTTATACTCAGCGCCATGCCCAAACTGTCTGTAGCAGTATTATGAGGCGTTTTGGATGAAGGGAGCTATACTATTGCGTCTGTGACTTATCAACAGAAGGTGATGTTCCGTCAAGATCAGTTACGCTTCGCGATTTGTTCAGAAAAGCGTGAAAGTGCCACGGAGATGCTCAGCCAAAACTAATGGATTGGCAGACGGTAGAAGAGAGACGTTCTGCATCACTTTGTGGTTCACTGTTAAAATTCAGAGAGCGTACGTTCCTAGAGGAGTCAACCAGTGCAAGGCTTCCTCTCATGTACATCTCACGGAAAGACCGGCGTGGAAATTTACCATTAATCGTTCTTGGCGCGGACTATTCGCGACTGGATCAGGAGGGGGGAAGGTGACAGTGTTATACAAAGTGCTCTCTGCTATACACCATCAGGTGACTTGCGGAGTATAGATGTAGATATGGACGTAAAAACAACAGCTCTTCCCAAGGTATGACTCATGACGCAAAAAAGCACCAAATACGCACTTAAGCGTCCTTCTGCACTGTCATGCTTGTATCATTAAAACACTTTGTAATATTGTGATACTCTTATTAGCGGCATGTGCTATTGTAGTGTCCTGAATGAAATAATAGCGTCTTGTCGTTAATTACTTTTTTTTCAAAAAAGGTTACAGTTTCTTCTTCACATACCTTTCAGAAATTATAGTTTGGTAGAAAAAGATCGGTGCAATATTGCATGATGGATCACTGCCCTGTTTACACATATTGCCAATGTTCTTGATGTAATCGACAAGGATTTTCGGAAGTTCACTTTCGAGCGTTGTGCGAGTTCACCTACCCGATAAATGCTGAAACGCTTAATCAGGAAAAGGGCATTTTATGATCGGCCACTCTATAACGTGCAAGTAGGCAGTTGCAATATTGACGTCGAGCACCAGGACTGCACTGGGCGGTGCACTTTCGCCACTTTGTATGGTTTCAATTTGAGATGGTGGACATCACTGTAAGCAGGTCGTGTGACTGGGGCCTCCCGTCGGTTGCAAGTCTTTCGATTCGACGTCATCTCGGCGATCTGCGCGTCGATGGGGATGAAATGATGATGATTAGCACAACACAACACCCAGTCCCTGAGCGGAGAAAATCTCCGACCCAGCCGGGAATCGAACCCGGGCCCTTAGGATCGACATTCTGTCACGCTGACCACTCAGCTACCGGTGGCGGACTGTAAGCAGGTGCACTTACATTTCAGCATGAAGTGCTGAGTGGCGTATTGATTAACTTGGACAACTCTCCAAACCATTCTTAACTCGTCCAGTTTCTTTCTCGGTTGACCGTGATACGCTAACTGTCTCCTACCAACGGGCCGCAGTATCACGCGGTGATGGTGGTCTGCCAACGGCGACACTGGTTACCGCCCAGTGCTGGAGACACTACTTGTATCTTACTCTATACATCCCGTATTGTAGCCCTTTTAACTACCAACTTGGTAACTACACACTATCTGAGCAAAAGTATCTGGCCTCTCCTATGTAATGGACAACTGAGCGGTAGATGTAACGAGACGCGATTCAGGCAGTATAAAAGGAGATGGGCAGTACAGTTTTTCCTGTAGACAAGCGGAAAAAGCAGAAAGGGTCGGTCAGCGGAGCCCAGTGAGTTAGAAAGTCGCATAGTCATCGAATTTGAATTTTTTTTACAAACTACTAGTACGGTCGCTGAAGAAAAATTTTAGTCACTTGATGTTTAGCAATTCAACTTCATTAACGTTTTTCGAGTAGTCTCATCTTCACAAATATGAAAGGAGGTTGGGAGCCTCACGTACCACGGTACCAGTAACCAGCATCAGAGTACAAGTGACTAAAATACTACTGCAGCGACTATAGCAGCTGTGTATAAAAAAATTTCAAATCTGTAGAATGGTCGCATGCCGATTACTTGACTATACGTCACACCTCAAGTACATAGTCATGTGATGACACCTGAGAAACGGATGTTTAAGTCCTTCTAAAGCTGCCCAAGTCAACTGCTAGTGACGCGGTTGTGAAGTGTAAATACGCACGAACAACCACATCTACACCGAGATCTGGCAAACGTAATGCACTGAACGGGCAAGGGATTTCAGATCGAATTCGTATTTCTGGATTTCCGGAAGGCTTTTGACACTGTACCACACGAGCGGCTCATAGTGAAATCGCGTGCTTATGGAATATCGTCTCAGTTATGTGACTGGATTTGTGATTTCCTGTCAGAGAAATCACAGTTCGTAGTAACTGACGGAAAGTCATCGAGTAAAACAGGATTGATTTCTGGCATTCCCCAAGGTAGTGTTATAGGCCCTATGCTCTTCCTTATGTATATAAACGATTTAGGAGAGAATCTGAGCAGCCGTATTCGGTTGTTTGCAGATGACGCTGTCATTTATCGACTAATAAAGTCATCAGAAGATCAAAACAAACTGCAAAACGATTTAGAAAAGATATCTGAATGGTACGAAAAGTGGCAGTTGACCCTAAATAACGGAAAGTGTGAGGTGATCCACATGAGTGCTAAAAGGAACTCGTTAAACTTCGGTTACACGATAAATCAATCTAATCTAAAAGCCGTAAATTCAACTAAATACCTAAGTATTACAATTACGAACAACTTAAATTGGAAGGAACACACAGAAAATGTTGTGGGGAATGCTAACCAAACACTGCGTTTTATTGGCAGGACACTTAGAAAATGTAACAGACCTACTAAGGAGACTACCTACACTACGCTTGTCCGTCCGCTTTTAGAATATTGCTGCACGGTGTGGGATCCTTACCAGATAGGACTGACGGGGTACATCGAAAAAGTTCAAAGAAAGGCAGCACGTTTTGTTTTATCGCGAAATATGGGAGAGAGTGTCACAGAAATAACACAAGATATGAAACTTCCTGGCAGATTAAAACTGTGTGCCGGACCGAGACTCGAACTCGGGACATTTGCCTTTCGCGGGCAATTGGTCTACCAACTGAGCTACCCAAGTACGACTCACGCCCCGTTCTCACAGCTTTACTTCTGCCAGTATCTCGTCTCCTCCCTTCCAAAGCTTACAGAAGCTCTCCTGTGAACCCTGCGGAACTAGCACTCCTGAGTCGTGCTTGGGTAGCTCAGCTGGTAGAGCACTTGCCCGCGAAAGGCAAAGGTCCCGAGTTCGAGTCTCGGTCCGGTACACAGTTTTAATCTGCCAGGAAGTTTCATATCAGCGTACACTCCGCTGCAGAGTGAAAATCTCATTCTCCGTATGCGAAAATATTTTGTTGACACCGACCTACATAGGGAGGAACGATCACCAAGATAAAATAAGGGAAATCAGAGCTCGTAGGGGAAGATATAGGTGTTCATTCTTTCCGTGCGCTATACGAGATTGGAATAATAGAGAATTGTGAAGGTGGTTCGATGAACCCTCAGCCAGGGACTTAAATGTGGTTTGCAGAGTATCCATGTAGATGTAGATGTAGACAGGGACCTCGAGTATTGCGGAGTGTGGTTGTAAAATATGGCATGAAGTCAGCGGAAGGAATCACTCTTGAGTTCCAAAGTGCTACCGGCAGTCCAGCTAGCACAATGGCTGTGCGTAAGGATTTCATAAGAATGGAGTACAATGATCGAGCGGCTGCTTCAGCCACTCATTACGTAGGCAATGCTAAGCGACGCTTGAGGTCTTGTAAAGAGCGACACCAATGGACAGTGGATGTCTGGAAACGATTGGAGTGTTGAATCACGCTTTTTCCTGTGGCAGTCCGATGGAAGGGGCTGGGTTTGACGAGAGCTTGGAGAATGTTACCTGCCTTCAAGTGCAATGCCAGAAGAGTAGTTCAGAGAACGTGGTGCTACGGTATGGGAGGGGCTTCGTGGTTAGAGTGTGTTACCCTCATTGCGTTTAAGACAACATCAAACGTGAAGGGATATGAAAAGATTTTAGATTATTGTGTACTACGTACGGTGAAGGAACAGTTCGGAGTCGACGATTATATCCTGTCATAAAGCACCAGCTGTTAATCAGTGGTTTGTGGACAGTAACATTCGTGGTATGGACTTTCCTGCCCATAGTTCCGACTGGAACCCAAAGGATTCTTTTGGGATTAGTTAGAGCTTCGACTTCGTTTCAACACATCAGCGTCCTACATTACTAGCCTCTCTGGTTTCGGCTTTTGAGGAAAAAATGATCTGCCATTCCTCCACGAACATTCAGACACCTTCCGTAAATATGGAATAACGGTTGATAGGTTTACGAATGGTTTTGATCGCATAATGTATTTTCACAGTACACAAGCTATCACTCAAAAAAAGCATGAAATACCCTCATTCGCTCGAGAACAAAATAAACCATAGCGTAGGCAGTTCCGTTACGACTGTGACGTACGTGACCGTGCTAAAAGTAATGCCTCCGGATTCGTAATGTAAAAACCTTTTCAAATAAAACAAATGTTATTAAAATTATACACCTTTACGTTTCATGTCTATATATTTATTTCTCGACATAGTCACACCGGCGACGAATAGATTTCTCCCGAAGAGAAAGAGTTAGTTGATACCGTCACTGTACAATGTTACATTTTGTTGACGGAGCCATAACCTCACCTCTGCTTGTACTGTTTCATCACTATTCAAGTGAAGTCCACTAAGGTATTCTTTAAATTTTGGAAACAGATGAAAATCCGTCGGGGACAAGTCGGTAGTGCATGGAGGATGACCGATGACGGTGAACACAAGGTGTCGTCGGATTGTTGCAGATGACGCTGCCTTCGGGTGTGGACAAACTCTTCGAATTAGCCCACTGCTTCTCAGGCGCCGACATAGTTACGTTACACACCGCAATGTTACATCTTACAAGGGAACCTCCCCATCGCACCCCCATCAGATTTAGTTATAAGTTGGCACAGTGCATAGGCCTTGAAAAACTGAACACAGATCAATCGAGAAAACAGGAAGAAGTTGTGTGGAACTATGAAAAAATAAGCAAAATATACAAACTGAGTAGTTCATGCGCAAGATAGGCAACACCAAGGCTAATGTTACCTCAGGAGCGCCGTGGTCCCGTGGTTAGCGTGAGCAGCTGCGGAACGAGAGGTCCTTGGTTTAAGTCCCCCTTGGAGCGAAAAGTTTACTTTCTTTATTTTCGCAAAGTTATGATCTGTCCGTTCGTTCATTGACGTCTCTGTTCACTGTAATAAGTTTAGTGTCTGTCTTTTGCGACCGCACCGTAAAACCGTGCCATTAGTAGACGAAAGGACGTGCCTCTCCAATAGGAACCGAAAACATTTGATCGCAAGGTCATAGGCCAACCGTTTCCTCCATCGCTGTAAGCTTGTTGACACCAGTGCCTACCAATTTAAATTATATATTACAGCACTGAAGATGGTCACTAAGTGACCGAAAATCGATTTTGCGTTTAATAAAACAAAAAAATACGACCAATGCTGTCTCTCCTTCCAAGAAAACATAAGAGTTTCTCACATAAATTGAAAATAAGAAATTAAAATTTTCACATGAGGGAAGACCTCTCGTTCCGCAGCTGCTCACGCTAACCACGGGGCCACGGGGCTCCTTAGGTAACATTAGCCTTGGTGTTGCGTATCTTGCGCATGGACTACTCAGTTTGTATATTTTGCTTATTTTTTCATAGTTCCACACAACGTCTTCCTGTTTTCTCGATTGATCTGTGTTCAGTTTTTCAAGGCCTATGCACTGTGCCAACTTATAACTAAATCTGAGGGGGGTGCGATGGGGAGGTTCCCTCGTTAGAATTCTCAGCCCTCTAGTGGCAAAGGGTTGCAGCTTGCGTTAGTGAAGCGGGAAAGTCGACAGAGTAAATATGCGTGAAATGTAAAACCTCAACGATATTAAGAACAGAATAAAAATTCTGACGCATTACTTTTCACCACGCTTTCGTAGAAAGCGATCTTACATCACAGAGACTCATGTTTCACTACACATTCGGGGAATCGGACATACAATAGCTCTTCGCACTCATAATTTTTTGTAAATTGTCTGTTGCACGTTAATGGTGGGAACTCGTCACATCACGCGGTCATCTACATCTACATCTACGTGATTACTCTGCTATTCACAATTAAGTGCCTGGCAGAGGGTTCAATGAACCACCTTCAAGCTGTCTCTTATTATATTTTAATTAATTAATTTTTTAAGAAATTTTGTTTAGGAAAATTCTCTGCTTCTTATTTATTCTCTGGTATTTTTAGTTATGATTTCCAGTGGTTTTATTTAGGTTTTAGCTTCCGTCGAAAATGGAGTGTGGGATCCGCATTAGGTGGGACTGACGGATGACATCGAAAAAGTTCAAAGAAGGGCGGCTCGTTTTGAATTATCTCGAAATAGGAGAGATAGTGCCACATACATGATACGTGAATTGGAGCGACAATCATTAAAACAGAGGCGTTTTTGGTTGCGATGCGACCTTCTCACCAGTTTTCTCCTCCGATTGCGAAAACATTCCGTTGGGACCCACCTACATAGGGAGAAGTTATCATCACGGTAAAATATGAGAAATCAGGGCTCACACAGAAAAACATAAGTAAGCGTTTTCCCCGCGCGCTGTACATCAGACATTGTAATATTGTAAATGGTGAAAAGCTTCCACCGAAGTGTGGCGAATTATCAGTGCCGAGAGTACTATAAACTGCCTGCGAGAATTGGACGTTCCGTGCTACAGATGCATCTCTTCGGAAGCGATTACAGAGATCGGACGTGTTTTATGTTGTACATAATTTGCTATTGCTGTGCGACGCTATTAAGCTCCATTGCGAATGTTTAGTAGGCGACAGTGTCTTGGAAGGAGAATATAAGATGAACATCAACAAAAGCAAAACGAGGATAATGGAATGTAGTCGAGTTAACTCGGGTGATGCTGAGGGAATTAGATTAGGGAATGAGACACTTAAAGTAGTAAAGGAGTTTTGCTATTTGGGGAGCAAAATAACTGATGATGGTCGGAGTAGAGAAGATATAAAATGTAGACAGGCAATGGCAAGGAAAGCGTTTCTGAAGAAGAGAAATTTGTTAACATCAAGTATAGATTTAAGTGTCAAGAAGTCGCTTCTGAGAGTATGTGTATGGAGTGTAGCCGTGTATGGAAGTGAAACATGGACGATAAATAGTTTGGACAAGAAGAGAATAGAAGCTTTTGAAATGTGGTGCTACAGAAGAATGCTGACGATTAGATGGGTAGATCACATAACTAATGAGGAGGTATTGAATAGAACTGGGGAGGAGTTTGTGGCACAACTTGACTAGAAGAAGGGATCGGTTGGTATGGCATGTTCTGAGGCATCAAGGGATCACCAATTTGGTACTGGAGGGCAGCGTGGAGGGTAAAAATCGTAGAGGGAGACCAAGAGATGAATACACTAAGCAGACTCAGAAGGATGTAGGTTGCAATAGGTACTGGGAGATGAAGAAGCCTGCACAGGATAGGGTAGCATGGAGAGCTGCATCAAACCAGTCTCCGGACTGAAGACCACAAGAACAACAACAGTTAGCCGATGGGACAATAAACAAATTCAAGAAAATAATACGCATTCAAGGTGTGTATTTATCAATTTATAAAAGATCTGACAAACATTCTTCAGATATCACGTGGCATAGCTCGATCAGAGGAGCAGTGTGGAATGTTCTTCGGAATATTCTTCGAGAGAATATCTCAGAAGCAATAAACTTTTCGTTGGTAAAAATGTTGGACACATCAATCCATACGCATCATACAACATAGCACCTAGTTGTGCCGAACGATCTTCGTAACGAAATAAACATTTTAGAGATTTCAGGTGGAGCAGTTCCAGCGAGGAGTGTCAGAGAGACCGACGCTGCCCTAGTATCAACGTGCAGGGCTCGAGTGGTGCCGTCAGAGGATCACTTGGAATGGCACGCCGTGGTCTTAAGCTACGAAAGAAGATTCTGCCTGCACCCAAGTGATTTTCGTTTGCGAGTACGACGTAGATCTGGTGAGCACTGTCTCGTAGAGTGCATTCATGTAAGGCACATTTGATCCGCCAGGACTTATGGTCTGGGATGTTCACCTTTGGGGTTTCTGGAGGGGACGCTAACCAGAACTCGGTAAATGGAGAATGTTGTTAGACCCGTTGTTTTGCCTTTCGTGCAGCAGGATGGACATACTAAAAATGCTCTGAAAGACGTGAAGGAACTTCCCTGGGAAGCTCGACCTCAGGACTTGTCTCCAACCGAGCACGTGGCAATATGATGGGACAAGAAGTGACTCGTGCAGCTCGTCAACCAAACCTCTTACAGAATAAAGTAAGAAAGACAAACAGGCGTGGCATAACGTATCCCAGGACTGTGTTCGCCACCTGTACGATCGACAGGATGCTAGAGTCAGTACCTGCACTGTAGTCTGTGTGGGCTACGCCACGCACTAATATGGGAGTTTCAGCGTGAGTCTATAACTGGTACCTCAGCACTGGCTGTGCTATTGTTCTGTAAATATAATCATTTCATATGCACAATAAATCTTGAGTGAATTGGAAACCTCTAAATGGGAGTACTAATTTTTTTTCTTTTTTTTTGCAATGCACTTTTCGCTGCTCTCCCAAAGCAGTTCTCCAGGCACACGGGTATTTTGAAAGTTATGGGGTCGGCTACAGTCCACGTGGCGTTCGGCTATTGCTCATTCGTTATCTTGCTCCAGTCGCACGTAGTGTTCATGCACTGACAAGCGAATGTCAACCGGTCACTCGGTTTGGCCAACATAGACATCACCGCATTAACGTCGAACTTTGCTTCAAACTGACGCTGAAGTTCCTTTCCGATCATTTTGATCAAACGTTATTGCGCTGTATCAAGTTGCCTTCAGCGCAAGTTGACAAGCCAGAAATCCAAAAGTCAGTTAAGTAACAATAAGTTGGGACCGTACCACGAAACCGATCACCTGTTAGAGTTTACGCAGTTGTGCGAAGTTAAGTTCAAAATTGTAACAATATCAGTCTGAGGTGGTGGAGCAATGGCCTCCAGGGGTATCGGAAGTACGATGCAATTGGGCCTCCGCCAGTAACGAAGATATTCTATCGAAAACTCCAGCTTCAGAGAGTTCGATCTGTAATATACGAGCTAGTAAAACCAGGTGAAGAACACTGCACATTCTTTTGCTGCTGTAATGTGGCCGATTCGGTGTATCTTGTAATTGTCCGTCGACAGAGATGAACTGCCTCCCGCACGAGATGCACGGCTAAATAAAAGGATGATGTATAAAAAATATTGTGTACTAAATATGGTAGAATATTCACATATTCAATCAATCAATCTCGTATATAGTTTGAAATTTTCTACAGGTAAGGGTATCAGAAGACAGATGCTTCATAGTAGGTGACGAAATAGTGCAACGCTGCAAATTCAACGGAAAGTGTCGACGGATACGTCGAACGATGTCAGTACACATATCACTCACTGTCGGTGAAGAATCACTGTGGGGGTCAGAAACACCTCAGTACCAAAAGGATAAAGGTGAAGGTGAAAAAGAAATGTAGCCCATGACGCACAAATACCCAGACTTTATTCGTCCACTATCTGGGAATGAGAGCACTTAGTTGCCTGCAACAATCTTAACCCATGATTTCAAACCATTAAAAAAGTTTTTCTCGCTGGCAACCCCCACAGAATCATGAAAGGAAAAATAAGTTTATCGTTTACTATTGTTCCGCTGTTCATGCAGTAAAACTGCCGCATCAGACATGACGTTTAAATTTATTACTTCTTTGGTAGCAACTCCAATCGTAACACATTTCGCAAACAATATCCACATGTGCCACTGAATTTAACTACAATATGGTATCAACGTACGTCACCTATTTCAGAAGATATGACGTCATAAAAATGAGTCGCGTGAAAACGAAACTGCAGGGTGAAATTCGCTAGAGATGCAGGTGAAATATGTTTACAAATATACACTACTGGCCATTAAAATTGCTACACCAAGAGGAAATGCAGATGAATAAAGGGTATTCATTGGACAAATATATTAAACTAGAACTGAAATGTGATTACATCTTCTCGAAATTTGGGTGCATAGATCCTGAGAAATCAGTACCCAGAACAACCACCTCTGGCCGTAATAACGGCCTTGATACGCGTGGGCATTGAGTCAAACAGAGCTTGGATGACGTGTACAGCAGGTACAGCTGCCCATGCAGCTTCAGCAGGATACCACAGTTCATCAAGAGTAGCGACTAACGTTTTGTGACGAGCCAGTTGCTCGGCCACCATTGACCAGACGTTTTCAATTGGTGAGAGATCTGGAGAATGTGCTGGCCAGGACAGCAGTAGAACATTTTCTGTATCCAGAAAAGCCCGTACAGGACTTGCAACATGCGGTCGTGCATTATCCTGCTGAAACGTAGGGTTTCGCAGGGATCGAATGTAGGGTAGAGCCACGGGTCTAACACATCTAAAATGTAACGTCCACTGTTCAAAGTGCCGTCAATGCGAACAAGAGGTGACCGAGACGCGTAACCAATGGCACCTCATACCATTACGCCGGGCGATGACGAATACACGCTTCCAATGTGCGTTCACCGAGATGTAGCCAAACACGGATGCGACCATCATTATGCTGTAAACAGAACCTGGATTCATCCGAAAAAAATGACGTTTTGCCATTCGTGCAACCCGGTTCGTCGTTGAGTACACCATCGCTGGCGTTTCTGCCTGTGATGCAGCGTCAACGGTAACCGCAGCCATGGTTTCCGAGCTGATACTCCATGCTGCTGCAAACGTCGTCGAACTGTTCGTGCAGTTGGTTGTTGTCATGCAGACGTCCCCATCTGTTGACTCAGGGATCGAGACGTGGCTGCACGATCCGTTACAGCCATGCGGATAAGATGCCTGTCATCTCAACTGCCAGTGATACGAGGCCGTTGGGATCCAGCACTGCGTTCCGTATTACCCTCCAGAATCTACCGATTCCATATTCTGCTAACAGTCATTGGATCTCGACCACCGCGAGCAGCAAGGTCGCGATACGATAAGCCGTAATCGCGATAGGCTACAATCCGACCTTTATCAAAGACGAAAATGTGATGGTACGCATTTCTCTTCCTTACACGAGGCATCACAACAACGTTTCACCAGGTAACGCCGGTCAACTGCTGTTTGCGTTTGAGAAATCGGTTGGAAACTTTCCTTATGTGAGCATGTTGTAGGTGTCACCACCGGCGCCACCCTTGTGTGAATGTTCTGAAAAGCCAATCATTTTCATATGACAGCATCTGCTTCCTGTCGGTTAAATTTCGCGTCTGTAGCACGTCATATTCGTGGTGTAGCAATTTTAATGGCCAGTAGTGTATGTGAAATATATTAAATATATGTGACATGTGTGTGTGCGGACAAAGCTGCGGCTAAAAGCTCCTCCTAAATGCCTGGATCGATTTCAACCGAAATTCTTACACATATTACTTACTATCAGGAAACAGATACAGTGAGGGTAAGAACCAGCATCCTCCTGTTGGGGTGTGGTGATAATAGGGAGAAAAAGGGGGGTACAAAAGGATGCACATACAGAGACAGGGAAGGAGGTCATGGACAGACACATGAGGGAGAAGGATATAGACAGAGTGGGGGGGGGGGGGGAAGTAGACAGAAGAAAGGGAGTAGCTGGACAGAGGAAGACAAGAGGAGATGGGCAGAGAGAGGAAGGAGAAGGAGATGGACAGAGAGCTGGGGCGGGTGAAATGGACAGAGAACGGGGAAAAGGAGGAGATGAAGAGAGAGAGAGAAGAGGAGGAAATGAACAAGGGGAAATAAATGGATTGAGAAGGAGATGGAGGAGATGGGAGGAGGACTTGGACGAAGGGGGTATAAGCAGATGGACAGAGGTTGGGGAGGAGCAAATGGACAGAGGACATGGGAAGGAACAGATGGATAGAGAGAGGGGCAGTAGAGATGGACAGAGAGAGGGGCAGGAGGAAATAGAGTGATGGGGTGGAGTAGATGGAGAGTTAGAGGGGGAAAGAGGACATGTTTTAATGCAACGGGAATAAACATAAACCCAGGCAGCGTCGGGTACTCAGCTGGCAGCAAATAAACGCCTTTAATATAGAAAATGGTGTCAAATAATTTCAATCTTGCCGAAACTCGCAAATAAGATGATTGTTGTTGTTAGCTGCAATAGAGCGGTGGAAAAGACGTGCCGAGTGATCAGTAATAGCCATCATGACTGTAGCTACAGAGTTAGTCGAATCAACAAGGCAACTGCTATTACGGAACAAATAACATGTATCTAAATTACTTCTCTGAGTTCATGGAGGAGAAGCTGTCACAGTAACGATATGGGCTCAGTGAGTGCTTCTACTTATTTCCACCCTGTTTTTATACACTTTTCTCCTTCGACTACATTACTTACTCTTTTGTTCTGCTATGGAACTCAGCAAAAGAGATCTGGGTAATTGATGACATAGCGCATGTTTCGGCTACGCTCAGTATCTCATACAGCGTTATTCCAGAGTTGCATGTACAAATTGAATTGACAGGCTTGCTGACAATTGAAAAAAAAAATCGGTAGTCCTCATTAGGAATACACCTCAAATCTTTCGCTCATGAAGATTCAGTGGTGGAGCATGATAAGCACTCTCCATTGATTAATGCGTTACAGCCAATGATTTATGATGAGTCCGGTTTATTGTTACAGCAGCTTTTCCCCTGACCTTCCCTAGCTTGATCGAGCCTCTTGCTCTGATCATTGGCTTGTGGATCCTCACCTGTGACTGGCGATAAACAGAATTTTGGCAACGTCATACTGAGCTCGCAAATGTTTTATCAGCGCAAGCTAATACGGTGTGAAATACACAACCAGGCTGTACGGCGATGCTTCACGCATCTTCTCCACCACTCATCCATTTTACAACACTCTCCCATAGTCTAAGACTGTGCAGACAGCTGGCGACTGCATTTAAAAGTTTAAGTATGGTTTACGTCTTCAAACCTCCATCAAGATACAGTGTTCTACTTAGTAATCATCAATGTGAAAGATTGAAAGAGTTATAAGCCGTAGGCGCTCTCGACTGGTCTCAATTTCTACAATCTCTTCTGGGTTGTCCTATTTTCAAATGATGTACAAACTTGGAGAATTGCATCATAACACACTGTACTGTCTTACAATACATTTATTCATTACCGGTTTCGATCATGGACCATCTTCACAGTGACAAAAAATCTGTTATGAAGATAGTCAGTAGCGAATAAACATGTTTTAGGACAGCACAGTTTATCATACATTTCTCCCAGTATATCGATGCTGTTGACAGTCAACTGAAAAAAGAAAAAATTGATGGACGAACGTTACGTCCATTGTCGCACGCCGAATTTATGAGGACAACGGAAATTTAACAACAAGTGACTCCACTCCTGTTTCTATGCTTCCTTTAATGCAGTGTAAATGAAGCTAATCATATGACAGGATTTTGGGAGTGGAGATTGAGCTGATGCTCTATTTTCTTAGTAATTTTAGCTAGAGTTTCACTTGCACATTGACAAGACATTTGGTAAGGCAACAAGCAGGAACTCCAGTGCAGTTGAGGGAGCATTACACGGTAAAAACTGTACGAGAAGACAGATACTGGAATATATCCAACAAATGTTTGAGGACGCTAGGTGCCAGCGCTACTTTGAGATGAAGAGGTTGGCGCAGGAGGTCAGTTTGTTGCAGGGCACACCAAACCAAAGTGCTGACGACCTCTTAAAACATTTATTGGCAGGTACAGAGCTGCCATTATTGTGCTGAAAATACAAAAACCATATTTATTTCATCTGATAAGACTATGGCTTTCATGTTCTCTCTAACGTCTAATCAGACATCTTAAGTGATTCAGCATTACTGTTGATACATATAAACACCTTTTTCGGATGGTCTGGGCCATCATCGGTGCGGCACAGTGTCTCAGCTGCATATGCTTCGCACTTTGGCCTTTATCGGGCTGAAACGCAAGCAGCAGCTGCACAAGACCTGCTGTAATTGCCGTATGACGCTTAAGAAGCCAGATATCATATCACGCAATCCGAAATTAGAAAATATTACAACCATACTCGGAATCTAATTATTCTACCGCAGATTTATACCCGCTGTACCAACTGTGCAACACATCTACACAGCACTGAATGTAAATACTTGTTGTAGGCCTATATGTGATTATAGTGTTTCTGAAATGCCTTTCTTTGACGTACGTTCTCCACCAAAAATATGCATTACACACGTTTATGGTACAGCCGACATGCAAGGCATTGCGCTGTGGCGTTCGAGTACGGGAATTTTGGGAATTATGGTTCATCATTGTGTGTGTGTTTGTGTGTATGTGTGTGTGTGTGTGTGTGTGTGTGTGTGTGTGTGTGTGTGTGTGTGTGTGTGTGGTGGGTGGGTGGGTGGGTGTCCTGCCCACTCTTTTCTCATCCTCCCGTACCCAACTCTTAGTCCATGGGTTCCTCCCCCTTTTGTACATCTGCTCCTTCTCCTTCTGACCATCTCCTCCTTCTTCTATCTAGCCAGATAAACCCAGACGAAGGCCGCTGCAATCGTGGCCGAAACATTGGTGTTTCTCCGGCAGCAGTAGTTTTTTACATTATACCATATAAAGAAAACTTTTATGTCGACTTCTTCTATCTAATTCAATCTCCTCTTCGTCCCCCTCACTCTGTCTAGCTGTAGCAATTCAATGTCCATCGCTTCCCCCCACTCCCTACCCCCTTGCACAGTTAATCTCCTCCTCTCTCCTCTATGTCGTCTTCCCACCTCTCTCTGTCCATCTGCTCCTGTTTCCTTTCTTTGTCTAACCCCTTCTTTCTCCCTTCGCTTTCCATTTCCTCCACTTTCTCTATCCATTTCCGCTTCCTTCTCTCTTTGACCATCTCCTCCTCCACCTCTCCAGTCTTCTCTTCCTCCCCCTGTCTCTGTCCATCTCTCGCTCTTTCCTTTCTCTGCTCATTTCTCCCCTCCCTCTGTCTACCTCTCCCCCCACCACCACCCTCAAGTCTCTGCCCATCTCCTCCTCACCCCATGTGTATCTTCCCTTTCTCTATCTGTCCATGTCACACCATCTCTATCTGTCCATGTCATACCATCTCTATCTGTCCATGTCACACCATCTCTATCTGTCCATGTCACACCACCGACGCAGTCCAAAGACGATAGTCTTGTTGCCACGTCTAAATGCAAATATTACATACCTTTGGACACAGAATCCAAATCACGCCGACTAAAATGAATCCTTCCGCTTGAATTTGATGTTACTTGCGGTGGTGGTATTAATAAAATGCACAATTTTGGCACGCTTTGGAATAATTCCCTTGTCTCTGAAACTTAATAAAAATATTGGTGAGCTCAGTAACTTACCGAATCTATGAATACACTGCATCAATTCCTCTCTGTAGAGTTGCTTGATGTGGGCTTTAAAACTTTCCCATCGTACAGATTGTTCTATAAAATTTCAGGTGAACTGTCGGCGCCTGCAACTTGCTGCCACAATATTTCAACACAGACTCTTCTGGCCATCTTCAGGTGAATAGCGACAGAAAAGGCACTAAGCTTACGTATTTAAGACCCCGCCGGCACGTGCGTGGTCTGTCCATCGGTGCTCAGAATGCGCTGTTTGTCTGCATGCCTGTGCGCTGCGTCGCGCGCCTCATGGTGGATATGTTGACGGCACCTTTATAGTTTGGCCTCATGGACTGGACACTTTCCGAGATTTTCTGCGACATCTTAACTCTGTACATGAAAACATAAAATTCGCTATAGGTGGTTGCTTGCCGTTTTTAGACGTCTTGGTGCGGCGGAAGAGCGATGGCACATTTGGGCAGTCAGTGTTTCGAAAGCCCACTCATACAGACCTGTATCTGCAGACTACTAGTTGCCGCCATCCGGCACAAACGATGGGCGTTCTAAAGACCTTAATCCACCGAAATCATACCATATCGGATGTCGACGATCTGCAAACGGAACTGGACTATCTGCAAACTGTGTTCAAAAGCGATGGATATTCGTCCCAGCAAGTACAGAGAGCAGTACAGACGTACAAACGACAAGACAGACAAGAGGATGAGGCCTTCAAAACGCCTCGTTATTTACCATATACTGGAAATATTGCAGCCAAAATAAGCCGAATATTAACATAGCATAAAGTTAAAGCAGTTTTTCGTCCCCCTTCTAAAATCCCGGCACTATTTGGATGTGTTAAAGATAGCACTGCGCAATCCAGATGATCACAGAATTTCATGTGAATGCGGCAAATGGTATGCAGGACTAACGACGCGCACAGTGCAGGAACTCATCGTAGAACATCAGCGGCATTTTCGCCTGCTCCAAGCAGACAAATCTCCACTGGTCACTTGATGAAATATTACCAAACGAAAGTTATGGCCCTTATGCCAAACTTCTGGAGCTCAATCATCAATTAATTAGTGGAAATACGATTGTCTGAGTCCCTAATCATCGAGACGGCGGTTTCCATTTAAATTCTGCCTAGAATCCCGTCATAGGAAAACTTGGTGCTCTGCGCTCTGCGTAGCCGGCGCCGTTTGCCCTGCGAAGGCAATCAATCTAATATCGATGAAAAAACTTTCACCACGGAGGGCACCTGACGCAGCACACAGACCTTCAGACAAACAGCGCATGCGCAACGGCACTCATGTGCCGGCGGGGTCTTAAATACGTGAGCTCAGTGCCTTTCCTGCCAGTACTCACCCGAAGATGACCAGAAGACTCTGCGCCGAAATATCGTGGCAGCAAGTCGCAGACGTCCGAAAGTTCGCTCAAAATTTTTTGGAACAATCTGTACGATGGTAAAGTTTTAAATCTCACCTTGTTTGTTGCCATACGTTTTTCCCTTCTTTCATTTGTAATACATGTTTATTTACGAATATAATAAACGGGTTATGAAGAGTGAATATGTACAAACATCAATGCGTCACTTGTTTTTTCTCTGTGTCAAAAAGTCTTCCCAAAAATCTATTACAAACTTTACGACCTGATGTTTTCCGCATGGCTGCAATGCACCACTAAGTGGAATTCGCCTTTTGGTGCAGATTAACCGTTTTCTGTCCACGTGTTCACAGCGCATTATCTGACCTGCTGCCCAGGGGAAAATAAGCACTAATGGCTTGCTCTTGTCACATCTACTTGAAGGTACACCCAACCTAAAAAACATTCGACTTGTAATAGCTATAATTATTAGTTTGCAGATGATGTAATTGCTGAGGTACTGTTCTTCAGTACACTGTCATCAGTCACCAGTAGATATATCTGCACTTACACCCGTATGGTAGTTACAAATACATTGCTCCATTACGTTTCCCTTTTTGTAATCTTGCTTTTCAGGTTAGAACAAATTTCCACCAAAAGTTTCATGACGTGATAGTATCATTTGGTGTTACCCATAATTTCTGATGTTGTTAATCCATATCTGTCGTCCTGGACATGTATTTAGTCGGTGAGCATACTCCAGGTAGTCAATTTTCGGATTTTTTTTCGGCCACATTTATTCCAACACTTCTGTGGTGTCACCGCCAGACACCACACTTGCTAGGTGGTAGCCTTTAAATCGGCCGCGGTCCGTTAGTATACGTCGGACCCGCGTGTCGCCACTATCAGTGATTGCAGACCGAGCGCCGCCACACGGCAGGTCTAGAGAGACTTCCTAGCACTCGCCCCAGTTGTGCAACCGACTTTGCTAGCGATGGTTCACTGACAAAATACGCTCTCATTTGTCGAGACGATAGTTAGCATAGCCTTCAGCTACGTCATTTGCTACCACCTAGCAAGGCGCCATGTTCAGTTACTATTGATATTATGAATACTGTACCGTCAAGAGCGACGTTCACCATTTATGGATTAAAGTTAAGTATTCCACCAGCTACGTCTCCGTTTTTCTAAATTCTAATTTCCTTGTCTTGTTCCAGACCTCACGGCAGCCTGCGTGAGCTAAAACGCGTGCCTTTCGGCTTCCTCTAGTAAACCGGTGTTGGCTCTTCTGCCAACCCACAACTACTTCACTTCCACTTTTCGCTCTGTGCTGAGCGTGTGTGTTTACAGTGTGGACGTTGTCGCCTGTTGTCGTGTTTGTCCCCTGTCCTTTGTTTGCGTTGTGGTGTCTATGTGTAGTTTGATATTTGCTCATTTGTTACGTGTGATGTGGAAGGGGTTTGTGTGTGTGTGTGTGTTTTAATCTCTCTCTGTCTCTCTCTCTCTCTCTCTATTCTCTCTCTATCACACACACACACACATTCACAGATATCGCATATCGCATATACTCAAATAGACAACAAATGAACAAATATCGCCGGCCGAAGTGGCCGTGCAGTTAAAGGCGCTGCAGGCTGGAACCGCAAGACCGCTACGGTCGCAGGTTCGAATCCTGCCTCGGGCATCGATGTTTGTGATGTCCTTAGGTTAGTTAGGTTTAACTAGTTCTAAGTTCTAGGGGACTAATGACCTCAGCAGTTGAGTCCCATAGTGCTCAGAGCCATTTGAACCATTTTTGAACAAATATCAAACTACATATAGACACCTCAACACAACCAAAAGACGAAGGACAAACACACAACGATAGTCGACAACATCCACACTGTAAACACACATGTTACCGATAAGTGGAGGTGAAGTGCTGAAACAGATGTGGTCGAAAAAACGCCGAAAATAGGCCACCTGAAGTATGCGCACCGACTAAATACGTCTCCAGGACAACACACATGGATTAACAGCATCAGAAATGATAATTTAATGCCACGAAATTTGTACTCCAAAAGTTGTTTCTAACCTGAAAAGCAACAGAAAGGTAAGAGAAACGTAGCAGGGTAACATATTTGTCATTACTATATAACGCATTTATTATCTACGTAAACAAATATCTATTACAGACCACTGCAAATGCTTCGCAAACAAAAGGAGCTAGCTGCGCATGGCAAAAAGTGTGCCTCTCATTTAGTGTCGAAGACGGAATACGCCTCCATGAATTTTAAAGCAACTAAGGAACGACGGAAAACGGATAAAATGACCATTTCCCCAGTATGTCCAGAGGCAGTTTCAAGTAATGGTAAACTACACTCCTGGAAATGGAAAAAAGAACACATTGACACCGGTGTGTCAGACCCACCATACTTGCTCCGGATACTGCGAGAGGGCTGTACAAGCAATGATCACACGCACGGCACAGCGGACACACCAGGAACCGCGGAGTTGGCCGTCGAATGGCGCTAGCTGCGCAGCATTTGTGCACCGCCGCCGTCAGTGTCAGCCAGTTTGCCGTGGCATACGGAGCTCCATCGCAGTCTTTAACACTGGTAGCATGCCGCGACAGCGTGGACGTGAACCGTATGTGCAGTTGACGGACTTTGAGCGAGGGCGTATAGTGGGCATGCGGGAGGCCGGGTGGACGTACCGCCGAATTGCTCAACACGTGGGGCGTGAGGTCTCCACAGTACATCGATGTTGTCGCCAGTGGTCGGCGGAAGGTGCACGTGCCCGTCGACCTGGGACTGGACCGCAGCGACGCACGGATGCACGCCAAGACCATAGGATACTACGCAGTGCCGTAGGGGACCGCACCGCCACTTCCCAGCAAATTAGGGACACTGTTGCTCCTGGGGTATCGGCGAGGACCATTCGCAACCGTCTCCATGAAGCTGGGCTACGGTCCCGCACACCGTTAGGCCGTCTTCCGCTCACGCCCCAACATCGTGCAGCCCGCCTCCAGTGGTGTCGCGACAGGCGTGAATGGAGGGACGAATGGAGACGTGTCGTCTTCAGCGATGAGAGTCGCTTCTGCCTTGGTGCCAATGATGGTCGTATGCGTGTTTGGCGCCGTGCAGGTGAGCGCCACAATCAGGACTGCATACGACCGAGGCACACAGGGCCAACACCCGGCATCATGGTGTGGGGAGCGATCTCCTACACTGGCCGTACACCACTGGTGATCGTCGAGGGGACACTGAATAGTGCACGGTACATCCAAACCGTCATCGAACCCATCGTTCTACCATTCCTAGACCGGCAAGGGAACTTGCTGTTCCAACAGGACAATGCATGTCCGCATGTATCCCGTGCCACCCAACGTGCTCTAGAAGGTGTAAGTCAACTACCCTGGCCAGCAAGATCTCCGGATCCGTCCCCCATTGAGCATGTTTGGGACTGGATGAAGCGTCGTCTCACGCGGTCTGCACGTCCAGCACGAACGCTGGTCCAACTGAGGCGCCAGGTGGAAATGGCATGGCAAGCCGTTCCACAGGACTACATCCAGCATCTCTACGATCGTCTCCATGGGAGAATAGCAGCCTGCATTGCTGCGAAAGGTGGATATACACTGTACTAGTGCCGACATTGTGCATGCTCTGTTGCCTGTGTCTATGTGCCTGTGGTTCTGTCAGTGTGATCATGTGATGTATCTGACCCCAGGAATGTGTCAATAAAGTTTCCCCTTCCAGGAACAATGAATTCACGGTGTTCTTATTTCGATTTCCAGGAGTGTATTATACTGCATTAGTAACTTGATAACGTTTCAAACAGTAAATACCGACGTCATAGACAGAACGTATTGGGTCGCGGGCGGAAAACGTCTTAGGAGCGGGATTTCACCTCAGACTCGTCCTGTCGCCGCATCAGCCTCGTCTCGAGCGCTACCAGTCAGCTGTCGCAGGCTCGATACGCGCTGACGTTGGGGGCAAAGGATGAAGCGGTCTGGCGACTGAGATGTGCGGCGAGAGCGCGGGTGAAGGAAGCGGGCAGAAAATTTGTTTTCTTAGCAATTAAGCTATAATTTAAATGAATGTGCCTTCCTATTTTCTGTGTGTCCCAGAGACTAGAGTCAGATGGAAATTAGTAAACATTATTTGCCTACAAAGGAGTATTTTTAGAGCAGATTAATTTTAAGGCAGCATCTTTCAAATTATTTTTGGTAACCAAGATTGTGGTGATCGTTAGAAAAGCTCCTTGCTTTGAAGAAGGACACAAAGTGTCTAGGTATATATTCCTGGGAGGTAGTTGGCGCTTAGAACTACCAATTAATGGATACCTTACAGATATGGGAAGTACCCTCAGAGCTCGTTGGTAATAGAGACTCAGTTTTTTGTGGACAGTATATCGTTCTCATGATGGGGCCTGGTTCTTAAATGCAGGGGGTAGCTCCCAGCAGGGTCTCTCAGCCAGCCTTTTGTTGGAGTGCTAGAGCAGAGAAGACGTAGCGTTCGTGTGCATCGCACAGGATCTTGTGGACAAATGCCAGCCGCAGTCGGGACGACACCAAGTGGTGCTACGGCCTAAAGACTAGGTAACGCACCGTCAGTTCCACTATTGCTCCTCTTTACTAACATTTCTGTCTGTCCCTCGCTCTTCTGAAGCTTATGGAGCTTCAGTGATTACATATCTCCAAGTTTTATTTTAATTGCATGCTTAATAACTTGTGAATTTCAGAAGTTGGTATTTCTGAACATCATTTACCGCCAGGAGCTGATGATAAAATTTCTTTATTGTACAACCAGACTCATCCTCAGATTATCAACAGGTTCTCAAAAATATTTACAATATCACATTAGGCGTCATAAAATTAATGGCGACAGACAATAAAAACACAGCTCACTCATTCATGCTATGTAAAAAGCAAGCATTAACTCCTGGGAACGGGGGCGTCATACATATTCTGTATTCTGTATTTGCACGTAGAATGGCTCCGTTAGTGGCATTAATGCTGACTCGTCGACGAAGCATGACTTAACTCTGCCTGGTGCTTTTTCTGACTGACGATGTAATTTATGTTAGCATACGACAACAGCGACAAATTCGTTGGTTTTAAATAGCTTAGTATAGTATTGTAAATGCTTTTATGAACCTGATGATGAAATATGGAATGAAACTGGTTGTTCAATAACGAAATTTCAGCAGCAGCTCTTGATAGTAAATTATTGAACTATGAACTTAATACTGAAGACTAGAGCACTCCTTCCTCCGTATTTCAGTGGTTGGTATTCGTTTTCCCTTGTTTTAAAATATAAATTTTGACTGGAGAATATATCGCAATTAAGGAGTCAAAAACGGGCACTTTCCATTATTAATGATTGTGGTACTGCCCTTCCTGGCCGCCTACTTCCCCATGGTTAGCTTCTTTCAATCAGTGTTCAAAGTGACTACTTTATTCACGCCTGAAAATAAATTCGAAGTAGATGCTTACAAAGTCACGCGGTATAGCATCATCTTCCGTGGGTTCCACTTGTTAGCAGGAACTGCGGGCAAGCAGGGTGTAACACCACATACACTTTTCCCTCCAGGCGCTACACCGCTCTACAGCCTTCGAGGTGTCTCTGTCAACAGTGCCACAGGAGTGTTGTGTGTGTGTACAGCAAGTAAGTGTGTGTTGTAAGGTTTTTTTACATAGAACATTGTAATTTTGTTAATATTTTGGATGTCAGGGAAAAAGTAAAGGTTCAATAACATCTGAGTAATAGCGGGTAACATCTCTGCCAAGGAACTGCTCTGCGAGAGACTGTTAGTAGAACCTTTGCTTGTGAGTGGAGTGAATTCTTGAAGAGACAGAGAGAGGAGCACTAGAATTGTATCTTGTGATGGAGCAAGATGTGTTTAGGCAGTGCTAGGCGCTGGTAATAATTTTCTTACATTATTTTTCATTTATGAAGAGTTATTTTGTAAAATGATTCAGAAGACTTGAAAAGATGCTGTAATAGCGCATTTTCCGAGACAGCCAAGCGTAGTAATTAGTTTGGTCATGAATTTAGAACTGGAGATTTTTATGATAACGTGACAGTATGTGATATACTGAGTTTTCTTCAAAGATGGATAGCATACGTGTTTGTGAGAAAATGGTTCAAATGGCTCTGAGTACTATGGGACTTAACTTCTGAGGTCATGAGTCCCCTAGAACGTAGAACTACTTAAAACTAACTAACCTAAGGACATCACACACATCCATGCCCGAGGCAGGATTCGAACCTGCGACCGTAGCGGTCGCGCGGCTCCAGACTGTAGTGCCGAGAACCGCTCGGCCAGCCCGGCCGGCGTGTTTTTGAGAGAGCAAAGAAAATTTGTCCAGGTCTTTCCACTTAATGCAAAGTGAATTTTTAATTTTTCAAATGTTAAAATATTTTGTCCTAGTGATGTATAGTTTTTTTAATACGGTTACTTTATTATTTTTCTATCAACCAGCATCCGTCTCTGTATTTCAAGTTTCACGTATATAGTTTTGCTTTCCCGAGTTTCTCAGTAAGAGAACTTTAATTTACAATGATTATTGCAGGAATGAGATTTATTCGCACACATTATTGTTGATGTGTCTATAGTTTAAAGCATGCATTGCACATCGCATTGTTAGTAGTTTGAAGTTTTATTTTTGAACTAGTATAGCAGCAACAATAATAGTTTGGAGATAGCATCACCACATTTCGATTGCGACATATTTTACAGACAGGGCAGTTTTGGTAGTTATTTCTATTTCATATTTCTTTCGCATTAAGAGTGTTTGTATCATTGCTAACAGGATAGTTTTCTTAAATTTAACAGAATAGACTGTACTGTCGCCATGAGTGTTGCAGTATACAGTTTAATGTTGCATTTCCGATTGATTTTTGCATTGCTGATCAGTTTTCAAGAATTACGAGATCACTTACGAACTTAAATACGAGCTTAACTGTTTCTCTAATGACGAGTGGAGTATCATGGTACCTAAAAAAAAAAAAACTAAATTCCTCCCGAACAGGTCATGAAGGCCCAACGGCACCGACCGGCCGCCGTGTCATCCACAGGCGTCACTGGATGCGGATAGGGAGGGGGCACGCGGTCAGCACATCGCTCTCCCGGCCGTATGCCAGTTTACGAGACCGAGCCGCTACTTCTAATTCAAGTAGCTCCTCAGTTTGCCTCACAAGGACTGAGTGCACCACGCTTAGAAACAGCGCTCGGCAGACCGGATGGTCACCCGTAAAAGTGCTAGCCCAGCCCGACAGCGCTTAACTTCGGTGATCTGACGGAAGCCGGTGTTCCACTGCGGCAAGGCCGTTGGCGTTTCATATTACCACACAGACAAGATATCAGTAAATTTAAAAATACATTACCATGCAACCAAAACTGATTAGGCAGTCTGAGTGTAATGCGTACCGAGGCACAGGAAGGTGGGCTCGCCGGCGTACTGCGTGGGCAGGTTGGGCGCGCGGTCGCCCGGCAGGAAGAAGGGGCAGCGCTGCTCGACGCGCTGGCACACGGCCCGGCACGGCCGCACGCGCCGCCCGCCCACGAACGCCGGCACCAGCGTCGCGCACACCCACTGCCGGTACGCCTCCTGCAACACCACCACCACGACTCACTCTCCTGCACGGGCAGTCCTGTCGACATCAGCTGCTTGCACCAGCGTCGCTTTCCAGCTGGAGGTAGCACGAGCATGGAACTCTCTGGTACTACCCGGCGATGACAACTGAAGATCTGATCAGAGAGGCAACACAGTAGTGTTACAGCAACATGGAGGAGACGTGAACTCACCGCACGAAATACGCTGAAGCGCAAAAGAAACTGGTATAGGCTTGCGTATTCAGATACGGATATATGTAAAAAGGCAGAATACGGCGCTGCGGTCGGCAACGCCTGTATAACACAACAAGTGTCTGGCGCAGTCCGGTTACTGGAGCTAGTACAATGGTAGGTTATCAAGATTCAAGTGAGTTCTAACGTGGTGTTATAGTTGGCGCACGAGCGATGGGACACAGCGTCTCCGAGGTAGAAATGAAGTGGGGGTTTTCCCGCACGACCATTTCACGAGTGTACCGTGAATGTCAGGAATCCGGTAAAACATCAAATCTCCGACATCAGTGCGGCTTGTAGCGTTGCTCTTGGGGGGCGCAAAGAAAAATAAATGTTTTTTTTTTAAATTGTGGAAAAAGTGAATATTTTGGTGGGCCATTTGGCAACAGAATCAGAGATTGATTACACTATTATAATAACATACGTTGAGCATTAAATACCTGAATAAGAGCAGCATATTGGTATATTTGAGATCGTTCGGAAGAAAAATTATCATTTCTATGCATTTTTATAGTCGCGATGTCGTCATACCCGGACCCGGGACCAGAAGATTTACAGACTTTAAAAGAAATGCAACACTACAAAATCAAAAAAAAGTTGGTTCAGAAATAATAGGAAAACGACAATGTTCCTTCTGCCTCATGCTGCGTTCGGCCCATCAGCGTGATCGTAATTACTGGTGATGAACTAACACAAAATAATTATCATTGAAGTAAATAAGGAGATGGAAACCATCAAGGTTAATTAACTAAAATAAGCACACTTATCTTTAACACACCTTTTTTTAATGCTACGTACCTTTTCATATTAAATTACAATAGATCACCATTGTGGATAAATACTTTATACATATCAGTCAAAAATGTCCTCTTGATGCTGTCTGTTCGTAATCAGTTACAAGAAATTACATGTTTTCTGATTGGAAAAATAACAATTAGCATTTTCACTCAATATTTTCACATAAAATATAAAATACCGTACTCGTTAAGGCCTGTGCTATTGTAAGTGAGCGGGATTCACCTTATGAGAAAGGATTTTCGCATAGATATCGACCGCGCGTACCTGAATGGTGGCAAATCAGACTTACATCCATACTGTGATAACAATAATCCGTCAAGCAAGTTCTAAATGCAATTACAAGTCAGAATGGAACAAAAACAAACCAGAAGATACTACCAATGTGATAATAATACGGTCGCCAGCCTAATTAGGCATTAACTGAGTTTCTTTCCTGTACAAGTTGGTATATATTCATGCAAAACAACAAGTTGTAACACTGCATAATATAGTAGAATTTTAGAACCAGAAAATCTATTGAACTCATAGTTTCACGTTCTGCACTGATATGGAAAACCATGAATACATAACACTACACTATAATGTTTACTACAAAACTTTATACTGTCTTTTAATCTGATTAAAATCGGGCATAGCTTACCCTAGAAATTGTACTTTCATACCAGACACAAAATGTCAATTTTGTTAAAGATAAAACACTGATAAATGTTGACTTTTATATTGACTTTAACTTTTGCTGGTCAAACCAATTTAGGACACTTCAGAATTCAATTGAATGGGGGGGGGGGGGGGGGCCCTGAAACTGTATGATCACTGTATTTAGAAAAATGATTACTGAATTTATTATTCATTCACGATTTCCAGTGTATAAGTTACTATTCTTTTTATCTTATTTGCTGCTCATTTAAATGCCTTTAAATCTGTCTCGAAATAATAAACTTCATTACTATATCAATACTAAAGTTATCTTTCGACTTCGTTAAACCTTCGCTATTCATTTACTGGTTCATTAACAAAACATTTCTTTAAACCCCATTCTAATATTGCTAGTTCTGCAAATAATTATTATTAACACAATTTTTAATTTTTATTTCGGGACACTCGGATTGCACAATGTTTGGAAAGGGCCCTGCCTAGGTTAGTTGTGAGGATAACTAAATGATGGAAAAGTTCTGGTAAAATTTAGGTTATTATTGCACCAAAAAAACACAGTTCACTCTCCGATCCATACGAATACAGTACTAAAAGTTTCAACCTGCTAGTATCGATGCGGCGGCTGGCGGGCGGCGAGATGGCGAGGCACAGAGCACACATACAACCACAGCTATGGCTCTTGTCGTATTGGCACTTTAATTCTTCTTAGCGTCGCAATACTTTTCCATTTAGTGCCTATGGAATTTTGCCATGCTGTGTGGGCGTTGGAACGGCATACCCGAGGCTCAGTGAAGCTATGTCTTCCAGGAGAGCCTCCTCGCTCCAGAAGGTGTTGCTCAAACCAGTGCCAAACTCCAACTATTACTGAGCCCGTTGCGCATTTTCCCGCGCTCGCCTGCCATTCAGCTTTTACCGCTCTCTGACAGACCGGGTATTCACCCGAGGTTTTGCATTCTACATATCCTAACACATTGCCTACGTATGGACCAGATGCACAGTAACAATTTTAAACATCTTACAACAGTTTCAACATTTGTTACATTTGAATTCTATTACAATATTGCTTGACATTTGACATAAACATTAATATTCACATTGAAACTTATTTACAGTTTTCTTAACATAATGGCATGGAACAAAACGAAATGAAATCAGAACATCAATTACACAAGTTTATCGAAAAATCAGATGGAAATAATTACAATAGTACAGAGTCGTTGTTGTTTACACGCCTTTCATGGAATATAAACAGTAAAACAACAGAATTCTTTTTTATATCATTAATCGATACATGTACATAGAGATTCACAGGCACCACGCAAGAACGGCAAAGATAAAGAATAATAGATTCTATCGCTGCTATGCGATGGTTCATTTCTTTTACTTTACAATTGTTCGACAACTTTAGGCCATCAGGCGTTTACTATTGGGCGTATATTAATGTTTGTGAGGCGAAAATTACTAATATTACAGGCTGGAAAAAGATCCTGCAAGAAGGGGACCAACGAACACCGAAGAGAATCGTTCAGCGTGACAGAAGAGCAACCCTTCCTCAAATTCCTACAGATTTCAATGCTGGGCCATCAACAAGTGTCAGCGTGCGAACTATTCAACGAAACGTCATCGATATGGCTTTCGGAGCCGAAGGCCCACTCGTGTACCCTTGATCACTGCACGATACAAAGCTTTACCCCTGACCTGGGTCCGCCAACACTGACGTTGTACTCTTGATGACTGGAAACATGATGCCTGGTAGACGAGTCTCGTTTCCAATTGTATCGAGCGGATGGGCGCGTACGGTTATGGAGACAACCTCATGAACCCATGTGCCCTACATGTCAGCAGGGTACTGTTCGGGCTGGTGGAGGCTCTGTAATGGTGTGGTGCGTGTGCAATTGGAGTAATATGGGACCCCTGATACGTTTAGATGCGACTCTGACAGGTGACACGTACGTAAGCATCCTGTCTGGTCACCTAAATCCATTCATGTCCACTGAGCATTCCGACGGGCTTGGGCTCTTCCAGCAGGACAATGTAACACCCCACATGTCCAGAATTGCTATAGAGTGGCTCCAGGAACAATCTTCTTAGTTTAAACACTTCCACCAGCCACCAAACTCCCGACACAAATGTTATTGAGCATATCTGGGATGCTTTGCAACGTGCTGTTCAGAAGAGACGTCCACCCCCTCGTAGTCTTACCGATTATGAACAGTTCAGTGGGATTTATGGTGTCTAATCTCTCCAGCACTGCTACAGACATTATACTTATATGGATATGATGTCTGTTCTTTCGGACATGTCCATATAACTATATAATTCTAGCAATACCGGCCATGACTCCTACGGGTCTTCCACGTGTAATGAGTGTTCTCACCTTGTATGTCCACACACTACATTCTTAGTGGGACACTACAAATGTAGCGTGTGGACATACAAGGTGAGAATGTGGGTCTCGCGGGAGGAGTGCGCGAGATAGTCCCTGCAGTCGCACTATTCTCTGTGCCCTCGGTGGCTCAGATGGATAGAGCGTCTGCCATGTAAGCAGCAGATCTCGGGTTCGAGTCCCGGTCGGGGCACACATATTCATCTGTCCCCCTTGATATATACCAACGCCCGTCAGCAGCTGAAGGGAATAATATAATTCTTATTACTTCAGACATTAGTCGATTCCGTGCCACGTCGCGTAGCGGCATTAATGTGTGCTTGCAGGGGCCCTGCACGATATTGGGCGGGTGTGCAAGTTTCTTAGGATCTTCGATGTACATTGCTCTGCAAAACTTAATGACGAGATAGATAAAGAAAACCTATTAACAACTCTGTGGAAAGGAATGAAAGTGTGGGGGCACGTCGCTAGTGATCTGACTGTTGCGCAGAGAAAAATGGTTCAAATGGCTCTGACAAGGGAACCTCCCCATCGCACCCCCCTCAGATTTAGTTATAAGTTGGCACAGTGGATAGGCCTTGAAAAACTGAACACAGATCAATCGAGAAAACAGGAAGAAGTTGTGTGGAACTATGAAAAAAATTAGTAAAATATACAAACTGAGTAGTCCATGCGCAAGATAAGCAACATTGAGGAAAATATGAGCTCAGGAGCGCCGTGGTCCCGTGGTTAGCGTGAGTAGCTGCGGAACGAGGGATTCTTGGTTGAAGTCTTCCCTCGACCAAAAATTTTACTTTCTTTATTTTCGCAAAGTTATGATCTGTCCGTTCGTTCATTGACGTCTCTGTTCACTGCAATAAGTTTAGTGTCTGTGTTTTGCGACCGCACCGCAAAACCGTGCGATTAGTAGACGAAAGGACGTGCCTCTCCAATGGGAACCGAAAACATTTGATCGCAAGGTCATAGGTCAACCGATTCCTCCACAGGAAAACACGTCTGATATATTCTATACGACACTGGTGACGGCATGTGCGTCACATGACAGGAATATATTGTCGACCCACCTAACTTGTACATGGGTAAAAATATTCTTCTACCTTGCCCCATTTAGGTTTTCTTGTGGATGTGATAATCACTCGCAAAAAAGTGATGAAAACATAAGAGTTTGTCACATAAACTGAAAATAAAAAATTAAACTTTTCACTCGAGGGAAGACTTGAACCTAGGACCTCTCGTTCCGTAGCTGCTCTCGCTTACCACAGGACCACGGCGCTCCTAGACTCCCACCGTCCTTGATGTTGCCTACTCAGTTTGTATATTTTACTAATTTTTTACATAGTTCCACACAACTTCTTCCTGTTTTCTCGATTGATCTGTGTTCAGTTTTTCAAGGCCTATCCACTGTGCCAACTTATAACTAAATCTGAGGGGGGTGCGATGGGGAGGTTCCCTTGTGAGCACTATGCGACTTAACTTCCGAGGTCGTCAGTCGCCTTGAGCTTGGAACTAATTAAACCTAACTAACCTAAGGACATCACACACGTCCATGCCCGTGGCAGGATTCGAACCTGCGACCGTAGCGGTCATTCGGCCCCAGACTGTAGCGCCTAGAACCGCACGGCCACTCCGGCCGGCTGCGCAGAGAAAGTTAGACGGCACACGGTGTGAGGTCAGCGTGACTGCACAGCCAAATGGACTGGCTTCGCAACGTTAGCCATTTCAACTAACGGGAAATTCAGTAACGGTACATTATGGTGCTTTTAGTAGGTTTCCGTACCTCAGTCCAGAAAACCGAAACCGTGTAGGATCACTTTGTTGTCCATCTGTCTTTCTCCCCGTCCGTCCGACTTTTCAGAATCTATTTTATCTTGACGTGTAGACGCATCAAGTCACGTACTGAGGTCTATGGTCCTTTGGCGGCATAGTAAACGTTAACTTATAACTTAGTGCAATCAAAAGAGAGGGCCATTTGTGTCTCATACTATGCTACTCACAAAACCATTTACAAAAAGCATTGGGCACGTCCCGTTACTCTAAAACAATGAAATTTGCCGAGAAGCAAGGTTCCACACTACAACCAAAGGAAAAAAATGTGAAAATTCTTAGTTTGCAGTTGCATCACACGAAAAAATTATAACAAGTTTGTTTGCGTGGCCACAGCAAACTGTAAGTAATAACTTATTTACATAAAAAACGCGATGTGAACTGTTTGATGATATAATAATAGCAAAACTGTATCGTTTTAGATCCGACTGAAGATACCGAAGAGCAAGAAAAAGGCGAAACGCGTCTGAGAAAAATAAATTAAGTTGCAGGAAAAAAAGGTGATTTTATTTACAAAACAAGTGTAAAAAATTATCATTTGTTATTAGACTGTCTGTCTGTTCATCCGTCTATTAAGACCCTTTCTTCTCGTGAATGGATAGACGTATCACGTTGAAGTTGGTGTCACATACTGCGGTCTACTGACCCTTTGAGATATAAAAAAAGTGAAACTACTAAGACAATGAAATCAAATATGCCCATTTGTCACATATTTTCACACTCACGAACTCACTCATTAAAAATTTGTGGATACTTCCCCCTGACGTAGACTCAGGAAACTTGGCAACAAGAAAGGTTCGATAGTACAAGGAAAGGAAAAAAATCAGCAATCGTTAATTTGTAATTATATAACACGACAATATATTTCTTTTGTAATTTGTTATCCGACTTCAGACTTGAAACTAAAACATTCTTCATAGTCTTAGAATCCCTGGGACCGATAACTAGCAGGTATTAGTGCCATAAAAGGCAAAAATCGTCGAGATTCTCGATTCTCGCAACGGGTGAACTGTCTACACACATAATTAAGTCCTACAAGCACATGGACAATTTTTCATTACAGCTAGACCCGGAGGAAACATTTGGGTGATATGTGAGGCGTGTTGTCTGCTCTTTCGGATGTGTCCGAAAGTACAGACAAAAAGCATTCACGTAACTGATTCGCCTCGATGGGCAATGAATCCACAACCTTCAATGCCGATGCACATCAACGTTCGGCCTCTGACAGGATTCTAAAATTACCGCAAGGAGGACATGGACGGGGACTGAGGATAGGTAGCCATAGATGGGAATGTGAGTCGGTTGGGAGGCGTACCGTGACAGTACGTGCATCTGCAATAAAGTCTGTGTCCGGGTAGCACAGTATTAATACAGTCGCCTGATAACCAGGAGATCCAGGGTCTCAGTACCGGTCTGGCATACATTTTCACTCGTCACCGTTGAGTCCCCATAAAACCCACTGCAGCTGATATCGTTAGTTCATTCCCTTTCGTTTCTTTTCCGCCATCTCCACCCTGAATTTGCATAATATATGGATGACTCCACACGGAGAAGAATTATTATCAAAATGGAAAAAGGACGAAGTGTGGCGAATGTAGTCTCCGGGGTTTGGTATTGCTCACAGCATAGTTTCACGTACATGGCGAGTGTTCCGAAGGAGAGGAGCTGGTCGAACACTGTCAACTACAGCAGCAGATGACCAGCACACTGTGCAACAGTCAAGAAGGGACCAACTTCAAACTAGAGCTCAACTGAAATTGGCCTCCCGTCCAATGACGCCAAACGCTTATTTCCATTTCCATGATGGATTTACGATTTATTGCAACCCGTCCAAATGCACCAACGGTCAGATGCTGTGACGGATGAATGGAACTCCTTACCAAGCTCATGGCTAGCATGGGAAATGTTGCAGAGCACGCATTGCTGTCCCTTGCTGAAATGGTCAGCGTCCCCCGATTTAAATCCAATCGTTCACATGTGGGAGGTGTACTGCAGGACTGTTCTGGAAATATATACCACTAGCCGTTATTTTTGAACACTTTACTTAGGCTACTAGTCGCAATGCCTGATTAGAGTCTTCTTCAGGGACCATTACGTCGAACGTCCGGAGTATTTCTGTCTTAGACTTGGATAATACCTCTACAGTAAATGAATTCCGTAGAAGTCTTTCGACCAGTGTGTGCTCTACAAACACGTAACAGCAAAATAAGTTGCTGTCGCACCTGTAGAGAGCACACACTGTTCTAAAGACTTTTACGGAACCCATTTACTGCAGTGGTTCTCGTATTATGCGTATGTACGACTGGAACAGTTCAGATGTTCGATGTATTGGGGCCTCAAGATGACGCTACTGAGGAGTTAAAAAATAACGGCTGATGATATATATTTCTACAACAGGCCGACAGGCCGCTGTCCATCATTTCATATTTTTATGATGGATTTATGTCCACCCTGATAGCTGAATGGTCAGCAAGACGGACTGCCGTGCTAATGGGCCCGGGATCGATTCCCGGCTGGGTCGGAGATTTTCTCAGCTCAGGGAGTTGGTGTTGTATTGTTTTCATCATCATCATTTCACCCCCATCCGGCGCGCAGGTCGCCCAATGTGGCGTCGATGTAATACGACCTGCCCTGTAAGGGGCCTCCCGTCCAATGACGCCAAACGCTCATTTCCATTTCCATGATGGATTTACGATTTATTGTAACCCGCCCAAATGCACCAACGGTCAGACACCGTGACGGATGAATGGAACTCCTTACCAAGCTCATGGCTAGCATGGGGAATGTTGCACAGCACGCATTGCTGTCCCTGATGGTCACGCACCTTATTAAGAACCATGTCCCGCCTTTTGTAATACCCAGGGGACCATGATAAACCGCGGTGACTTCAGTGTGGTTATTGCCTTTGAATAAATCATTTCCGTTCGTCTAATTGCGTATTTCTTCCAGTTTCCTTCTGTACTATGCTGTAGCGCTCTCTCTACGTGTGATACAAGTTTCGTCGAGCTATGTTACTTGGCAGTAACACATCATGTCGTCGTTGAGTGTTGGGCACAAATGTATGTCACTCAACAAAAGAACTCACCAGTGGCCTTGGATCGCTGTAGGTGATGTAGCAATGGCACCAGGCACTCGTGTGACCGTGCATCACTAAGTCATGCCAGTAAAACTATGCATTTCCCAATCAATTGTATGGAATCAGCACAGTAAGATGGATTTACGTGCACATAAAAGAATGGCAGAAAGCAATTATCGCATTTGGACGTTCCCACGACCACACGCGAAGATGCTTTAATTAGCTCACAATCAAGTGGCTATTTTCCTTTGATTGCAGTAGACAATAAAACTTTTTAGTGTTATTAACATCACAATTCAGTCCCATCTTCGGCCATTTTCAATACTACGCAGTTTCTCTGCAACTAGAAGTGACTAATTCATTTCTCTCGTTTCAGCTCTTGTTGTAAGAATTTGATACAAAGCAGTATATGAAGATTAAAGCCGCTGGTCTCCATGTTAACCCATCAACGAGAAAATTATTTATTTCAAAGGAAAACTGACCTTGGCATTCAGTGGCCAAAACAATTAAATGTATTCTTTTGTAATGATTTCTAAATATGAATATAATTTCATTTTTAAAAGCTAATCAATTTTTTTACTGTTTGAACGTCAAAAAATCGTTAATCTCAAGCTGTAAATATTTTTCTCACAATAACATAAAAGTACGTTCGTTTTTAAGTTCATCCGTTATACTACGAAATTTGCATTTGTTTCGTTAAGCAGTGTACAGTTCGTTCGTGCCAGAAAATATGGAAAATTATATTATCAAACTGGTGGAACATAGCAAAAACTTGACACTACAATGAAATGAACACCCTTAGCTGCTTACAGGCGTTGACATACGTCAACGGGGACAGATGAAAATGTGTGCCCCGACCGGGACTCGAACCCGGGATCTCCTGCTTACATGGGAGACGCTCTATCCATTTTTTTTTTTTTTTTTGTTAAATCTCATTTTGTTCGCTTTTGTTAGTTGCACCTGCTCGGGGCGGACGTCGTAAGATATCCGTTTAAGTTCGTTGTTGATCGATTAACTCAGTTTTTTTTATTACAGAGGGCAGCTAACCCTCTTTTTTTCTATTTGTTCGCTTTTGTTCGTTGCATCTGCTCGGGGCGGACGTCGTAAGACATCCGTTGAAGTTCATTTTTGATCCATTAACTCAGTTTTTTTATTATAGAAGGCAGCTAACCCTCTGACCGAACACACTGAGCTACCGTGCCGGCATCCATCTGACCCCCCGAGGACACAGAGAATAGCCCGACTGCAGGGATTTATCTCTGGCACGCCTCCCTCGAAACCCACATTCTCAACGTTTTGTCCCGCACTACATTCGTAGTGCCCCGCCCATTATACTCATTACTCGTGGCGCGTTGCCGATTCCCGTAAGAGTTCGATACTGTTTGTGCATTTGCACAGACGAAGAAGATGGTCAAGTGGCAGGTGAGCCTTAACTATATACACTCCTGGAAATTGAAATAAGAACACCGTGAATTCATTGTCCCAGGAAGGGGAAACTTTATTGACACATTCCTGGGGTCAGATACATCACATGATCACACTGACAGAACCACAGGCACATAGACACAGGCAACAGAGCATGCACAATGTCGGCACTAGTACAGTGTATATCCACCTTTCGCAGCAATGCAGGCTGCTATTCTCCCATGGAGACGATCGTAGAGATGCTGGATGTAGTCCTGTGGAACGGCTTGCCATGCCATTTCCACCTGGCGCTTCAGTTGGACCAGCGTTCGTGCTGGACGTGCAGACCGCGTGAGACGACGCTTCATCCAGTCCCAAACATGCTCAATGGGGGACAGATCCGGAGATCTTGCTGGCCAGGGTAGTTGACTTACACCTTCTAGAGCACGTTGGGTGGCACGGGATACATGCGGACGTGCATTGTCCTGTTGGAACAGCAAGTTCCCTTGCCGGTCTAGGAATGGTAGAACGATGGGTTCGATGACGGTTTGGATGTACCGTGCACTATTCAGTGTCCCCTCGACGATCACCAGTGGTGTACGGCCAGTGTAGGAGATCGCTCCCCACACCATGATGCCGGGTGTTGGCCCTGTGTGCCTCGGTCGTATGCAGTCCTGATTGTGGCGCTCACCTGCACGGCGCCAAACACGCATACGACCATCATTGGCACCAAGGCAGAAGCGACTCTCATCGCTGAAGACGACACGTCTCCATTCGTCCCTCCATTCACGCCTGTCGCGACACCACTGGAGGCGGGCTGCACGATGTTGGGGCGTGAGCGGAAGACGGCCTAACGGTGTGCGGGACCGTAGCCCAGCTTCATGGAGTCGGTTGCGAATGGTCCTCGCCGATACCCCAGGAGCAACAGTGTCCCTAATTTGCTGGGAAGTGGCGGTGCGGGCCCCTACGGCACTGCGTAGGATCCTACGGTCTTGGCGTGCATCCGTGCGTCGCTGCAGTCCGGTCCCAGGTCGACGGGCACGTGCACCTTCCGCCGACCACTGGCGACAACATCGATGTACTGTGGAGACCTCACGCCCCACGTGTTGAGCAATTCGGCGGTACGTCCACCCGGCCTCCCGCATGCCCACTATACGCCCTCGCTCAAAGTCCGTCAACTGCACATACGGTTCACGTCCACGCTCTCGCGGCATGCTACCAGTGTTAAAGACTGCGATGGAGCTCCGTATGCCACGGCAAACTGGCTGACACTGACGGCGGCGGTGCACAAATGCTGCGCAGCTAGCGCCATTCGACGGCCAACACCGCGGTTCCTGGTGTGTCCGCTGTGCCGTGCGTGTGATCATTGCTTGTACAGCCCTCTCGCAGTGTCCGGAGCAAGTATGGTGGGTCTGACACACCGGTGTCAATGTGTTCTTTTTTCCATTTCCAGGAGTGTATATACTAAGATGGTGTCTGTTCTTTCGGACATGTCCGAAAGAACAGATACCATCTTAGTATATATAAAAACTTGACAACCAAAAAAAAGGTTTCAATTCTGAAATTTCTGCTTTACAGTGGTAAATGCGAGTTTGAACCTAACTTTATTCTACCCAGTATTTCCAAGAGAATTGCTGTAAATATGAGCTTCGCTATTCAATTCTGGTCTAAAAACTTGAACGAAACGCACTTTACCCACTAACACCAGACAAAAACGAAAAATGAGTCGTGTGTTGCATCAGGAGCATTTGCTACAGAAACATGGAAAAACGAGAGTTATCAATAGTTGACAGATGTTGAGCGACGATGATAGAATGAATATACATTAATACATAACGGTGACATATGGAAGATAGTAACTGAAATCAAATCCTTTCCTTGTCTCTCGTCCGCCCCCCTCTCCCTCCTCCATTCCCCTCCGCACTGCAGGGTACCAACTGGTATTCCAACTGATGTTCTAATGGCAGGGATTCGCCAGAACTCGCCCCAAGTACGATATTGTCTGCTGTCCTCTGTGCAGCCCAGTTTCATCAGTGGCACACAGATGTCCCTGCCGTCGCAGCCTGTCACGTGACGGCCCCGGCGAGACGGCGGCGGGCCACAGGATTAGCGGCGCGGCGCGGGCTCAGGTGCAAGTCAATTACGGGGCGAGGCGAAGCGAGCAGGCGGAGGAACGCAACCGCCGGCTGGTTATCTGGCCGGGTAATTACCCCGCCCTGGCGAACGTTGCGCCGCTGCGCTCCCCAAGGCTGCTAGGCGGCACCTCACCAGCCGCAACACACCAGCAAGTCTGCTCTGAGGTGACAAAAGACATGGGAGAGCGACACGCACTATACAGATGGCGGTAGTATCGCGTACACAAGATATAAAAGGGTACTGTATCGGCGGAGCTGTCGTTTGTACTCAGGTGACTCTTGTGAAAATATTCCTGACGTAATTATGGCCTCACGACTGGAATTCATAGACTCTGAACGCGGGATGGTAGTTGGAGCTAGTCACACGGGACATTCCATTTCGAAAATCGTGAGGGAATTCACTATTCCGAGTTTCACACTGTCACGAGTCATGCATTACCTCTCACCATGGACTATTCTAACAGACACGTAAAACTGCGTGCAATAACCGCAGAAGTCTATGTGGAACGTGCGACCAACGTAACTGTTAAGTGGGTGGGACGAAATTTGGCGCTAATCGGTTGTGGCAGCAGACAGCCTATGGGAGTGCCTTTGCTAACACCTGCAGCGGCTTTCCTGGGCTCGTGACCATATCGGTTGGACCATAGGCCACTGGAAATCCGTGTCCTGGTCAGATGTGTCACGATTTCAGTTGGTAAAATCTGACGATAGGGCTCGAGTGTGGCACACACCCTACGAAGTCATTAACCCCAATTGTCAACATGCCACTGTGCAAGCTGGGATTGGTTCCATAATAGTGTGGGCTGTGCTTATATGGAATAGATTGGTTCTCTGGTCCAACTGAACCGATCACTGACTGGAAATACATTACTGGCCATTAAAATTGCTACACCACGAAGATGACGTGCTACAAAAGCGAAATTTAACCGACAGGTAGAAGATGCTGTGATATGCAAATGATTAGCTTTTCAGAGCATTCACACAAGGTTGGCGCCGGTGGCGACACCTACAACGTGCTGACATGAGGAAAGTTTCCAACCGGTTTCTCATAGACAAACAGCAGTTAACCGGCGTTGCCTGGTGAAAAGTTGATGTAATGCCTCGTGTAAGGAGAAGAAATGCGTACCATCACGTTTCCGACTTTGATAAAGGTCGGATTGTAGCCTATGGCGATTGTGGTTTATCGTATCGCAACATTGCTGCTCGTGTTGGTCGAGATCCAATGACTGTTAGCAGAATATGGAAACGATGGGTTCAGGAGGGTAATACGGTACGCCGTGGTGGATCCCAACGGACTCCTATCATTAGCAGTCGATATGACAGGCATCTTATCCGCATGGCTGTAACGGATCGTGCATCCACGTCTCGATCCCTGAGTCAACAGGGACGTTTGCAAGACAACAACCATCTGCACCAACAGTTCGACGACGTTTGCAGCAACATGGAGTATCAGCTCGGAGACCATGACTGCGGTTACCCTTGACGCTGCATCACAGACAGAAGCGCCTGCGATGGTGTACTCAGCGACGAACCTGGGTGCACGAATGGCAAAACGTCATTTTTCGGATGAATCCAGGTTCTGTTTACAGCATCATCATGGTCGCATCCGTGTTTGGTGACATCGCGGTGAACGCACATTGCAAGCGTGTATTCGTCATCGCAAAACTGGCGCATCACCTGGCGTGATTGTACGGGGTGCCATTAGTTACACGTCTCGGTTACCTCTTGTTCGCATTGACGACACTTTGAACAGTGGATGTTACATTTCAGATGTGTTACGACCCGTGGCTGTACCCTTCATTCTCACCCCGCGAAACCCTACATTTCAGCAGAACAGTGCACGACCGCATGTTGCACGTCTCGTACGGGCCTTTCTGGATACAGAAAATGTTCGAGTGCTGCCCTGGCCAGCACATTCTCCAGATCTCTCACCAATGGAAAACGTCTGGTCAATGGTGGCCGAGCAACTGGTTCGTCACAATACGCCAGTCACTACTCTTGATGAACTGTGGTATCGTGTTGAAGCTGCATGGGCAGCTGTACCTGTACACGCCATCCAAGCTCTGTTTTACTTAATGCCCAGGCGTATCAAGGCCGTTATTACGGCCAGAGGTGGTTGTTCTGGGTACTGATTTCTCAGGATCTACGCACCCAAATCGCGTGAAAATGTAATCACATGTCAGTTCTAGTGTAATATATTTGTCCAATGAATATCCGTTTATCTTCTGCATTTCTTCTTGGTGTAGCAATTTTAATGGCCAGTAGCGTAGTTATGTTCGGCTACGTGGAGATCATTTGAGGCCCTTCGAGGACATCATCTTCCCAAACAGCGGCGGAATTCTTATGGTTGATAATGCGTCATGTTACCAGGCCACAACTGTTCGCAACTGGTTTTAAGAACATTCTGACGATTCGAGTGAATGATTTGGCCACCCAGACCACCCAACATGAATCCCATGGAACATTTATGAGACGTAATGGTCAGTACCTGCACAAAATACTGCACCCTTGCAGCTATACAGACAGAATGGCCCAATATTACTGAAAGGACTTCCAGCGACTTGTTGAGTATATACCACATCCAGCTGTAGCACTACGCCGAGCAAAAGGAAATCCAACACGATATTTTGAGGTATTCCCTGACTTTTGTCACCTCATAGTATTGACTATGGTACGAGGGGCGGTGAAATGAGAACCAAAAACGCGCCACAACGGGACCACGGAATGGTTCCATTGAAAAGTAATCACCACACGCTTTTAAGGCACTTGTCCGCTGGGAGACGACACGATCAATTTCCGTTTGTAGAAAGCGACCGGCCGCTGACGGATCCACAATCTCATGCACTCCTGCAGTTCCTCGGACGGCTAAAATCTACATCCAAGTATGTCTTTCTTCAGGTCGCCAAAGATGTGAAAATCACGTGAGAAAATATCCGACTGTACGGAGGATGCTGTAGTGCTTCCCAACCAAATATCTGATGAGTAGCCTTCGTCCAGTTGTGGTATCAAGCCCGGAGTGCGTGTAGTGCAAGACTATTCTCTCTTTATTGTTGGGGTGGCAGTCACTGAACCAAAGGCGTTCTTCTTTGCGGCGAGATCTATTGACGAAATTTCAGTGACCAACTTTCTCTTCCAAATGCGAAAATATTTTGCTGACATCCACCTACGTAGGGAGAAATGATGATCGTAATAAAATAAGAGAAATCAGAGCTCGAACGGAAAGATCTATGTGTTCCTTTTTTCCACGCGCCATTCGAAAGTGGAGTGGTAGAGAAGTAGTATGAAAATGGTTCGATGAACCCTCTGCCTAGCACTTAAGTGTGAATTGCAGGGTAACCATGTAGATGTAGATGAGTAGAATGAAGAATAGCATCAGATAGTTTTAAAACGCTCGCTCACGTATCATCTCTGGATTCCTATGCGAACAATCAGAGATAGAGATAACGCAATGAACACGACCTCAGTAAGATACAAACGCGATCTACATAAGATATATTACAATACATGTATTAACACCTTATCGATTTCATATGGTTTTTATAGTGTACTAGTGACCCGTCCCGACTTCACCAAGACAGCACTAAGCGTTTTGGGCCCGCGTTAGTAGCTGTGGTGTCAGCCCGTCAGATTGCTAACTGAAGGGACTCGGCCTCAATTCCCGGCCGAGTCGGAGATTATCTTCGCTCGGGGACTGGGTGTTATGTTGTCCTTATCTTCGTAACTGACACGAAAATTGCCTAAATTGTGGCACGTGACAACTCTTAAGCCTATCAACGTTGTACCGTACCACTATTGAGATGGTATAACCGAAGGAACAGTGGCAGCTGTGAACTACCTGGATATTATTGCCGACCAGTTGAATCCCTTCATGTTTGATGTTTTCCCCGAAGGCGAAGCCATCTTCAGGATAACTGTGTTACAAGGCCAAAATCGTGCGGCAATGGCTTGAGGAGCATGATACCGAAGTCATCTGTATCGTTTTTCCATCAGATTCGAGTGGTTTAAACCTGATGGATCACATCAGGGATGCTTTCGGTATTTTCTGGGAACTCTGTAATCGCATCTCTACCCGAACAATTGACGTCCATACCTTCACTATGGAAGGACCCGATTTCGTTTCCCCACAGAACTCAGATTTTTTTTCTGGGCTAAGGAAATCTGGTACAGGGTACACACAGTCACTGCGAGGCGAAATGAGCAGCTGCTTAAGCACAGAAGTATCTACTGGAGTGATTGGCGATATGCTGATCACGTCCCTCTTGATCACAGATCGCACTTCATACTGTTTAGTAGTTAGCAGTCGGCCTGTCGGAGGAGGCCTAAGGCCTAACCCGTGAGTGGCGCTTACATTACTGATTTGTACGCAGACATCTGATGTCACATTCCTTTGGAAACCAACGCCAAATCGGTGCAACGGAGTATCGCTGCTGTATTGTATTCCAAAGATATACCAACACACTACCAAGCAGATGATTAAAATATTTCGTTTCATCATTGGAAACAGCTCGTTTGGTTCAGCCTTTCTGATGTAACAGGACGTGAACAACCGACCAGATTCGCCAATTCTGAAATTGTCGTTGCCAGGCGCAAGGCCATAACAATCTGTCCTTTGTCAACGTAGCAGGTATGGTGGTGATAATAATACCCCATTCGTCTCTGTTCCGGTTATATACAATCCTTGTCACACCGTGTTCTCTTAACACCACTATTTGGCATTCATTCTCATGGTGGACATTGGTCGTATCATATTGGCTCGTCTTTGTAAATTAGTTAATTAAAAAGTTATAAGCTTCATCTGAACTGCACAAAATCGCGTCATGTTAAAAAAAAGTGTTGTGAATACTAGAGTATTACCAAAAAATTGATCTGGTACGAGTAGAGCCCGCTCTCTGAGGGTTCTGTCTGAACTTAATTATGTATATGGACAGTTAATTCTTCCCAGGAACCGAGAAGCTCGATAATGTTTGGCTCTTATCGACATTGATACTGGCAAGATATCGGTTCCGTGAATTGCTAGACTTTCGAGAATGTTTTCATTTTGAAGCCGGGTAACAAATGACAAAAGAAATATTTTTGTGTGTCATACACCGTAATAACAAATCAACAATTTTGGACTTTCCCCTTTACGTATATACTGAACCCTTTCTTCTTGTAAATTGTTATGATTCTACGTCTACTGTCGTACAGATTCTGATGAGTGAGTTCGCGAGCATCAAAATATGACCATATATTTCACAGCATTGACTTGGAAGCTTAGGTTTTTTGCACTGCCGAGGGACGACAGGCCTTAGTGTGTGACGTACGTTTTAACTCGATATGTGTACGCGTTCCTGAGAACAAACGGGCAATACGAGATGGACAAACAGACAGTCAGACAACAAATGACAAGAAAAATATTTTTTCTTGTTATATAATTACAGATCAACACTTTTCAGATCTTTTCCTTTACTTGTAGTGTAAAATGTTGCTTCTTGCCAGATTATACGATTCTAGGTCGTCGGGAAGTACGCTATAGGTTTTCATGAGTGAGTTGGCGTGTATCGAAATATGTTACGTAAATGGTTGTATTTCTTAGCTGCATTGAGTTAGATGCTTCAGATTTTTGCATCGCTAGGGGACCGTAGACCCCAGTACGCGACATAAATTTCAATTTGATACGCCTACCTGTTCTTGAGAAAAAGGGTTTTTAACAGACAGACAGACGGACTGACAGATCGACAGCAAAGTGATTCTGTAAGAGTGCCGTTATTATTCACTGAGGTAAAAAGGTATGACTCCGATACCTACACTCCTGGAAATGGAAAAAAGAACACATTGACACCGGTGTGTCAGACCCACCATACTTGCTCCGGACACTGCGAGAGGGCTCTACAAGCAATGATCACACGCGCGGCACAGCGGACACACCAGGAACCGCGGTGTTGGCCGTCGAATGGCGCTAGCTGCGCAGCATTTGTGCACCGCCACCGTCAGTGTCAGCCAGTTTGCCGTGGCATACGGAGCTCCATCGCAGTCTTTAACACTGGTAGCATGCCGCGACAGCGTGGACGTGAACCGTATGTGCAGTTGACGGACTTTGAGCGAGGGCGTATAGTGGGCATGCGGGAGGCCGGGTGGACGTACCGCCGAATTGCTCAACACGTGGGGCGTGAGGTCTCCACAGTACATCGATGTTGTCGCCAGTGGTCGGCGGAAGGTGCACGTGCCCGTCGACCTGGGACCGGACCGCAGCGACGCACGGATGCACGCCAAGACCGTAGGATCCTACGCAGTGCCGTAGGGGACCGCACCGCCACTTCCCAGCAAATTAGGGACACTGTTGCTCCTGGGGTATCGGCGAGGACCATTCGCAACCGTCTCCATGAAGCTGGGCTACGGTCCCGCACACCGTTAGGCCGTCTTCCGCTCACGCCCCAACATCGTGCAGCCCGCCTCCAGTGGTGTCGCGACAGGCGTGAATGGAGGGACGTATGGAGACGTGTCGTCTTCAGCGATGAGAGTCGCTTCTGCCTTGGTGCCAATGATGGTCGTATGCGTGTTTGGCGCCGTGCAGGTGAGCGCCACAATCAGGACTGCATACGACCGAGGCACACAGGGCCAACACCCGGCATCATGATGTCGGGAGCGATCTCCTACACTAGCCGTACCACTGGTGATCGTCGAGGGGACACTGAATAGTGCACGGTACATCCAAACCGTCATCGAACCCATCGTTCTACCATTCCTAGACCGGCAAGGGAACTTGCTGTTCCAACAGGACAATGCACGTCCGCATGTATCCCGTGCCACCCAACGTGCTCTAGAAGGTGTAAGTCAACTACCCTGGCCAGCAAGATCTCCGGATCTGTCCCCCATTGAGCATGTTTGGGACTGGATGAAGCGTCGTCTCACGCGGTCTGCACGTCCAGCACTAACGCTGGTCCAACTGAGCTGCCAGGTGGAAATGGCATGGCAAGCCGTTCCACAGGACTACATCCAGCACCTCTACGATCGTCTCCATGGGAGAATAGCAGCCTGCATTGCTGCGAAAGGTGGATATACACTGTACTAGTGCCGACATTGTGCATGCTCTGTTGCCTGTGTCTATGTGCCTGTGGTTCTGTCAGTGTGATCATGTGATGTATCTGACCCCAGGAATGTGGCAATAAAGTTTCCCCTTCCTGGGACAATGAATTCACGGTGTTCTTATTTCAATTTCCAGGAGTGTATAAGTGCCGGTATTCCTCAATGCTGATGCAATATTTATCTGCTCACACACTGTATTGTATCCAGGATGTCTGACAGTACTATTGCCTGGACCATCCACTGTAAGCACGGTGTCCTAAATACTCTGTCACCTAACCCAGACCAGTGCCAGGTTTTTAAAAAAATGGTATTTAATCCTAGTTTATCCTGCAAAAATTGGCCTACAACTTTATCCTGAGAACTGGCTAACAATAAAACTTTTTTTCTATTCACTACCTTCCATACATTTTTGTTCTTGAATTTACAGCTGAAAGTTGGCCGTGCCCTTTCTACACCTCCATCTACCTGAGGCTCCTCAGCTTCTAACTCAAGCAACAGGTCAAATGTATTTTTCATATTCATTTTAGAGCAGTCAGATGAATTTCTAAACTTGTTTCTTTCGTTGCCATTGCCGCTTCCCACTTCTCTTTACCCTTTTCCTCCTTAACATGTCCTGATCATCCCTTGCCTTATATGAAGAGCAAACATTTTTCCCTCCTGTTCCAATGTCTTGTTGTCTCTACTGGATAGTCGCAGGTTCGAATCCTGCCTCGGGCATGGATGTGTGTGATGTCCTTAGGTTAGTTAGGTTTAATTAGTTCTAAGTTCTAGGCGACTGATGACCTCAGAAGTTAAGTCGCATAGTGCTCAGAGCCATTTTTTTCTCTACTGGATATCCTACAAAACCAATGAAGAGTCTCATTTGGTCATCCGATTCTCAAGCTGCTACTGCCACCCCGATGAAACACCTGCAACATCAGTTACCCCAAAACTATGGAAAGACAGGCACCTGTCACTCATGGCAAACCAATATTTTAGTTAGAATAAGCCAACTGAATTACCACTAAACAAGAAAAAGCATTTACAAAAATTTCCTCTGTTACACAACTGTATGTAATCAAACTACTTATCCGAAGTCTCTGAATCATGAAACTTAAAATTTACACTGCATCCTAGAAATATGAATTAAATAATGAAGTGATACGCTGTGCTTCATTTACTGAAAAGTAAAAATAAAAAATGAAATGAGAGTCTCTAAGTTTATGGCGGGAAAACGGAGACAAAAATACGACTACAACATGACTGAACAATACTGATTTGTGTTTCCTGGAATAATACGAAAAAGTAAGTGAATCCTTTAATAGCGCTCTTGAAACACACAGTAATAGACATATTTACTGAGTCATCTGTACGAAAGTGTTATTACAATCTAAATAAATTGGTATTTACTTAATGACTATTCTGGAAGCAAATCAAGCAATTTCTTTAAATGTTTCCTACACAATACTTTCGAAATAGTGATTTTTATTTAGCACCCTTGAGTATGCTTCTCATGAGTGCAGCTATTTCCTCTTTACTTATCCAAAATGCAACTGTTTAGTCATGTAAATCCTATCTCCCATTATTTTGTACACAGTCATAAACTTTTTGTGTATAGTGGAAAGAGAGAGAGAGAGACAGAGAGAGAGAGTTTTTCGTATACCTGTTAACAGTCTCACAATTTGCTTAGATGTATTTCATTTTTCTTACGATACTCTACACAAATTTTTTCACAGTAGAATTGTGCAAAATTCAGAAGATCTTTAGTTTTAAATTGTCATTTAAAAAATGCAGCTTTCGCTTCGTAACAGCAACATTGTGCAACTGTTGTACAATGGGAAGCATATTCGTATTTCAGAGACAGAATTCAGTACAGAAGCTGCTCTCCTTGCACTGTATGTAACTATATGTCTAAACTATCTGCTACGTCGCATCTGTAATTTCTCTGGTTAATTCATTTAATTATTAAAGGAGCAAGTCAGATTCTAACCTCTTGGCCGCCTCACAAGCTGTTGCACGAAATCGCTAATGCTTACTACCAAAAATAACCAAGGAAAAGGCGCCTTTCACCTATTGATGACGGTTAACCGTCGAAACTGGCAGTTGACGAAATATAACATCGTGAATCTCTGTTTATCGGAATGGAAAACAAAGTGTAATTCTGTGTCACAGTCCTCACAAAACATTCCATTATATTTGTGATGGATGGAAACTTGCTACTGAGTTTCACGAGAGCATTCCAGTCTTCATTTGAGTGTTCCATTCATCATTAAACTGTCCGCTTTGTCGCTGCTAAATAGGTGAGAGACGTAATTTCACGAGGAAAATTTGGCTTCAGCTAGAGAGAGAAACGAACGCTTTATACTCCTGCGAGGGCTCTGTTCTTAAATGCGGGTACTCGTAAATTCCCGGTCTGGAGTAAGGAGTGACAGGCGACAGGGGCGCTGCGATAGCCGTGAGGTGGTGGCTCGTGTGGCGGATAACGTTTACGATCCATTTATCTGGGCCGCGCGGCTTCTCCTACTCGCCGCGATTGGAAGTGGAGTGGAGGAGCGCCCATCGCTGATACCGTCTGCCGGGCTTCCGCGCTCTGCCGCCTTATGTCGATACCGATATCGATACCGATACCGTCCGACTCCCCGTCCCCGAGGATCGCGGCCGAAGGCCCAACCTACGCTTCGAGAACAGAGTGGACCTGAGTGATTGAGTAGAACCCATATATCTAATAGAAAGTTATACGAGGGCTGTCCAGAAAGTAAGTTCCGATTGATCGCGAAATGGAAACCACAGCGAAAATCAGAAATGTTTTATTTGTAACAGTTATCCAGCTACTTCTCTACTTAATCGCCGTTCTGACTTAGACATCTGTCGTAGCGCTGTATCAGGTTTCCAATACCCTCATCACAGAAGGCAGCCACCAGTGCTTTCCGTCAATTCTCTACGCTGCCCTACAGCTCGTCGTCTGTGTCAAAATGTTGTCTTCATAGCCAGCGGTTCATGTGGGTAGACATGAGACTCAGAGGGAGACAATTACAGGCTGTAATCAAACAGTTCCAATTGAAAACGATGCAGGAGCATCTTCACTGCGCCTGCAGAATGCGGCTGAGAATTGTCTTGAAGAAGAAACCGCACGACAGTTATGTAATGTTGGCTGCATAGCTTAAGGCGAAATTACTCACCAGGCCCTCGTACTTGCCGGGAGACACAATTTTCTAGACATCTTTACGCACTTACTGTGAGCTCAGAAATGAGAAGAGCGACGTGATGCTGTCTAGGATCGTACTAGAGACACTGGCCGACAGATCTGTGCAAAGCTTTATCGGATTTTCATAGTCGTTTCCATTTCGCGACCGATCGGAACTTACTTTCTGGACACCCCTCGTATATCGGACGAATTTGTGGTACTCACGTTATACTTTGGTAGAATTCTCTACGATCTGTCTACCTCAGAACCGAGCAACGTGTACGGGGCAGAATTTGACACTTTCCACAGAGAGTGGTTCTGCGAACCACAAACCAACGATATTGTGCAACTGATGTACAGTAGGGAGCATGTTCGTATTTCAGAGATAGAATGCAGCACAGGTACTGCAGTTCTTGCACTGTATGTACGAGGGCTATCCACAAAGTACATTACGTTTTGGAATTAAAAATAAATAAAGTATTGGAAAATTTTTTTATTATATACAGGTGAAAGCCACACTTAAATGCTACTTTTCTACATAGTTGCCATTTAAATTAAGGCACTTATCGTAGCGATGGACGAGCTTGGAAATTCCTTCGTCGTAAAATTCGGCCGCCTGCGCCTTCAACCACGTAATGACTGTCTTTTGGGACAGAAAAGGTGTGATTTTTGTGGATTTCCTGGAAAGAGGCACTACAATAAACTCTCAAAGGTATTGCCACAACCTCAGAAGAGCAATACAAAACAAGCGCAGTGGAAAGTTGGGATCAAAGATCTTGCTGATTCACGACAACGCCCGGGCCCACACGGCAAATGCCACTCGTGAAGTTCTCGAATCTTTTAAGTGGGAGTTGTTTCCTCATCCGCCGTACAGTCTCGACCCTGGCGCCGAGCGACTTCCACTTATTCCCAGCAATGAAGAAGTGGTTGGCTATGCAGCGTTTTCATGACGACGCACTGCTTCATGAAGAGGGAACCACGTGGTTGAAGGCGCAGGCGGCCGAATTTTACGACGAAGGAATTTCCAAGCTTGTCCATCGCTACGATAAGTGCCTTAATTTAAATGGCAAATATGTAGAAAAGTAGTATTTAAGTGTGGCTTTCATCTGTATATAACAAAAAAAATTCCAATACTTTATTTATTTTTAATTCCAAAACGTAATGTACTTTGTGGATAGCCCTCGTAACTATATCTCCAAACTATCGGCTACGTCACATCTGTATTTTTACTGGCTACTTCATTCAATTATTAAAAGAGCAAGCCACACCTAACCTCTTGGCCGCCTCGCGTTATACTCTGGTAGCATCCTCTGCGATGTATCAACCTCCAAATTGACCGGCTTGTCTGGTGCAGAATTTGATACTTTCCACGGAAGGTGGTGCAACGAACCACGATCTTCTGTGACGGTAAGGTACGTGCGCCATCTTTAGGTGTTGCGAGATATTAAAAATTAACTGCTGTAAGATTAACGCTGAAAATTGAAATGGTTTTGTGTAATATGAAGGGGAGACCGCTGTTAGACTCGCATAATTGAGGCAATCTTCGTAAAAAGGAAAACCTCCTAGGAAGCAGTACTGAAATACAGTTAGTTATGTACGAGAGTTTCCCAGGAAATAATGCACCGTACTTTTTTTCTTCAACAATTTTTTATTGAACATAATGAAAATTACACACACGAAAGAATAGTGTTTTATCTACACACCCTATTGTTCCACGTCATCTCCATACTGTTCTACGGTCTTCCTCTAGCGCGAAACACGGACATTTGTGCCCTGTCAGTACCAGTCCTTGTCCTGGTACCGGAGCCAGTGCTTCAGTTTGTGAATCACCTCTTCATCGTCCTCAAAATGTCCTCCACGAATGGCATCTTTTAACGGCTCAAACAAGTGGAAGTCCGAGGGGGTTAGGTCAGGTGTGTCAGGTGTGACAGCCATCGATGGTCTCCCCGACCGCTGCAAATCATGAAGCTCCACCGAATCCCCTTCTGATGACATCACCCTCCGTGCACAGTGACTAACTGTACCTCTGTCGACAGCAGATGCTCCAGAGACTTTGCACAAGTGTTTGTGAATATGTGAATTTATTTCTCATCAGTGAGACGTTCAATGACGGCACGTTGCTTATAAGTTACTAATCAAAAAGAGTTTCGCATCACCTGCGTTCCGAGAGTTCCGGAACCTATACAGAAAACTGGAATAGAGATCAACATAAACATCATTTCCGCCCTTTTTACAGCTCATGATAACCATGATGTACCACCATACAGCGAGACCTTCGGAGGTGGTGGTCCAGATTGCTGTAACACCTTTAATATCCAGTAGCGCGGACTCTTGCATTGATGCATGCCTGTATTCGTCATGGCATGCTATCCACAAGTTTGTCAAGCCACTGTTGTTCCATTATCCCACTCCTCAACGGCAATTCGGAGTAGATCCCTCAGAGTGGTTGGTGGGTCACGTCGTCCATAAACAGCCCTTTTCAATATATCCCAGGCATGTCCGATGGGGTTCGTGTCTGGAGAAAATGCTGGCCCTTCTATCCTGGAGGAAGTCATTCACAAGATGTGCACGATGGGACGAGAATTGTCGCCAATGAAGACGAATGGCTCGCCAATATGCGGCCGATATGGTTGAGCTATTGTTCTGAGGATGGCATTCACGTATCGTACAGCCGTTACGGCCCCTTCATGACCACCAGCAGCGTACGTCGGCCCCACATAATGCCACCCGAAAACAGCACGGAACCTCCACTTTGCTGCACTCGCTGGACAGTGTGTCTAAGGCGTTCAGCCTGACCGGGTTGCCACCAAACACGTCTCCGACGATTGTCTGGTTGAAGGCATCGGTGAAGAGAACGTGATGCCATCACTGTGCGGTCCATTCGGCATGTTGCTGGGTCCATCTGTACCGCGCTGCATGGTGTCGTGGTTGCAAAGATGGACCTTGCCATGGACGTCGAGAGTGAAGTTGCGCATCGTACAGCCTATTACGCATAGTTTGAGTCGTAACACGACGTCCTGTGGCTGCACGAAAAGCATTATTCAATATGGTGCAGTTGCTGTCAGGATTCCTCCGAGACTAATCCGTAGGCAGCGGTCATCCACTGCAGTAGTAGCCCTTGGGCAACCTGAGCGAGGCTTGTCATCGACAGTTCCTGTCTTTCTGTATCTCCTCCATATCCTAACATGAGCGCTTTGGTTCACTCAGAGACGCCTGGACACTAAAGTTGTTGAGAGCCCTTCCTGGGACAAAGAAACAATGCGGACGCGATCGAACCGCGGTATTGACCGTCTAGTCATTGTTGAACTGCAGACAACATGAGCCGTGTACCTCCTTCCTGGTGGAATGATTGGAACTGATCGGCTGTCGGACCCCCTCCGTCTAACAGCCGCTGCTCATGCATAGTTTTTTACATATTTGGGCGGGTTTAGTGACATCTCTGAACAGTGAAGAGGACTGTGTCTGTGATACAATAGCCACAGTCAACGTCTATCTTCAGGAGTTCTGGGAACCGGGGTGACGCAAAACTGTTTTTGATGTGTGTACATCAGATACGGACGCCATTTTGAAACAGTCCTGTAGCTACGCTGTCTTTCGAAAGTGACGGAAACTAGGTGCACTCACTCAAATAATACACACGTAACGTTTCGCTGTCGTAGCATTGTTTTCGTCTGAGAAAAGAATTCGGTGCATTACTTTCTGGGTAACCTTTGTACACTATCAGACCAAATGTATCGGGATACCTATTGTTGTTGTTGTTGTGGTCTTCAGTCCTGAGACTGGTCTGATGCAGCTCTCCATGCTACTCTATCCTGTGCAAGCTTTTTCATCTCCCAGTACCTACTGCAACCTACATCCTTCTGAATCTGCTTAGTGTATTCATCTCTTGGTCTCCCTCTACGATTTTTACCCTCCACGCTGCCCTCCAATACTAAATTGGTGATCCCTTGATGCCTCAGAACATGTCCTACCAACCGATCCCTTCTTCTGGTCAAGTTGTGCCACAAACTTCTCTTCTCCCCAATCCTGTTCAATACTTCCTCATTAGTTATGTGATCTACCCATCTAATCTTCAGCATTCTTCTGTAGCACCACATTTCGAAAGCTTCTATTCTCTTCTTGTCCAAACTATTTATCGTCCATGTTTCACTTCCATACATGGCTACACTCCATACGAATACTTTCAGAAATGACTTCCTGACACTTAAATCAATACTGGATGTTAACAAATTTCTCTTCTTCAGAAACGCTTTCCTTGCCATTGCCAGCCTACATTTTATATCCTCTCTACTTCGACCATCATCAGTTATTTTGCTCCCCAAATAGCAAAACTCCTTTACTACTTTAAGTGCCTCATTTCCTAATCTGATTCCCTCAGCATCACCCGACTTAATTAGACTACATTCCATTATCCTTGTTTTGCTTTTGTTGATGTTCATCTTATATCCTCCTTTCAAGACACTGTCCATTCCATTCAACTGCTCTTCCAAGTCCTTTGCTGTCTCTGACAGAATTACAATGTCATCGGCGAACCTCAAAGTTTTTATTTCTTCTCCATGAATTTTAATACCTACTCCGAATTTTTCTTTTGTTTCCTTTACTGCTTGCTCAATATACAGATTGAACAACATCGGGGAGAGGCTACAACCCTGTCTTACTCCCTTCCCAACCACTGCTTCCCTTTCATGTCCCTCGACTCTTATAACTGCCATCTGGTTTCTGTACAAATTGTAAATAGCCTTTCGCTCCCTGTATTTTACCCCTGCCACCTTTAGAATTTGAAAGAGAGTATTCCAGTCAACATTGTCAAAAGCTTTCTCTAAGTCTACAAATTCTAGAAACGTAGGTTTGCCTTTCCTTAATCTTTCTTCTAAGATAAGTCGTAAGGTCAGTATTGCCTCACGTGTTCCAGTGTTTCTACGGAATCCAAACTGATCTTCCCCGAGGTTGGCTTCTACTAGTTTTTCCCTTCGTCTGTAAAGAATTCGTGTTAGTATTTTGCAGCTGTGACTTATTAAGCTGATAGTTCGGTAATTTTCACATCTGTCAACACCTGCTTTCTTTGGGATTGGAATTATTGTATTCTTCTTGAAGTCTGAGGGTATTTCGCCTGTTTCATACATCTTGCTCACCAGATGGTAGAGTTTTGTCAGGACTGGCTCTCCCAAGGCCGTCAGTAGTTCCAATGGAATGTTGTCTACTCCAGGGGCCTTGTTTCGACTCAGGTCTTTCAGTGCTCTGTCAAACTCTTCACGCAGTATCATATCTCCCATTTCATCTTCATCTACATCCTCTTCCATTTCCATAATATTGTCCTCAAGTACATCGCCCTTGTATAGACCCTCTATATACTCCTTCCACCTTTCTGCTTTCCCTTCTTTGCTTAGAACTGGGTTTCCATCTGAGCTCTTGATATTCATACAAGTCGTTCTCTTATCTCCAAAGGTCTCTTTAATTTTCCTGTAGGCGGTATCTATCTTACCCCCAGTGAGATAGGCCTCTACGTCCTTACATTTGTCCTCTAGCCATCCCTGCTTAGCCATTTTGCACTTCCTGTCGATCTCATTTTTGAGACGTTTGTATTCCTTTTTGCCTGTTTCACTTACTGCATTTTTATATTTTCTCCTTTCATCAATTAAATTCAATAATTCTTCTGTTACCCAAGGATTTCTACTAGCCCTAGTCTTTTTACCTACATGATCCTCTGCTGCCTTCACTACTTCATCCCTCAAAGCTACCCATTCTTCTTCTACTGTATTTATTTCCCCCATTCCTGTCAATTGCTCCCTTATGCTCTCCCTGAATCTCTGTACAACCTCTGGTTCTTTTAGTTTATCCAGGTCCCATCTCCTTAAATTCCCACCTTTTTGCAGTTTCTTCAGTTTTAATCTACAGGTCATAACCAATAGATTGTGGTCAGAGTCCACATCTGCCCCTGGAAATGTCTTACAATTTAAAACCTGGTTCCTAAATCTCTGTCTGACCATTATATAATCTATCTGATACCTTTTAGTATCTCCAGGGTTCTTCCATGTATACAACCTTCTTCCATGATTCTTAAACCAAGTGTTAGCTATGATTATGTTGTGCTCTGTGCAAAATTCTACCAGGCGGCTTCCTCTTTCATTTCTGTCCCCCAATCCATATTCACCTACTATGTTTCCTTCTCTCCCTTTTCCTACACTCGAATTCCAGTCACCCATGACTATTAAATTTTCGTCTCCCTTCACAATCTGAATAATTTCTTTTATTTCATCATACATTTCTTCAATTTCTTCGTCATCTGCAGAGCTAGTTGGCATATAAACTTGTACTACTGTAGTAGGTGTGGGCTTCGTATCTATCTTGGCCACAATAATGCGTTCACTATGCTGTTTGTAGTAGCTTACCCGCATTCCTATTTTCCTATTCATTATTAAACCTACTCCTGCATTACCCCTATTTGATTTTGTGTTTATAACCCTGTAGTCACCTGACCAGAAGTCTTGTTCCTCCTGCCACCGAACTTCACTAATTCCCACTATATCTAACTTCAACCTATCCATTTCCCTTTTTAAATTTTCTAACCTACCTGCCCGATTAAGGGATCTGACATTCCACCTATTAGTGGACATTAATATGGAGTGTGTCCACCCTTCACCTTTACGATGGGTTGATGACACTTTCAACGAGTTGCCTGAATTCATGTGAAGAAATGGCACCCATTCTCCCTCAAGAGCCGAAACCAGAGAAGGTAGAGATGTTGGATGCTGGGGTCTGGACTGAAGTCGTTGCTTTAAATCACCTCAAAGGTATTCCAGTGGACTCAACGGGACTCTGGACAGAACAATCGATTTCATGAATGTTACTGTCCAAAAACCTTTAATTCAGAATTAGTGCTCAACGGGGCCCACTGCGTCGTATATTCATATAAAGTCATTATGTATTATGTTATGAGACTGAAGACAATTTCCCGATGTTGTTTTATTGAACATATGCTTTCCAGTGGTTATTTTTGTCACAAACCTCACGCACTGCAACACTATATAGAATAGCCAATCAGATTTAAAACAATAGCATTAAATTACACATGAATGTATTACGACATAAACATGAAACGTACAACCAATACAAGGTAGCTGATAAGAACAAGTATATAACCTACAGAATACCAAAGAAGCAAACAGCCTATAGCCACATAACATCGCTGACGCAACTGTCAATACAGCTCTTACAAAACGACATTTTGTAACAAACGTTCGTAATTCGACAACTAAACAAATAACTGTTCCAGCAAAAGTTTAACGTCTATTATTGCTCCAACAGCATCGCAGCAGCAAACTTACACACTAGTCCGACGGCAACTGAGCCGTCGATGTCATATCGATACAGACCACCTGATGTACATTGCAAACCATAGCTCTATACTACCTTAAATTACATTTTTTTAAATTTGAAATATTGTATCAATTATGTACTTTTCACGGATAACTTTTCTAGTAATCAATATAATCAAACACAGCAACGTCTCAGTCTCGTAACATAATATTGTTACACCCCAGGATATTACCCCTGGGGCCGTGCGGTTAAAGGCGCTGCAGTCTGGAACCGCAAGACCGCTACGGTCGCAGGTTCGAATCCTGCCTCGGGCATGGATGTTTGTGATGTCCTTAGGTTAGTTAGGTTTAACTAGTTCTAAGTTCTAGGGGACTAATGACCTCAGAAGTTGAGTCCCATAGAGCTCAGAGCCATTTGAACCATTTTGAATTACCCCTGGCAGTTCACGGAAACTGAACCGTCGGCCGGTGTGGCCGAGCGATTCCAGGCACTTCAGTCTGGAGCCGCGCGACCGCTACGGTTGCAAGTTCGAATCCTGCCTCGGGCATAGATGTGTGTGGTGTCCTTAGGTTAATTAGGTTTAAGTAGTTCTAAGTTCTAGGGGACTGATGACCTCAGATTTTAAGTCCCATAGTGTTCAGAGCCATTTGAACCATTTTGAAGCTGAACCACCTGCGTCAACGACCAGTAGACTGCCAGCTAGGGTGAAATGCTCGGAGAGTTGCGCCAAACAGGGAGGCTATCGCTGTGCAGGTGAACGACCGAGTGCCCAAGCCTGCAAGTGAAGGCTAATCATGTAATGGAACTAATGACGAAACAGTCGTAAGGAAGGTTAGGTACAGTTCAACAATAAGCGTTCAGATTTTGATACAGCAGAAACGAGCCTCTGAGAGGTGAAATTGTGAAAGTCTCAAGCCACTAGGAGAGCCGGCTGTGAGGAAAACCGGGACATGAAGTCCTAGCCAACCCACCGCCAAAGGTGCACTAGAAGCTCCAACGAAAATATCCCACCCTTCGTAGCAAATTTTCTTGTGGCAGACACCGATGCTGTTGGCTCTTGACTCCTAGGTAGAGTTCTTCAGCTGGACCTGGGGCCTGACTTCTGAGTGCGAGTCTTCGACTTAGGAGATCAATATGTAGAGCTAGAGGCCGCTGGAGTCTGCAGGTCAACGGCCACTGTGTGACGCAATAGCCGCCACCCAATGGTTCTCTGCAATGGTGGTACTTTAAGTCGAGCGCCAGCCAAGAGAGGCACTACTCCGCTGACCCAGCTGTGGTGCGGCGCTTTGGAAGGCAATCCTGGATTATTGCATAATAAATGTGTTATTGTCAATGATGTTTCCTTAGGGCTCTCTGCTGATGACGGTAGCTTTCTGGGGCCGGATTCCTATATCTGGTTTCAGCAAGTGGTTGCCAGTGATAGAGACATCTACACCTGCTGCTACACCCACACATCAAGGACAACAGCTGCCTACCGTCTATGCAGCTCTGACGTGAGGTCAACAGATACGACTGGATGTTCGTAACAATGCGGTGTGATGAGTGACTGATATTTGTTTGCTTTTTTATTTTGTATTTTCGTATGGCCACGTTGAGCCGTAGGTACCTTCACAATACGTTAAAAGTGTCGTTTGTTAGACCGCAGGAGCCTGCAGACTCGTCTGCGTTCGGTGCGAACACTACAGAATTTTACTAGCAGTCAGTGAGGTGTCGGTATTGTAATTTTTCTGTGCACGACGTGCCATGTCTTCAAGACGTACCAGCAACCTATAGTACGTGTAGAATGGTTGGTCACAAAGCACACCAGTTCGCAGAATTACGTTCGGCTATGGTACAGCATAAAGATTAAGTGTAGTTTAACTGATTTTCTTGTCTATAGCGTATGCAGTTTCCATGCTTTCTGGTAGGCTATAACGGTAAATAGAATTTACACAAATGCCAATCAATGAGCAGCGACTCTGAATGAGACAGTGGAAGCTTTAAAGGGGCAGATAGCCACTTTGTTACCAAACATAACGCAACAGGGGCAACACCGTGAAGTATTGCGTAGGAAAATAGAGTAATGCGAAGCCAGTGGGGGCTCCTTGATTCTAGAGAAAAAATTGTGTTGAGTGCAACCAACCTTTCCATCGATCCCGCAGCAGCTAATTTCATAACGCCATTTTCGGGGAAAGCAGCGACGTAAAGGATGCCGCTAAATTGGGAAAATAGTCAGAAGAAACTCCTTGAATATGACTAAATTGAGGTCAGTGAGTGACGCGAAAACGTACGATATGTACCACGAGACCCTCAGTAAGGCCCAAACGTTTGATGAACTATCTAACGGTCTAATGCAGCGTTATCGAAATCAGATCAGCGCGAGGTCCTTTAGGAAAAAGCTCAACGGCCTATCGCAGAAGCACGGCGGTGGAATTCTTCTCTGACAGGGTTAGGAATCTTAACTAGTAAACGTAAGAATTAAAACAGTCTTCGGAGGCCGAGTGATTCTGCTTGAGGCAAGGAAGAGAGCCCCGTAGATGTTTCTAAGAGTTATATCTGCTGACATGTCTAGGGTGCAGAATGGAGAACCCAAATGATTTATTTGATGACATTAGGATTGCTACACAACTGGAGGAGATCGACATTGCTGCGAGAAAGAGTGATTGTGGTGTTTTTTCCTTCGGAAGTGTAGTGTTTTAGATGTGGGCGTAGAGGTCGTATTTGGAATCAGTGTCGTCAGTCCGAACGATACGAATGTGGGGCATTGGACCATAAGGCGCACGACTGTCAGAAAAAACCTTGGGACAAGTAACGTCGTAACAGCCGGTCGTTAAACTGGAACAGGGGTGCCTCATCCGTCGATGACAATTCATCCATCGGACAGCATTCCCAGTAGAATAAAGACAGAAACGTTTGCAGAGGCGGAGTGTTGCTTGCTAGGCAACATAAATGATGGGCAACATGAATTTCTGGTTGTCACTGGGGCTCGCGTGTCAGTAATCAGTCTGAATCTCTTACGCAGAAAGAGACTACAGTCGCCACAGTATAGAGAATGCAGAGTAGATGATAATGACGTGAAGTCATTGGGGACAACGCTGTTCAGATGTAACTTGGAAAATAAGTGATTTCAAGGTACTGCTGCGAGTGGGTGAGGAGTACTGTGCGATCCTGGGACTCGAATTTCTTGTAAAACATCACGCTGGAATTGACCTTTTCCAGCGTAGAGATGAACTTGATGGGACATTGTTTCCGGTAGGGGCAACAGCTACAAGTGCTACACCGTCCCAAGGTTCACCGATCATGAAGGTGGTGTATAATAAACTACAGACATAGGCACTAAAGATCAATTTGTGGGATACGTTACCTCAAGGTACAGGAAAGTTATTGTGGATGAACGTAGATGTGGACCTACGTAAGAATTTTATTACATGTTGTAGATCCTTTGGAAACTAACGAATTGGATAAGTCATATTGTTTTGTACTCAGAAGTACAGTATACGTCAGTGACATGGAAGATTTTATGGTTCCAGTCAGTTTTGATAATTTTGGCAGGAACGAAGTGAGTCTACCAGAGGGGTTGCTAATGGTTAATCTGGATGTTTTGGTGGAAGATGACACGGAAAAGTCTAGTGAGGATCTCGGCCACAAGCAAACTGTTAATGCATCTGCAGTATATGAGAAAGTCAAATATTTAGAGAGAAATAGTAGAGAAGCAATGGAAGTTTTGTTACTGCAGCTCATGGATATGATTAATCCAAATGCTCTGTTACCAGTAACGAAACTCAAGCAACACAAAATACCAACAGGGAATTAAGCTCCAGTGTACAAGAGCGCATATCGAGTTTTGAAGTGTATGAAACCAATAATGGAAAATTTGTAGACCATCGGCTAGCTGACGGTATTACTGAGTACAATGATAATCCCTGGGGAGGGGGGGGGGGGGGGGGCAAGACTAATTTTGGTCCTGGAAAAGTCAGCAGATGACATTAAAAATACAGACTTTGCTGCTGACATCACAGACCGTTTGCTATCAAGTGAAACGGCAGTGGTATAGAGGGAAAGTCCCTCGTCATTGAGGAAGAATTCAGCGTTACCATTTGGCGGTGCTTCCATGTGGTGAGACCAAAGCGTCGCAGCACCATATAGAAGACAGTGGCGCTATGCCATGTGCCAGCCGCACACAAACCCAGTTCCTCGTTCACTCGATAAGTACACTACTGGCCATTAAAATTTCGGCACCAATAATAACTGCAGATGATAAACGGGTATTCATTGGACTAATATATTATACTAGAACTGACAAGTGATAACATTTTCACGCAATTTGGGTGTATAGATCCTAAGAAATCAGTACCCAGAACAACCACTTCTGGCAATAATAACGGCCTTGATACGCCTGGGCATTGAGTCAAACAGAGCTTCGATGGCGTGTACAGGTACAGCTGCCCATGCAGCTTCAACACGGTACCACAGTTCATCAAGAGTAGTGACTGGCGTATTGTGACGAGCCAGTTGCTCGTCCACCATTGACCAGACGTTTTCAGTTTGTGAGAGATCTTGGGGAATGTGCTGGCCAGGGCAGCAGTCGAACATTTTCTGTATCCAGAAAGACCCGTACAGGATCTGCAACATGCGGTCGTGCATCATCCTGCTGAAATGTAGGGTTTCGCAGGGATCGAATGAAGGGTACAGCCACGGGTCGTAACACATCTGAAACGTCCACTATTCAAAGTGCCGTCAATGCGAACAAGAGGTGACCGAGACGTGTAACCAATGACGCCCCATACCATCACGCCGGGTGATACACCAGTATGGCGATGACGAATACACGCTTCCAATTTGCGTTCACCGCGATATCGCCAAACACGGATGCAACCATCATGATGCTGTAAACAGAACCTGGTTTCATCCGAAAAATGACGTGTTGCCATTCGTGCACCCAGGTTCGTCGTTGAGTACACCATCGCAGGCGCTCCTGTCTGTGATGCAGCGTCAAGGGTAACCGCAGCCATGGTCTCCGAACTGATAGTCCATGCTGCTGCGAACGTTGTCGAACTGTTCATACAGATGGTTGTTGTCTTGCAAACGTCCCCATCTGTTGACTAAGGGATCGAGACGTTGCTCCATGATCCGTTACAGCCATGTGGATAAGATGCCTATTATCTCGACTGCTAGTGATACGAGGCCGTTGGGATCCAGCACGGCGTTCCGTATTACCCTACTGAACCCATAGTTTCCATATTCTGCTAACAGTCATTGGATCTCGACCAACACGAGCAGCAATGTCGCGATACGATAAACCGCAATCGCGATAGGTTAGAATCTGACCGGAAACGTGATGGTTCGCAATTCTCCTCCTTACACGAGGCATCACAACAACGTTTCACCAGGCAACGCCGGTCAACTGCTGTTTGTGTATGAGAAATCGGTTGGAAACTTCCCTCATGTCAGCACGATGTAGGAGTCGCCACCGGCGCCAACCTTGTGTGAATGCTCTGAAAAGCCAATCGTTTGCATATCACAGCATGTTCTTCCTGTCGGCTAAGTTTCGCGTCTCTGGCACGTCATCTTCGTGGTGCAGTAATTTTAATGGTCAGTAGTCTTGCAATATTTTGTATGCTAATTGGTTAGTCTCGTATTTACAGATGTAGTCTTGAAAAGCAGGAGAAATCCAGTCAAAAGTACAATAAATTGCAATGGAAGGTTTTATTACATTGGAGTACTTACAGAAAACGCCATTGTTTTTAATACACTGTGATGTCACACATTAATAATACAGCTTCCTCGTTAACTTTCTCCATAGCAGTAATTTCAGTAAGGCAGTGTGGTAAGTTACTCGTAGCAATAGTTTAAGTAATGCACTAGAGATTGTGTTTTCTGTGTGTGTGTGTGTCTGCTGCTAACATTGAAGGGTATACAGATATGCAAGTAATTCTTAGGCAACGTCAGGTAGTGACAATGCTCCACACATACTGCCTACATAAGCGCAACACTCGTCCAAACTCTTCGCGAAAGTGTCCCCTAAAGTGTTCTGATGCGTAATGCTCTATAGGTGTGTTCCATACTCTCTGATCAGCCAGAACATTATGACCATGCCAACCGCGACGTTGGATGGCGTTGCGGGCACGTGGCGCGGTAACAAAAGTATCTAAACAGAGCAGATGCGGGAAGTGTATCACCTTAACGAAGATATGAGCTTCCAATGGTGTAATCATTTGAGACAGGCGGATTTGACAAAGGACACATTATTATTACGCAGAGCCTCTGTTCGAGCATATCGAAAACGGCGAAGCTGGTCGAATATTGACATGTTCACGTGCCACCGTCATGAGCATCTATGGAAAGAGGAAGGAGGACAGTGAATCTACCATTAGGCGCTAAATGGTTCAAGATTCACGACTCTTCACAGGGTGTTCGGAGGCTTGTCTGCTCTGTAAAGTAGGATAGATGATGATCTGTGGCATCTCTGTCAAAAGAATACAATGTTGGTGCACGCACAAAAGTTTCGTAGTACACGGTTCATTGTACACGGAGCTCCGCAGCAGACCACCCCTACGACTTCTCTTGTTCGACCATCGGGATTCGACTGTCGATCAATAGAAACGTGTCGGCCCTTCGGATGAATCACATTTTTGTTACACTACTTCGCTGTTCGTCTCCACAAACGTCGTCATGGAGATGAACGGCGGCTCGAAACGTGCAGCGCACCACGGATGCAGGCCTGTGGGAGCAGTATTATGCTATGGGAGACATTCTCCTGCGCTTGCATGTTACCTGTGGTAGTATCGAAGACACACTAGCAGCTGAGAACAACCTGCATCCCTTCATGCTTGATGACTTCCCTGACGGCGATGTCATTTTCAGCAGTACAATTGTCCGTGTCTCGGAGCCAGAGGCCGGCCGTTGTGGCCAAGCGGTTCTAGGCTCTTCAGTCCGGAACCGCGCTGCTGCTACGGTCACAGGTTCGTATCCTGCCTCGGGCATGGATGTGTGTGATGTGCTTAGGTTAGTTAGGTTTAAGTAGTTCTAAGTCTAGGGGACCGATGACCTCAGATGTTAAGTTCCATATTGCTCAGAGCCATTCGGAGCCAGAACCGTACTACAGTGGTTTGAGAAGCATTATAGTGAACTCACATTGATGTCTTGGTGACAAAATTCGCCTGATGTAAATCCTATGGAACCCATCTGGGTCGCTACCGGACGCGATCACCGCTCATTATTTTCGCGAATTACATGACCTGTGCTTAGACATCTAATGCCACTTACCTCCAAAAATCTATCAACAAACTGCCGGGACCCCGATACGCAGAATCAGTGATTTATTTCCTTCCAAAGACGGACAAACAAGCTATTAAGCAGGTGGTGATAATGTTTTGGCTCATCATTACATTTCCTAGCAAAGTGTTGTTAATGTGTGTACATGCTACAGAGATTCACTCGCTATTTACAGGTCTGCATTGGGAGTTCTTGATTTTTAATACTGGTGACGGTGGTTGCTTATAGTGTGCATTTAGCAGTATGTTGTGCGGGTATATGCTTGGATTTTTTCATCGTTATTTACGAGTCCAATAGGAGAAGTCTTGTAATGTCATCACACTCTAACAATGCCGGGCGATGTAGGCTTGGTTCTTTGCAAATGGGTATTTGTTGTTAGACAACGCATTGTGGAAACAGAAAAGCATATCTTATTTATGTATGTGTTTTGGAATCCTGTGTGGTGCTTATTCTTCGTATTTCTTTCAAAAAAACGTCGCGACATTGTTATATTATAGTACGTCTGCCAGTAAGACAACTCGCCCCCTTTATCACATACCCTATGATATCACACACACTGGTAATGGAGAGATTACGTAGATTTGGTTTGTAGCAAGAATTTATTTAATTAAATATCGTGGTGTGGTATTTTATTATAATTTTAAGTTTCAGAACGAGAGTATTTGTTGTTAATAATACATTGCACAAAATGTTGACTGTGGAATGTTGGCTTAATTTGTTTAAATATCGTGAAATGGTATTTGTTAATCGCTCTATTTACAGGTATCTTAAGATGGAGACATGGCTATTTGAAATAATCGGTGAAATTGCAACGATGCAAGATGGGGAAGCTATTACAAAATGCTCAAGGCTTATTCTCGTACGTGATTTGAGATACACAACTTGAAGGCGATCATTCTGGAGCATTGATTATGGTAATATTGACTACCATTTTTAAGAAGGATAAAATCCTGTCACACATTTCGCCTTGATAACTTATTCCTTCCGTTATTTTCGCAGAATACGCCATGTTTCGATTAAACTGCAGTAATTAAGAGAGACACTGTAATGTCAAAGTAATTCACCTTGTAAATTACGTTAATGTTGACTGCAAATTTGTAGAATATGCCGATAATTCCTAATACTTTACTGGAAGTAATTTTAATTAATACCATAAATTTAATTATGGTAATATTGGCTATTAATTTTATGATGGATAGTACCCTGTCACACTGTTCATATACAAGACTAATATTTTCTGACATTTGTGTAGAATATGGCACCATGTCATTAGTTTACACTAATTTAGCCATACATTGTAATGTGAAAATGTCTTATCTCGTAAATTATAGTAATATTTCATGCCTTTTTAGCTTTGGTAATAAAAGGAGGAGGAGGAGGAGGAGGAGGTGGAGGGGAGCTTGATATGATCGAGAGAGAATGGAGCGGTAAGGAGAGGTGTGTATTGAGTGTACCACATACAATGGCTTCAGGTGCGCGGACAGGGCAAGGATCCCCTTGGGAGGGAAGGTGGCGGTGTAGGGGTGACGTTGAAGATAACAAGCGCAACTGCCTTAGGTATAACTTGATCCCACAGACGTGTTACCTCAACAGTGACCTTGAATCTGCGCCGAGAATGCATTCCTTCTGTTTCTCCAACCACATAGTTCGCGCTCTTCTGATTTCGCTTATGGTTTCTCCCGCATCAATATTGGTGGCTGTAGTCGCTGATCGTGACATAACACGACAGTGAGATTGTTGATGATGCTCCCCACCAAAACAGAATGAACAATGTCGTTATTGTAGGCTTCAGTCTCAAGAATTGTTTGCTCTATCTACGCTAGACTGCCCTGTGCAAGCCTCTTTATCTCTGCCACTGCCAATGCTGCACACATCCACTTGAACATGCTTGCTATAATGAAGCGCTGGTCTCACTCTATAATTTTCACCTTCCACACTTGCCCTTATTACTGATTCCCTCCATTAATAGATAAGTCTGGCTCAGTGGCGTGTTGCAAGTATTTCAACTGGATGCTACTTCAGCTGCTGAAGAGTTCATAACCTACCCCAATTACCCAGCTGGCGAAAGGGAGCCTACAGTTTAACGTGGAATGCGAACCACATGCCTTCCTGGCGAGATTTCTCATCACTATCAAGGGGAGGCCGCCAATTGTGAAATTCAGATTCGATTCATACTGCGCATAATAAATGCTCATGGCCAGAGATGTAATGTGGCAAAGCACCAAGATGCACTTCTCAGCCGTTGTCGAGAAAATCGACAGTTAAAAGAAACCGTTGCCGTGAAATACTCTCTACGCTTAATAATTTTCTACAGCGTCGTGGCGCAGCGGGAAGCGCTCGGGTTCGTAATCCGAAGGTCGCCGGATCGAATCTTGCGTCATGCAACCCTTTTTTTGTATTTGTTTTTTGTAATTCATATATATATATATATATATATATATATATATATATATATATATATATATATATATATAAAATTCCCGGCAATCAGTTGCAGCAATTATGCATATAATAAGTTGTTGAAAGTCGTTTGTCGTGCAAAAACTGGCGACTTCGAACATCATTATGTTTTCCGCAAACAAAGTTGTATTTCACAAATGTTATTAATTGTCTTCATAATGTTAACCACGTATAGTTAACGGAAGACGTAGAAACGGTATTCCGAAACGAATACGTGTAGCGTAAGTCAAACGTTCGAATTAGAATAGAGACCCCACGGCACAAATTTGCTGCGGCATGTATGAAATATAAACTCCGTTACTCGCTCGTTACACTTGAATGACAGATGTTGAATGGGCCGAAACGAGCCGCCGCATAACAGCGTAGTTGCCTGCTAACTTCGAAAGAAGGTAGATGCGGTCCCTAGCGCAACTTATAACATTGTCGAAAATCAGTGCGGACCGGAGAGCTTTGGTACACCCTGTTAAAAAAACGGAAAATTGGAGGCGGTACAATTGGAGAGCGATCCGCCTTCACCAGTATGCATAAGCAATTCATTAATAATATATATATATATATATATATATATATATATATATATATATATATATTTGAATTACAAAAAACTAATAATAAAAAAATTGCATGGCGCGAGATTCGATCCGGCGACCTTCGGATTACGAACCCGTGCGCTTACCGCTGCGCCACGACGCTCTAGAAAATTATTAATCGTAGAGAGTATTTCACCGCAACGGTTTCTTTTAACTCGATTTTCTCGACAACGGCTGAGAAGTGCATCTTGGTGCTTTGCCACATTACACCTCTGGCCATGAGCTTTTATTATGCGCAGTATGAATCGAATCTGAATTTCACAATTGGCGGCCTCCCCTTGTAAGAGATGAACGCTAGATTAAATGAAAATACTTCCGCGTTCGACAGAGATTCGATCCCGAGACCTGCCGATATTCACGCTCCTACTTTACCTTTAGACCACCTTTAACAAACTAACAATTCCTTAATGCCTCAGGATGTGTCCTAAAACCGATCTTATAGTCATGTCGGCAACTTTATTTTCTCCAATTCGGTTCAGTACCCAAATATTACTTATCTGATTAGCATTCTTTTGTGGCATCACATTCAAAAATCTTGTATTCTCTTCATGTATGAAACGTTTATCGTTCAAGTTTCACTTCTGCATGTGGCTACACTCTACACAACCACTGAAATTTATATCCAGTGTTAACAAAAATCATTTTTAGAAACTCTTTTCTTGCATTTGCCAGTGTTTCTCTGTATCCTTTCTTCCTCGACCATCGTCACTTACTTTGCTGTCGAAATAGCAAAACTCATTTAATACTTTTAGTTTCTCATTTCCTAATCTAACTACCTATCCATCGTTTGATTTGATTCGACTACATTCCATTACCCTTCTTTTATTGATATTCATCTCACAACCTCTTTTCAAGACACTGTTCGTTTCATTCAGCTGAATTCCTGCTCCTTTGCCATCACTGGCAGTATTACAATAATATCAGAAAAAGTCAAAGTTTTAAGTGCCTAGCCTTCCATGACCAGTGTCAGTGGTGCTGTTTTAGAATTTCATAATGGCATAGACTAACGTTCAGTAAGGATTTTATCTACACCCACAAAAATATTGTTTATTTTTCCGCAAATTTAATTTTCTTTCTAAATGTCTCCTTTTCTGCTTTTTCATTCCCAAGCAAACAGTGACGGAGAGAAAAATGCAGGTAAAAGAAACAAGCGCAATTCAGGCCAGATATTCGACGAACTCTGAAAGGACTCAGACTAAAACAACGTTTGCTTTTGCCTGGTCTGTGTTTAATATTCGGTTTTCGACCTAGCAGTACTTGAAGTCTGATTGAAAATTTTATTTTAAGGGCCACAGAATGAGTAGCTGAATTTTCTTTGTAAATATATAGTGAATGATTCGCACTACTGAACTTAAGAACGTGCACTGGACGAATATGTTTATGAGTCTGTGTGTTGCGTTCGTCGGTGGCTTAATGGCTAAGTGAGTAATGGCCAAACTGCAAATATGTTCTGGCGTTCGGTTCACAGTTATTCCTACAATTTTTCCTCCTTGCTGGAGGTACACATAAGACCAGGAGAAGATACCCTACTGTCACCATCGCTTCTTTTACCCCCTGCAACAATTTGTTGATCTGGAAAATTCCAACTTGCATCGTGATTCGGAGACCATGCTAAGGTGTGGCTCCTCCTATTACTGCCTCCCTATCTCATCCTTAAGTCAGAGAAAGGAAAGGGTATGCTAGTTCCAAGACTACCATGTTTCGTAAACACTTTATTGTACAAAAGCACCCTTATTTGTTGACAACAGCTCCACTTACTGACAGTTTTAACACTGAGAGACTTGAGGCGTCAAATTCTTTGCTTAGTTCTTGTAACTTATTTATGAACCAACCTAGCGTCTATTAAAACTACACCTCTGAACATTGGAATCCTGCTCCTCAATCAGAGAAGGCTCAGGGCTAGAACCAGCACTTTTACAGAGCTTGTCGTATATTGTGAAGACTGGCGCATTAGACGTTACACTTGACGTGGAAGTCATATTGATGGTCACATCCTTTACTGTCCTTATTCGGCTCGGAGCACATTTTATTTGAAACAGAGACAGTACATCTCTGGCGTCGCATAACTTTGTTAGGAGATGGACGCTAAAACTTTCGATATTAACAAGAAACATTTTATTACTCTTCATACGACACTATTGTCAAGCCCGTGCTGGCGAGGGATTTTCTGAACTTTACTTGCCGGTAACGCTTGTAGTCTACAGCCTACAACGTTCTTTGTCTCATGTTTCAATTGTAATCATTTGCATTTGAGCCATGTCATGCAGCGATGGAAACAAACAAGATATTACCAAAATCACACACGTGATCTAGCGCCCCGAACAAAACTTTCACTATGGTAGCGTGCTCTTTAGCGCTTAGTTGTCTTAATACGCTGAACATGTAAGATTTCATCTACTGGCGAAAACATCTGCACTTTAAAACTTCCACTTTTAGCCATGCTATAGACCCGCTTGTGAAAAGTTAGTAATCGAAATGAGGATAAACAATATGTTGTCACAAGTTACGCGTCTGAATTATAATTAATGTACACAAAATTTCATCTAAACAGCCATACATGGTAACGGTAAGCACTTAATTTCAGCGAGATGGAAAATCTTCTCAGCATGGATCATGCAGCAGTCGACGCAAACACCCCGATTAGTCACATTTGATTTATTGATACTGACACTGAAGCTTGTTTTACAAGTTCTAAGATTTGATTTGATCTGGTAGCAGCTGAACCGACGCTATAAATAAAGACATATATTAAGTGATCTAGATTCACAAAATGTTCACAATGATCGCGGAATCATACAGGGAATATATTTCCTTTATTAAAAATGTAAAACTACAAATCAACTCGCTTCAGGTTTACAGTATCTGTTTATTGTACCACTCGTACTGTAAAACAAAAATATTTATTTTAGAGTAGTATATGTTACTCTTATGAAACTAAGAACGTAATGTAAATTCCTGTAAGCAACGTATTCATCGCAAAGAGGGAAAGAAATGTCTGTTCCATGAATAATTTTTTCTGAAGGAAGGCATCTTAGGAATTTACAGGTATTCTACTTGTATTGTAAGAATTCAGTTTAGTGGGCATGAAAGAGAGATATACTCGTATATACTCAGAAAATCATTTGGCCAAAGATAAAGCAACCCTTATAAACTGAAACAAAAGCTCTTCTGATTACGTCGTTTATCTCGCATACGGGACGAGAGACTAAGATAAGAACATATATGAATCGAAGACATAAAGAAAGCGTATTAAGTATTTTATAAGATGATGCGGTAGTATAACCAGAATGATGTTAGTGAGGTACAAAAAATCATTTTACGCGCTCGAGAATGAACCTGTGCTGGTTGTGTCTAATTTTGGTCCGCAGTATTTTCTGCTATACAGTATAGAATAGTCTTCTTTTTGTCACATGCTCTGACTTCATCCCTTACGTCAAACTGTTCACGTCTGAGTGGCAAAAATGGTTCAAATGGCTCTGAGCACCATGGGACTTAACATCTGTGGTCATCAGTCCCCTAGATCTTAGTATTACCTAATTAACCTAAGGACACCACACACATCCATGCCCGAGGCAGGATTCGAACCTGCGACCGTAGTGGTCACGCGGTTTCAGACTGAAGCGCCTGGAACCGCACGGCCACACCGGCCGGCTCTGAGTAGCACTTACACCAAAATTCCTCAACTATTTGCTGGATGTATTCCAACCTCTGTCTTCCCTTGCAGTTGTTGTCCGCTACAGCTTTCTCTGGTATCATGAAAGTTTTTCCCTGAAGTATTAATACATGTCTAGTCGTTCTGTTCCTTCTTATTATCAGTATTGTTCCACGTATTTCATTCCTCGCCTATTCTTCGGAGAAACTCCTTATTTTTTATCAGCTCTCTTTGCCCGTGCTACTTTGCTTATGTCCTTCTTCAAACGTCCATGATAGGTATTTTAGCAGAATTCCTTCATGGTCTCCAGGTCTGATGTATGGTCTGCCGTTAATCTCATTTCTGATACTCCCGTGTACTTCCTCCTGTCTTCGGGTTCCTCTGAATCCATATTCTGCGTTCAGTAGACGCTTAGTTCCGTTCGGTATTTCCTGCAATTCTTCATCGCTTTCACTGAGGATAGCAGTGTGCTCAACGAATCTTATCGTTAATATTCTTTTGCACTAAGGATAGCAGTGTGCTCAACGAATCTTATCGTTAATATTCTTTTACCCTTATTTTTTGTTCCACACATGCATCTATATGTTATTTCCAACATTGTTTCTTCGACATGCAGATTTAAGATCAGCGGAGAAAGACTGCACCACTTCTTACGATGGTTTTTGGAGTGTAAATGTAGACGTCCTCAAAACTAAAATCTGTCATCGCAGAAACAGACAGACGAGCTCACACGGAAGAGACGAAACAACGGCGTCGCACGCACTCTCGTCTGCTGCTGTCTTCCCCCAGAGCCACGGTCGCTTCACAGAGGCCTTCGACCGACCATTAGTGTGTGTGATAACGACGTCAAAACAACTTCTGGCAAGCAAAGGCGCCCAGCGTCATGGCATATCTTGAGTTCCGATTTTGCTAGTAAGGAAAAAAAACTCTTTCCTACTCGGTTTTGTTTGTGTTCACTGACTCGTTGCGTAAACAAATCGTTATAGCATATTTATTTTATTTTATTTTTTATTGGTCTTTAGCTTTCCGCACACAATCGACTTTCTCGTTCAGAAACATACAATATCGGTTTGCTTATTACATTTCATTACTATTACTGTCATTTTTTTAACTCGTGGACTACACTGAGTTGGTGTTAGATAGTCTGCAGGAACAGAATATCTGAAGATCACATAGAAAGATCCTCGTTTGCTAAGGTGCCGTCACACAGAACTGCAACAAATCAGTTATAAGTGTAAGAGTGGAACACTAATCTTATGTGACCTTGGACGTGCAATAAAAATACGCTCTGCGTCCTATTGATCCCTAGAAGAACAGACTGAATTCTCCACGTTGTAGAAACAGAGCAGATGTTTGCAAAAACACATGAAAAATTTGAGTCTAGGTACCAGAGATGTCAGGCGCCTGGAGCCAGATGGGATTTCGTGGTGTGAGGCGAGTTGATGTGTAGTACTTGCCTGCATGTCCCGTTCTCTGCTCCCATTCTCACTGTGTCTTCTAAGATGTTTGTAAAGCGTACTTGGGATTTCAGTCTAATTTATGTCCTCTGACGGACTAAATACTTTGGCCAGGTGCTCAACAACGTCATTATCAGTAATTCCACTATATGATTTTACCAAAGCTTCGTCCTCTCATCGATACTAGAACCAGTACACAATAAGGTTTCTGTTTCGATGGTTCTATAGTTTTTCAGGATGTTACAGCAGAATGTGATAGCCTTCAGTGATACAAATATGTGTGGTGCATCTGTACTTGTTACTCGTTATGTGGGACGGAACGCTTGTATGTATTTGACCACGTAATCTTACAGTCATGTGAGGTAATGACTACCTTTTTTTTTCTTTTCTTTCCACGTGTTCAGACCGACATAGAAAAATTGTTTCAAAAGTAACGGAGAAGTACGAAAAAATTAGTATCAATTCCTCAGTACCAATTTTACTAATTTTATCACGTATTTTACGTAGAATTATAGCCCGCTGAATAGCCGCATCCGTTAGCTCGCCGCTTCCGACATTCAGAGAGGGGTGCCGGCCCCGGATCGAATGCGCCTAGCGGATCTACGACGAAGGCCAATGTACAGGCCAGCCTGGATATGATTTTTATGCTGTTTCTCACATCCGAAAAGGTGAATACCGGTCTGGTACCCACTTCCCTCCTCAGTTACACAATTCGCAAACATTTAGAAAACGTTCTCACACATACACGTGGGATAACAATAGGCACAAACACGAATTCAATACTGGGAACGAGGGCGGTGGGGGAGGGGGGGGGGACTGGGGTAAGAGGTGGTTGATAGAGTGTTGATACCTAAGTTTTCAGATAATCTGCGTATCCAGTTATGCTGGGCACTGATGCGATATACATATGAATCGTATCAACACTTTCCGCATCAACTACAGCCTGAAGATGGCGCACTGAAACGCAGAAACTCGCTGTAAGAAAATAAATAAAATCATAAAGAAGGCTGTAGGCGTCTTATTTTCTCACAATAGTAAGCAGCCGTAGTCCCAAAGACGTCCTGCCAAAAGGATTGACATACAAAAATTTCACGACTTTCGTTTGCGTCAAATATTTCTGTTCTGTTCACTAACACTTCTAAATGACTGCGGATTATCTTCACTAACGCTTGCAAATATCTATGGATTGTATGTTCAATACCAGGATATTACTTCCACTTTGCGGTAGTAACACGTATGCTATGGAACTGATTCTGTCGAAATCCTACAAGTGTAAGCACTGTCCGAGACGTGTGGTTCCACTAGTGCTGATACAACGTTATCACATGGAACTGTTGCGTTGGGAGTCGTTTCGCACACGAGCAGCTTACCGAAGTGCGAAGTGAAGGCAGTAGTCACTAGTGCACCAGTCACAATCCAATAGTGAACGGGTCATCCAGATGACAACCAAATTACTCAACACGAATATTCGGATGGCTCTTTCAAAAAGATCACGGCCTCTTTCCTTTCCCATCCTTTCCCCAACTAGAGTTTATGCAGCGTCTCCAACGACCTCGTCGTCGACTAAACGTTAAGACTTGAATATTCCTTCACTCCGGTCCTTCAGTAATGAGCCAATTGGTTATGAGACTTGAAACTCTGATCTAACTTTCTTCAGGAGTAGGTCGTCTTCGAACATGTAAATGCTGCTATATGTCACGTCTGAAGTGGTCAATAGAATACACATGAGGTGCGAGAACGAAATTGTGTGGTAATCAGTTTACACAATGACAGGCCAAAGAAAATTCCTTGTGCAGGCATTATACAGTTGCGTAGAACTTTCTTCAATTTGAAGGAGATATAGTTTTAGCGGATAACCGGCTACATTTTGAAATTCAGTTTTATTCAAACCATTTTTGATGGCTAGCAGCGCCGGACGCCAGCGTTGTTTTAAATGTTGAATCTCGGTTCAGAATTAAATTGTCTCGGTTCATTATTAAGAGGCTCCGATGGCACAGCAGTACGCCGCAGACAGCCAATGTCTGCATTCCTGTACTCTCATTAGACATTTGCTATCAATATCATTTACTCGTTCACAAAGGTAATTCCACACTCATTTGCGTATACAACTGCGTGCATTGTGGCTAGCACGATGCCCTAATTCTTCCAAACAGGTCACTTTCCGGATCAAATCTGGAGCAATGTGGGTTTTGGGAATGTCCAGTACGAGCTACAACTTCTGTGATAAAATACTTTAGTAATTAATGAAACTGAATAATGAACGTGGGGAAGTCTGTTAGTGTTGTAACTTTTTTTAGCCAATGAAAGAATCAATCGACATTACAACACGGAAGTTTAAGGTTGAATATCTGCCTGTAAGCAATTCTAATACTGTCTGAAAAATATGTCCCCCGTTGTCTTTAACGTGGAAGAGTGTTGAAGCACTAGAGTTCGCCAAAGACGTAACAGATAGCGAGTCAACAATTTCTGTGGGCGAAGTGTCTCATTTCCGGTCGCAAAAGACGATAAATTTGCTACCTCACAAGTAACCCCTTGAGTGCGAGATCGCAATTTAATTGAGTAAGGCTCATTTGAAAGTGTTGTGTTAACAATTATGACAGGAAAAGTATTAGCTGCTAATCAGTCACCATGTGCATCAGGAGGGTAACACAAAATAAGTGACCGAGAGGTGCAGAGATCAACATTCTATGGGATGTACGTATTACACTTCACAAAATGGATATCACCGACATCCAAGAAATGTTCAAAACAAACCATTAACTTGCACCCCGAACACCGAATGAAAAATGGCATGGTACGAACATCCAGAGGCTGAATTTGTCCAGAGGTTCCAGCTGCTATGAACTGCAACGTCACACACTTTTCAGGAGGAATAGTTTGCTCTGAAGGAGTATAATTTTTATACGTAGACCAGCAATGAAGCAAAAGCAAGTTATTTTGACCATAAATTGACCAAAAGCAGTACTCCTATCACAGCTGTAGTACTCTTACGCCCGTTTTCCCACTCTTGCTTGCGGTAACGCAAATATTTGCTACTGCCACTGCAAGATCACGCAGGTGAAAAAGAATCGTAGGGGCCAGGACACCTCCAACTTCTCACGGTATAACAAATAACTTTCCAGCCAATTTACCATCCAGTTTAATAGTCGGAATAATTGTATACGGATACGTTAAGGCATTGATGTTAGTTGGACTTCATGCGACTCTCTTGGTAGCTCTAATTTCCAGGGTTCCTTTCATATGCATTTCCTCTTTAAATCCTGATTGTTCGGAGTTGAAAATAAATTCCGCACCGAACTATTGGATAAGTTAGTTTATTTCATCCACAAATTTTGAGCCGATTCCGCAGTTTGACGCTGTATTTCAAATTTCTTTGTCTTACGTCTCCCAATTCTGTAGCACTGTTTGATATTATGCTACCATCCTCTGCTTCTCTTGAAATCGCTGTAATCTATGTCACGCAGTTAACGTAGTAGATCACTATCATGCATATCCTGTAAATTGTATCGATCGTCCTTGAAACGTGCAAACAGCAGTTTTTGTAACAAGTACGCCTTGTCCTTCCTTGAATATCGGCAGTTTTTCTTATCGTATTGCTGCGAACTTATTAGAAATCTGTTCATAATTGTTTCTTTACTATGCAGCGGATGACCTTCCATGTACGCCCGACACCACACATTCCACTAACTCATTTTGCAGAAATGCTAATATTTCATCTGCCACTTCTTTGTCGCTCTGCGAAATTCCTTGGGTTCTTTTCTGGCGAAATGTTAACTGCGGCAACTGTTATAGACATTATGCAATATTTGCTTTGTTTATCATTCCACTGTTCAGCCTTGTATCAACACCACTAGCACTGAAGAGCTGTAGTGAGAAAGTCGTCGACTAAGCAGTTGAACTCCGCTTCGTAGTCTCATGCTGCGCACACTACTGGATACTCCCAAGTCCCGCCCGATGGTACCATTAGCAGCTGATATTGTAGTTGAATGGTGGACAATATGTGGGGCATTTAATGCTGTAAACATCATTGACCTCTTACGACCTCCTACTCACAGGGTTCCTTGTCAGCATTGTAGCATTGTTTTCGCTTACCATAAGCTCAGAGATCACGAGTAGCATAAGCGTTCAAGCAAAAAGAAGGAGATGTTAGTGTTTGCCGTCTTCACTGTTTCGTGAGAGACAGAAGATACTCTCGGATCTGACAAGGGTGGGGAAGGATATCTGTCGTAGCCTCTCTGATGTGACCACCTCGGCATTCACGCTAATCGATTTAGGGATCCACGGAAAACCCAAATTAGGATTGGAGCAGAATGTAAGTCCAGTAGCCTTGCAGCTGCGTCACGTCGCTTGTTTTGGATTCGACGCCAAATGTGTTTCGTGACTAATGAAGATTACCTCGGAGAAAGAAGGACACTTAATTTGTTTTTCTTGTATAAAATGTTTTTAACTAATCTATTGAACCCAGCATCCTGGATGATGGTTAATAACCGACACCGGTAGATCACTAATAGGACAATTAACAGCTGATGGGTAAAATGCACTATATAAAATACTTTACGGCTGTTGAACCTCACCTTATGGAAACATTACTTAATTTGTGACCTCTGTTGACTTTTTTCTTATCGTTTACAGACCTTTTTGTACCCACCTTGTATTGTAGGTAGGTGTTATTTCGCACAGTGATTCTACTGTCTCTATGGATGCCGTTTTATGCAACTCCCATTGTTATATATGGCCATATAAAAACCACGCGCGAGATTTTCATATTCTATCGCTCGCTACGCGCAAACGTCTACAGAAAAAAGTGAACAAGAACTTTTTCTAGGAAGTTTAATATACACTCCTGGAAATGGAAAAAAAGAACACATTGACACCGGTGTGTCAGACCCACCATACTTGCTCCGGACACTGCGAGAGAGCTGTACAAGCAATGATCACACGCACGGCACAGCGGACACACCAGGAACCGCGGTGTTGGCCGTCGAATGGCGCTAGCTGCGCAGCATTTGTGCACCGCCGTCGTCAGTGTCAGCCAGTTTGCCGTGGCATACGGAGCTCCATCGCAGTCTTTAACACTGGTAGCATGCCGCGACAGCGTGGACGTGAACCGTATGTGCAGTTGACGGACTTTGAGCGAGGGCGTATAGTGGGCATGCGGGAGGCCGGGTGGACGTACCGCCGAATTGCTCAACACGTGGGGCGTGAGGTCTCCACAGTACATCGATGTTGTCGCCAGTGGTCGGCGGAAGGTGCACGTGCCCGTCGACCTGGGACCGGACCGCAGCGACGCACGGATGCACTCCAAGACCGTAGGATCCTACGCAGTGCCGTAGGGGACCGCACCGCCACTTCCCAGCAAATTAGGGACACTGTTGCTCCTGGGGTATCGGCGAGGACCATTCGCAATCATCTCCATGAAGCTGGGCTACGGTCCCGCACACCGTTAGGCCGTCTTCCGCTCACGCCCCAACATCGTGCAGCCCGCCTCCAGTGGTGTCGCGACAGGCGTGAATGGAGGGACGAATGGAGACGTGTCGTCTTCAGCGATGAGAGTCGCTTCTGCCTTGGTGCCAATGATGGTCGTATGCGTGTTTGGCGCCGTGCAGGTGAGCGCCACAATCAGGACTGCATACGACCGAGGCACACAGGGCCAACACCCGGCATCATGATGTGAGGAGCGATCTCCTACACTGGCCGTACACCACTGGTGATCGTCGAGGGGACACTGAATAGTGCACGGTACATCCAAACCGTCATCGAACCCATCGTTCTACCATTCCTAGATCGGCAAGGGAATTTACTGTTCCAACAGGACAATGCACGTCCGCATGTATCCCGTGCCACCCAACGTGCTCTAGAAGGTGTAAGTCAACTACCCTGGCCAGCAAGATCTCCGGATCTGTCCCCCATTGAGCATGTTTGGGACTGGATGAAGCGTCGTCTCACGCGGTCTGCACGTCCAGCACGAACGCTGGTCCAACTGAGGCGCCAGGTGGAAATGGCATGGCAAGCCGTTCCACAGGACTACATCCAGCATCTCTACGATCGTCTCCATGGGAGAATAGCAGCCTGCATTGCTGCGAAAGGTGGATATACACTGTACTAGTGCCGACATTGTGCATGCTCTGTTGCCTGTGTCTATGTGCCTGTGGTTCTGTCAGTGTGATCATGTGATGTATCTGACCCCAGGAATGTGTCAATAAAGTTTCCCCTTCCTGGGACAATGAATTCACGGTGTTCTTATTTCAATTTCCAGGAGTGTAGTTAAATTTCGTACCGTTTTACGTTTACGCTGGAGGTTTCGGTTTGTGAGTTATTCAAGAAAAACGTGCAAATGTAAGCTTCAAACGTACCTCCAATCCCATACTCATCGCTCACCACTCACAATTTCTAGTATGTTGCTAGTGGCACTCTCTCCTAGTACTGTAGAAAAAATTACGACCTAAATTCGAACTTTTTTGGTCTCAAATGATGACTATTACGCCACCAGAATAATCGGCTATTTCGTTCGCGTTATTAATTTAAGTGTGCCTGTGAAAGTAACGAAACAAGAATGACTTTTGTAAATGTTTCGCTAAAATTAATTACACACATCATTCGGATCCGAGAGTTCCGGAACCTGTACAGAAAATTGGACTAGAGATCAACATAAACATCATGTCCAACCTTTTTATTGCTCATGAAAACCACACATTGCATGTTGTACCATCATACATTGAGACCTTGAGAGGTGGTGGTCCGGATTGCTGTACACAAAAGGTACCTCTAATACCTAGTATCACGTCCTCTTGCATTGATGCATGCCTGTATTTGTCGTGGCATACTACCCACAAGTTCGTCAAGGCAGTGCTGGTCCAGATTGTCCAACCTCTCAACGGCGATTCGGCATAGATACCTCAGAGTGGTTGGTGGGTCACGTCGTTCATAAACAGCCCTTTTCAATTTATCCCAGGCATGTCCGATAGGGTTCATGTCTGCAGAACATGTTGGCCAATCTAGGCGAGCGATGTTGATATCCTGAAGGAAGTCATTCACAAGATGTGAACGATAAGAGCGCGAATTTTCGTCCACGAAGAAAAATGCCTCGCCAATATACTGCCGATATGGTCGCACTATCGGTCAGAGGATGGCATTCACGTACAGCTGTTACGGCGCCTTCCAAGACCACCAGTGGCGTTCTTCGGCCCCACATAATGCCACTAGCGGCGTTCTTCGGCCCCACATAATGCCACTCCAAAACAGCACTCGCTGGACTGTGTGTGTAAGGCGTTCAGCCTGACCGGGTAGCCTCAAAACACGTCTCCGGGCATTATCTGCATGAAGACATATACGACACTCATCGGTGAAGAGAACGTGATGCTAATCCTGCGCAGTCCATTCGGCATGTTGTTGGGCCCATCTGTACAGCGCTGCATGGTGTCGTGGTTGCAAAGATGGACCTCGCCATGGACGTCGGGAGTGGAGTTGCGCATCACGCAGCGTACTGCGCACTGTTTGAGTCGCAACACGACGTCCTGTGGCTGCACGAAAAGCATTATTCAACATGGTGGCGTTGCTATTAGGATTTATTGGGAGACTGTAAGGAGGCAGCGCACAGAACACTAGTGCGACCCATTCTTCAGTACTGCTCGAGTGTTCGGGATCCTCACCAGGTCGGATTAAAGGAAGACATCAAAGTAGTTCAAAGGCGGGCTGGTACATTTGTTACCGGTAGCTTCCATCAACAAGCTATTGTTACGGAGATACTTCAGGAAATCAAATGGATATCTGTGGGGGGAAGACGACGTTCTTTTCGAGGAAAACTACTGACAAAATTTAGAAAACCCGCATTTGAATCTGACTGTAAAGCAGTTCTACCACCGCCAACGTACTTTCCATGTAAGGACAATAAAAATAAGGTAAGGGAAATTAGGGCTTGCATCGAGGTATATAGACAAATGTTTTTTCCCTCGCTCTGTTTGGGAGTGGAACAGGATAGGAAATGACAGTGGAATCCTACAAGACAGCTTTCACCACGAACCATACGGCTGCTTACAGATTACGTAGTAGATGCAGAAGAAGATGTTTTTTGAGCACTGAAGAAGACTTCGTGGCCGTCGATTTGCTTCAGTCGGAAAGGTGCACGCCTTGGTACAAGTATGGCTGTATAGGCAACCGCAAACATTTTTCCGTGAAGCCATTGACCGTCTCCATTCACAGTGGGATGTATGTACTAAGAGTTATGGCGATTACTTTTCAAATAATAAATGGTTTACTTACTTTTTTCCATCTGTCTCGTTTTCGTTTGACTGCCGCTTGTGTAACACAAATAGTGAAAGCCGTAGCAGGAAGATAATCGTTCATGAAACTGACAATAAGAAATAAAAATCACGCAGGTAGCTTCAAATTGAAGACACTTACAGAAATGTAATGTTTCCATAAGGTGGTTCAACAGGCGTAAAGTATTTTATAAAATGCATTTTAACCATCAGCTGTTTATTGTCCTATTAGTCATCTACCGGTTTCGGTTATTAACCATCATCCACGATGCAGGATGCAAGAGATTAGTTAAAAACATCCCATATTCTTGTTTCTCCTGTGATGTCTGTATGTTTGACATGAAATATGACTGTTAGTACTCTAACGCAAATTTGTTAAATAAACCGCTGATGGTTAAAACGAATATATATATATATATATATATATATATATATATATATATATATATATATATATATATACACTACTGGCCATTAAAATTGCTACACCAAGAAGAAACGCAGATGATAAACGGGTATTCATTGGACAGATATATTATACTAGAACTGACATGTGATTACATTTTCACGCAAGTTGGGTGCATAGATCCTGAGAAATCAGTACCCAGAACAACCACCTCTGGCCGTATTAAACGCCTTGATATGCCTCGGCATTGAGTCAAACAGAGCTTGGATGGCATGTACAGGTACAGCTGCCCATGCAGCTTCAACACGATACCATAGTTCATCAAGAGTAGTGACTGGCGTATTGTGACGAGCCAGTTGCTAGGCCACCATTGACCAGACGTTTTCAGTTGATGAGAGATCTGGAGAATATGCTCGCCAGGGCAGCAGTCGAACATTTTCTGTATGCAGAAAGGCCCGTACAGGACCTGCAACATGCGGTCGTGCATTATCCTGCTGAAATGTAGGGTTTCGCAGGGATCAAACGAAGGGTAGAGCCACGGGTCGTAACACATCTGAAATGTAACGTCCACTGTTCAAAGTGCCGTCAATGCGAACAAGAGGTGACCGAGACGTGTAACCAATGGCACCCCATACCATCACGCCGGGTCATACGCCGGTGTGGCGATGACGAATACACGCTTCCAATGTGCGATCACCGCGATGTCGCCAAACACGGATGCGACCATCATGATGCTGTAAACAGAACCTGGATTCATTCGAAAAATGACGTTTTGCCATTCGTGTACCTAGGTTCGTCGTCGAGTACACTATCGCAGGCGCTCCTGTCTGTGAGGCAGCGTCAATGGTAACCGCAGCCATGGTCTCCGAGCTGATAGTCCATGTTGTTTCAAACGTCGTCGAACTGTTCGTGCAGATGGTTGTTGTTCGCAAACGTCCCCATCTATAGACTCAGGGATCGAGACGTGGCTGCACGATCCGTTACAGCCAGGCTGATAAGATGCCTGTTATCTCGACTGCTAGTGATACGAGGCCGTTGGGATCCAGCACGGCGTTCTGTATTACCCTCCTGAACCCACCGATTCCATATTCTGCTAACAGTCATTGGATCTCGACCAACTCGAGCAGCAATGTAGCGATACGATAAACCGCAATCGCGATAGGCTACAATCCGACCTTTATCAAAGTCGGAAACGTGATGGTACGCATTTCTCCTCCTTACACGAGGCATCACAACTACGTTTCAGCAGGCAACGCCGGTCAACTGCTGTTTGTGTATGAGAAATCGGTTGGAAACTTTCCTCTTGTCAGCACGTTGTAGGTGTCGCCACCGGCGCCAACCTTGTGTGAATGCTCTGAAAAGCTAATCATTTGCATATCACAGTATCTTCTTCCTGTCGGTTAAATTTCGCGTCTATAGCACGTCATCTTCGTGGTGTAGCAATTTTAATGGCCAGTAGTATATATATATATATATATATATATATATATATATATATATATATATAAAGACTTGCAGGAGTGATCGTAAACGAAGGGTGGGAGAAGGAGAGGAAGAGGAAGCGATAAGTTATGAGTTTGATGATAATAAGTGTTTGAGCTTTTGTTTAAACGCAACAGAGCATTGAATGGGGGACGGACTGCAGGGCATCTAGTTCCAGATGTGGACAGCAGTAAGAGAGGAGGGGTAAGTGAATGGTATAATTCTACCGATAAATATAGCTAGGATACTAGGTACGCGTAAGTGAGATCTTAAGACTATTATATGACAGGCATTTAATCTCCTATGCGCGGTATTATATTGGAAATACCCTGATGAGAGCCATTTCAGTAGTCCTAGTGGATGCTAGTCACATAGGTTGTCAGGACGCACAGACATTGTCAGAAATGCGAATGTTGGATGTGCAACGTAGACTAGCATTCATGATTAGTTCTAACCGTCTAAAGTCGTACCGCGTTAACGCAATAGAACGGGTTAGACACAAGGAATGATTTCACGTTTCACGAGTTAACGTTTCACATCCCGTGGAAACATTTTTTGAAACATGTGAAGAGCATAGAGGGAAGCAGAAATCTTCCAGCTCGTCGTGACAGTATTTTCTGCCCTGTTGAGGTCGCCTGTGCGTCCAAGTTTTTCGCGTTTTGCGGTATGGCATTGGCAAAGGAAGGATGAAATTGTTGGGAAAATTAAAAACTAATTTCTGATACGATTAGAAAATTAAATCGGAAGCCTTCGTATTTAGTGGCAGGTTATATGCCCATCTGACCACTCAAAACAAATGACGATTTATCTGGACGACGGCAGTATTTATATCTTCAAATCTGACATTAAATTGAAGCTGGGTGTCGTCCGCATGGAAATCATATTTACAAGAGGACAGAACCAATGAGATATGGTTGACGTGCAGGGAGAACAAGAGTGGAGGCTGTACTTTCCTGCAGAAATCCCGCTGCTGTCTGTTTCTCAACTAGCTTTTAGACAACATCAGAGCATTAGCTAAAAATTTTAGCTCTCGTTTTTTCCTGAGCAGTATATCAAAGTAAACGACATCGTAAGATTTTATGATGTCTGTTAGTGGCACTGTTTTGACGTATTGTGTCAACGTTGCATATAGCATACTTCAGCCCTTCAGTTACTTTATTTAGGGAAAAATTTGCTAAAGTTGATTTTGCGTAAGTGGTCAGTCAGTTGATGGTGAACAGTATATCCCAGATGTTTGGATGCAGCTGGTGAGATGCTGCTTGGTCGCTAGTTCAAGGTGACTGTGGGTTTTTGTTCTTAAAATCATGTGTGACTACGCTTCTTTTCCATTAAATGGGACGTATACAATAAACGTGAGAAAAAATAAATATGTGTTTCAAGACTTGCAATGAGATATCTGCAACATTATTGATCCTGATAATTCTGATAACTTCATCGCATGTGACTTCAGGAAAGCTTTTCTTGTTGTGTTTATTCTAACGCCCTTTACACTAAGAATGGTGGTGCCAAGAAAAGTCAGTACTATAAAGTCAAGCGCCGAATGGTGCAAGCAGTTAAACGTCAGATATCGCTTTACACTACACTGCGGTGTTCATTCCCGCGTCATAAAGTATTTCTCTCCCGACACAAGAATATACAAGCCTGTTACAATTTATTAACAGAATTGGTACCAGTGCGAGAAGCACTGTTCGAGGAAAGCTGTTTTAACAAGCAGGGCTGACAGATGTCAAACGGCACCATACTCTCTTATGTCAGCAGTACGTCAGGATGGGTCGGGTAAGGCAGCCCACCCAAAATATATCCAGGCACAGTAAATATTTCGGAGTGTGGTTTTCCCTACGTTGTAGCAAATAATGCGGCAAATTGTGTGACGTACGCAAGTAATTTTAACGTCTATAGCTGGCGATTAATGATACTGAATCTATTTTTATGGAACTATATACTTCTTTCTGTGGCATGGTAAAGAGTCTTCGAAGATGACTTCAGCGGTAAAAACAGATGTGGAATTAGATAAAACAGATACAAGAAAACAACACCACAAACCACTGTCCCGAAATGTGGAGCCGGCCGGTGTGGCCGTGCGGTTAAAGGCGCTTCAGTCTGGCACCGCGTGACCGCTCCGGTCGCAGGTTCGAATCCTGCCTCGGGCATGGATGTGTGTGATGTCCTTAGGTTAGTTAGGTTTAATTAGTTCTAGGTTCTAGGCGACTGATGACCTCAGAAGTTAAGTCGCATGGTGCTCAGAGCCATTTGAACCATTTTTGAACCGAAATGTGGAAAGTATGAAGTGCGATGGACTGTAGTATTCACAGAACTCTCCTTTGGCTAACCCCATTTAAACCGTCTCGTAGTACTATGCTAATCAATACATAATTGTACAACTGTCTATTTATGAAAAATGAACGTCTCCTTATTTCTAATTATTTATGACAGTAAAAATTCAGTTTTCATCGTAAATATAAGTTCTCAGTTACCGAAATTTTATAATTGTTAAAACAGATTGTTTAAATTAAAAAAATACTAATTAATGTTGTTTTAGTTTAAATATTTTACACTTTTCGGAAATGCTCCTAAAACACGGAACTTTGTTTAAAAATTTCGTATGGTCAGGAACAGAGCCCAGGCAACATACCTAACAGGTGAGAATTCTACCACGAGTCACCTAATTGCCGAAAACTCAACGTTTCTATTAGCTCGGGAAATTTGAAACTAGATTTTCTCGAGAAATTCTGCGAGTTGCGTCAAACTGCTTGTGAAGATCGATATTTGAATGCTGATCCTCAAGTACCATAAGTATAAAAATACACTCCTGGAAATGGAAAAAAGAACACATTGACACCGGTGTGTCAGACCCACCATACTTGCTCCGGACACTGCGAGAGGGCTGTACAAGCAATGATCACACGCACGCCACAGCGGACACACCAGGAACCGCGGTGTTGGCCGTCGAATGGCGCTAGCTGCGCAGCATTTGTGCACCGCCGCCGTCAGTGTCAGCCAGTTTGCCGTGGCATACGGAGCTCCATCGCAGTCTTTAACACTGGTAGCATGCCGCGACAGCGTGGACGTGAACCGTATGTGCAGTTAACGGACTTTGAGCGAGGGCGTGTAGTGGGCATGCGGGAGGCCGGGTGGACGTACCGCCGAATTGCTCAACACGTGGGGCGTGAGGTCTCCACAGTACATCGATGTTGTCGCCAGTGGTCGGCGGTAGGTGCACGTGCCCGTCGACCTGGGACCGGACCGCAGCGACGCACGGATGCACGCCAAGACCGTAGGATCCTACGCAGTGCCGTAGGGGACCGCACCGCCACTTCCCAGCAAATTAGGGACACTGTTGCTCCTGGGGTATCGGCGAGGACCATTCGCAACCGTCTCCATGAAGCTGGGCTACGGTCCCGCACACCGTTAGGCCGTCTTCCGCTCACGCCCCAACATCGTGCAGCCCGCCTCCAATGGTGTCGCGACAGGCGTGAATGGAGGGGCGAATGGAGACGTGTCGTCTTCAGCGATGACAGTCGCTTCTGCCTTGGTGCCAATGATGGTCGTATGCGTGTTTGGCGCCGTGCAGGTGAGCGCCACAATCAGGAATGCATACGACCGAGGCACACAGGGCCAACACCCGGCATCATGGTGTGGGGAGCGATCTCCTACACTGGCCGTACACCACTGGTGATCGTCGAGGGGACACTGAATAGTGCACGGTACATCCAAACCGTCATCGAACCCATCGTTCTACCATTCCTAGACCGGCAAGGGAACTTGCTGTTCCAACAGGACAATGCACGTCCGCATGTATCCCGTGCCACCCAACGTGCTCTAGAAGGTGTAAGTCAACTACCCTGGCCAGCAAGATCTCCGGATCTGTCCCCCATTGAGCATGTTTGTGACTGTATGAAGCGTCGTCTCACGCGGTCTGCACGTCCAGGACGAACGCTGGTCCAACTGAGGCGCCAGGTGGAAATGGCATGGCAAGCCGTTCCACAGGACTACATCCAGCATCTCTACGATCGTCTCCATGGGAGAATAGCAGCCTGCATTGCTGCGAAAGGTGGATATACACTGTACTAGTGCCGACATTGTGCATGCTCTGTTACCTGTGTCTATGTGCCTGTGGTTCTGTCAGTGTGATCATGTGATGTATCTGACCCCAGGAATGTGTCAATAAAGTTTCCCCTTCCTGGGACAATGAATTCACGGTGTTCTTATTTCAATTTCCAGGAGTGTATTACGCCGGTCGGAGTGGCCGAGTGGTTCTAGGCGCTACAGTCTGGAACCGCGCAGCCGCTACGGTCACAGGTTCGAATCCTGCCTCGGGCATGGATGTGTGTGATGTCCTTAGGTTAGTTAGGTTTAAGTAGTTCTAAGTTCTAGGGGACTGATGACCACAGCAGTTAAGTCTCATAGTGCTCAGAGCCTTATAAAAGTATTACAAAAAGTCTCTTCTTGTTAGTTGCTCACCACCTACGTAATTGCCTATTTTTATCGCCTTTCGGGCGGTGATCATTCGGCCATCTCAACAGCGGAATGTCAAGTTTGAGGGTACGAAGTTACGGACAACACAATACCCAACCCTCGAGCGAAGGAAATCTCCGACTCGGCCGGGAATCGAACGCGGGCCTCTCTGCTTAGCAATCCGCCGCACTGACTGCGCAGCTACCGAGGCAGACTATCCAGTTGTCTTAATAAATCGCGTCTCTGCGTGCACTGTAAAGTGGAGCAGTAGACACTGGAAGTTTGTTTTGATATGTGACTCTATTTTATGGGAAGTATTTGACGCAAGAGGATTGTCACTGTTATGTACTTCAGCTATACGGATCAGTCAGAACATTTTGACCATCTACCTAATAGTCAATATGTCCACCTTTGGCACAGATAACAGAGGCGGCGTGTCGTGGCATGGGATCAATGAAGCCTTGGTAGGTCACTGGAGGTAGCTAGCACTGCATCTGCACAAACAAATCACCTAATTCCCGTAAATTACGGACTTCTGTGTGCCACCTGTACTTGCTTCATACAGTCAAAAGGAATGACTGGACGTGATGAAAGCTAAAAAATTGATAAGATTTCTTTACACAGTGAAAGTAAGATATTTTCTTCCAAAATCGCAAATGAACGATTTGAAATACTGAGAAAAAATACAATTTACGATAAAAATATCGGTGTTCAAAGCAAACATCCCTATATCGATACATAAGTTAATACTATGCTGCCTATTTATAACGAAGAATGATATGTAACGATATAACGGTATATCGATACTTTATCAACAGTCCTAGTGGTTCCATTGCTCAGCGTTTTATGATTCACGTTTTGGTTATTGCATATTAGAAATTTCTTCATTGTTGTAAGGGAATTTTCCCAGAAACAAGACTGACTGCAATTGTTGTCGTCTTTAGTCCCAAGACTGATTTGATGCAACTCTCCATGGCTATTCTAGCCTGTGCGAGTCTCTTCATCACCAAATAACTACTGCAACCAACGCCCCTCTGGATCTGCTTGTTGTATTCCACTTTTGGTCCCCCTCTGCGTTTTTTACCCCTCACACTCCCCTCCAATACAAAATTAATGATCCCTTGATGTCTCAGAATGTGTCCGATAGGATGCCTTCTTTTGGTCAGATTGTGCCACAAATTTGTCTCCCCTTTTCTATTTAGTACCTCCTCATTAGTTACGTGATCCACCAACTAGTCTTCAACATTCTTCTGTAGCACCACATTTCGAAAGTTTCTATTCTCCTTTTGTCTGAACAGTTTATTGGCCATATTTCACTTCCATACATGGCTACACTCCACAAAAGACTTCCTAACAGTTACATCTATATTCGATTTTAACAAACTTCTATTCTTCAGAAACGCATTTCTTGCATTTGCCAGTCTACCTTTTATATCCTCCCTACTTACCACATCATTAGTAATATAGTTACTCAAATCGCAAGACTCATCTACTGCTTTAACTGTCTCATTTCCTAATCTAATTCCCTCAGTATCACCAGATTTCATTCGACTACGTTTCATTATCCTTGTTTTGCTTTTGTATATGTTCATCTTACATCCTTCTTTCAAGACACTGTCCGTTCCGCTCAACTGCTCTTCCAAGTCCTTTCCTGTCTCTGACAGAATTACAGTGTCGTCAGCAAACCTTAAAGTTTTTGTTTTTTCTTCCTGAACTTTATTTCGTTCTTCAATTTTTTTTTGTTTCCTTCACTGATTGTTCAATGTGCAGATTGAGTAACACGGGGATAGGCTGCAACCCTGTCTCACTCCCTTCTCAATCAATGCTTGTCCTTCGTGTCCCACGACTCTTATAAGTACCGACTGGCTTCTACACACGTTGTAAATAGCCTTTTGCTCCCTGTATTTTACCCCTGCTACTTTCAGAATTTCAAAGATTTGTGAAAAGCTTTCTCTCAAGTCTACAGATACTATAAAAGTAGGTTTGTCTTTTCTTAACCCATCCTATAAAATAAGTCGTAGGGTGAGTATTGCGCGAATGTTTCTACATTTCTCAGGAATCCGAACTGATCTTCCACAAGGTTCGTTTTTTCCAGTTTTTCCATTCTTCTGTAAAGTATTCGCGTTAGTTTTTTGCAGCTATGACTTATTAAACTGAGAGTTCGGTTAATTTTCACACCTGTTAGCAACAACTTTCTTTGGAATTGGAATTACTACATTCTTCTTGAAGACTGAGGGTATTTCACCTCTCACACACACTTTGCACACCAAAAGAAAGAGTTCTGTTATGGCTAGCTCTGTCAAGGTTATCAGTAGTTCTGACGGAACATAGTCTATCGCCGTGGCCTTGTTTCGATTTAGATCTTTCAGAGCTCTGTCAAATTCTTCTCGCAGTATCATACATCCCATCTCATCTTCAGCTACATCCACTTTCTATAATATTTCCTTCAAGTTTCTCTCCCTTTTATAAATCTTCTATGTACTCCTTCCACTTTTCAGCTTTCCCTTCTTTGCTTAAGACTATAGAAGAGCACCGCAGTGTGCCATTAACCGTGTCATTAACATCATTGTAAAGTGGTAATCGCTGACAGTGTTCGAAATTCTGAGGAAAATAGAGGTAAGCTATAAGGAGACGAGTAATGTACAACATGTACAAGAGCCAAGAGAGAATAATAAGCGTGGAAGACCGACAACGAAGTGCTCGGATGTTTCTGAGAAAACACCCTTACAACAGTGAAGAAGCTTGTAATATGTAATGACCAAAACTTACAACACAAAACACTGAGTAGTGCAACAAACCTCGGATGAATGCAAAACTACGGTGACGTTTTTGTCCCCGTTGTGGGAACAACTCAGCATTGCGTCGTGTGTTGTGCCGCTCTCCCACCGCACTCAGCCAAGCCCCAAACGAGGTGCAGGTCATCAAACTCTTCAGCAGCAAACGGGTGCTGATGACCTTGCTGTTTGGCGCCCCAGCAGTAAACCTCTCCATACATATGTGTTTCGCTGTTAACGCACACCCGACACCTACTCTAGGCAGAGCAGAGCAGTGCTGAACGCAAGTTTGATGGCAACGAGTTAAGGAGGGAATTATTGTTGCCAACAACACGTGCCATGAGCGAATGGGAACAAGGCACGTAACGCATGCCGTTGACATTTGCACTGTTCTGCACTATTTTCAGTGCAATACAGATACGAAGCGAAGGGGGTGAGGGGGGGGGACGAAATGCATTAACTCTGTGAAGTGCCAAAATACTCAGAAAGTATTTCCGAACAACACCTGTGAGCTTGTCGGTGAATTTGATATAACCCGATTTTGTTGGTCTATGTAAATACTGGATAAACATAAAGTTATGTTATAGTTAAATCTTCTTTCCTTCTGTGCGAGTATGAAATTAATATATGAATTGCTTTGCAAAACTTCGCTTTGAAACATACCGCTCTTGATATTCAAACAACTGCTTATTTTTTCCCCAAAAAGCCTCTTTAATCTTCCTGTAGGCGGTATCTATCTTTCCCCTAGTGAAATATGCTTCTAAATCCTAAAATTTGTCCTGTAGCCGTCCCTGTTTAGCCATTTCGCATTTCCTGTCAGTCTCACTTGTTTAAACGTTTGTATTCCCTTTCGTGAACATAAGTTGGTGTATTTTTAAATTTTGTGCTTTCATGAGTTAAATTCTGTATCTATTGTGTTATATCTATTGTGTTATCCAAGGATTTCTAGTGGCCCTGGTGTTTTTACAAATTTGATCCTCTGCTGCCTTCACTATTTCATCTCTTAAAGCTACCCATTCGTCTTCTGCTGTATTCCTTTCCCCTCTTCTAGTCAACTGTTGCCTAATGCTCCCTCCGAAACTCTCAACAACATCTGGTTCTTTCAACTTATCCAGGTCTCATCTCCTTAATTTCCTACCTTCTAGCAGTTTCTTCAGTTTTAACCTAGAGTTCATAACCAATAAATTGCGATCAGAGTCACATCTGCCCCTGGAAATGGCATACGATTTAAATCTAGTTTCTAAATCTCTGTCAGACCATTGAATAGTCAATCTGAAACCTTCCGGTGTCTCCAGGTTACAAACCGAATAATTCATAATTAAAGTACTTCTCTGTAACGAGCTGTTGGAAACAGTGTATCAGCTGCACCAAAATAATTATACGGCATCCCTCAAGAGCTTCTTAACTTTTGTCGCTGTATATAAATGATTTAACGGATAACGTCGATATCGCCTGTTTGCAGATGATGCGTTTGTCTGGAAAAAAGAAAGCAACGCCAGAAGACCGTGCGAACTGCTCGAATATCACCAGAGGATTTATTAATAGACCAGGAACCGGTAGATAGCGCTGTACGTAACTAAATGTAACATATTGCACATAGACAGGGGAAGAAATCCTTCACTGTTCACTTGCACTATTGGTGATGAACCGGTGTAAACAATACCCTATAGTACCCAGGAGTAACTAACTATCAGGAGGGACCTATAGTGGAATAATGATCTCATAAATCAAATGTTAGGAAACGCAGATGCCAGGCTGAGATTTATAGAAAGAAAGTTAAGAATATGCAACTGATCTCCGAAACAAATAGCGTGCAACACAGTTTTTCCACCCATTGCCATTGCTATCAGTGTGGGAGCCTTATCAGGTTGGATCATTACGTATAAGAGATAGACAAAATCCTACAAAGAGCAGCTCGCTTTGTCGCGAAATCGTTTAACCTGTGCGAGATCATTACGGAGGTGCTTAACAAAACCCAGTGGCAAAAGTTACAAGAGAGGCCTTGAGCATTAGGGAAAGGTTTACTATCGAAATTCGTAGAGAGTTCGTCTCAGGAAGAGTTGGCCAATATGTTATCTTTTTTTTTATTTATCGGTTTTCTAAACGGGCCCGTACTGACATCTCAGCACTGCAAATCTTATACCACAGCTTGTTTTTCACAATTCAGAGTTTAGATTGTACCCTTATACGAAGTTACACACATTTAACAGAAGACAGATTCTGACAAAAAACATTTTCACATCTACGATATACTGAAACGAGCAAACAAGATGGAAGTGTTAACACAACACTTCCTCGCACAAACGGATCGCGAAATGACCACAACGAGAAAATTCCGAAAAATTAGAGCTATTACGGAGGTTTTAGCGACAATCGTTTTTCCACGAGCCATTCTCAACTTGAGCAGGAAAGGAGGGACAAGAAGTAACTTCGGCCACACACCATGATCTGGTTGACTGAGTACTGATATACTATTCTTTGTCTGGATTACTCCTACGTAACCACTTACGCAAGATGGTTGCGAAGTATGTGTGGTAAGTTTCTTTCGTCGTTTTTCTGGTTTTAACAGTATGTCTTGTATTTCTCATGCCGAAATGGGATTGCGACTCGAGAAAACTGCGGTTCAGATCTCTGTTCGGCCAGTCGGATATAGTTTTTCCGCTTAAAGCAAATATCGTGGATGTTTCCTCTCAAAAGGATCCCGCTGATTTCCTTCCACAAACCGAGCTTGTGGTCCACCATCGGTAGTGAACTAATCGCGGACGGGACGCTAAGGCCTGATATTCCTGCTTTCCTTCTTCGAAGTAGAAACGCAAATTCTTGGGTGTACCTCACACAGTACAAAATCAGGCAATAACGCTCTACGAAGAGGAGCCAAGGACCGCACCATGAATGGAAAAGCATGTGTTGTGACCTGCAGACGAGGCTCCTTATCTCAGGCCCCTCCCCCCCCCCCCCCCCCTTTTCATCTTGGTGGATTCGACTCCATGTGCTGATTTTTGATATACCACTGGTTGAGTTTGTATGCACTTATAACAAACTTATCCATTGAGCACCATTGGGATGCTTGATTTCGGTGAATCCTCTGGCCTCTCGCAACTGGGAAGCTTGATTTCGATGAATATCCGTGCCAAGTGCGCCTATCATTTTATGGACATTTCACCATATTACCACGGTTCTGGTTTGTGTTCCGCCGGTAACGGCCAGCGCGAAAGTTTACGGTGGTCGATGGAAAGACACACCGAAATCAGTCCCCTGAAGGCGGGATTCGAGGGCGGCCACCGAAATCAAGCATTCTGATGGTTTGCGGACTCGCCACAATCAACCCCGTAGGAAACAGAGAAAAAGTTACCATACAAATGGCTTATTTTCCATAAATATCAATGTCTAGCCGTATTGTGTGTAGGGTACAATCACATTTGCAACCCTCAAGCAACGTTTGAAGATCAGCATCAACCATTAGATCACAATTATTTACGTTTACATCCTAAATGAAATGTGGGATCAAATGCGTCGGTTCTTAACTGCAAAAACAGTCACAGAGCCACACCTGATATTTGTCTATAATAGCGCCATCTAACACGAAAGGGAAACAATGGTTTGAGTGAACCGTACGCATTTTACTAGTGTAGAAAACGAATATGCAATAAAAATGGGAGCTTTTCATTCGAAAATTCTAAGCTGGCGCCGCGAACGCAGAAGTGGTGGATAGGAGGTGACCAGTTGTAGCACGGACAGATGCGCCCGTTATTAATATTAACTTTTCACCTATAACATTTTTTTCGTACGGTGGGTGTTTTCGAGATATTTATTTGTCTCATCTTAAAACAAACACCCTGTCACATATGTCAAATGGTGCAAATGGCTCTGAGCACTATGGGATTTAACATCTGAGGTCATCAGTCCCCTAGAACTTAGAACTAATTAAACCAAACTAACGTAAGGACATCACACACATCCTTGCCCGAGGCAGGATTCGAACCTGCGACCGTAGCAGTCGCGCACATATGTCAATAACTGTATCTACCGCTCATCTGAGGACAGGGCTGACGGCTGTTGCCTGTAGGATTTAGAAGGGAACCGCAATGTGCTATGGTTCCGTTATAGTACCAGTTAACGTGTCATTAACATCAGTGTAAGATAAGGAATGAGGAGGTTCTGCGCAGAATCGGATAGGAACATATATGTGGGAAACACTGACAAGGAGAAGGAACAAGATGATAGGATATCTGTTAAGACATTAGCAGCTAACTTCCATGGTACTAGAGGGAGCTGTAGAGGGCAAAAACTGTAGAGAAAGACAGAGATTGGAATACATACAGCAGATAACTGAGGACGTAGGTTGCAAGTGCTACTCTGAGATGAAGAGATTGGCACAGGAGAGGAATTCGTGGTGGGCCGCGTCAAACCAGTCAGAAGACTAACGACTCAAAAAAATCACTGCAAAGTGTTAATCACTGAAGATTTTCGAAATCCTGAGGAAAATAGAGGTAATCTATAGCGAAACGAGTAATATGCAACACTAGCGTACAATAGCCAAGAGAGAATGGAAGATCAAGACGAAGTGCTCTGATTAAAAAGGGTGTAAGACAGGGATTTAGTCTTTTGCCCCTACTGCTGAATCTATACATCGAAAAGGCAATGATGTACAAAAAGAAAGGTTCAAGAGTAGAAATGATATTCAAGGTGAAAGGAATGATACGATTCGCTGATAACATCGTTCTCCTCCGTAAAAGTGAAGAAGAATTATATGATCTGCTGAATGAATAGTCTAACGAGTACAGAATATGGACTGAGAGTAAATCGAAGAAAGACGGAAGTAATGAGAAATAGCAGAAATGAGAACAGTGAGAAACATGAGGATTGATGGTTACGAAGCGGATGAAGTTAAGAAATTCTCCTAACTAGGTAGCAAAATAGCCAATGACGGACGGAGCAAGGAGGACATCAAAAGCAGAGTAACATTGGAAAAGGGCATTCCTGCCCAAGAGGAGCCTGCTAGCAGCAAAGATATGCCTTAATTTGAGGAAGAAATTTCTGAGAACTGGAGCACAGCATTGTATGGGAGTGAATCATCGACTGTGGGAAGAGAATCGAAGCATTTCAGATGAGGTGCTTATAACGGCCCCCTGCCTTAATATGATGAAAATTCAGTTTTATGTTACTAAATAAAATGTCACATGCTTTAGGAGAATATAACTTCCTATCAAAACATTTCAAAGATGTTCTCAAGGTGGTCGTCACTACGCTGATTAATACTGTTTCAAAGACAAAGTTTATGGCTCTTCACTTTTGTTGTCTAGGGTATTATATATTTATAAGAGGTACGGATTTTTAAAAAAGGTAAGGCTGGAGACATCTAGTAGTTTTATAAAAGTCATCACACGTTTTTATTCCTCTTTAAAAACACACGTAAAGTTCACATGACGTCTCTGACAAAACAGTTACATCTTGTGCATCAACCTCTTTGGTTCTGCGATCCACACATGTTTACATACAATGGAATTAGCCGGCACTAAAAACACTGACCGACGTGACTTTCACAACTACACTGAGCCAACTGCCTGCCGGTCTTTGACAGTGCTCGTGTTTATAACCTTCCAAATAGATCAACAAATTATCTCTTTTTTTAAGTCAATTAAATTATTATTAAATGAATTATTTACGTGAAATAGTTATGAATGATTCTGGTTCTCAGGTGTTTAGATTAAAAATATAAATGGTGCATTTTACAAATAATTACAAGTGTCAACCAAGTGAAATAGCTGGATTACGAAGTGTTGAATATGACCTTTCTCATTTACATAATATTGGGGTTAAAAAGTGCAAACTGTAAATTAGGTGAGTATACAGTACAAAAATATTATTAAACTTATTTGTTTTTCATACTAAGTGTAGTGAATAATCAGGTTTTCCTGGCCAAATTTTATAACGAGGAGTTTCGTAGTCACATATGTTGACACTTTGAATAAGCCTATGTGAGCAAAACATAACAGTTCCTAATGAAATATTCGTGTTAAAACAATTTAAATAAATGTACCTTGCTTTTGCAATCTATTTTGGATCGAAATATTATATATTAATGACATTGAAAAACATTGCATCATAATTGCACCCATACGAAATGTAACTAATTTGAGTTTAATTTACTGAAAAATCGTAATTTATCCACAGTATCGTATACTTCCATACTTCTTTTTCCTCCTACCGGGATCATTACGTGCTACAGACGAACGTTAAAAATTAGGTACACTTGTAAGGTTTCCCATAGAATCGGCGAGGAAAAGAGTATGTGGAAAACACTGTGACAAGAAGAGGGGACTGAATGACAGGCCAGGTGTAAAGACATCACAAAATGACTTCCATGGTAACAGAGGGAGCTGTAGAGAATAAAACCTGCAGACGAAGACAGAGTTTGGAATGCATCGTGTCGATAACTGAGTAACTGTGGTGGTAGGTTCCAACGGTACTCTGAGATGAAGAGCTTGACACAGTTCGCAACAATAGGTGGAGAGGCACGTGCGTGAGACACGGCGCTTCGTATGACCTTCATAAACTGTAGGAGAATGGACCGACGGCTTGTGCTACAAGCACGAACAGTCCCAGCTGCCACCGCCCGCATCTCGTGGTCGTGCGGTAGCGTTCTCGCTTCCCACGCCCGGGTTCCCGGGTTCGATTCCCGGCGGGGTCAGGGATTTTCTCTGCCTCGTGATGGCTGGGTGTTGTGTGCTGTCCTTAGGTTAGTTAGGTTTAAGTAGTTCTAAGTTCTAGGGGACTGATGACCATAGCTGTTAAGTCCCATAGTGCTCAGAGCCATTTGAAGCCAACCAGCTGCCACCATGGCTGTCTGTCGGGCAGCCAGCGCCGATAGCTACCGGCTGCGCGACATGGCCTTAACCACCGTAATGAGTCCCATAACGCCACATACATCAGTGTTGCCATGAACGAAGGTCGTGGACTGTGTAAAGTGGCATCGGCTCATCATTATAGTTGCGCGCGTTGGCAGGTGGCTGATGGGTGATGTGCTGTGGCGGGGAGCAGTGTACCACATGACGCTCCAGCCAATAGCATCGTTCTGTTGCGTCTGCCTGCAGCGTGCGCTTCAAGGCGCCTGTCGAACATTTGACGTTGATTTTCATGTTAGTTTAGTTATGGTGAAGGTACTTAGTCACTGTACAGTTCTATACAGGTGACATAAAGCAAACATAAGAAGTATTAATAAGCGCCAGCATATACAGTTTTACAAGCAGAGAGAGAAGCGAATACAGTGCCCCGACGTGTCGCTTATCCAGCGTTTCCCTTCTCCAAGGTGATCAACAGCTACAGCACGTGGCGTGGGTCAAAAAGAGCACGCTAGCGACGCCACAGAATATTCTGCACCCCTTCTGTGCGTAATGCAACACACATGCGCCTTCTTACCCTGAAGATAACACTCATTCATATGTCCGTATTTGCTTATCAATAAATTTGTTTTTGGGTAGGTTCCACCTTGAGAAAACTCGGATTTTTGTCTTCGTTTCTGTTGAGACATTTATCAAAATGGTTCAAATGGCTCTGAGCACTATGGACTTAACTTCTGAGGTCATCAATTCCCTAGAACTTAGAACTACTTAAATCTAACTAACCTAAGGACATCACACACACCCATGCCCGAGGCAGGATTCGAACCTGCGACCGTAGCGGTCGCGCGGTTCCAGACCATAGCGCCTAGAACCGCTCGGATACCCCGGCCGGCTGAGACATTTATCGCTGAAGTTACAGCAGCATCAGTATCTTTTTATTTTATTCCTATTAAATAACAGGAAAAATTGCTGCCGGCCGGGGTGGCCGAGATGTTCTAGGAGCTACAGTCTGGAGCCACGCGACCGCTACGGTCGCAGGTTCGAATCCTGCCTCGGGCATGGATGTGTGTGATGTCCTTAGGTTAGTTAGGTTTAGGTAGTTCCAAGTTCTAGGGGACTGATGACCTCAGAAGTTAAGTCCCATAGTGCTCAGAGCCACTTGAACCATTTTTGAAAAATTGCTTTTTAATGTCTGTGCACATAGAATCTTAATTTCTGAGTGAAGTATTCACAAATATGAAAACAGAAATGATTTTTATACTGAAGTTTATTCTTGAAATTCACCTTAATATAGATAGAGATGGACTACTTAAACCAAGGTACGAAAATCTGTGTCAGATCGGGGATCGAACGCTGATTTTCATTTATCATGAGCAGTCGTCTAACTACTTGGGATATCCGAGCACGACCCTTGGATCGACCCAAACAAATTTCCACATATCACGTTAGGTAGTACATCTACACCAGTGACAGTGAAGTTCAATTTTAGGAATAAATTTCAGTATTTGATAATGAATTTTGTCATCAAATATAAACATGCATCGTGTAATGGTGTAAGTACAGACATTTCTGTTGGTGAGTGAGGACAGTGTACTGAACATCACCTCATTTTACGTCACTTGCAGATTAATCTATACAGCTATTACAAGCCATACGTTTTTAGGTTGGTTACTATTTCCTGGTATCTGTGGCAAGAGTATGGCATTAACGTTTATTTTCCCCTGGGCAGCATTTCAGGTGCTGAAGTGTGGACGCAAAATGGTTAGTCCATACCGACAGGTGTAGCCCATTTAGTGGTGGAGTTACAGTCGTGCAGAAAACACTAGGACTTAAATTTTTTGACATATTTGTGGAAAGACTGTTCGATTCAGAAAAAATGTTGTGTACGACTCTGCACACAATGGTAAGCAGAGATTGGCTACAGAGTGGTACAGCAACTGTCATCGTAGGAAAGCTGGACAGTAGCAGAAATGATTAACGAACAAGTAAACAGGAGATTTACTTAACTTGTATTTCTCCAAGTCTAGGAAAACATTACAAATAATGCCGCAAGAAGTAGAGTCCAGCTATCAATATTAACAAGGACGATGCTCTATGAACTAAAGCATGAACATTGGTGTCGGAGCCGTGACTTGCATCGTCTTCTTAGCGTCACGGAACGAAGAGGCTCTGAGTGCGAGTGGGCTGTGGGACTGCCATCAGCCATCCTGTATCGTGGTGGCAGAGGCCGCTCATAGTCCATAGCCTCTGGAGGCGTGACTCAGTGGGCGTGCACCATTGGGTCCGCGAGATCCTGTACGACCACTGTAGGCGTCTGATGGAAACTTGCACTTCCATTACGAACTTTGACGCCTGTGCGGTTCTATCGATACATGACACAACAGAAAAAACAACCACCGCAGTGATGTGGGTACAGATTGAGGTACCACATATAAAAATATCTACATTTGTACTCATTACACTCTGTATATACGGCGAAGGCGGGCCTGTGACGAAAATTACAAGTATTATTTCTGGTTGTTTTCACTCTAAAACCTGTACGGGTATCAGGAAATGTACAAGTGTGGGTAAGTGAGTTAACAATCTATGAGAAGAAACATATAGTTGCATGACAATGGAAGTTTGTTGGCCCAGATGACGCATGAGTGGAGCCGTGTGAGCACCACTGTTGTCATCTTGTAAGAAGGAAGTATCTGCATCATACCCATTATGAACGCATAAAAGGTTCAGGCAATATCAAGTCACTGAGAATGTTGAAATAAACATCCTTCTTCATAGTCTTTGATGTCGCTGAGCAAGTCATACAATCATTTTTGAATGAACATTCCGTCATGTGCCGGTATTGTTATTTATTTAATTACCACCCAGGTTTCGGCCTTTTATGACATTTTAATGTGATTGAGTTCATATCATTAACATATATTGCAGAACATCAAGTTCAAAATTGGCACTAAATTAAGGAAAATATTCGCTCAGCACGAAACAAATGCTTCAAAATGGTTCACATGGCTCTAGGCACTATGGGACTTAACATCTGAGGTCATCAGTCCCCTAGACTTAGAAATACTTAAACCTAACAACCTAAGCACATCACACACATCCATGCCCGAGGCAGGGTTCGAACCTGCGACCGTAGCAGCGACGCGGTTCAGGATTGAAGCGGCTAGAACCGCTCGGCCACATCGGCCGGCTACTCCGCACGAAACGCCAGATGTAAAATCATCTCCTGTATAAACATCAGTAAATAATAATGGAAGCACGTCATATGTGGTCCCACTCTTTTCATAAGATGATGATTTCACATCTGACATTTCGCGGGGAACGAATATTTTTCTTAAATTATGGCCAATTTTGAGCTTGATGTCCTGTAAATATGTTAATGACGTAAACTGAGTCACTTGAAAATGGCATAAAAGGCCGAAACGTGGGTCATAATTAAATAAGCAACAATACAGCCAAATAACGGTGAATTCATTTAAAAAATAAAAAAAGTCCTTGTTCACGTTCACAGAAAACAAAACAAGTGGGACTAATTCATGTTACGGAACACGCGTGTGAAAAATCACAGATCACAGAACCACTTCCGTGCTATCTACACCCTCCACAATGTGTCTATTTAAGGCATCAGTGGTCCGTCAGTTCTCTTAAGGGACTGTGTAAGTAGGAAAGAGATAAAATCGTGACTTGTCGGATCACACTACATTCAACTATTGTCCAGTTTCTGTATTGTTTTGCACAGTGAAGCGTGCAGCTTCATGTGCCGCTGTGAGCATTGGCTTTTTGCGAGGTACCCAACCACATCTGTAATACGCGCTGTCCCCTTTGCAAGTTTGCTTGGAAACTGGTCAAGATAGACCTGCGTTTACCGACAGCAGCAGTTCCATTGGGGTTTTAAACACACTGCCAATAATCTATTAAATTTCGGGTATACACGGGCGGAAATGACATTTCTGCCACTGATATTTCGGCAGCGTATCGTCCCACCATCCTGAGAGTGACGACAAGTTGCCAAGCGCGGCCTTATGTGCTCCACCTCGGCGGTACTGCGCATGTGGGTCACAGACGCTTATCGGCGGCAAAGAGAAACGTTTACACACGCGCCGCCTGTGGCGAAGGCATACAGACTTTCGATTCGTTTATCGATGAATGTTCGGCGGCGGTGACACCTAGACGACTTCTCTGCAGTTTAAATACCCCAAGCCGCATTCCATGCTTTGTTCACATTAAAACCATTATCTCTATTTATTAAATTATTAGCTAATCTAACTACACTACTGGCCATTAAAATTGCTACACCACGAAGATGACGTGTTACAAACGAGAAATTTAACAGACAGAAAGAAGATGCTGTGATATGCAAATGATTAGCTTTTCAGAGCATTCACACAAGGTTGGCGCCGGTAGCGATACCTACAACGTGCTGACATGAGGAAAGTTTCCAAACGATTTTCCAAGAGTAGTGACTGGTGTATCGTTATGAGCCAGTTGCTCGGCCATCATTGACCAGACGTTTTCAATTGGTGAGGGATCTGGAGAAAGTGCTGGCCAGGGCAGCATTCGACATTTTCTATATCCAGAAAGGCCCGTACAGGACCTGCAACATGCGGTCGTGCATGATCCTGCTGTTTCGCAGGGATCGAATGAAGGGTAGAGCCACGGGTCTTAAAACATCTTCAATGTACCGTGCACTGTTCGAAGTGCCGCCAATGCGAACAAGAGGTGACCGAGACATGTAACCAATGACACCCCATACCATCACGACGGGTAATACGCCTGTATGGCGATGACGAATACACGCTTCCAATGTGCATTCACCACGATGTCGCCCAACACGGATGCGATCATCATGATGCTGTAAACAGAACCTGGATTCATCAGAAAAAATGACGTTTTGCCATTCGTGCACCCAGGTTCGTCGTTGAGTACACCATCGCAGGCGCTCCTGTCTCTGATGCAGCGTCAACGGTAACCGCAGCCATGGCCTCCGAGCTGATAGTCCATGCTGCTGCAAACGTCGTCAACTGTTCGTGCAGATGGTTGTTGACTCAGGCATCGAGACGTGGCTGCACGATCCGTTGCAGCCATGCGGATAAGATGCCTGTCATCTCGACTGACAGTAATACGAGGCCGTTGGGGTCCAGCACGGCGTTCCGTATTACCCTCCTGAACCCACCGATCTCATATTCTGCTAACAGTCATTGGATCTCGACCAACGCGAGCAGCAATGTCGCGATGCGCTAAACCGCAATCGCGATAGGCTACAATCCGACCTTTATCAAAGTCGGAAATGTGATGGTACTTATTTCTCCTCCTTACACGAGGCATCACAACAACGTTTCACCAGGCAACGCCGGTCAACTCCTGTTTGTGTATGAGAAATCAGTTGGAAACTTTCCTGATGTCAGCACGTAGTAGCCAACCATGTGCGCATGCTCTGTAAAGCTAATCATTTGCATATCACAGCATCTTCTTCCTATCAGTTAAATTTCGAATCTGTAGCACGATGGTGTGCGCAGGCTCGTACAACGGCGTTATTCGTCACGTTATGAGGTTACACGGGGCTGGGGTCAGAAGGGAGGGGAAGAAGGGGCGTTGGAGGAAGGTCCGGTTCCGGAGGCCGGAAGCGCCGCGCGGCACCGGAAGCGCGGAGGGCGTGGCCGCTCGTTAGCGGGTGCGCCGCTGCGGGATGGCCGCCACCTTACACCGCCGTCCGGCGCCGGGGGTTCTGGTCGGGCACGTGGGCGGCTCTGCCCACGCCTCTCACTCATTTTTTCTCCAAAAATATCTTAGAGCGTGTTATTTTTCGTCCCATATTTTTTTTCCCTGCTCCTTCAACTGCGTTTATTCTGACCGGTTACTCGATCAAGATACCATCGTACGGAGTTTCTTCGCAGATAAAGCATCAGATCAAAAGTATCCGGACACGTTTTGCAATGCGCAATTGGCTACTGGATGTAGCAAGAGGTAGACTCCCTAGTACAAAACGAGGTAGGGAGTATTGTGATGTCAGCACATGAACAGTAATAGCAGACTGCCTCGGTCGGGAGATCTCAATGACATCAAGTAAGAAATCTACCAGAGATATTTCAACCCTTCTACAGCTGCCCAAGTCGATTTTTGGTGATGTGATTCTGAAGAGGAAAGGCGAAGGAACAACCTCGGCTAAAAACAGGCCAGGGGCCGTCGAGTGTTGTGAAAGATTAGTAAAAAAGTGTCGTGAAATCAGTGGAAGGAATGACTCGTGGCTTCCAATGTGCTACCAGTAGTCCAGTTAGAGCGCTAGCGTGCGTAGGAAGTTAAAAAAAATCAGATGGCTCTGAGTACTATTCGACTTAACATCTAAGGTCATCAGTCCCCTAGATCAGAACTACTTAAACCTAACCAACCTAAGGACATCACACACATCCATGCCCGAGGCAGGATTCGAACCTGCGACCGTAGCAGCAGCGCGGTTCCGGACTGAAGTGCCTAGAACCGCTCGGCCACAACTGCCGGCTAGGAAGTTAAAAAGTACGAGTTACAATCGAGCAGCTCCTCATAATCCACACTTTTCTGTAGGCAAGACGCTTCGGGTTGTGTTAAGAGCGACACGACTGGACAGTAGATGCCTGGAAACGACAGAGAAATCACGGTGTACCCTGCGGCAGTTCGAAGGAAGGCCAACAGTGAAGTAAACAGAAGCTGCGGTATGCGGGTTTTTTCGTGATTAGGGTGTGGTCCCATTACTGCGCTTAAGAAGACGCTAAATGCATCAGGATATGAGCACATTTCAAAGCATTGCTTAGTGTGTTCAGTAATGGAAAGCCGCTTAATAAAAAGGGGGAAAGAGATAATGCAGAGAATTTTAGACCTATTTCTTTGCCATTAGCGTTTGCTAAAGTTTTTAAAAAGGCTGTATATGTAGCGGTAATTGATCAGTTTGTACCAAATAATTTGCTTACAAACGTACAGTGGTTTAAAGCTGAAAATGTTATATTCTCTTTTTTCTGGGAGGTACTGGATGGATGAAACGAAAGGTTTCGAAAGCTAGGAAAATTTTTAATGTAACTAAGGCGTTTGATTGTGTTGATCACAAAATATTGCTCCAGAAGTTGGAGTCGCTCTTAATTTAACAACAGACGGCAAAAGGTTATTATTCACAGTGTTGAGAATGGCTGTGATGTGTGGTCTGAATGCGGCACAGTCAAATTTGGCGAGGGGAGGGGGTGCTACCAGGGATCAGTGTTAGGGCCACTCCTATTCTTTATTTTTATAAATGATATGCCCTCTATTATTACAGTGAATTCTAAAATATTTCTGTTTGCTGATGGCACTAGCTTGGTAGTAAAGGATGTTGTGTGCGACACTGCCTCTGTTTCAAATAGAACAGTCCATGACATAAGTTCGTGGCTTGTAGAAAATAAACTAACGCTAAATCACAGTGAGACCAGTTTTTACAATTTCTAATACACGGTTCAACAAAACCCGACGTTTTAATTTCACAGAATGGGCATATGATTTGTGGAACTGAACAGCTCAAATATCTGTGTGTGCAGATAGATAGTAAACTGTCGTGGCAAGCCCACGTTCCGGATCTTGTTCAAAGATTCGAGCGGTAGCTGGAGTAAGTGATTGTTCGACACGAAAATTAGTCTACTTTGCTTATTTTCATTCACTTATGTCATATGGTATTATATTTTGGGGTAACTCTTCCCATTCTCAATGAATATTTTTGTCTTAGAAATGGGCCGTTCGGGCAATATGTGGTGAAGTTCGTGAACCTCTTGTCGATCCCTGTTCACTAGTCTGGGTATTCTGACATTCGCCTCTCAATATAAATATCCTTCACTGTTGTTTCTTATTAACAGTGTCAGCTTATTCCCAAGAATTAGTAGCTTTCACTCAGTTAATACTAGGTAGAAATCCAATCTGAATTTGGACCGCACTTCCTTAACTCTTGTGCAGAAAAGTATGTAGTATACTGCTGCATCCATTTTCAATGAGCTACCACAAGAATTCAAAAAACTTAGCAGTAATCCATGCGCTTTCAAATCTAATCTGAAGAGTTTCCTCATAGGTCACTCCTTCTATTCTGTCGAGGAGTTCCTTGAAAAATTAAGCTAATTCCTATGGCCTATGTACTGCGTTTACTTAAACTTATGGCTTGACTTTTGCCGTTCCACCGGCGTTTGTCTCTAAAGAATTTAAGAGGTTCAAAAATGGCTCTGAGCACTATGGAACTTAACATCTGTGGTCATCAGTCCCCTAGAACTTAGAACTACTTAAACCTAACTAACCTAAGGACATCACACACATCCATGCCCGAGGCAGGATTCGAACCTGCGACCGTAGCGGTCCCGCGGTTCCGGACTGAGCGCCTAGAACCGCTAGAGGATGTTCTGTTTTGGTAGTGGGATATCTCACATATCCACCACCCCCTATTCCAACAGCCGTATTTTCCTGAGCTGGTAAAACAAAATTTGAAGGCGGCGCTTACTATCTATCACTCATAGTCACAGTCCAAATGGGGTCAATTAATCAGTTGATTAAATTTTGCATTGAACACTGGTGTGCATGAGGCCCACAAGACGACTCCTGCCAGGTTAATGTTTACTTACACAGTAAATTCTCTCCTCTCTAACTTGTAGGGGACCAGTGATTTGCTCCCGGCGGACAGTAATTCCGAGACCACAAATAAAAATTGGGAGGTGGCGAAAAAGAATATTCAGCTGGTGCATAGAAGGGAAGCCGCTTGCTACTCGTATAATCGTGGGAGGCGTCCGGTCTCGTTACCGGTGAGTCGCACGGTATTTTTGAAAAATTTGTGAGGACTAAGTACGGACGCTCAGAAGGCCAGCCGCGTGGAGTGGCCGCGCGGTTGGAGGGGTCATGTCAAGGATTGCGCGGTCCCTCTCTCCGGAAGTTTGAGTCCTTCCTCGGGCATATGAATGTTTGTTGTCATTAGCATAAGTTAGTTTAAATAGTATGTAAGTCTAGGGACCAATTACCTTAGCAGTTTGTCCCCTTAGGAATTCACACACATTTGAACATTTTCAGAAGGTCATCACCCAGATGCTTCCAAGGTTCGTCGAGTTTTGTAATTTCATTAGGGCCGTCTTCCCGGTCAGTTTCATGATCGAGGATACTTCTTCGCAAAAACTTATTAGGACCCATATAAACCAACTAAAAGTGGCCATGGGTAACCAGGATGCCCGGGCAGAGCCAAGCTGTTCACGCCCTGTCCAAGCTTAAGGGTGAGGGGGTGGAGAACTGTGAAGGGCCGGCACGTTTTAACATCGGTAGTTCTCGCTTATTATTAACCCCCCCCCCCCCCCCCCCCCGTGGTCGCTATAGCTTCTCGAGCGGTTTGTTGCCTGCAGAGGGCAGGTCTGTGGGCCAGGAGGCGCTCTGGAAGTGACGGCCGGTTGATCGAAGTGTTTGACAGCGGCTAGAGTAAATGCCGTAACGTCGTGGCCGACAGTATCCTCGACCCGCAGCTAAAAGTTACGTTTTTGTCCACTGCTGATTCGGTTGGATTGTCCCCTGGGACCGCGAAGATTGCTCATTGAAAAAGTGTCTCTGTGTGATGCACTTGTTCTTGGCATTTGAATTTGGGTTCCTGTCTGCCAGTTTCAAGAACCGGGTGCAGGGGTATCTGCTAAATTGCATCCGCTGGTTCCTGATTCTTAGCAAACTCGTCATAACACCTACTTCATTACCGAGCGGGGTGACGCAGTGATTAGCACACTGGACTCGTATTCGGGAGAACGATTGTTCAAACCCGTCTCCGGCCATCCTAATTTAGGTTTTCCGTGATTTCCCTAAATCGTTTCAGGCAAATGCCGGGATGGTTCCTTTGAAAGGGCACGGCGGATTCCCTTCCAAACCCTTCCCTAATGCGAGCTTGTGCCCCGTCTTTAATGACCTCGTTGTCGACGGGACGTTAAACACTAATCTCCTCCTTCCCCTCCTCCACCTACTTCATGGCAGCCCTTGGTCGAGCGATTTTCAAGTTAAGCTTTGATCTGCAAGAAATTATGGTGAGCGTCCAATTACCGTGCCCATGTTTATAGTGTCTTGCAGCGGCTATTCTGTCATCTTGGTTATCCATCGTGACATGTAAACGTCTTCATTCACGAATACATTAAATGATCTCACTCAAGTTACGTTTCTGTTCAAAATGTTTCAAATGGCTCTCAACACTATGGGACTTAACATCTGAGGTCAACATTCCTCTAGAACTTAGAACTGCTTAAACCTTACTAACCTAAGGACATCACACACATCCATGCCCGAGGCAGCATTCGAACCTGCGACTGTAGCGGTCGCGCGGTTCCAGACTGTAGCGCCTAGAACCGCTCGGCCACTCCGGCCGGCGTTTCTGTGAATGTGTGTGACTGAACTAGTGGTGCTCGAGTTGTTTGACTAAGCTTGGCCGCCCCTGTAATTAAAATTTCTTGTTTACTTTGGAATCAGGTGCTTCGTGCGCAACGTTCGCCTTTTTGAAGTGTACTTACAGTGTCTACTTGTGATGTGTTAATTATTGGTTCGTACGTCAGATGATAGCTTGTATCTGTTGTTCATATGGTGGGTCCAGCTAAGGAGGCCCGGATACGATAAATGCCTTTACTGAGAGTGTCTGTGGAGATCGCGATCCAAACTTCAGTGAAGAAAGATAAATCGCTGGGCTCTGAAAGTGTCACTGGTTTCATACCCTGAATTTATGTTGCGCTTGCTTGGAACCAGTGGTCTTCCTTCTGATTATCTGCAAACAGTCTCGTGATGGTCGATGGCTAATGTTAATGACTTGTTAGCTATTTTGGATATGTTTTTGAAACTTGTCATGTGGAATATGCAGGTTAATTTTATAGAACAGTGATATAATTATACCTCTGTGCTAAGCATCTATCAATTTCGTTTTATCTTAATGTTGTTCTCTAAAAATATATATATTTTTAACTTCATCTACCCATTTTTGAAACTCATGTAATGTGTTCCAACAGTTCTGTTGTTGGAAAGAAATTTAATTAATTCCGGGGGTAGTTGCTCAGATTGTCTTTCATCGTTTCTATGTTTCAATAAATTGGTTTGTGTTTTTAATAAATATGTTAGTAAATTTGTGGTCCAGTACTCTTCCACTCAACACTAGCTCCCTACCATACTGCAGTCATGTCTTAGAATTTCTTGGCGATTCGTTGTCATCTTGTTGAGATCAGGTGTTCAGCCGGTGATCAGCGTCTTCCCAACAGCCTCAGTGAACACCTGATGATGACTTGGAGTTGCAGCATCTAATTACCGCTTGGGAAAGTGCGGATCATCGGCAGAACACCCAATCTCAACGGGATTACATATACGTTGTGCTGAATCCTACAAATTATCTTAAATCATTGTTCGAAATTTTTTATTTCGGCTTCTGTGTACAGATGTTTGTGTATGTACCAAGCTGTTCGCCGTATGTTCATAAAACACTCCTTTCCCGCAACCAAAAAAAAAAAAAAAACAAGCTTCCGTAATTTATTATAATGGATGATGTGGTCCGACACTGATGATAAGAATATCGTTGGGACGTGAAAATCTAATCTCCGTCCCAAAGAAATGCCTCTTACGAGGCCAGATTCGATGGAAATCGCTGACGCAGCCACTAGTAAGAGAGGTATAAAAAGATATGTAGGCAGATTAATTACTGTGGTACAGAAATTTGTCTGTAATAGAAACGATTCGGGAAGAGTTGCCTAATGACCGATGGTCACAAGTGTGAGACGAACTCGTTATTGACGGAAGTCTGAGATCAAAACACAAAAAAAAGAGTGGTCTCGAAAAAAGCGACAGTAGGGAGAAGAAGAATGCCGGACTACTTTTATATTTGTTTTACGCGTCCGTGAAGACGGCGTTACTCGGTTCGGAATCGCCGCGGAGTTATTTTTAACAGTTCGGATGTACGGCCCAAGCTCCGCCTGAGGGCGTTGCGGCACCGCGTTTAGCGGCGATAAAAGAGACGCCGGCACTGCTACCCTCGCCGCGAGCTGCTAATTGCAGCCTTAATATTAACAACCGCCGGCCACCGCCGCCTGAATTTCAGTTCCTCTGTTCCCCGCTAGCGGTAGCCGTCCCCGTCAAAGCGCCGTTCACGCGCTGTATACCGTAAAAGTCTGCGCTAAGGTCAGTTTCTCGGGTTACGGGGCTAGTGTGGGGATGCCGTTAGCTACCATGTTCAAAGTTGTACACTGTAGCGTCATATTATTGCTACCAGCAACTGGTGTGCAAAATGAGAACCGAACGCAGCAGCTAGTTGAACTGCAAGCAAATTCCAGAATGAGAGTTTCACTCTGCAGCGGAGTGTGCGCTGATATGAAACTTCCTGGCAGATTAAAACTGTGTGCCGGACCGAGACTCGAACTAGGGACCTTTGCCTTTCGCGGGCAAGTGCTCTAACAACTGAGCCACCCAAGCACGATTCACGCCCCGTCCTCACAGCTTTACTTCTGCCAGTATCTAGTCTCCTACCTTCCAAATTTTACAGAAGCTCTCTTGCAAACCTTCCAGAACTAGCACTCCTAAAAGAATGGTTCCCGAGTTCGAGTCTCGGTCCGGCACACATCTTTAATATGCCAGGAAGTTTCATATCAGCGCACACTCCGCTGCAGAGTGAAAATCTCATTCTAGAAAGATCCCCAAAGCTGTGGCTAAGCCATGTCTCCGCAATATACTTTCTTTCAGGAGTGCTAGTTCTGCAAGGTTTGCAGGAGAGCTTCTGTAAAGTTTAGAAGGTAGGAGACGAGATACTGGCAGAAGTAAAGCTGTGAGGACGGGGCGTTAGTCCTACGTGGGTAGCTCAGTTGGCAGAGCACTTGTCCGCGAAAGGCAAAGGTCCCGGTCCAGGACACAGCTTTAATCTGCACGGAAGTTTTGTAAGCAATTTATTTAGGAAACGAAAGGACTTCGCGAGTAACTGTTAATGCGTCACAGCGTTCTTGAATTCCTGTCGCGGTAAGTCCGTATAGCGATGGTGTAAGTCCCACAGATGTAATTTTCCGAAGATTCCAAGAGGCGGGCGAGAATTAACTCCGTATGGAAAATTGTTTAAACTTTTTCAATACGTAGCTAATTTTGATGGCATAGAAAACACAAAGGTAGAATTTAATATGTAATATCTTATCGATGTGTATAAAATGCATATTTGAACATCAGTTGTTTTTATTTTGAACATAAACATCAAACGGTTTCAGTCACGGACAATCTTCACGGATAAGGACTCCAATGGTTTAAGCCACCACATTACATTTTCCATTACTTCTACAATGCGTAGAACATTTCGTGAATATCAATATACGACAGTGGACTTTTAAAAGCAAACTTACTAACATATACTTAAGGTACAAAGAAACTGGTACACCTGTCTAATACCGTATAGGGACCGGCGAGCACGCAGAAGTGCCGCAACACGACGTGGCATGGACTATACTGACGTCTGAAGTAGTGCTGGAGGGAAGTGCCACCATTAATTCTGTAGGGCTCTCCATAAATCCATAAGAGTACGATGGGGGTGAAGATCTCATCTGAACAGCACGCTGCAAGCCACCCCAAATAAGCTCAGTAATGCTTATCTCTGTTCCTGGAGGCACTAAGTAGCAATTCTTTACGCGTGGGGTGTCGCATTGTCCTGCTGCAAATTGCAAAAGTCTGTCGGAATGCACAATGGACGTGAATCGATACAGGTGATCAGGCGTATGTAAGCATACATACGTATCACCTGTAAGAGTCGTATCTAGACTATCAGGGGTCCCATATCACTCCAACTGCACACGCTGCACTTCATTACAGAGCCTCCACCAGCTTGAACAGTCCCCAGCTGGCATGCAAGGTTGGATTCATGAGGTTGTCCCTATACCCGTACACGTCCATCTCCTGGATACAATTTGAAATGAGACTCGTTCGACCAGGCAACATGTTTCCAGTCATCAACAGTCTAGTTTCGGTGTTCACGGGCCCACGCGATGCGCAAAGCTTTGTGTCGTGCAGTAATCAAGGGTGGGCTTACGGCTCCGTAAGCCCATATCGATGATGCTTACTTGACTGGTTCCCACGCTGACACTTGTTGATGGCCCAGCACTGAAATCTGCAGCAGTTTGAGGAAGGGCTGCACATCTGTCACGTTAAACGATTCTCTTCAGTCGTTGTTGGTCCCATTGTTACAGGATCTTTTTCCGGCCGCAGCGATGTCGGAGATTTAATGTTTAACCGGATTTCTGATATTCACGGTACACTCGAGAAATGGTCGTACGGGAAAAATCTCCACTTCATCGCTACCTTGCTGTGTCCCATCGCCCATGCGCCGACTACAACATCGCGTTCAAACTCACTTATATCTTGATAACCTGCCATTGTAGCAGCAGTAACCGATCTAACAACTGTGGCAGACGCTTGTTGCCGACCGTAGCACAGTACTCTGCCTGTTTACATATCTCTGTATTTGAATACGCATGCCTATACCAGTTTCTTTAGCGCTTCAGTGTGGTAAGTCCGGTGTCGTATATATTCATGATACGTTCTACACATTATTTTAGTAATGGCAAATGTAATGAGGTGGCTTAAACCATTTCAACCCTTATCCATGAAGATGGTCCATGACTGAAACCGGATGATATTTGAGTTTAAAATGAAAACAGCTAATGGCTAAACATGCATTTTATTCATTACTTGACAGCGGTTGAGAATCACCTTCCAAAAATCTTACTGATGTCGTTATAGATACAAGTGGCGGACTATGCCGCAACGTCTAACTTTCCGTAAGCGGGTTCAGCTGACATTCCCGCACTAAGTATGGCAATCCGTGGTACAAGTACAGAGATGGTGGCGAAGTTTGAAAGGAGCTTGTGCCTCGGTAGATGCAAACACCGTAAGGAATTTCCACAGGTTGTGTATCAGATTTTAGGAGTAGCGGTCGGCACTCACCATCCAGGACGGAGGGAAATACGAAAGTGGTTCGGGAAATGATCACTCGAAGTCCTCGGAGATAACAAAATCAGGCATCTCGCAAAAGCGATTTAACCCGACACACAATTCGAACTGTTGCAACGACAGACTTGAAGTTTCATCCGTGGAAACCACATTTTTACCAGGAAGTATCGCCGGAAGACAGTGATTATCTGATGGAATATGGGGAGATGATGCTTGCTTTGTACGAAGACTGGTTCGATATTTCCGTAATCTCCTGCGGGCAGATGAAGCCGACCTTCATGTTGGGGGGCTTGTTAACCGACACAGCTGTTATTATTGGGCAACAGAGGATCCGAGGGTGGTTGCTGAACGAAGCCAACGTCGGCGAAAGGTCACGGTGTGGTGTAGCATTACATCCGCCGAAGTTGTGGGTCCATGTCTCCGGACGTCGTGCCCCCCCCCCCCCCCCCTCCCTTGATACCAGCAAGTAGTCCTGATCTAGCGCTATGTGATTTCTTCCTCTGGGGGTTGGCGAGAGAGGTATTTTATCGCAAAAAACCGCAACTCTTGATGAAATGGAGGAGCAAATACGCCAAGTCTTCGAAACGTACCGTTAGATTATCTGCAGAAGTCTGTCGTAAATATGGAAACGGGTAGATAATACTAGTGCCTACACCGAATTTTGGCAATGCATGTCAGTTATAACATTACAAGGAAACGACGTTTTTTGTTTCATGCCGCGCGGGTTTAGCCGAGCGGTCTCAGGCGCTGCAGTCATGGACTGTGTGGCTGGTCCCGTCGGAGGTTCGAGTCCTCCCTCGGGCATGGGTGTGTGTGTTTGTCCTTAGGATAATTTAGGTTAAGTAGTGTGTAAGCTTAGGGAATGATGACCTTGGCAGTTAAGTCCCATAATATTTCACACACATTTGAACATTTTGTTTCATGGAAACTGATTTAGTATTTAAAAAGTTATACAAAATTGTAAAGGGAGTTAACTATTGCGGACCCTGATGAAATACGGCCTTCAGGTCCTATCCCTACACAAATGAGGTCGCTACGGGCGCAATACTTTTCGCATTCTAGTTTGATCAAATAATTTTAATAAAGTTAATATTTTAAATAATGATAATATTACATTAAATCGATAACTCGAACAAGTTCTGATTACATTTAATGGAGATCCGTTCTATTAATTCCACTATCATTAACAAAATTAATGCCATTTTTAAAAACAATATTAACTGGAAACAAGTTAGAATGATAATATTGTTGCTACTATTACTACTACTACTACTACCATACACTGTAAACACTGTCGACAAGAGGATGTCAGATCTATTCCATATTCCTAGATTTCCAGAATGCTTTTGATACCGTTCCTCACAAGTGACTGTTAATCAAACTGCGTGCATATGGAATATCGTCTCAGTGACTGGATTCGTGATTTCCTCTCAGAGAGGAGAGACGGTAAATCATCGAGGATAACAGAAGTGATGTCTGGCGTTCGGCAAGGTAGTGTCATAGGCCCTCTGCTGTTCCCGATTTACATAAATCATCTAAGTGGTAATCTGAGCAGCCCCCTTAGATCGTTTGCAGATGATGCTGTAATTTACCGTCTGGTAAAATCACCAGACGATCAATTCCAGTTACAAAATGATCTAGAGAGAATTTCTGTATGGTGTGAAAAGTGGCAACTGGCACTAAGCAAAGAAAAGTGCGAGGTCATCCACATGGGTACTAAAAGAAATCCGATAAATTTTGGGTATACAATAAATCGCACAAATCTAAGGGTTGTCAATTCGACTAAATACCTAGGAATTACAATTACGTGCAACTTAAATTGGAAAGACCACATAGATAATATCGTGAGGAAGGTGAAACAAAGACTGCTCTTTGTTGGCAGAACACTTAGGAGATGCGACAAACCCACTAAAAAGACACCCTACATTATACTTGTCCATCCTCTGCTGGAGTATTGCTGCGCGGTGTGGGATCCTTACCAGGTAGGATTGACGGAGGACATCGGAAAAGTGCAAAGAAGGGCAGCTCGTTTCGTGTTATCGCGAAATAGGGGTGTGAGTGTCACTGACATGATACGCGAGTTGGGGTGGCAGTCACTGAAACAGAGGCGGTTTTCTTTGCGGCGAGATCTATTTAAGAAATTTCAATCACCAACTTTCTCTTCAAAAATGTGAAAATTTTTTGTTGACAATCGCCTACGTAGGGAGGAAAAAAAAAGTCGTGTGACGCGGGCCTCCCGTCGGGTAGACCGCTCGCCTGGCGCAAGTCTTTCGATTTGACGTCACTTCGGCGACTTGCGCGTCGATAGGGATGAAATTATAATGATTAGGACAACACAACTCCCAGTCCCTGAGCGGAGAAAATCTCCGACCCAGCCGGGAATCGAACCCGGGCCCTTAGGATTGACAGTCTGCCGCGCTGACCACTTTTTTTAAAATCTGATTTTGTTCGTTTTCGTTCGTTTCATCTGTTCGGTGCGTTTCAGTTCGTTGTTGATCCATTAACTCAGTTTTTTTTTTTTTATTACAGAGGGCAGCTAACCCTCTGACCGAACACGCTGAATCACCGTGCCGGCGACCACTCAGCTACCGAGGGCGGGCGTAGGGAGAAAAGATCATCATAATAAAATAAGGGAAATCATAGCTCGAACGGAAAGATTTAGGTGTTCCTTTTTCCCACGCGCCATTCTACAGTGGAATGGTAGAGAAGTAATATGAAAATGGTTCAATGAACCCTCTTCCATGAATTGCAGAGTAACCATGTAGATGTAGATGAAACCCATTGTTATTTAGGTTTTGAGCTGATATATTCTGAGCTGTGTTATTCTCGTTAACTCAATACATTTGCCGTTAATACACTCTTGTCACTTAACCGTAATTCCCAATCTTCGGAGTTTCAGAAACACTGCACACGGGGTACGGAAGCTGGTCGCTAAACCGTGTCCTTCCTCCTGGCAGCAGTGCTCGAAATACGGACGGACAGCCTGTCAGCCCCTTACATATCTAGTTAGACATTCTGTATCGCATGACACGCCCTGTAGCCGTCACATGGTGGTGGAGGTCACAATAATTCGACTCGACATTGTACACATCTAATTACGAACGAGAGAAGCCTTATCTCCGTCTCATATACCTGGTACTGTGGCTGTATGCGCACCAAAAGCTAGTGACTCCTCTAACTGGTGCTCCATTATTAACCTGTGGAATGAATTAAGCGGAAGCTCCAATATCGCACCACCATTCTGATATCATGCTGGTAACTTCACTCTGGATAATACTACAAACGCTTCCTTTCGGCCCTAACAGCGAAGTTGAGCTTTCTTCTTCAGTCATTACTATGACTCTTCGTTTTTTCCCCTTCATCAGTCCCTAAGCTTACACACTACTTAACCTAAATTATCCTAAGGACGAACACACACACCCATGCCCGAGGGAGGACTCGAACCTCCGCCGGGACCAGCCATACAGCCAAGGTAGTTATTCACAAGGTTTCCATGGGTCCACGAACCATGTAGTTTCAAGAACATGATTCTTTTCATTTCTGGAATATGATGACAAGGTTTTTTTTTCTTTTTTGTCGTCAATCTTCTGACTGCTTTGATTCGGCCGTCCATGATTTTCTATCCCGTGCCAACTTCTTCGCCTCAGAGTGACACTTAGACAAAATGCTCTTAAATATTAATTGGATGTATGTCTCCCCATACAGTAAATATGCCTTGCAAACAGATTCTACCTTGAGAGAACACAATCATCTTCTTGTTCACCCATATATGTTTTGGTGAAATCTCACGTACGTCAGCGAGTATATTTTATTTTCTTAAGAGCACAAACCGATGCTCGTGTAGCTGTCTGCAATACAGCTGATATTTTGGTACAGCTTATCTTCATGACTACATGAAACTTTACTGAAACATTTACGGATACGAATTCCTTTCCTAAACTGAGAGAAAACATGCATTATAAGTGAGCTCTAACCTAAAAATGAATTACTCTACAAATTTTGCCTCTGCAGCTCCTAATATCATGGATGTTATTCTCTAATATACCAAGACATTCCCTGTTATCCTACTCGTTCTTGTAGTCGGTGTTTTGCATGTATTGCTTTTCCGGCCAATCTTGTGGAAAATTTCGTTTCTTGTCTTATCAGTCCACTGAATTTTCAACACAGACCTGCAACACGAAATCTCAAACATGTAATCAGGTGGCCGCACCAGTTGCACGTTTTATTTTCGACCACCTGTCTGTCTTTGTACTCTCAAGACGATAGACTATAACCAATTTAAAGTGGCCTTGAGGGCCGAAAACGGTTGCGGTGACCGAAAACAAAAATGCCACTGCTGCCGTTATTTGATTCCAAGTGATTACTACAGTTCCGACACCTGCACTATGGTGTCAACACGCTGGAAGTGAAAATAATTCTTAAAAATTTCCATACCCTTATTTTTACGGCTTTCCTACACTTTACGATTTCCTTCCGTACAGGTTGTGCTCCAGACGTACGTTGTCAGAAATGATGTCATCTGTTCTTCTTTTCTTAATTTTTTCTCATCCATATGCCACCTTCGTAATCGAACACGCTGACGCATGTCAGTATAAACATAGGTAGCAGCTTCTAACTCTGACAGTCGAAGGAATTATCACCACTGAGATTTTTCCAAAATGGAAAGGCGATTTGGTGGTTTATTTCTTCTGGTGACGTGGAATCAGATCTCTTATCTTTAGTTTCAACTGGTCAGTATCGTTGTTAAAATCCTAAACTGCTCCCGAATGGCTGACCTGGTGAAATCAAGAGGCGCTATTAATGATGAGTTGTTCGTCGACTGATGATGTTAAGATGAGGAGTTTGTATGGTCCTTTCCAAGGGAAGTGGTCTCTGTGCCGTCAAAGTCTGTCTCTCCCTTTATATCGTCGTAACACATACACAATACGACACTGTTCATGTGTTCATGCCCTCATCACAGCCCTCTACAAGATGCACCTTTACACAATTCACACCAATTATAATAATCAGTCTTCAGTGCTACGTAAATAAAGACAGTTTTCCGATTTAGGCAGCTGAATTCTTGAGAGCCAGCGCACCTAGCATTGTAATATGATGTTGATGTTTACTCCTACGCAAGCTGCCTTAGTTGAAATGACATTTCGGCACATAAGTCTTCCGTTCATACACTGCCCGTATATTTTCCTGCAGATACACTGCTGGCCATTACAATTGCTACACCAAGAAGAAATGCAGATGATAAACGGGTATTCATTGGACAAACATATTATACTAGAACTGACATGTGATTACATTTTGCGCTCAGTCCGGAACCGCGCGACTGCTACGGTCGCAGGTTCGAATCCTGCCTCGGGCATGGATGTGTGTGATGTCCTTAGGTTAGTTAGGTTTAAGTAGTTCTAAGTTCTAGGGGACTGATGACCACCGATGTTAAGTCCCATAGTGCTCAGAGCCATTTGAACCATTTTTTTTATTACATTTTCACGCTATTTGCGTGCATAGATCCTGAGCAATCAGTACCCAGAACAACCACCTCTGGGCATTGAGTCAAACAGAGCTTGGATGGCGTGTACAGGTACAGCTGCCCATGCAGCTTCATCACGATACCACAGTTCATCAAGAGTAGTGACTGGCGTGTTGTGACGAGCCAGTTGCTCGACCACCATTGACCAGAGGTTTTCAGTTGGTGAGAGATCTGGAGAATGTGCTGGCCAGGGCAGCAGTCGAACATTTTCTGTGTGCAGAAACGCCCGCGCAGGACCTGCAACATGCGGACGTGCATTAACCTGCTGAAATGTGGGGTTCCGCAGGGATCGAATGAAGGGTACAGCCACGGGTCGTAACACATCTTAAATGTAACGTCCACTGTTCAAAGTGCCGTCAATGCGGACAAGAGGTGACCGAGACGTGTAACCAATGGCACCCCATACCATCACGCCGGGTGATACGCCAGTACGGCGATGGTGAATACACGCTTCCAATGCGCGTTCACCGCGATGTCGCCAAACACGGATGCGACCATCATAATGCTGTAAACAGAACCTGGATTCATCCGAAAAAGTGACGTTTTGCCATTCGTGCACCCAGGTTCGTCGCTGAGTATACCATCGCAGGCGCTCCTGTCTGTGATGCAGCGTCAAGGGAAACCGCGGCCATGCTCTCCGAGCTGATAGTGCATGCTGCTGCAAACGTCGCAGATGGTCGTCGTCTTGCAAACGTCCCCATCTGTTGACTCAGGGATCGAGACGTGGCTGCACGATCCTTTACAGCCATGCGGATAAGATGCCTGTCATCTCGACTGCTAGTGATAGGAGGCCGTTGGGATCCAGCACGGCGTTCCGTATTACCCTCCTGAACCCACCGATTCCATGTTCTGCTAGCAGTCATTGGATCTCGACCAACGCGAGCAGCAATGTCGCGATGCGATAAACCGCAAATGCGATAGGCTACAATCCGACCTTTATCAAAGTCGTAAACGTGATGGTACGCATTTCTCCTCCTTACACGATGCATCACAACAACGTTCCACCAGACAACGCCAGTCAACTGCTGTTTGTGTATGAGAAATCGGTTGGAAACTTTCCTGATGTCAGCACGTTGTAGGTGTCGCCAGCGGCGCCAACTTTGTGTGAATTCTCTGAAAAGCGAATCATTTGCATATCACAGCATATTCTTCCCATCGGTTAAATTTCGCGTCTGTAGCACGTCATCGTCGTTGTGTAGCAATTTAATGGCCAGTAGTGTATATGAACGGGAAGGTATCCGCAAACAAATTGTAGCAAGATAATCTAGATTTCTGCGCACCGACTAACTTTTGCAAACATGTTTGAGGCGTGACAGATGTCTCAAATCATCGTTTCATATATCAGTGGTTATGTTTCCTCAAACATTTTTCAGAAATAATGGTTCAAATGGCTCTAAGCACTATGGGACTTAACATCTGATGTCATCAGTCCCATAGACTTAGAACTACTTAAACCTAACTAACCTAAGGACATCAAACACATCCATGCCCGAGGCTGGACTCGAACCTGCGACCGTAGCAGCAGCGCGGTTCCGGACTGAAGCGCCAAGAACCGCTCGACCACAGCGGCCGGATTTCAGAAATAAATCCCACATTGTATTTGCCATAAAATTGCCCTGCTTTCCAAATTTTTCCAGAGGGATCGACAGATAATCTTATTTGGTTGCTTGACATAAGGAGACGCCGTGACTTTGCTTACCATTAAGTGTCGATAACAAGCACTCATTGTTTGAGGATGAACATTATCTGCTGACACCAGATGATGGAAGCACCGACAGACACTCAGCATCACTACGCCTAATGATGAATGGGGGATTTCCACTTCACTAATGAGTCCACCTGTTTTCAATGATCGCTTTGTTCTTTTTTGTCGACGTCACAGTGGTACACGCAGAACCCCTGGATGATTAGGCACGGAGCAAAGAAGTGCAATGGTTAGCATACTGGACACGCATTCGGGAGGACGACGGTTCAAACCTGCGTCCAGCCATCCAGATTTAGGTTTTCCGAAAGTTTCCCAAATCGCTTGAGGCAAATGCCAGGATGGTTCCTCTGAAAGGGCATAGCCGATTTCCTTCCCCATCCTTGACACAATCCGAGCTTGTCCTCAGTTTCTAATGACCTCGAAGTCGACTGGAAGCTAAACTCAATCTTCCTTCTTTCTTTCCTTTATTTCTTCCTTCGATGATTAGGCTTCTAAAGACATTAAACAGTTGCAAAATTTACGCTGTTACCCGGTTTTGTGGGGTTTTTGAAGAGTTGTAGAACGCAGTAGACCTTCACAATTTTTGGGAGGATGTTGGAAACGATCGACGCCTGACTTTCGCGTTCTCCTCTTGTGGTACGGCGATCTTCGACCGCAACGCCCTCCATATCTCCTTCACAGACAAATAGTCTGCCCCTTCGTCCATCCTCAATCAAAACGTTTGACCACAGCTCTCTCAGCTGACCACTCTCGCATATGATGTGACGCTGTTGCCGTACACTTCCACCAATTCAACATGGATTGTTGCAGCGGTGTTTCCATTTAAAGAATACGAATTAATGCCCGATATTCCAATTAACAATTTACGGCATCATTCGTTTTGTTTTGGCTCCGCTAGTGGCATGCTGCGATACTGTGGACCGAGAATTTCAAAGTATACCATGACTGCAGACATGAATCTAAAAACAAATAAAAAATTAATTACGTAATTTTTTTTAGATTATAACCTTTATGACCATCCCTCGTAGCTATCTTCGTTCATAAAAACTTCTGTTAAAAATAATGAGCGCAACTTCAACGGATGACGCCAAGAGTGAAACCACCAAGTTCGTCACCAGCCCGACGCCTACTCACGTCAGTGTTTTTTCCAAACAGCAGCTTCTGTGCGACATTTCCATGTCCGTAAGTCTACGGCAGCGTGCACACAACGTACAGGTGAACTGCCTGGCAAATTTTTTGTAAGCTAGCACTCTTATTCCATGCCAAATGTGGTCGGTTGTAAATATCATGAAGACATGAAAATTATATGAAATGAGGTGCGTCAATAATGCAGTAATTCACACATATCGTCCCACGCTAAGACCATTGCTCAACAAGAGGTTGCCTGCAGAAACATTTCTGGTGCGTTACGAGTAACAGTTGCATCATAGAGTGCAACAGTAACGGCGTGCCAAATTGAAACTTACTTCAAAGTCGAAGTATGCGGGACAGAACGATTCTCGTGGGGAATAAATTGCACACAGATTCACCGCGAAATGATATCGTTATATGGACTAAATGCGAATTCGCGTCCAGCCGATCGCACATACGTGGGTGATGCTGATCGGAAAGTCAAGATCTTGCACCATGTGGGTTCCATCTTTTCGGCGAGTTGAAAAAACACGTAGGCCAAAAGCGAGTTTTCAAAGATATGTTCACACAACCGTTCTAGAATAGCTCAGCGACCAATAAGTGGGTTTCTGTTGTCAAGGAAGTGAACGATATGAAACTTCCTGGCAGATTAAAACTGTGTGCTGGAACTAGACTCGAACTGGGGTCCTTTGCCTTTCGCGGGCAAGTGCTCTGCAAGATACGCAGGAGAGCTTCTGTGGAGTTTGGAAGGTAGGAGACGAAATACTGGCAGAAGTAAAGTTGTGAGGACGGGGCGTGAGTCGCGCTTGGGTAGCTCAGGTGGTAGAGCACTTGCCCCCGAAAGGCAAAGGTCCCCAGTTCGAGTCTCGGTCCGGCACACAGTTTTAATCTGCCACGAATTTTCATACACAGCGCATCCTCCGCTGCAGAGTGAAAATCTTATATTGAAGTGAACGACAGTTAGAAGGTCCCAACAGTTATTTGCAGAGAGCTGGTAACTACATCGAAAAATAATGTCATATATCTGTGTCTGTGAAATGTATTCCCCTAGTACATGCTTCGATATATAAATGATTAGCAATACATCGCATTCTGCATACAAGGAATCATAACACAATCCGTTTTCCATCCGGAAATCGCAACTGAATGTTGATTATTTGCGAGAAGTTCCTGTTACACCCGAATAAGAATGAGAAGCGTATACCAGTACATGTTGGAGTTTGATAACGGCAGGACCACGTCATGTAAGGCCTGCGAAATATCCTGTGATATTGCTCCTTATGTTTGACAGGATCCCATGACCGTCCAGCGTCTATAGAGTCGATGGCCCCGCGACTGTAGCGCATGAGAGAACAGACTTATTGTTTTCTCGGACGAGCGGTATCGTACAGGCACGTGCCTTTAATCAGAAAGTGGGCTTGCTCTTGGGAAGACAAGTATCCGTAAGGACAGTGCGAGCTTCTCGGGATGACCATAGACTATTAGCACGGTAAGAATTGATGTGGCTTCCTTTAATATGGCAGCATAGAGAAGCGCACCCACAGTGGTGATGCGCCTGGTAACAACGGATAGGGACTACCAGCTCCATCGCCTTTTCAGATGAGTAATGATTCTGAATACGGAGTCACTATGGACGTGTGCGTGTGTTGAGGGTCTGAGGAGAACGAACTTTGCCAGACCGCAGTCGTCATCCTCATATCGGCTCAGCAACCAGCGTAATGGTATTTTGTGCCATTGGGTACGCAATACAATCTTATTTGGTTCGCTTAGCTGGTAATTTCGACAGCAGATGCTACATTTCTGACATGTGGTGGCCGGCGGTAGTGCGCTGTATTCCGTGACGTTATCTTTAACAAGATACTGCAAGACTGCGCATTGTCCGCGCTGTCCTGACCTGCCTCGATGCAGAGGGTGTTCGACTGCTACTGTGGGGAGGAAGCTCTCTACACTTCTGACCCACTGAAAATGTCCGGTCCTGGCTTGCTGAGAGAGCGGTACGGCACCTACTCGTCAGCCACCACGATCGGTTAACTCTGGCATAGAGGTGAGGCAACATGGAATGACGTATCCGTTCCTGTCATCCAATCTCTGTTCGATTCGATGGCCAAGCGTGTTGGAGCTGTTGTTTCCTGCCACAGATCACAGTTCTGTGTACTAAATTTCGCGTCCTTTACACCCAGAAATAACCTACAAATCTAATCACTTACTCGCTATTGTGTTGTACACTTAGGTGACAAAAGTCACGCGATATCTCCTAATATCGTGGCGGACCTCATTTTGCCCAGAGTAGTGCAGCAACTGAACGTGGCATAGACCCAACGAGTCGTTGAAAGTCCCCTGCAGGAATGCTGAGTCGTGATACCTCTATAGCCGTCCATAATTGCGAAAGTGTTGCCGCTGCAGGATTTTGTGCGCTAACTCACCTCTCGATTATGTCCTATAAAAGTTCGATGGGATTCATGTAGGGCGATCTGGATAGCCAAACCATTTTCTCGAATTGTCCAAAATGTTTTTCAAACCTATCACGAACGATTGTAGCCCGGTGACCTTGCTCACTGTCATCCATAAATATTCCATCGATGTTTGGAAACATATAGTCCATGAATGGCTGCAAGTGGTCTCCAAGTAACTGAACATAACCATTTCCAGCCCACACCATTGTGAAACCATCACCAGCTTGCACAGTGCCTTGTTGACAAATTGGGTCCATGGCTTCGTGGGGATCTGCGCCACACTCGAACTCTACCCTCAGCCCTTACCAACTGAAATGGGAACTCATCTGACCAGCCCACGATTTTGCAGTCGTCTACGGTTCAACCGATATGGACACGAGCCCAGGAGAGGTGCTGCATGCGATGTCGTGCTATTAGTAAAGGCACTCGCGTCTGTTTCATTCAGTGATAGTTATATTACAATGTGATGCAGCAACATATCCAGAATAATTTTATGTAAACTAATGTTTAATATCCTCCTATTTCCATAGTCTGTGCACATTATTTTCAACTTACTACTATTAACCCTCAGATTTGCTATCATACTTGCTCGGTTTACCCACATCTCTTCTTCTTCTTCTTCTACTTCCCAGTTTAATTATCTGAAAACCTCTTCTAAACCTGCAGACAATAGTTTCGCTGGGAAGGAGCCCCTTGCCAAACTTCGTTCCCAGTTCCGAACCTTTCACCCTCTCTGTAAACGAAGCTCTAGCGTAGGTGTAAAAAATCTTCAAAAACCTCATGTGAGCAATTCTGTTCCTTGGTCTCAATATTGCCAGCACACATATAGTATTATGGCAACGTCAAAGTCCGCCCCTGGTAGCTGAGTGGTCAGCGCTACGGAATGTCATACCTAACGGTCCAGGCTCGATTCCGGGCTGGGTCGGAGATTTTCTCTGCTCAGGGACTGGGTGTTTTCTTGTCCTAATCATCAGCCCATCCACACCTCATTAACACCAAATTCACTGCACCGTACTAACGGATACGTTCTACGTACGTCCTACATTGATTTCTGTGGTTATTTGTCGTAGTGTTGTTTGTCTAGTAGCACTGACAACTCTACGCAACGCCTCGGTTGTCGGACGTTAAGCGAAGGACGTCAGCTACTGCGTTATCCGTCGTGGCAGACAATGCCTGAAATTTGGTATTCTCAGCAAACTCTCGACACTGTGGATCTCGAAATATTGAATTTCCTAACGGTTCTGAAATGGCATGCGCCATGTCTCTAGCTCCAATTACCATTCCGCATTTAAAGTCTGTTAGTTCCCGGAGTGCGGCCGTAACCACGTCGGAAACTCCATCGCATTCTTCACCTGAGTACAAACGACAGCCCCACCAATACCTAGTAGATAGTGTCGGAAGTTCCATGCGGCTTTTCGCGGATGATGCTGTAGTATACAGAGAAGTTGTAGCATTAGAAAATTACAGCGAAATGCAGGAAGATCTGCAGCGGATAGGCACTTGGTGCAGGGAGTGGCAACTGACCCTTAACATAGACAAATGTAATGTATTGCGACTACATAGGAAGAAGGATCCTACATTGTATGATTATATGATAGCGGAACAAGCACTGCTAGCAGTTACTTCTGCAAAATATCTGGGAGTATGTGTACGGAACGATTTGAAGTGGAATGATCATATAAAATTAATTGTTGGTAAGGCGGGTGCCAGGTTGAGATTCATTGGGAGAGTCCTTAGAAAATGTAGTCCATCAACAATGGAGGTGGCTTACAAAACACTCGTTCGACCTATACTTGACTATTGCTCATCGGTACGGGATCCGTACCAGGTCGGGTTGACAGAGGAGGTAGAGAAGATCCAAAGAAGAGCGGCGCGTTTCGTCACAGGGTTATATGGTAAGCGTGATAGCGTTACGGAGATGTTTAGCAAACTCAAGTGGCAGACTCTGCAAGAGAGGCGCTCTGCATCGCGGTGTAGCTTGCTGTCCAGGTTTCGAGAGGGTGCGTTTCTGGATGAGGTATCGAATATATTGCTTCCCCCTACATATACCTCCTGAGGACATCACGAATGTAAAATCAGAGAGATTCGAGAGCGCACGTAGGCTTTCCGGCAGTCGTTCTTCCCGCGAACCGTACGCGACTGGAACAGGAAAGGGAGGTACAGTAGAGCGTCAATTATCCGAACTAATTGATGGACATGGGTGTTCGGAAAACTGGTTTGTTCGGATAATCGAACTGTACATGTTTATTTGCCAAAAGGGAGTACTGTACAGTAAATTTATTCATAAAAACAGGCATCTCTTTTAGTATTACAAAGTAACATACAAAGGCAACTTCAGTAGGAATATATAGTATGTGGCACAGTTTATTAAACCAAAATATATACATATTACATACGCATTTTGAATGAACAATACACACAGTATACAAAATTAACATTTAAAAAATCCTTTATCGTGGTCTGTCTAAGCAAGCCTACACGGTTACGAGCAGCTAAGTCACGTACTTTTTTCATTACAGATATCTGAAACTGGTCACTTTCATCTTGGGCTTCAAACCATCGCAAGGCAGTATCCAAACAAGTGAACGCCTCAGAAGCTGTTGGTATACTTTCATCTTGACTTTCTGGAGCATTGATTGATGAGATGCTGGCGACGTCATCTTTATTAGTGACGACGTTTACAATCTCGCTGTCCTGCATGATTTGGTGTCCTGGATCTGCATCATCGATATTCATCCATTCATGAACGTCTTCTTCATCACATTCGTGGCAATCTATTTCTTTTAGCATACTGAGAATTTCGGACATGTGAAAGCCCCATTAGAAGCAATGTTCCGCCAGCGGTGGCCCAGTGCGGCGACTACTGTGGGAAACTTGGTTTGGAAGTGAAGGGGATGATGGACGGTAGGGTGGGAGAGTAACAGGTGAGAGAGAGTACACAGTTCGGTTAAGCGGTCGTTCGGTTGACCGACGTTCGGATAATCGACGCTCTACTGTAATGACAGTGGCACGTAAAGTGCCCTCCGCCACACACCGTTGGGTGGCTTGCGGAGTATAAATGTAGATGTACGCTGCCCTTTTGTGCACGTGACACTACCGCCATATTTACCTGTGAATATTGCTTGTCACAGGATGCATACACAGTTAGCAGAACATTGTTATTTGCTATCTTTCCTGGTGTAATTTTAATGGTAGCAGTGTGCTAATAATTTGGTCACTTCAGAAAATTAGTTTTTCCTCATTTTAACCAAATTTCTCCAGAACTGTTTAGGAAGCAGTGTTGAGCATTCGTTTTACCAGTTCCAGACGATCTGAAGTTCAGTGTGTCCGGCAGTAGAGTGCTACGGATACTTCACACCGTGTGAGCACGCAGCCAGCGACAGTGAGCGCCCAGGGAGCCGGGCCCCAGGAAGAAAGCTGTGCGGTGCCGTGGCGCGGCTGCGGCAGCGGCAGCGGCTGCGTCAAGGGGCTCTCGAGTTACGAAGGCAGCGCCAGCGCCGGCGCCGGGCATCGATCCAGCGGGCCGGCGGGCTGGCGGGCCGCGCCACCAGCCTAATCCCGCGGCCCGCGCCTCTCCCCACCATTACGCCCGCCCAGACGGCGCGTTCCTTCCGCAACTTATTACCTCAATCGCGGGTTGAGTAACGTCCAGAGTCCTCAGCTGAGCACCGTAAAACAGAGCGTAATCTGAGGGTTTAACTTATACCGGCGACTCTCGGCTTATACAGGCGGAACATCAGCAAGCGAGATCGAGGACTAGGAAACGTATTGGCCGTTTCGGTGCCCAAAGATTAACTAATCACGCCCTCAACACTCCTGCACATTGCTAAATGGATTTTTAGCATTTTCTCCTGGATGGACACACGAAGCTGCAACAGCATAAGAAATATAGGCAAGACTTCGCTAATTACTTGCGACTTACATTTACCGACCCGCCGGCCAGATGGGGTGTGACGGGTTGAGATAGGCGAAGAAGCCGAGATAGACATCGATCACACTTACGGACCCTTAGTTAATTTCGGGAAGACGACCCAGTCTTAGACCAACGTCTGCAGAACGAGTCGATAGATGGCTCTCTTGCTCTATCGAACGTCGGGTCGTGAGCAGGTGTCGCCTCCGACAAGAATTTCATTTCATTGCTACAGGAGCATGTTTCTTTTGTATTTGTACTATCCGCGATGTCTTCATGTCTTTCATTTGGACATTTCCAGTTTTATTCGTTTCCTTACTTAATTAATTTTCTAATTAGCCACTATTTGTCAACATTGGACATTGTAACCACTATTTATGCGGTAGTACAACATGTGGGGCGGCGGGTGGTATTTTTTGTTGTTAATTAATGTGTAGAATGTTTTGTAATGTGGATGCACCATTTGTGAGGCGGCTGGTGGAATTATATTGTTATAATATACACTCCTGGAAACTGAAATAAGAACACCGTGAATTCATTGTCCCAGGAAGGGGAAACTTTATTGACACATTCCTGGGGTCAGATACATCACATGATCACACTGACAGAACCACAGGCACATAGACACAGGCAACAGAGCATGCACAATGTCGGCACTAGTACAGTGTATATCCACCTTTCGCAGCAATGCAGGCTGCTATTCTCCCATGGAGACGATCGTAGAGATGCTGGATGTAGTCCTGTGGAACGGCTTGCCATGCCATTTCCACCTGGCGCCTCAGTTGGACCAGCGTTCGTGCTGGACGTGCAGACCGCGTGAGACGACGCTTCATCCAGTCCCAAACATGCTCAATGGGGGACAGATCCAGAGATCTTGCTGGCCAAGGTAGTTGACTTACACCTTCTAGAGCACGTTGGGTGGTACGGGATACATGCGGACGTGCATTGTCCTGTTGGAACAGCAAGTTCCCTTGCCGGTCTAGGAATGGTAGAACGATGGGTTCGATGACGGTTTAGATGTACCGTGCACTATTCAGTGTCCCCTCGACGATCACCAGTGGTGTACAGCCAGTGTAGGAGATCGCTCCCCACACCATGATGCCGGGTGTTGGCCCTGTGTGCCTCGGTCGTATGCAGTCCTGATTGTGGCGCTCACCTGCACGGCGCCAAACACTCATACGACCATCATTGGCACCAAGGCAGAAGCGACTCTCATCGCTGAAGACGACACGTCTCCATTCGTCCCTCCATTCACGCCTGTCGCGACACCACTGGAGGCGGGCTGCACGATGTTGGGGCGTGAGCGGAAGACGGCCTAACGGTGTGCGGGACCGTAGCCCAGCTTCATGGAGACGGTTGCGAATGGTCCTCGCCGATACCCCAGGAGCAACAGTGTCCCTAATTTGCTGGGAAGTGGCGGTGCGGTCCCCTACGGCACTGCGTAGGATCCTACGGTCTTGGCGTGCATCCGTGCGTCGCTGCGGTCCGGTCCCAGGTCGACGGGCACGTGCACCTTCCGCCGACCACTGCCGACATCATCGATGTACTGTGGAGACCTCACGCCCCACGTGTTGAGCAATTCGGCGGTACGTCCACCCGGCCTCCCGCATGCCCACTATACGCCCTCGCTCAAAGTACGTCAACTGCACATACGGTTCACGTCCACGCTGTCGCGGCATGCTACCAGTGTTAAAGACTGCGATGGAGCTCCGTATGCCACGGCAAACTGGCTGACACTGACGGCGGCGGTGCACAAATGCTGCGCAGCTAGCGCCATTCGACGGCCAACACCGCGGTTCCTGGTGTGTCCGCTGTGCCGTGCGTGTGATCATTGCCTGTACAGCCCTCTCGCAGTGTCCGGAGCAAGTATGGTGGGTCTGACACACCGGTGTCAATGTGTTCTTTTTTCCATTTCCAGGAGTGTAAATAGAATGTTATGTAGAAATGCAGAATAATTGTTGTTATTTAAATATGTCGAAAAGATGCATTTCCCGGCCGATGTATCAATTGTGGGGCGGCGGGTGGAAATTTATTGTTGTTTAAATGTAGAATGTAATGTAAATGTAGAAAAGATGCATTTCCCGACCGATTAACCACATGTGGGTCGGCGGGTGGAATTAATTGTTATATAAATGGTTCTTATTATTAATGCTGTCTTTTGCCGTTCTCAACACTGGCTCTCTAACTACAATATTGGCAACCAGAAAGTGATTAGCAAAACGTGAAGCCTGTAATTAGAATTCCTAGTGCCCACTTCACCTGAGAAATACACTTATAGCTACAGCTTATAGCTCTGAGGAATTAGGAGATTGTCTGGGATTCACAATCAAAAACGATCCTGTAAAAACGTTCGCTATATTCTGAAAGTCACAGATAAAAAAAAAGAATCCACACAATCCAACTACCAGAGCAGTTCAGAGTCTACTGCGCTGATGCAACTATAACTGTCCAAATTAAATGTTTAAGTGAATGCTCGCCATAATTTGATGATGATGTTCATCAAACGCCACGCTAAATAATGGTAGAATGTCTGTCCCGCGGCGGCACGTGAAAATACGACATACGCAAATCGAAGATAGATCATTAAAGTCATCCCAGAATTAGCACTTCACTCGAAAATGATTTCATGGTTACGCGTATCCCGAGTAACTTATTACGGCATCTGAGGCTGTTTATAGCAATGATACCGACGCCACCGTGGTGTGCTATTCAGCGGCTGGAGAGAACTGGGGCCTTCCTCTCTCGCGCAGCGTTCTTATATACAAAGCCGCGGTGCGGACGGCTAAGGGAACGCCTGATCAAATCGGCTCTCCCAACTAGCCGCTGGGCTAGTAATGCACCACTTTAAGTTACTGAATAAATCATCGCTTCCTTTGCTGATGGCCGATGAAGCTCTCAATTTAAATGTGCATTCAGCACACAGGTAAGTAATCATAATAAAAGTCTGACGTGGCTAAGTCAAATATTTTGGGCGAGAGAATTAATTTAATTACACTACACGCAGTAGACGAGCTCTGAACTTGCCCTTTGGAGATACGCTATCGCTATAGTTTTATAGTTATTCAATTGAAATTTCTCACATCTTTATGATTATAGCGGATCTCCATTCTACTTAAATTTAAACATCCTAGCCTTATTTATTAGCCTACTTAATCTATCTTGCTTCCTTAATTTATAAGACAAAAACCAGAAGAATCATGAATTTCAACTAAAATCTTAATTTGTGAGATCCAGAAGACTGTTTCCACTAAATTATTATGAAAAAGGAATCTAAATATAAATTTTTAAGTCTCTAGCTCTTTTCTGTTGCGCCATTGATTTTTACAGAAAAACGTCCAAATTTCGAAAATGGTTAAAGTTATTGAACTGACATTCAACACATATTGATTTAGTATTACTCCTGACATGCTAGAAACGTTTCAGGTTATTTACTTGATTTTTTAAAGTATTGCGCAACATTTATGACGTCAGAGCTAGTTACAGCGGACTGGCTGGCACACAATGGAAAGACTGATGTGAATTTTTATAAGGCGTGAGTAGGCTGCTTCCCTACAAACAAACTGTATTTTAGCAAAGGTTGTAAGTCTGACATTAAAAAAATAATAAAATAAAAAAAATAAAAAAATAAAATAAATTTAAAAAAAAGAAAATGGGTAGCGCTGAAGTCTCAGTCTGAGCTTCAAACCACCTTACCCCAGTTTTTCTTGCTTTAATACACACACACACACACACACACACACACACACACACACACACAATCTGAAGGGCCCAGATTCGATTCCCGGCTGGGTCCGAGATTTTCTCCGCTTAGGGACTGGCTGTTGTGTTTTCCTAATCATCAACATTTCATCCCTATCGATGCGCAAGTCGCCACAGTGGCGCCAAATCGAAGGACTTGCACCCGGTGAACGGTCTACACGATGGGAGGCCCTAGTCACATGACATTTTTTATTTATTGATCACATCCATCCAGATAGAACCAACGTGCTGTGTTCTTTTCTTGGCTGTCGAAGGAGAAAGACCAGTATGCACATACACACAGGAGAATGAAGAATGTGCATGCCGCAGCACGTCTGTTGACAACCACTATTGTGGAATGGTGCGCCAAGTTCCAAGCTGGTCGCGATTCGACGTCCAATTATGTACGACTCAAGTGGGAGACACTCAGAGCACCTGCCCTAAAGTCGTGATCCCTCGCCATGCGATTATCACGCCTTCGGTCCCTTAAAAAACGCCTTGAAGGGTCGACAATTCCTGTTGGACCAGGATGTGCAGCAGGCAGTTACCGGTTCGTCACTCAGTAGAACAGCAGAACATGGTGTTTTACCACACAAATATCTTCCGCTTGGTTTGTCAGTGAGATGATTGCCTGAATGCTCACGGCTATTTTGCCTAATAGGCGTACCCATTCTGGAGTGTACAGTTTTCAAACGGAAACTTTTTGATCGTGCCTTATAACAGGAATCCCTTTGTTATAAATTATTAACCCCTTCCAGACATAGCTCATCATCAGAAATTTAACAGAAAGTTTGGTGTTAAGTAGCATTTCGCATGATATTTTTGTGAGGAAGACTGCATCCTCACATGGAAAATGATTCATACATACATGATTCGATGTCAATGTAACTTGATATAAGTACATAGCAACGGCTGATATGAAAATCATTAGTGTTGCAATTCTTTTTCACAGAAAGAACAAGTACCAGAGTGTATTAGTGTTATTCGTGTATAAGAATGTTACGAGGCCTAGTGAAGTTGAAACTTCTTTATTTAAATATGTGTGTCTGTACTTAAACTGATGAATGACTGAGAAGATGAAACTTCTACGTTATTTGATTCTGAAACAGCTGAGTAAATGGTTCAAATGGCTCTGAGCTCTATGGGACTCAACTGCTGAGGTCATTAGTCCCCTAGAACTTAGAACTAGTTAAACCTAACTAACCTAAGGACACCACAAACATCCATGCCCGAGGCAGGATTCGAACCTGCGACCGTAGCGGTCTTGCGGTTCCAGACTGCAGCGCCTTTAACCGCACGGCCTCTTCGGCCGGCCAGCTGAGTAAAACTGAACGTATTGAGCATACTTCCTCTTTACTTTTTTTTATCATGTCAACACTGACCCACAATATACTAGCGCAACGCAATCTGACTGCTCAAAAAAATTACAACCTGACTTCAAATAATTAATTCAAAAGAATGACCCTAACTAAAAAGAAATCTTAACAACAGCCTATACATTTCATAAAGCACTTACCTCACAAAAATCTTCATTAAGGGAACTACTGCAATACAGTGACCATCAATACTGCCAGCTACATAAAAGATTCTAACTACCAAAGCCACTAACTACTAATAGGCATGTGATTAGCAAAGGAAAGATTTTGTTGCAAACCAAATAATGTATTTTTTTACCTTAATAACCTGACATCCAGTTCAGACACGAACCAAAATTGTCATTGACATCCAGTATACAGATATATAATCATGAATAATTTTCAATCTCCAAGTTGGATACTTCCAGGTCGTTAGCCTACACTAACACTTCAGACCTCTAACCTCCATCAATCCTAACTTCTCGCATTTAGCATCAGTCACTTCTGGCTGTTCACTTTCAACCGCCCAACAGTACTTCCATCACTGCTGGCGACTAACTTCCAACTGCCAAACACTACTGGCGATTGACATCCAACGAGTTCAACCAGCCACAGAGTCTCTTACAAAGAAAGCGCAGTCAGAGATCCAATGCAAAGAGCTACACAGTGCTGGTAACACAGAAGCCGCCCACTTACAGGGTATATAAAAACGTCAGATCTTGAGTGGTCAATTTAAAAGACACGGAGATGCCTAGAACCCAAGTGAGACAGCACTATCAGCACCTGACAGTGCTAGAAAGGAGCCTCATTCTGAGTCTCGATTTGGCCGACCGGTCCAATCGTGCAACATCCAGATTTGTGGGGCATTCAGATTTGACCGTAGCCCAATGTTTGGCGGTATGGCTGACTTACTCGTCGTGAAGGTTCCCATCGACCCCATCTGACCACAAGGGAGGATCATCTGACTGTGTACCATACGTCGCAACCTCTTCACATTTGGGCCTGCCGTCCGAGAACACGCACTGGACTCCCTACAACATTCTGCGTCGTTCCGCTAGCGACACCGGGACTGAATTTGAACAGAACTTGTGAAGATACCAAATGGTGGATATTACTCTGCTGCGATCAGAATATCAAGAGGACTATAGTGCCAGTTTTAGAACAGGCAAAATAGGGATGTCGATTCCGAAATTCACGGCAACGCACCTGGTAATCAAATGGGACAAGGTCAACCAGGTTTGGAGCGTGTGCGTACAAAAACAATAGAGCAGCCGAAACGGTAGGAGGAGGAGATCAACAAGCAAACAATGATGAGGCAAGGTCATGGGTCATTCTAACTTCGATAAAGAAGATGAGTCCAAATGGGACGCCTATGAATTGGCCAATTACTGATATAATGTATTCAATTCGACTACACAATTGTAAAAATTGGATATAAAAGTATTTAGACATAGGCACTCAAACAGTAATGCGAAGGCTCTAGTGCTCACGAACCACATAGTGTCATTTGGTATTAGTTTAATACAGCGATAAACATAGATGTAGCGAACTGTGTAGACAGTAATCTTGAGCAACTCCAGAATCGCTGATTGCCATCGCAACAGAATAGTGACAAGGTATCATACGTTGGCGGTGGATTATGTTTCACTTTTGCTTAACTCTTCTTGCTCCCCTCCATTTCCACTTTTTTTTGTTCATAAGGCTGTAGAATTTAGCTGTAGATATTTAACCTTGTCCCATTGAAATGAATGTGGAATCTATAGAATACACTGTAACAAAAAAAAAAAGAAGCACCACGGAGGAATTATCTGAATGGAACGAAAATCGGTAGAATTGATGTACATGTACAGACATACACATGATCACAATTTCAGAAAAAATTGACAATTTTTTCAAGAGAAAGAGTTTCATAAACGGAACTAGTAAATAAGGCACTGATCCAACTCTGGCCCTTGTGCAAGCACTCATGCGGCCCAGCATTGATTGGTAGAGTTGTAGAATGTCCTCGTGAGAGTTTCATGCAAACCTTTGTCAACCTCTTCATCTCAGTTAAACTGCGAGTAGCTCTTGCAACGTAAGTCTTCAATTGTTTGCTAGTTGTATTCCAATCTATTTCTTACTCTATAGTTTTCACCCCCTACAGCTCCCTCGAGTACCATGAGTCTTAAAAGATGTCCTACCATCCTGTCCCTTCTTCTTGTCAGTTTTTCGTATATTCGTTTCGTCGCCGATTCTGCGGAGGACCTCCACATTCCTTACCGTATCAGTGTATCTAATTTTCAACATTCTTCTGTAGCAGCACATCTCAAATGCTTCGATTCTCTTCTGTTCCGGTTTTCCGACAGCCTATGTTCTACCACCAAACAATATTGTGCTCCAAACGCACGTCCCCAGAAATTTCTTCCTCGCATTAAGGTCTACTTTTGACACTAGTAGACTTCTCTTGGGCAGGAATGACCTTTTAGTCAGCATTAGTCTGATTTTGATGTCCTCTGTACTCCGTCCGTAATGGGTTATTTTGCTGTCTAGGTAGCAGAATCCCCAACTCCATCTACTTCGTGGTCACCACTCCTGATGTTAAGTTTCTCGCTGTTCTCGTTTCTGCTACTTCTCATTACTTTCATCTTTCTTCCTTTTACTCTCAATCCATATTTTGAAGGATATTGTTACAAATTCTGCCCAGTTGGCGGATGGTATCGTCAAAATATTCCTGGATAAGTTAGGATTTAGAAAGCACTGACACAGGCAGTAGAAACTCAAGCCGTGTGCGGGAGGGCATTATCTTGCTGATAGGTGAGCCCAGGATGGCTTGTTATGAAAGGCAATAAAACGTGTCGTAGAATATCGTCGGCGTACTGCTGTACTGTAAGGGCAACGCGGATGATGAGGGACCTGCCATGAAATGACAAGGCAACCCATACCATTTCTCCTGGGTGTCGGGCTATACGGCGGGAAACAGGCAGGCTGGTTCCCCACTGCTGTCCGGGATATCTTCAAACAAGTCTTTGTGGTCATCGCGGCTCTTTTCGAAGCGGGGCTCATCACTGAAGACAATTCGACCCAAGTCGACAAAGTTCCAGGTCGAAAACGTACCAGGAGACGCCGCGAACAGCAATCGGGTACCAAACTGACTGTCGCCCGCTAAACGACCCGTCAGCTACGAGTGATGGGTTCACATGCGATTTCTTTTCGTATCAGTGCCCCTTTGGTTGTCAACCGCGGCACCTTACTGCAGCGCGACGTCGACAATATTCTACGCCCCGTTTTTTTGCCTTTCATGGCAAGCCATCCTGGCTTACGTTTTCACGGCGACAAATTCTATTGCTTGTCTTCGTGCTTGCCGAAACCTTTCTTGGCCAGCAAAGTTGCCGTATCTCTCACCAATTGAGAGAGGCAGCGGCAGATCACCATTACTAAGACTTTGGTGTGCAAGGCAATACGTAAGTTTTAAGGGTTGACCATGTTGAAGAAGTCACAGGTCAAAGTCGAGGTTTGGTATCGCAATCTTCGGTACCCATATATGTCCCGTATTTTGATTTTGGTAATGTGGTGAGCCTAACCTACAACCGCCCGGCAGCGCTTATCTGAGTCGAGGCCTAACTGGCACCCTGTAAGAAAAGTGCATGATGAGTTCCTTGAGTAATCGCTGGATCGTCACAGAAGACACGTTTAGTAGTTCGAATTTAATGTCCTGGTGCGCTATACACTATAACATCAACCATTCGTCTTTCGCTGCTGTACTAAGGCCTTCTCCGCACTGATTCATTCATTACGATCTCCAGCTACACCACCCATGTCAGTCCTGCAAGATCTGTCATGTCATCTACGGCTGTTCACCTAACTTGCATTTAAAATAGTGCATTCAGAAAAATCCTTAACTGCTCGAGATCATTTTTTATTGATATCTAGTTTCGACTGCATTAATTGCACATCTTCAGATCATAAAATGCTTATGTATTGTCGTCTGAAGATGGCTAATTGACGCGGCCGAAATCACTTATCGACAAAATTTATTCTTGCGACTTTGACTAATAAAGTGTTTTCTGAATCCACAGCTTTAAACAAACACAGATCGCTTATCTCCCTTTTGGATATGTCAGATAACAACATAACTTCCATTTGCCCAGGTACATGTCCTGCACACCTCAGTTTCATTTCCACTACTGATGTAGTTACAACAAGCTCCCTTTTCAGTTGCCTGATTTTTTTTTTCCTGCCTCTTCTAGTGAAAGATAGTTGCAGTATGAGATTGCCTTACTCCCAATAAAGTCACATTATTTTAATAATTTGTTTCATCTTGGTGTTAATTATTGCAGAATTATTTTAAATGTAGTTTCAGAAGATATAATATTTTGCGAATATATGTATCAAATCGACACAATCGGAGTTTGTTTCTTTATTCGTTTGCGGGAGCACTTATGGCGTTGCACAAATGACTACGATATCATTTAGTTGAAATATTGTGTCTATTTTTGGCATTTTGGAAAGTAGATTTATATGTAATGTGGGATCTTGAGCACTGCGTGGCCATTAATGGGAAGGTATAATTATACCTTTGTCTCATCAACAAGTATGTATGAGGCGTACACAAGTGCAATCTCGAAGGAGAAAAGATGCTCTTGCAGAATGCGAAGGAATGGCTCATAGGTTTCAATTTGTCTCTCGAAAATTTGCTGGCTAATCGTGGGAAAAACTGGCTGTGTTCATAACCCACGTGCATGAGTAGAACCTGAAATCTGGGCAGTATTACTGTGTACCTAGATCCCTTGTGTTCCCATTAAACGTTTTTGCTGTAATCATGTATCTTGTTACAAGCACGTGGCTATTGTGGGTTTTCGTATAACAGATCAGTTAGAGAAACGTATCTTTATATTACCCATGATCGGAGCGAAATATTATTCTATTCCTTGTCCATTCTATTTGTATAGTTTCTGTGGTATATAGAATTTTGGAACACAGATGCATTATGAAAAAGGCTTTCATCAACTTATCTCGACTACGACAGATCCCTTTGTCCCCGAATATTTTTGTTCTGTTGTGTGCGATACTTTCTCTGGACGCAGCTTGTACGAATACATAGTGCCACCACTTATTTGGAAGTATTCCACACTTGTTACTATTTTTTGTAGTCTACTGTTCAAGTGACCGATGCTCCATTAACAACATTTCAAGTAGGTGGAAAAATGTGCTCTTGTTCCACATGGTTGTTACAATGTCAACGCCACAAGCTCAAGTACTGGACAATTAAGCACAAGTAGGGGAGTGTTTCTGGCAGTAAGGAACATCATCCGGTATTCCTCTTTTGTAAACATATGGTGAAATAATTCAGCTGCAATTCATGGTGTTACCCTTAGTTGCTTCCGATGGTCCTTCACGATTAGCATTTTCTCCTGTTACGCATAATTGTATTATGTTCAATATCGTGCGTTAAAGCTTGATTACTCGTTATTTCTTGAGCGGCTAAGAGTGCGAATTCCGTTTCCTACAGTACGGTGATGCTTAATATTGCGCTACTTAACTGATGCTGATTTTCTGCTATAGGCAGGGTTGTGTATTCCAGAGCGTAGCTGTTTGATGTATGATATAATTAAACTTTCTGTACTCAAGCAATGTACAGGTAAAATTGTTTATCGTATGGGTACCCAACTTTACAGGAATCATATTCGGATTGTGCGCTGATGGATTTGCGTTGTCAGTAGTGTTACTACCATGAGTTGCCGTTAGGAGTCGATACTTGTACGGCGACATATTAGTCGACCAAATATTATTGCACCTGGGAGAGTGGGCGCTTCGGTCGACTTCTCGTGAGTTTTTATCGTGATATTCTGCGATGACGCGACGAACCACTTGGTAATACGATACAGTTGTCCTGAAAGCATTAGCAAACCGATGCCTTTCCCGTAGGCGACAATGCACGTCTTCAATGTAATATCACTGGGTGTTCCCACGGGACGACAAGCGCAATTACATAGTGGTTGGGTTATAGGGTTGAAACTCAAATATCAGTGTGCATAACAGCTACAGATGGTCAACCTGGGTCTGTTTTATCAAAACAACAGCAATAGCACTGCTGCCTTTCGCGAACTTAGGCGCATTAAAGGAACACGGAGAGGTACTCTCTCCACACCGGAGTTGAATAACACTTTTCGGAAGTTCAAATTAACAGACCACTTGGGAACTGCGCCACAAATTGTTGAAGTCACTGTTGCCGTGGCTGAGAATTCTGCACCTAATGTACGACCTTCAAGCAGTGCAGGATCTATGTCACGACAGCTGACCGTTCCATCCCATCGAAGTGCCCCACACAGACTCAATAACATTGAGACCTGATGACTTTGGTAGCCAGGGGAGATACGACAATTCAGCCTCATACTCACAAATCCAGGCCTGGAAGATGCGACCTGTGTGAAAAGGATACTTATCGCCTTGGAACAAAGCATCACCAGTGGGGCACACATACTGTACGATGAGAAGGACCTCATCAGCGAAAATGATATTTAATACCTGACAGTTATGCTACCTTGTAGAGTACCCATTGGGCTCATAGAATACCAAGAATTTTTCTGCCTGGTTTGATGCGGCCCGTCACGAATTTCTCTCCTGTGCAAACCTCTTCATCTCAGAGTAGTACTTGCAGCCTACGTCCTCAATTGTTTGCTGGATGTATTCCAATCTTTGTTTCCTCTACAGTTTTGGCCCTCTACATCTCCCTCTAGTACAATGGAAGTTTTTCCCTGATATCGGATATCAGATGTCCTATCATCCTGTCCCTTATCCATGTCACTGTTTTCCATACATTACTTTCCTCACTGATTCTGCGCAGAACCTCCTCATTCCATACCTTACCGGTCCACCTAATTTTCAACATTCGTCTGTAGCACCACACCTTAAATGCTTTGACATCTCAAATACTTCGATTCTCTTTTGTTCTGGTTTTCCAACAGGCTATGTTTCACAACAATACAATGCTGTCTTACGCATTTTTCTATCCGATCACTGCGTTCTCGGTCGTCTGTTGGTATTATTCCCTCTTGGCTCTTGTACATACTGCATATCACACGTCTCTCCCTACAGCTTATCCCTGTTTTTGTCAGAATTTCGAACATCTTTCACCAGTTTACTTTGTCAAACGCTTTTTTCAGTTCACAAATCCTATTATCGTGTCTTTAGTCTTCTTTAGTCTGGCTTCCATTATCAACCGCAACGTGAGAGTTGCCTCTGTGCCGCCTTTATGTTTCCTAAAGCCAAACTGATCGTCAGCTAACAACCAATTTTCTTTTCCATTCTTCTGTATATTATTCTTAAACAACATGGATGCATGAGCTGTTAAACTGATCGTGCGACAATTCTGACACTTGTCAGATCTTGTAGTCATCGGAATTGTGTGGATGATATTTTTCCGAAAGTCAAATGCTATGTCGCAAGAATAATACATTCTACACACCAACGTAAACAGTCGTTTTGTTGCCACTTCCCAAAATGACTTTAGTGATTCTGATGGAATGTTATCTACAACTTCTGCCTTATTTGATCTTAGGTCCTCCAAAGCTCACTTAAATTCTGATTCTAATACTGGATCCCTTATCTCTTCTATCTCCACTCCTCTTTCTTCTACTATCACATTAGACAAATCTTCCATCTGATAGAAGCCTTCAATGTCTCTCCCCTGCATTTAACAGTGGAGTTCCCGTTGCACTCTTAATATTACCAAGATTGTTTTCAATTTCACCAAAGATTGTTTTGACCTTCCGATATGCTGAGTCAGTCCTTTAGACAATCATTTCTTTTTTGATTTCTTCACATTCTGCATGCAGCCATTTCGTCTTAGCTTCTCTGCTTTTCCTATTTATTTAATTCCTGAATTTCCTGAACATTTTTGAACTTCCGTCTTTCTTCGATCAGCTGAAGTGTTTCTTCTGTTACACATGGTTTCTTTGCAGTTACCTTCTTTGTACCTATCTTTTTCTTTCCAGCTTCTGTGACTTCCCTTTTTAAAAATATTCGTTCCCCTTCAACTGTACTGCCTACTGAGCTAGTCCTCATTGACGTGTCTATAGCCTTAGAGAACTTCAAGCATATATCATAATTCCTTAGTATTTCGATGTATCTCACTTCTTTGCGTATTGATCCTTCCTGACTAACCGCTTAAACTTCAGTATCTGATTTCGAAATCTCTACCTGACCAAGATGTCACGTAACTGAAATCTTCCCGTATCATCCGGCTTTTTCCAAGTTATCTCCTCCTCTTGCGATTCTTGAACAGAGTATTCGCTATTACTAGCTGAAATGTATTACAGAAGCCAATTAGTCTTTCTTCCCTCTCATTCCTTGTCCCAGGCCGATATTCTCCTGCAACCTTTTCATCTGCTCCTTCCCCTACAATTGCATTCCAGTCCCCCATGACTATTAGATTTTCAACTACCTTTACGTACTGTATCACCCTTTCAATATCCTCATATATTTTATCTATCTCTTCATGTTCAGCTTGCGACGTTGGCATGTATACCTGAACTATCGTTGTCGGTGTTGGCTTCTTGTTGATTCTCATAAGAATAATCCTATCACTGAACTGTTCACAGTAATATATTCTATGCCCTGCCTTCCTATTCCAATCCCGTTTTCTGCTGCTGTCGATATAGCCCCATACTCATCCGACCAGAAATCCTTGTCTTTTTTTCCATTTCACTTCGCTGACCCTACTACATCTAGATTGAGCTTTTACACTTCCATTTTCAGATTTTCTAGCTTCCCTATCACGTTCAAACTTCTGACATTTTACGCCCCGATTCGTAGAACGTTGTACTTTCGTTGGTTATTCAATCTTTGTGTCATGGTAACCTCCCCCTTTGCAGTCACCTCCCGGTGATCTGAATGGAGGACTGTGCCGGAATCTTTAGCCAATGTAGAGATCATCATGATACCTTTTTTCAATTAAAGGCTACATGGCCTGTGTATACACGTTATGTGTCTTTAATGCACACGTTTCCACTACAGGCCACATGTCCAGTGGATACATGTTGCGCCGGCCGAAGTGGCGAAGCGGTTCTAGGCGCTACAGTCTGGAACCGCGCGACCACTGCGGTCGCAGGTTCGAATCCTGCCTCGTGCATGGATGTGTGTGATGTCCTTAGGTTAGTTAGGTTTAAGTAGTTCCAATTTCTAGGGGACTGATGACCTCAGAAGTTAAGTCCCATAGTGCTCAGATCCATTTGAAGCATTTTTGATACATGTTGCGTGTCTTCAATTTAGTGGTTTCCATTGCCTTCTGCATCATCATGCCATTGATCATTGCTGATTCTTCCGCCTTTAGGAGCAGTTTCCCACCCCAAGGGCAAGAGAGTGCCCTGAACGCTTGTACGATCTCCCGTCCTCTTTCACAAGGCTGTTGGCAGAATGAGGGTGACTTCTTATGCCGTAAGTCTTCGGCCACCAGCGCTGATTGTTAATCAAAATTTAAGTTGTGGCGGGTTTCGAACGCCGGACTGAGGGCGTTTCGATTAATAATCACAGATGCCACCCTCTTTTTAAATCCCATTGTGTTCGTTATAGCTCGTTGCACTTTTTTGGGGCAGAGATCCCATGACATCAATTCAAGTTCATCGCTAATTCCTTCACTCAATTTTTTTTGTTACAGAGGGTAGCTAACCCCCAGACCGAACACGCTGAGCTACCGTGCCGGTATAATATATGACCCTTGCAGGATTCGAACATGTGAATTCTTTCACTACAATCGAATGCTCTATCCGTTGCGCTACGAAATGCTTTACCCTAGACCTCGGGTGCCTTGTCGCTATATGGGAGCCCAAATCATCACCGAACCACCACGATGTTTCACTGTTGTGACGTAAATTCGACCAAAGATGGAAATAGTGTGAAACAAGAGTCATCCGCCCATATGGCTTTCCTGCATTGGTAGATAGTCCAAGTTTTATGGCTTGAGCAGCACGTTTTCCTGTTATAGGGATTTGCGTCAATCACGAGTGGCTTTGAATTCCAGCTCTCCCTGTAGTTTCCAGCTTACGAAGTTGTTTTGTTGTTGTTTTGGTGATGACAGGCTTCGCGTGCGCAACATGCAGTTCTGCAGTGGCTTTTTCTCGTCACAATCCTTCAGTGGCCGTCTGTCACGCTCCTTCTGCACACACTCATGATTGACGGATGATGAATTCCGTTTTCCTTCTGTGCGGTATAAATCTTCGATATGGTGCGTCTTTAAACTTCCGCTGCCTTTGTTAGAGATCCACACACCATTCGAGAGCCAACAATTTTCCCACGTTCGAACTTACTTAGCTTCGGCTTACTGTACTCAACTGCACAGAACGCCGTTCTGACCACGACTGACACTGGGAACATATTGAGGGCATTTCAGAGGTGCCCTTCGTGGTCCAATACAACAGCGCAACGTGCAGACTTGGCTAGTATCTGAATTTATGTTTAAGTATACCATTCTCACGGCGTTTCCATATTTTGTCTCACCTCTATATTTGCAGCCGTTGGGTGGCAATGCCTCGATATGAAATCAGAATATCGAAAAAGCTTGAATTTCTTAATTTATATATATATAAAAGACAGTCTTGTTAGTTACATTATTTATAACTCAAGAATGGCTGGACCGATTTGGCTGAAAATTGGTGGGGAGGTAGCTTAGAACCAGGAGACGGGCATAGGATACTTTTTATCCCGTTCAACCGCTGTAAAACGTGGTATAACAAGAACGCATCTGGCATGGAATAACAAAACACAAATGACAGATAAACGTCTATGGTTAAGTATCATTATACATCATTAATTAAAAATTTAAAGAAATAATTTGTATTTCCTTTGAATCATCATTAATAATGCCGCGACCAAGACGATCGAATATTTCTCGACAAAGCCGTAATGCAAGAAGGAGACAAAACATTGCGAATGAAAGGACTGAAGAAGAACAACAAATTGCCCGTGAAGAGTGCCGCGTTAGTATGGCTCGACTTCGTGCTTCTCAATCACAATAGCAAAGTGAGGCAGCCCGAGAATCGGCTCGGTAGGCAATGCGAAATCGTCGAGCGAACAACAGAGATCAACATGTAGATAATTTTCGACGCACAAGAAGATATTTATCACGTGATGGTTTGAATTGAGCACCGTTTAGATACGATTGACCATTAAGAAATCACAAGGCCAATCCTTGAAAGTTTGTGGTTTAAATCTGGAATATACATGTTTTTCACATCGTCAGTTATATGTGGCATGTTCACGGCCGGACGATGTGGCCAAGCGGTTGTAGGCGCTTCAGCCTGGAACCGCGCGATCGTAGCGCAGGTTCGAATCCTGCCTCGGGCATGGATGTATGTGATGTCCTTAGGTCAGTTAGATTTAAGTAGTTCTAAGTTCTAGGGGACTGATGACCTCAGATGTTAACTCCCATAGTTCTCAGAGCCATTTGGGCCATTTTGAGCATGTTCACGGGTCGGAAGACCACCTGCGTTGTTTGTTTTTGCGCCTGATAATAAAACAAAAAATGTCGTGTATCACAAGGTACTTAATTGAAGAGTGGAAGCTATCCACCAAAAATATAAAGAATAAACAATCATTAAAATACTTAATTTTTTATTTGTATTTCCTAATAAAAAATTGAACTTAACATCCAGAATCTGATTATTTATTGGCTTTAAGGCGGAACAGAGTTCGCCGGGTCAGCTAGTGGGAAATAAATATCTGGTTATGATATCTCATCGAAGACTGTAAAATATGCCGGAGAAAGACTGGAATCTAGAAATAGGAATTTTAGATTCACTAGAAAAATTTTTGTAGACTGACGTACCTAAGCACGATTCATAACGGAAAGTAAGAGCTGGCCTGTGAGTTTTATCTCAATAGTTGGCGATAGCAGAACGGTGAAAATCAATTGTCGTGGTTTCAGATCGAGCCGAGACACAGTTTAGATCTACATATGCATGTGTAACACCAAATGATGTGTGGCAGAGGGTACTTTGTGTGCCACTTTAACTTCTTCCCTTTCCTGTTCCAGTCACAACTGGTATGCGGGAAAAACGATTGTTGATAGGCTTCTGTGTTAGATAGAATCTTTCCTATTTTATTTTTAAGGTAATGGTCTTCTCGGAGCGTATGCACTCGGGATTTTAACAATAAATCACGGCGTGATGCACAACGCACTCCTTGTATCGACTTACCTGCAATTGGGTGAGTGTCTTCGTAAAGTTTTCGCGCTTACTGAACAAATTAGTGACGAAATGCACCATTCGTCTTTGGAATTTCTCTACTCCCTCTGTCGATTTTTTGTTGTATAAGTGGCAGACTGACGAGCAACGCTCAAGAGCGGTTGGGAAGTTACACATCAGCATGCACTCCAATGACGTGCGGAAGACTCTGTGTATCCGATTTTCTCGGAGTCCCAGGTCGTTATGGGGACAGAAGCTACTCAATTTCCTAGCGTGCTAAGGCGGACAGTAAGACAGGTGAGTGTCCTGGGAAGTCACGTTTAACGTTTCACCAGAGACTGCTGCAGCGACACAGATTCTTTACGCCGCTGAATACCACGAGGCACTATTTATACGCGCCAAAGTACTGTTATTAGTATCGCGCGGAATTATTTCGCAAATGGGGGCTTTAATCCGCGCGGCAGGGCGTAATCAAAGGTTTACTCTCGGCGGGGCGACGCGGAAGGCTGGCTGGAAGAACGCTGCCCGCTTAATTCGCGGGGATTATCGGATCGCCGAACAAAGGAAATTAGCAAACTGTTTGGCGACGGCCTCCTCTTTCCGCGAACAGAGGTGCAGGTGAGATTAGGTACGGATAAACACAACAAAAGGCTTCGCCGGTCAGTAATATTCAGAGCCACACTGCCGCAGTTATGAGCAAAAGAGGCGCTGCCTGAGCGAAAATCAGTTTCTTTAGAGGGATTTGAGTAAGATCCCATCTCCGAGCCTACCTGTTATTTTATCCTCAGTGGATAAAAAAAATCTGATCTTGCTCTCCAACGATCTCGTCGTTGACGGGGCGTTATGATGTAACAGGAAATGACGGAAAATGGTTCAGATCGTATTTCTCTGACGGAAAACAAGGGGCTTCAACAGGAAAGAATTGGGCATTAAGCATTCAACTGAGAACTAATTACAGATTGTATCCCACAAGGTTCCATCTTAGCGCCCAGATTTTTCTTGCAAAAATTAATGACCCTTCATTCTTGCGTTTCCAGATGCCAAATTCGTTTTCTTTGTAGATGGTCTAAACATTGCAACAAATACCTATTCAAGCATAATTTTAGCAGAATCTGTTTACAAAATTTTTATAGAAATTGCTAAATAATTTCTAGCCAAGTCTTTGTCACAAATCTTTGGAAAGAAACACCATGTGCAACTTAAAACTTGTAAGATGTTTCGTCTCATTACCTGCCTAAAATATGACGACAAGCAAAGAGAAGCAGATAGTGTTAAATTCTAGTTGTTATAACTTGGTTAGAAAATCGAGAGAAGCATACCAAAGAACTGATGATACACATAAATAGTTTTTTATTTGCAATACGGATGTCACATACAGGTGGTATCAAAATCAAATTGTTCGTAAATTTGTCTTCCTTTCATTCCATAATTCCATGCTTTTTTTTTGTGTAATAAATCAAGCCAGTTTAAAGTTTTCCGACTCCAAAAGACTGTAAAAGAACATCTCATTAATGAAATCTGTCATAAATAACACATCCCTTTTTCAAACAAGCAGCTCAGTTCTTGGAATCAATACTAGAAATAAAAATAACCTTCATAAAGTCACTTATTTCCTCTAGAAAGGTGACCACGATTCCGAAACACACAGTTTCAATAACTTGATTTAACAACTAATAACGCTCGGCTTAAGAAGAGCCTAAGGCATTGATTGGTGGTTAACTCCTACTCCACTGACGAATTTCTTAGTAGAACCGATTGACGTGTGGATATCGTCAATAATTTCAAGTAACATGGGTTATTGACATCTGATCTGCATATCCTCAGTGAGGCCATGCGATTGTTTGTTATTACCTCTCAAAGAAAATCATGTTTAAGACATTTTGACCCATATGATGTCTGTGGAATGGACGTTAAAGTTTCTTCTTTTTTTGTAAAAAAGTATTACGTATTCTCGTTTTATTACATGTTCTACATCCTTGAATATCCCCTCGCTATGGATCTATTGAATAAAAAGTATATCTAATCCAATCAAAAATGTAGTCTGCCTTCCGTCCTCCCCTCCCTCTATTTTAACTTGGGTGGGAAGTACTTTCACTTGTGGATACGCTAGTTCCGTTTGTTTTGTGTATTCTTGTTTCCAGGCCTTTGTGTCTTGTTAACAATTTTTGTCTCGTTCAGTACACTACAGTCTGGAACAGGCGTCGTCAAACTTTTTTGTTCGAAACTCAAAGCAGAGACTGAGAGGCCGCACCTGGGGCCACATGTATACCTATCATAATACTAATTAGTAACCTACATAAATTAGTAAGTTACGCGTTAATTTAATTACAAATAAGTGCCACATTTGAAGACGACCGTCTCTGTAATGCACATTCATGAATCCATGTTACTTCCGTTTCAAAAGTTATACCGTAGCAACTGATTGGTACGAGTCACGTGCGTCCTCGAGTTGTCAATGCTGGTTTCCCCTCCTCGCATGCTCCCAACCCCAGTGGCAGCGCTTCTTACTCCTCTGCCCCCCAAACGTAAGTTGCCATCTTCACTTAAGCTCACGGCCTATTCACCAGCACTAATTAAAATTAGGTACGTCTTAATATATTACTATCTCTGTATTTTTCATTGTTACTGAGCAGAAGAACTATATTTTTTATTGTTACTGAGCAGGAGAACTTCACTCTTAAGAAGCTCTTTCCTTCAGTTAACTTTTTGGATTCGGTCGTTAGTTACTAGATGCGTATTATTATAAAACACGGCTTAAAACCACGAGCCGCAAGAACATTCGATTCTAGCCGCATGTCAAGAATATGAAAAGAATTTCTTTACGAACGATTTCTGAAAATACATTAACGTAAAACACGTTACTCTTTCGTAGAGCTATGAACATAATTTATTAAGTTATATTCTAGACGGATAGGACAACGAGTTACAATTTTTTAAAGACACCATTATTGTTTTCCGTCAGAGAGCTGATGAACTATGTGGAAACCGATTTGGATAAAATTTCTCTTAGCCTTAGCAATGGAGCTACACTCCTGCAAATTGAAATAAGAACACCGTGAATTCATTGTCCCAGGAAGGGGAAACTTTATTGACACATTCTTGGGGTCAGATACAACACATGATCACACTGACAGAACCACAGGCACATAGACACAGGCAACAGAGCATGCACAATGTCGGCACTAGTACAGTGTATATCCACCTTTCGCAGCAATGCAGGCTGCTATTCTCCCATGGAGACGATCGAAGAGATGCTGGATGTAGTCCTGTGGAACGGCTTGCCATGCCATTTCCACCTGGCGCCTCAGTTGGACCAGCGTTCGTGCTGGACGTGCAGACCGCGTGAGACGACGCTTCATCCAGTCCCAAACATGCTCAATGAGGGACAGATCCGGAGATCTTGCTGGCCAGGGTAGTTGACTTACACCTTCTAGAGCACGTTGGGTGGCACGGGATACATGCGGACGTGCTTTGTCCTGTTGGAACAGCAAGTTCCCTTGCCGGTCTAGGAATGGTAGAACGATGGGTTCGATGACGGTTTGGATGTACCGAGCACTATTCAGTGTCCCCTCGACGATCACCAGTGGTGTACGGCCAGTGTAGGAGATAGCTCCCCACACCATGATGCCGGGTGTTGGCCCTGTGTGCCTCGGTCGTATGCAGTCCTGATTGTGGCGCTCACCTGCACGGCGCCAAACACGCATACGACCATCATTGGCACCAAGGCAGAAGCGACTCTCATCGCTGAAGACGACACGTCTCCATTCGTCCCTCCATTCACGCCTGTCGCGACACCACTGGAGGCGGGCTGCACGATGTTGGGGTGTGAGCGGAAGACGGCCTAACGGTGTGCGGGACCGTAGCCCAGCTTCATGGAGACGGTTGCGAATGGTCCTCGCCGATACCCCAGGACCAACAGTGTCCCTAATTTGCTGGGAAGTGGCGGTGCGGTCCCCTACGGCACTGCGTAGGATCCTACGGTCTTGGCGTGCATCCGTGCGTCGCTGCGGTCCGGTCCCAGGTCGACGGGCACGTGCACCTTCCGCCGACCACTGGCGACAACATCGATGTACTGTGGAGACCTCACGCCCCACGTGTTGAGCAATTCGGCGGTACGTCCACCCGGCCTCCCGCATGCCCACTATACGCCCTCGCTCAAAGTCCGTCAACTGCACATACGGTTCACGTCCACGCTGTCGCGGCATGCTACCAGTGTTAAAGACTGCGATGGAGCTCCGTATGCCACGGCAAACTGGCTGACACTGACGGCGGCGGTGCACAAATGCTGCGCAGCTAGCGCCATTCGACGGCCAACACCGCGGTTCCTGGTGTGTCCGCTGTGCCGTGCGTGTGATCATTGCTTGTACAGCCCTCTCGCAGTGTCCGGAGCAAGTATGGTGGGTCTGACACACCGGTGTCAATGTGTTCTTGTTTCCATTTCCAGGAGTGTAGAAACGCTCAAGGTTTTAGGAGTGGATGCAAAAAGTTGCTCGTAAAGTTGCTGTTGGCAAAAAGCGGCAACTTCCTCGATGGGCTGTTTGAAGCCATCTGTTGTCGTGGTTTCGGTAGAGAGTGACGTTTCCTACAATTACCTATCTAAATAAACTCTCCTCACACTTCCTGCTTCGCACGTTACAGAGAAAAGCACCTTATCTTGAACACCTGCGTACACGGAGTATTAAACAATTTCTATCACAGGTTTCTAGTGTTGTAAAAGAGACCTTAGATAAACTTTTGATACGGAACTGATGTCCAGAAATTTACCGTTTCGATTATTATTATTATTATTATCATCGTATGCATCAATACGCATTTAGAAAAACAAAGAAATATATATAAAAATGAACATGTGAAATTATATACAGTACACAAGTTTTAAAACGGCTCAGAGTACACTCAGATATTGATGGACTCGATCCAGCGGAATGCCTCGTGGGGTGGACATTCAATCACAATGTGGCTCATTTTTTGGGTGTCACCACAGTCACACACACTGTCACTTGAAAAGCTCTACTTGTGCATATTGTATTTGCACCTATCCTCTCCAGTCCGATATCTGTTTAACTGCACCCACACCTCCCTTAGTTGGTGGAAGCCAGGAATTGGAACTGTTGGATTGTCTACAAGTTCGTGGTTTCGGGTTCTTGTAGCTTGCCACTCACGTTTCCACTTTGCGTTGTGGTCGAATCCTGTGGATGGCATTTGGACTCCCATTTCATATGCTAGTCTTCTTGATTTGAGGCGTTTCCTGGGCAGTGATAGCAAATCGTCATGAAGAGGGGTCGAGTTGTTTTCAGAAACTTGCTGATAGAGTTTGTAAAGAGCAGCCTTTCGACGGAGGTCTGGTGGACAGATGCTTGAAAGCACTGGTAGCCAGCAAGTAGGTGTAGACCGGACTGCACCACTAATTACTCTCATAACTGAGTTTAGTTGGACCTCTACTTTCACTACGTGTGCGCTTTGGAGCCAAAGTGGTGCTCAGTATTCTGCTGCAGAGTATACCAGTACAACGGACGCTCCTGATGTGGTTGCTCCCCATGTACTGTCTGCCAGCTTTCTCACAAGGTTCACTCGTGTTTGTATCTTCTTGGACAAGTTGGAAAGGTGTTTTTTGTATGTTAAAGGTCTGTCCAGAGTGACTCCCAGGTATTTTGGGCTTTCGTTATATCTGACTGTGCCAAGAGGGCCGAACTGTGGACTGATCTTTGCTGATGAAAGGCGATTGGAGAGGTGGAACAGGTTTACCTCGGTTTTAGAAACATTTGGACTCTGTCGCCATGTCTCAAAATACTCATAAAGTTTAGTAAGACTGTTCGTTAAGTGTTCTTCACATACAGAAAAGTCTTCACGCTTATGGGAAATTGCCAGGTCATCTGCATATTGAAATTTTCGGCAGGTCAAATTCGGCAGGTCAGCTGTGTAGAGGTTGAATAACACTGGAGCAAGAATAGAGCCCTGAGGTAATCCGTCATTGAGAACGTCATGCAGGACCTTTCTGATGATAGCTCCGCTGCTGCTCTCCGAAGGGTCCATAATTGACAGGCAGAGATCAGGTGTGCTCTCTGTACCCCATCTTCCAGACCTGAATATGCCTTTTCCTTTTGCATCATAATTTAGCTTCAAGTTGTCTGCTTACATCCATTCTGCCCGACTTCTACCATTTTCATCCTCTTCGGCATAGCCCCACTCATAACTATGGCTGTTAAAATCGCCTACATATATTGCAGGATGTTCTAGCACTGGGAGTTTTTTGCGTCATGTGCTATTCGGTGGTTTGTAGATGTTTGCTATTTTTATATTTCCGATCTGAATCACGGCTACCATAACCTTTTCTTTGTCTGCTTTCTCCTCGAGAATAACTGAGACATCTTTTAAGTTGTTGCGGACAAAGCTGGCAACTCCATATTGGGGGTGGTTAATTCGCGACACTAATTTATAGCCTGGGATGCGCCGTTTCGAAAAATTACTTTCAAATCTCCCGCTCAACGGTACGGACATAATCGTTATCAGTCCCTGTTCTAATTGGTACGTTCACAAATGGGGGAGCTGGCTGCAGTGCTCCACAGACGCGCGACACTCTCTACTTTAAAGAGAACATCTTTCGCCACGTAGAGGAGAACGCAACGACGGTATCGCAAACCGGGTATACTTTGACCGACTGTCAGATTCAAATATGATGATGATGAGTGTTTTTTAACTTCCACCATATTTATGTTGGCGAACGTAGGAGCCTGTATGAAAGGACTACATATTATTTTCTAAAATGCAGAGAAAGTAATGAAAAAAAGTCGTTGGTGAAAGTTAGCATGGATCTGGAGATACATTTACCGGCCTGTACTTCCACCACAACTGTCAGCTGCCATTCCATTTGTGGTCAGTATTTCATAAACGCAACGAAATTTTGACTATCCACATATAAATACATTGATCTAAAGTTTTCTAAAGTGCTTTATTAAGCCTCTTAAAAGAAAAAAAGTCCTAGTACGGTGCATAAATCAGTGTGGGCTATTATAAAAATTATGAATATCGTGAAAGGTACTAAAATGGAATAGCACACAAATAGCTCCAATTTCATCCACCTTAGACCTAAATCATCGATTCAAAACATCCTTACGTCATGAATGCTTCCTTGTTCGTGGAGCAGTATTTTTGTTTCTTGTTCCCAAGTTGCTGAGACGGATGCATGGCCAATAGGTGAAGCAAAGATGTTTGACAAATCATCAGCAGACATCAGATATTGTTGCGCTACGCCCTACCCTGGAGCACTAAATGCCTTACGATAACGTAGGAAAACGATTTCATTGGGGAAAAGGTGCCGTCATCGTAGTGATCACGCACTATGAAATACAAACTATTCAGAGTGCAAGAGTGTTTTTTCGGGAAGCTGACGAGGCGGAAGAAGTTAGACAGGGCCTCCAAAGGGTGAAGCTGGGCAATACTACAGCTCTGGCTAGGCTCCTTCAGGAGCGCACTGAACAAAAAGAGAACGGATGAAGTCTCGCCATCCAATGGTAGCACCCGGCTGCTAAGGCCTGTTGTCTCTTCCGGGGTTTGGGGTGCTGATGTTGGAGAAGCAGCGATGGGAACAACCGAATGAAAACAATCGACCCATTCGGTTGTAGTTATACGTATCAGTTGAATTATTCATTCATTGATTTGCGTGAAACTAGTCTGTAGGAGCAATAATAACAAATGCAAACTATCACTTTAATTCGTTACAAAAAGTACATTATTTTATATTTTATTAGTGCCTTCTAAGATGAAGAAGTGCGAGCAGGCACACGGTATTTATGTGCTGTAAATTTTCTCCAGGGTGTCTGTATTCTACAGTAGACTTTTGGAAACATTTAGCTCAAGTTTCACAATAATTCACTAATAAGTCACTAACATTGCTTATGTAGTTTTTACGACCAACTGTGTCTTGTCATTGCTCCATACATTACTCATTTGGGAGAATACCCTTTCAGTAACAGCATACTGATAAAGGTGAAATGAACATGCAATTCGTGGTAAATCGTTTCATAATTGTTTAATCCGGGACAAATATGTGTCCCGAACTACTATTGAAGAAAGAGCTAGAAAAATGTTGACTGTTACAAAAAAAGCAGTGACGCGGGGATGGACGGTTGACTTACATGCGTGCGCCCTGTGTAGCACACAGCGATAGTCTAGTTCCACGCCGTCCTAGGATGTCCTCCTCAAAGCATGCTATTGCTGCTCTGATGCGAGCTCACGGTTCGTGCAAGTCCCGTCCGTACAAAAACATGTAATGCGGTTCCGCAGGACCTGGTTGGCAGATATGGTCTGTACAAACCATTCCACACACTGTGCCAGCAGCTAGAAGGTGGTCACTCAATAACTAACACGGGAAAATAAGAAAAAAATAGCTTTAGATGTGTGTGAACATTATTCCACAAACCGGACCTTTCTAAAATAAAAAGAAGAAACTATCTATAGTTGGGTCCTCCTTTAATGAATTTTAACTAAGGTTTATTACAATCTGTGTCCAGTCAATCGAACTTTCACAGGCACTGAAAAATGTCCAGGTTTACCCCGGACGGTTGCATAAAAATCGCTCTGTACACCCTTAAAACTAGGACCAATCTGGAGAAATCCGGGTGTATTGGAGCACTAGTTGTGGCTCCAAAGGTGAGCTCAATGGTTCCCTTAAGGATATATGAAGAAGAAAGGAATCTTGCCTCGTTTTAGCGAGAATTTGCTTTAAGTTGTATAGGCAATGTGTGACGATGTTGACAAATGCAAAATCATTTAAATATTCAGCCATTTATTTGTGTGGAAGGTAAATATTTTGCACAAAAAACTACGTCACCAGCTACACATGTACGCCCCCCGTTTTCAGTTTCACAGATAGTGTCATGGCTATTAAATATTCACAAGCAGAAATATGGCATTAGGAATCTGTATGGGGCTAGAAGAGATTATTTAATATTTATTAGTCCTTTTTAAAACCATGATATATTTAAAGGTTTTTCTATTTAAATAGTTATTTTCTGCTTTTTAGTCTTTTCAGTTGATCTCAAACATTTTGATGAGATTACAACAGGATATGTGGCAGACTTCAGGTTTATTTCAGTTTCTTTCCAAATGAGTCAACCAATATATTGCTCCCTCATAGGAATATCTCGCGAGAAGACTGCGAATGTGAAAACCAGGGCGAGTCGAGCTGGCAGGGAAACTTAGAAGAAATTTCGCGACTGGAGCAGGAAAAGAGGAAAACAGCAGTGGTACACCAAGCCTCCGCCACACACCAGCAAAGAAAGCGAGTTAACATTGCGTTGTCACCCAGTTCTGAGCTAAGTTTTCTGAGCTAAGTTCAAAGTTTCAAGACTATAGCTTATCGGGAAGTCAGTTTAAAATCAGTTGCAAAATTCGTACCAAACGGACAGACCGACCGAAAAATAACGTACCTTTCACCACACACGAGACTCGAAAGTGAATTGCAGTGTCATCCAGTTCTTACACCACGCACCTACCTCCCGCCACACACCAGAAAAGAAAACTAGTTAATATCGCATTGTCATCCAGTTCTGAGTTAAGTTGAAAGTTTCAGTTCTTAAGCTTATCGGTAATTTAGTTTGACGTCAATTTCAAAATTTCTATCGAACAGAGACAGACAGAGAGAAAAACAAAGCACCCTCCGCCAGACACCAGACTTAAAAGCGAGTTAATATAAGTATCATCCAGTTCTGAATTACGTTGAATGTTTCAAGTCTCTAGCTTATCGGCTATCTAGTTTAAAATCAATTGCAAAATTTGTACCGAGAAAAGCAGACAAGAAACCGATCTTATAATAAATTGTCAAAAAGTGAGTGTTGATTTATATACACACAAGTTTACAATGCAGCACGACATATTAAACTTTTAAAACCAATCAAAAATCTAAATTTATGCAGAAGAACGAAAATTGGTACCTGAGTAGGTAAATACATACATTTTGAATGTACTTCATTTTTAGAAATGTACTTTTTATTCACATCTCCTTGAAATATGATACTCTTATTTGTCTCTAAAAGAGTTGTCAGTCCTAGTCACATTTGATGTATAACTGAAAATGCTGAAAAAGTAAATAAATAAAATCACTTTAGCCCGGTGAGTGACTGAAAACATCATATAACGAACGGCTGAAACAACGAAAACTTGCTTGAGTCGGTTGTCTCGCATTGAGTGAAACCACTCAAACCCAATGAGCGAGTGAAAACATTCACATAACGGCCGCAACCGACGGAGACTTGTTCCAGTCGGTGGAGTCACACTGAATGGAAATACTCAAACACGTTGAGTGAGTGAAAACATTCATATAGCTGATGTGGCCGCTGAGACTAGTTTCATTCGATTGTTTCACTCGACTGTAAAAAAAAAAAAAAAAACGGCCGAACGAAAAAACAATCGACTGACCAATCGATTGTTAAAAACAGTCGGTCGTCCCATCACTATGGAGAAGTACCGGCCATCACACACTCACGAATACCACCACCCCACTTCAGGCCTCAATCTCAGATGTACTCAGATGTTCTCAGGTGCTCGCCGATATTCTCGGTACACTACCGCATCGAAGCGTGTACGTGATCCCGACACTGCCAGCGGACGCTGACATTGAGGTGGAGACTACTGCAGTGATAAATGAAGTATATCACGTGTAGACGACTTAGCACCTTCACAGTTTGTGTCTCCTTCTGTGTGACTACCTCCTGCCGGCGGTCACCGCTTTAGTGGGGCGCCTGTTCGAACCCGGGTTGGGGAGTGGCTCTCTCTTATGCTGTGTACCGGTTCCAGTTACCGCCACCACCCTCAATCAACCTCCCAGCGAAGGAGGTCTCGCATAGCTGGCTCCTCTGCCAGAGTAGAGCTCCCATTCATGGTTACTACCGTGCGGTTAAAGGCGCTGCAGTCTGGAACCGCAAGACCGCTACGGTCGCAGGTTCGAATCCTGCCTCGGGCATGGATGTTTGTGATGTCCTTAGGTTAGTTAGGTTTAACTAGTTCTAAGTTCTAGGGGACTAATGACCTCAGCAGTTGAGTCCCATAGTGCTCAGAGCCATTTGAACCATTTGAACCATGGCTACTACAATATCAACAGACAATTCATCACAACCAGGAACAGCGCCCGTTTTCAAAGCATCAACGGTATACTTGACTTCCGAACAAAGTATGTCAGGAGCTTTCGATGCGTTGTGGACGACAGGCAGCATTGCAGTTAGACTTTTTTTGCGTACAGGTGACCGTAAAAAATTCTGATGAAATTTCAAATTTCCACTTCATTGGTAAGCCACCATTGTCTCCATCCAGTGCAATAATCCGCTTCTTACCAATCATGAGCTTTCGTTTAGCGGTATTCAAGCTTGTTTTTTCTCTAAATTAGGTGTTAGAATGGCCTCGTTGCTTTCCTGTAAATCAGCCTTCATTTCTTTTCTCATGGTTTTCCGCAGTTTGAATACCCGCGACCAGACTGAATTTCATTTTAAGCAAATTTCTAGTTTCATCCGTAAATTTTCTAAGCTTATCTTTATTCTTACGTGAACCACCTACCTCTTGTGAACTTGCAACATTTGTTTCTCGCAGATCTTCTTTTGCCGAATCTTGAAATATCAGCTATAGGAATTGGTGGAAGCTTTCTTTGTTTTCTTTAAGTTTTATGAAATTAGTAATATTCCTCTTTAGTCTCAGAAACTGTAACATTTATTTCACTGGATTTATCGCAGTCATTGCTCTTACTATTTGATGGTCACTGCCGGTGTTGAAGTTGTTCAAAACGGAGACATATTTAACAATATGAGGAGAATTGTAAAGTCAGTCACAGTTTTAACATTGAAATCTATGTCCATTTCCGGTCAGGATTTCTCAAAAAACGTGTGCTTCAAAGGCATTTCAGTAAATTCTGCACAAAGGTCACAAAGAGTTTACATAATCTGCAACACAATTAGATAGTTAACCATTATTATTAAGTGAAACCCAAGTTGTACTTAGCTGATATTAGTGACAATTTCCTGCAGACGCATTTGAATTCGTCGAGGTTAGGTGCAAGTCATCTCACATGCATCTGCAGGAATTCGCCAAAGATTGCCATGAAGAACAGTTACGTGGAAGATGCCTTCCACTTGATGAAGATGAGGGCTGACCATCGAAAAGCGTTGTGGATGAAGTAAAAATATGACTATCGATGTACGGAGAGGCACCATTGTACGACATAACATTACATTACCACACTGTACGGAAGCCTTTGATGTTTGCGATCTAGATTAATACTTTCCTTAAATTTGGCACACACACGAATTTGAAACCGGCAAACACGCAGTTTTTGTTTCTTTTCATGTGTAAATCTGTCACAGTTTGTCTGCTGGACGCCAGAACAAAAGAAGCGATCTGCGCCAGCTACGTGGCTCTCTCGAGCTGCCTGCAGGTGCTGGGCACTGTGCACAAATTAAACGCGAAATGGAAGGAAAACATTTAAATAGTAGCAATCACCAACGCGCGCGAGTGCGGCAGCTACACGGCGAAAAAGAGCCGGCCACGAACACACGTTTGCTTTAAACCCGCGCCAAGCGAATGCAATTTACATTTGGTTGCGCGAAACAGAATACGTGAACAGATGAAAAACGCAACTCCACCATACTGGCCTGCATGTACGCTTCAATACTGGCGTTATGTGTGTATAATACTCGATGTATGAAAGAGTGCTGCATATGATTACATGGCCATCTGATATTAAAATGACGTGGTCATGCTCATTTAAAGTTATTTCTCTTGAAAAACATACGACAAGGCTTCCACATCAAATAAAGCTCCTCCAAGGTCTTTTAGTTAGGTGTAAATGATAGCAGACACTAACCCAGATCGCGTAATAGCGTAGTTGGACGAAATGAGTGGAACATCGTAAATAACCAAGTGCAACCTATTGTATTAGAGGTAGCGACTACACACTATATGGATTAAATATTTTAACTACCTTAACTACACGTTACATTTTGTTTTATGATACGTTTTGGTCCCATCTCATGCAAGTGACACATTATGCCATACAGTATTTGAAATGTTTTATGTGCCTGACACAAAGGCATACATATCTCCTGATGCAGCCTGTGCGATTGAATAACGCCATGCATGTTCTTTCATTTCTATATGTTTACTGCTTCTGTGTAGCATCTATATTCTAGGCGTTTTGATTTTATCACAATGATTTTAATACCTATAGCTATCTACAGCTCTTGAATTCTGCTAAGGTTTGAATACCATGCTGGTCACACGCACATGTAGGAACGGTTCAGTCTAATACAATACATGATCACTTTTCAAAAAAAGTATAGATATTCTGATGCTGTACACTGTACAGTATGGCAAATATGTTACGCCAACACCTTCCTGGCAGACTTCACAATCTGTGGGCAGATGGGCCAGCATGCTGCCTGCATAATGGGTAGAAAACAGCTGAGCCAGCAAGGCATAAGCCTCTGCTCCATCACTATAGCGAGTGGACTACCACATTGCCGGACCCTGAAGCCTGGGCTCTGTGTGTGGCGATAAGTGTCTCCTTTCCTTAATAACACTGGGAAGATGGTTCAAATGGCTAAGCATTATGGGACAACATCTGAGGTCATCAGTCCCCTAGACTTAGAACTACATAAACCTAACTAACCTAAGGACATCACACACATCCATGCCCAAGGCAGGATTCGAACCGGCGACCACAGCAGCAGCGCGGTTGAAGCGCCTAGAACCGCTCGGCCACAGCGGCCGGCCAGTGGGAAGAGCCCGTATAAATAACGGATACTCCGGCCATGCAGTATCCGTCGTCGACCATTGCTTCCACCGGGAACTACTTCACACCAGCAGTCAACCCAATGTGGGTCATCCATTCTCATCTGCAACTAGCTGTCTATGGGCTGTACTTACAAGGGAACCTCCCCATCGCACCCCCCTCAGATTTAGTTGTAAGTTGGCACAGTGGATAGGCCTTGAAAAACTGAACACAGATCAATCGAGAAAACAGGAAGAAGTTGTGTGGAACTATGAAAAAAATAATCAAAATATACAAACTGAGTAATCCATGCGCAAGATAGGCAAGATCAAGGATAGTGTGAGTAGACGAGCGCCGTGGTCTCGTGGTTAGCGCAAGCAGCTGCGGAACGTGGGGTCCTTGGTTCAAGTCTTCCCTCGAGTAAAGTTTTATTTTCGCAAAGTTATGATCTGTCCGTTCGTTCATTGACGTCTCTGTTCACTGTAATAAGTTTAGTGTCTGTGGTTTGCGACCGCACCGCAAAACCGTGCGATTAGTAGACGAAAGGACCTGCCTCTCCAATGGGAACCGAAAACATTTGATCGCAAGGTCATAGGTCAACCGATTCCTCCACAGGAAAACACGTCTGATATATTCTATACGACACTGGTGACGGCATGTGCGTCACATGACAGGAATATGTTGTCGACCCACCTAACTTGTACACTTGGCGAATGGGTAAAAAGATTCTTCTACCTTGGCAGATTTAGGTTTTCTTGTGGATGTGCTAATCACTCCCAAAAAAGTGATGAAAACATAAGACTTTGTCACATAAACTAAAAATAAAAAATTGAAATTTTCACTTCAGGGAAGACTTGAACCAAGGTCCCTTCACTTCGCAGCTGCGCACGCTAACCCTGAGACCACGACGCTCCTTGGTTATACGTCCTTTATGTTGCATATCTTACGTATGGACTATTCAGTTTGTATATTTTGCTTATTTTTTCATAGTTCCACACAACTTCTTCCTGTTTTCTAGATTGATCTGTGTTCAGTTTTTCAAGGCCCATTCACTGTGCCAACTTATAACTAAATCTGAGGGAGGTGCGATGGGGTGGTTCCCTTGTTAGAACTGGTACCACTAAGGCCTGAACTGGTGCCTTCCAGCAAGAATCTGTTGCTGGCCAACATCAATCAAGCAGTGGGTACCTCCAAGGGGTCTTTGGTTTGCAGACAGCACTGATTTGTCATTGCACCTAATCCACTGCGAGCTGCCAAATGGCTGCTACATTCATGCCAGATAGCATGGACGATCCCTCTGCAAAACTACTGCTGCTGAGCGCCTGATGTCTGCAGGTCTGACGTAGTTGCACACCTGCTGAGCTACTGATGCTGATTTTTAACTAAAGCTGCTTTCTGGCCTGGCAACATTGTACTCGTGGCCATGTCACACAGCCGCGTACAGAGCTCGTCAAACACCGTTGCCCAATATCAATGAGCTGTGTTGCGGCTCGCTTTGGTGCCAGGTTGGCATCGTGTAATAGGGATGGTGGCGTCTTCTTTTCTTCTTGTGTTTACTGGCGCCACTATGTTTGCTAGCGTTGTCTGTCCATGAGTGGTAGCAGCAGCAGTTATCGATATCTAATATGATAGTACTATCTTTGGAGGGACGTCAAGTGTTTTCCGGGTCGGGGTGTGTCAGCGAGTTCGGTTGGGACGGAGCAGCAGTGATGCCCGGCAGCGCGAAGATATGCCGGGACTGCTGGCGGCACGCCGGCACTGCAGGATCTAGGGGCTGTAGTTGAGAGGGCCGCAACCTCGTTGTCCACCGGACCCAGGAGGTTTGAGTTGAGTGAACATTAACCCAGTACTGAAACCTCCACCGTTTTGAGATCACGGCTTTTGTTCACGCATTGCTGCTTGCAGGGTAGCTGAGACAAAGAGCAACGAGTAGAGTGTTTGGAGTTGGCGAAATTAATTAGCTGTCCTCCATTTCTAATTATTAATAACTGAATTCCTTATGTTATTATTGGTGAAGTTCAACCAGCGGTATTTTCCTGCCTAGTGGCCGCTAACGCCCCAGTTACCTGCCCTGAAGGTTAGCGTATTTTCGCGACAGTGTACCTTTTCTCGCCATGCCGCTGCTGTCCGGTAAGGCATGTGGTTCGACAGCCTCCTTGATTGTGGTTCGGATATTTTGTTTCTTTCGGACTACATTGGTCGTAGTGGTTCCTTCTGCTTCTGGATGTTCTAAACACCGGATTCTGAAGACGCAGCGCTGTCCGCCTGTTCCGCCTTGCCTAGGTTATTCCATCACTGTATTGGTTATCAGATGTTAAGTAGATTTTGCAAGAGTGTTGGTCTGTATTTAAACTGTCAGTAGTTTGAGTTGCCATCCGGTTAAGTGAATACAACTCTTGGCTGCCTGTCTCATAGTTTACAAAGTTGAGCGACTTTCCCAAGTCGATCCTTGAAGAACTGTCTGAGGCCACTTCTCTCCTGATTTGGTCAGATTGTGATGACTGTCTTTTAAAAAAAATTAATTTTGAATTTTTACTGTTTGGGCCTTCAGCCGACAAAGAGTTTGAATTTCTTGTTAGTAAGGCCTTCAGCCATGAGTGTAAGTTGTCTTAAGAAATTTTAATTGGACAAAATATCTTAACACTGAAATATTGATGATTGTTCTTGAAATATCTCTCGAAGAAGTTTAGCTTCGCGGGATTAGCCGAGTGATCTAAGGTGCTGCAGTCATGGACTGTGCGGCTGGTCCCGGTGGAGGTTCGAGTCCTCCCTCGTGCATGGGTGTGTGTGGTTGTCCTTAGGATAATTTAGGTTAAGCAGTGTGTAAGCTTAGGGAGTGATGACCGTAATAGTTAAGTCCCATACGATTTCACACACATTTGAACATTTTTTGAAGAAGTTTAATTGCTTCTCAAAAATTTGCTATCCAGGCCTTCAGCCGTCAAATTGTTTTTGAGTTATTACTATTGGGGCCTTCAGCCAACAAATAATTTGAATTTCTGGTCAATAAGGCCTTCAGCTGTGAGTGAAACTTGCTTAAGAATTTTTTTAATTAGTCATTGTGTCTAAACAGTCAAATTTAATTATTGTCAACTTTATTTGCAATTGTTTCCAAACAATGAGTATATGATTTTTTTAAAAAAACTGAGCAACCGACGGTAACTGATTACGGCCTCGTCCACATCGAATCGTGCCTTTCCCTAAGTACCAGGTTTCAATCATCACACGCCACTAAGATACCCTCTGCTTCGGCTGTATGAAATCTGCTGAATAAATATGTTGCTGTTATCACTGCATTCACGACTTTATCACGTCAGAGCGACTGGTTCTTCGCGCCTACTGCCCAGTCAACTATCCTGACCCACAATAAATGAATAGTTGATACATTTATGGATCAAGTTGATACCCATTTGATGCATATTCATACAACTTACGTGTGCACCCAACATCAAAAAGTTACATACAGTATTTGGCACACACTGTGGACGCACACTGATAGGGGAGTAAACTCAGTGCTACCCGTCCTAGAGTATTGTTTAAATGAGTGGGATAAAATTAACAGCACTTGCTAGGTACTATTACAGAATTTGGACTTCCAAGGGAGTAGCGCAAACTGGGCTTCGTTTCCTAGTGCTAGTACTCAGTACGGTAATAACAATTGTCTTATTCACTTCATCTGGCATTGGTAATGATTCTAATTATTGTAGGCTTTAATCTGAATAATCTAAATTGTTTGACGCATGTATCACGTTCATATATCATCAAAATCAAAATTAATCTGAATAGCGACTATGGAAGTCCGTCGTTCCAGATAAGAACATGAAACTGCAAATCAAATTTACTTTGGACAGCCTTATTCAGATTTTAATCCTTTTCCTTTTCTTAAATAATTCAGTGACGACGATAAGTAAATATATAGTTAGTAGGAATTATCTATGGCGTCATTTTGTAACCTCAGAGTGCATTTAGCTATATCGCAAATATATCCAAATTCCACTCCTACTTCTCTCCAAGAGACTACTGCCGCTCTCAGTAGTTGTCTCACCATTAGGCGTGCACTGGGCTATTGCATTTGAATTGAAATATTTCTTAACGTACGTATATTAACTGATGAAGTAATTCTTAAGCAAAATATGTGTATTAACAGGTGAAGTAATGCTTAAGCAAAATCCATCACAGAAATGAGTTTTTACCGAAATGAACTCTAATGTAGTAGTGAGACTCATAAAATGGTTGCTACTACTTATCTAATAGACAGCGTGTAGGACGAAAATGACAACAGACATGTGTAAATCATGCGTACAAGCGTATCTGGAGACTAACTCGACCGACAGTCAAACATAAGGAAAGCGGTAAAAATGACTCGGAATAAAATTATGTCTTATACAGATGTATACCAGTCAGACGATCGGGATAGGATGAACGTATACAAAAAAGCCAGAAAGAATGGACTCAGTTTTGTTTTATCGATGTGAGATTGTCACGGAGGTGCTCACAATCTGAACTGTCAGACGCTTGAAGACGCCAACTACCCCGTGAAAGCTTACTAACAAAGTTTGGAGAAACGGAATTAAGTGAGGACTAGACTGCAGTCCCCGACGTATCGCTCCCCTACGGAGTACGATAACAAGAGCAGCCTGGTCAAATTTTATATCCATGTGTATCCATAGTTACGATGTCGAATATCACTTCTGATTTGCCTTGCCGTAACTCAACAATGAGTTGGTGCACTAGACACCTTATTTTTTCGCCATTTCAGCATCTGTAGAACAACAAATCCGGGTAATGACGTAAACACATTATCTGTGAAGTAATGAAATGTAAGGTCAGCCGTAATGTTAACATGTCTTCAATTTCGTATAGTAATTAGGGAACAGTTATTAATACCACTTTTTCATCTTATTTATGTTACTGGAAAACGGAGTTAGCAACACTATCTCATATGTAACCGGCGCTGCAGCACGCCTCTAGTCTGCACCTGTAACAGCTATGTTGTTCCCAGAAAGACCTACAGTGTGAGGTCCGACCAGCCCCGACATTGATCGACACAGAAAGGTAGCGGTTAGTCAACCAGGCAACGAATGCTTCAGCCAAGAACTAGTGTAAGTTCCCAAATAGTATAAATACTTGTTTTGTTTGGTGTTTACGGAGAGAGAGAGAATGTGTACATGGTGGAGTGATAGTAGTGTCCTCAATGACTTTCTTTCACCACGGCGACCAACAAACTGTTTAGCAGCAATACGCAACTGACTGACCCCAGTCGACATCAAGACGCAGCAAAACAGCGCGCCAAGACGTGGAACGAAGCAAGCAGCAAACGGAGGCACGTGGCAACTCGCTACGCGGAGTCGGCTTTCCAGGAACACCTACGCACAACAAATCTCCAGCTGCGAATATCATCAACGGGCAAGGATCGTGAGTGTGGACGTCAAAAGACCTCCCACGGGTGAAACAGAAATATCCTTTGTGACATTCTAATTTATACCTTTTTTTATTTATCTGTTTCACACAGATTTTCTGTCATTACTGTGTCACAACATCTTGTAAGCTTCCTAACTAGTCTTGTAGAATAAAAGATGTTTGAAACAGTTATTAAATAATTTAACGTAACATTGGAAAATCTACTTTTACTTCACTTCCCATTTATTGTTACCAAACACACTCAAGACGCTCAGCTTGCAGGTAGTATCTTCGTCGGACAGCATATGGTCAACAGCTCACGTAGACTCTAAGTAGCCTAGTGAAAAGTAACAAGCGGCGTTTCACAGCCCAATAAGTAGATGATTAACATACTTTTACTGTCGATAGTATTACGTACCTGTTGTCCAAAAAGTGTTTCGAGTCTCTTTACCCCATTATCAAGTTCTTAAAATTAATGTGACGTCAGGCTGAATCAGAAATAATAAGCGGTTCATGTTTGCTACTTGTTTATTATATTTGCGTAGCGCCGTATTCATTTTAAGAAGTTGATTATGCATGTTTTCTGTTTCCGTATTGTATTTCAATGTGTGCAATGGCATATTAATTTTAAGAACTTGATAATGGGAAATGTAATCCCGAGACATGCTGTATTAAATAAATTACATGTTTCGGACCACTAGTGTGTAATAATATCCTTACAGATGTCGTGATAGCAGTTGTACAACGGCTTCGCAAACGATAACGTACTGTGAGTATAATAATCTATGTAGCTAATCATTTTGAATAGCGAACGACTGTATGAGTATTCTGACTGTGTAGATGTTTACACAGTGACTACTGGATACAGGCTAGCTACGAACTGATTAACCTAGTAACTTCACTCTTCGAATGCTAGCTTCCGAATAATTCTAGCTGTGTGTGAAACACGCATGAGACAGATATTCCAAAATTTTAAAAGTAAAACCTATTACGATTAAATATAAACATTTGTTTGGACTGTTTAGTTTAACTGGTGTATGGATATCTTTAAATGATCTAATAAATGACAGTTCTGTTTTATATGGTGGAAGTTTGGGCGCGCACTTGGATGTTCAAAAGCCCGTCAAGAATTTTATGCCAAGTTAAATTTTCTGGTTGAAATATTTCACAAACTATCATGTTATTCTAGTAAAGTCATACATGTGAGGAATCAGAAAAACTAGAGCTACAAAGCTAACAATGAATTTTGGACCGGATTCGAACATTCTAGAAGTCGACAGTTTTCAACAGGAACAACTTTTGCATCCCACGATTTTCAGAAAAGGTAATACGTTGTTTAGATAGATGCGAATGACGTCTTTTAAACAAGGCATGACAATCTTAAAACAGAGAATTTATAGCAGGGTCGAATTCCAAAGCGCACGCGGTTTTCGTGAACTGAAAATTTAGAATTTTCTTCTTACGCTTCTTTTCTCATCATGGTCTAGGCCACACTCTAATAAATATTTGGACGGACATAGGCTCAATATCTTTTAACGTGTATAACATGTAGATATATAGAAAATATATATAAAGGAGAAAAATTATCAGTAAAGGCTTCAAAAATTATTGACAGATATCGGCTGCATATATTTTTAAATATGCATAATATGTAATAGGCGAATGTTGCCAGCAAAAACTCGAAAACATACTATGAGAAAATTGCTGTGCTGTGCTATGAAAATGTGTGGCTTCGATATCTTTACCGCAGTCGGTTTTAACTTACGATATCGGGGAATTTAAGACATTAGACAAATTGTTTTTTCCATATTCATTTTATCCTCATATGTGATTTCAAACAAAAATTGTATACACAACAATGTGCTGTCTTGTTTTCTTCTTTGCATTCGATATTAACAGAAAACTGGAAACTTATACTTATGGCTTATCAGCTGATGATTAGAATACTACTACAGAGCCTAAATCGTCCAAAACTTTGTAATCCTACATGTTCGCAGACTAAAACTATGCGAAATACTGTCATGAAGCTGCTATTATCACAGATCCAGCGACTGACAATGCCTCTCTCATAGCCCGCATGCCAATGATCCCAGCTGATGCGCCCATTCATTTCAACCGACTTCAATTCGAAATGGACGTATCGTTTTCAATAACTATAAACAAAGCTGGAGGTCAGTGGGAGAGCTGTAAATTGATGTAGAGAGGGGAACTGGGCAGAGAGGAGGAGGAGGAAGAGATGGTCAGAGAGAGAGGGGGACAGGAGGAGATGGAAAGGAGATTGAGAAGTGCACCCAATTCCCATACATAATTACCAATTATCAGGCTTTGTCATGTTCGCTAGTAGTATACCATTCCAAGTTCTGTTCTTATTTCTGCGATTAGTCTATCTGATCTTGTGCAGGGATTCCAGTTTCTTTCGTTTTAGTAGTTATCCTACGTTCACTTCCAAATACCAATGTAAGGGCTGCCATAACCTTACAAAACTTTATTTTTGTGTATTATCTAACGTTATTTTCTATTGATAGTCCCGCATACCATTTGATATTTCTGCAGTTTGTTGTCCATCTCGAATACAGTCTATAACACACCGCCGAAAGTTACTTTCGCATGATTCGTCACTGCCAAGTAACAGAGCTGGATGAAACTTGAACAACGGAACGAAAGGCCTGCTACAGTATAGTACATAAGATAACTGAAATAAAGATGCAGGGAAACGAACATAAATGAGACTTTTATTCAGAGAGAATAACTACAAGGAAGTCAATCCGATTTCGGTGGTCACCTGTACATTACAAAAGGTAGGACGTGGTTCTTAATAGGGTATGCTATGACCACTGACAGAAATGGATGATCTGCAAACGTGTCCCTATGTTGGCCACAAGCCTGGAAATGAGTTCTTGTCGTAGGGCGTTCTCTTCCTGAATCAGCGGGGTTGACAACTGCTGGTTTCTCGTTGGTGCATTCGGATGTGCTGAAATAAGTCTCCGAAATATATCTCACACGTACTCGGTCGTATCTGAGTCGGGGAAATGAGCAGGCCAGTACAATCGCCGAATATTCTCTCACTCCAAGGGCCTTTCCACCTGCGTGTTAGATGTTGTCTCGCATTGTCATCCACAAAAATGATGTCAGGGCTTAATACATCCCTGAAAAGACGCACATGTAGAGGAGTATAGTGTCACCTTCGCTCGGGTTGTGTACCGTGTTCAAAGATCTGGAGGCCGGTACACCCATGCTACAGTATGCGTCCCTACACCATAACACCTGGACATCAAAATGATCATGTTCGGCAGTGTTCCTGGGTGTGTTATGTACCCTCATATGGCTAGACACGTAATGAAGCCAGGAATATTTAGGAACGTGGTCGTTTTGGTGGCGAACCCGGTACACTCATTGGTCAGCGTTATTGTGACACTGAACTCCTTCCCCATGTCTTGACCTTGCTTTTATGGAGACAAGGCGCGAACGCATCGAACTGAGCTGGTGGAGCAGCTCTTGCAAAGAGAGGAAACTGGGTGAAAGAACTGTCTTGCCCGTTTCCTGGAGTTAGGTTCCATTGAGCACTGCGCGATACGTTGCGAAGACGTATTACCGCTGAAGAGAGCGTCCTATTTAATTATGCGAAAAATGAAACACGCGTTTTTCAGTAGTGGCTGTTATTAGATGTTCGGACATACTTTCGTTCTCAAATTTTTAGTGTTTGCTGTTATTCAGTAGTCCGCAGCTCGTGGTCGTGCGGTAGCGTTCTCGCTTCCCGCGCCCGGGTTCCCGGGTTCGATTCCCGGCGGGGTCAGGAATTTTCTCTGCCTCGTGATGACTGGGTGTTGTGTGATGTCCTTAGGTTAGTTAGGTTTAAGTAGTTCTAAGTTTTAGGGGACTGATGACCATAGATGTTAAGTCCCATAGTGCTCAGAGCCATTTGAACCATTTTGTTATTCAGTCCATAAATCATTGTGATTACAGAAGGAATAGATTCATTAAACGCTTAACACAATTCTGTCGTCATGGAAAGGCTTGCATGCTTCAACAAGAAAGATTTTTCATCACTTTGCATACCGAGCGAGCGCTAAAGGGAAGCAAGAAAGAAGTCTGATACGAAATTAATGGTGATGGGAAATGAGTTTTTCCAGTCACACTGCAATCCTGTCAGAGATGGCAAGGGAGCTTGAAGATCAGTTGAACGGAATTCATAGTGTCCTGAAAAGAGATTAGGGTGAATAGCATCAAACGTAAAAGCATCATGAAAAGTAGTTTAATTAAATCAGTTGACGCCGAGGAAACTTTGCAGGTTAGGTAGTAAATAACTGACGATGGCCGAAGTAGAGAGGTTATCAAATGCAGACTGACAACAGAAAGAAATCGTTTCTGAAAAACAGAGATTTGTTAACATCAAATGTAAATCTAAGTTTTTGGACGTCTTTTCTGAAGAGTGTATGGAGTTTAGCAGTCTTGTACGGAAGTTGCTGTATCCTACGGGGAACAAAGGCTCCACGCAGTACCTAAATGTTGTTTGTGTTGCCTGCACAGCAGGAGTTAAGAAGAGAGACGACTTGCGGCTACAGCAGTATTTCCGATCTGGCCTAAAGAGGGGAAAACAAGATCCCTCAGAGTTGCAGTGGGCTTGGCGCCGCTACCTTAACCAATCACGTAACGATTTTGTAAACGTTTCTATGACAATGCCTCAGTGCTGCCGGATCTCTGTAGATGGCTATTGTTTTCGGATGGGGCTGTTTGCGCTTGGCAGTTCAAAACCGTTAACAGCGCTGCCAGTTGTCAGGCGGCTTCTTAAGCTGACTCGACAAGAGACAGTCTTTGATGGCTGCCATTCATCCAGCCGTTCGTTGCAGTTTAGTAGAATTTCTTGGAATTGTCTACCAACTGGTTTAGAACTTTTATTCAGAATGCTGTTATTACTGATTCAGTGTGACCTTCGACTCCGACTGACTGGTAGCCACCTTGGTAGAATCTATGTAACTGCTTTTATGTGTGTTAAGTGTTGTAGTATGCTGAAGCCTAACAAACTTCGTTGCTGAAGTGTATTCTACAACAGCGCAAAATAAACGAGAAGTGAACACAGGAGATACACAATTCACACAAAAAGAGAAAATAAGCATTTGAAATGTGGTGATGAACGCTGAGGACTATTTTGTGGACTGGATAACTAATGAAATTATACTGATCGAACCAGAAAGAAAAGTTATGGTGAAAAGAAGAAATCAATTGATAAGGCACATCCTGAAGCCTCAAGGAACGGCCTGTTTGGCAATGGAGCAAAGTGTGTGGCTCAAAATTGTAGGGGGAAGGTTCAAATGGTTCAAATGGCTCTGAGCACTATGGGACTTAGCCTCTGAGGTCATCAGTCCCCTAGAACCTAGAACTACTTAAACCTAACTAAGCTAAGGACATCACACACACCCATGCCCGAGGCAGGATTCGAACCTGCGACCGCAGCGGTCGCGCGGTTCCAGACTGTAGCGCCTAGAACCGCTCGGCCACCCTGTAGGGGGAAGGTTCAATGGTTCAAATGGCTCTGAGCACTATGCGACTTAACTTCTGAGGTCATCAGTCGCCTAGAACTTAGAACTAATTAAACCTAACTAACCTAAGGACATCACACACATCCATGCCCGAGGCAGGATTCGAACCTGCGACCGTAGCGGTCACGCGGTTCCAGACTGAAGCGCCTTTAACCGCACGGCCACACTTGCCGACGTAGGGGGAAGGTTTAGACTTGATTACAACAAGTAATTTGAAATCTATTTAGGTTGCGGTAGCTATTCAGATACGAAGAGGCTTTCACAAGATGGAATGGGAAGTTCCATCAAACCTGTCTTAGGACTGAAGGCCGCATTGTCAACAATACACGTTGCACTGTACAAGCCTGCCTCCTTGAGACATAAATTGAACTCGTTAAAAAGACAAAAAATATAGCAAATATTTGCAAATATAATGAGGTTAACGTGAGGTGTGCCCTGATATACAGGAGACTACATTTTAATTATAATAACAATATTATATAACTACAATAACAATATTATAATTAACAATATTATAATTATAATAACAATATTATAAATACACTTGGTGCGGAACATTACAGTTAAACATGATAGGGATAGCTGCCGGATCTAGTTCCCTGCACTTCCTTGTAACAGGTGAATCTACGCCAAAGAACTTGCCCCCCCCCCCCTTCTAACAGCCGTGTACCGCAAGTCTCTAGAGGAACGGAAGGATCCAAATGATTGGAAAAGAGCACAGGCAGTCCCAGTCTTCAAGAAGGGTCGTCGAGCAGATGCGCAAAACTATAGACCTATATCTCTGACGTCGATCTGTTGTAGAATTTTAGAACATGTTTTTTGCTCGAGTATCATGTCGTTTTTGGAAACCCAGAATCTACTCTGTAGGAATCAACATGGATTCCGGAAACAGCGATCGTGTGAGACCCAACTCGCTTTATTTGTTCATGAGACCCAGAAAATATTAAATACAGGCTCCCAGGTAGATGCTATTTTCCTTGACTTCCGGAAGGCGTTCGATACAATTCCGCACTGTCGCCTGATAAAATAAGAGCCTACGGAATATCAGACCAGCTGTGTGGCTGGATTGAAGAATTTTTAGCAAACAGAACACAGCATGTTGTTATCAATGGAGAGACGTCTACAGACGTTAAAGTAACCTCTGGCGTGTCACAGGGGAGTGTCATGGGACCATTGCTTTTCACAATATATATAAATGACCTAGTAGATAGTGTCGGATGTTCCATGCGGCTTTTCGCGGATGATGCTGTAGTATACAGAGAAGTTGCAGCATTAGAAAATTGTAGCGAAATGCAGGAAGATCTGCAGCGGATAGGCACTTGGTGCGGGGAGTGGCAACTGACCCTTAACATAGACAAATGTAATGTATTGCGAATACATAGAAAGAAGGATCCTTTATTGTATGATTACATGATAGCGGAACAAACGCTGGGAGCAGTTACTTCTGTAAAATATCTGGGAGTATGCGTGCGGAACGATTTTAAGTGGAATGATCATATAAAATTAATTGTTGGTAAGGCGGGTACCAGGTTGAGATTCATTGGGAGAGTCCTTAGAAAATGTAGTCCATCAACAAAGGAGGTGGCTTACAAAACACTCGGTCGACCTATACTTGAGTATTGCTCATGAGTGTGGGATCCGTACCAGGGTTATTTGGTAACCGTGATAGCGTTACGGAGATGTTTAGCAAACTCAAGTGGCATACTCTGCAAGAGAGGCGCTCTGCATCGCGGTGTAGCTTGCTCGCCAGGTTTCGAGAGGGTGCGTTTCTGGGTGAGGTATCGAATATATTGCTTCCCCCTACTTATACCTCCCGAGGAGATCACGAATGTAAAATTAGAGAGACTCGAGCGCGCATGGAGGCTTTCAGACAGTCGTTCTTCCCGCGAACCATACGCGACTGGAACAGAAAAGGGAGGTAATGAGAGTGGCACATAAAGTGCCCTCCGCCACACACCGTTGGGTGGCTTGCGGAGTATAAATGTATATGTAGAACCTCTGACCTCCCACAGATTGTACTAAGACGCCGAAAATATGTGGGTCACATGGGGAGATATCGGGACTGTAAGGAGAATGATCCAAGATCTTCCGTCAAAGTTTCTCAAGGAATCTGAGGGTCCTTTTGGATTAAATTATTTTGTGTATTGGGTTGTCATTGAAACTACTAAAATAGTCAAATTCCCAATGTTTTGACTGACTTGCGGTCCTCGTCAGGGCGGTTCACTGTTGTTTACTGGTGAACGTCTTCCTTTATACACTACCTTTCCGGTTATCTGGTCACATATCTGAGATATTATTGGACAGTTTGAAGAGACTTTTACGGAGGAATAGCTGTACGGTACGCTACTGCCTGTACTACCCTGATGGCTGACTGAAAAGAAACTCATGTTGGTGATTGGCAGAAAATAGCGACCGTGTAGGCAGGTTCTGCGACGCCCAGAAATTAGATCTATATTTCAGAGGCCACTAGATCCGAGATTTGTTGAGGGCCACTAATGATCCCGTCAATGCTCTCCACACTGCAGGTGTCTACAAATCGGTGCGAACGCGGCGAAGTCTATGTTGGTGAAACCGGGCGACACATTAGCACTCGTGTTTCAGAGCACATACGCAACTCGGACAGAACGAGTTAGCTGTAGCAGAATACTATCAGGAATGTAGTCATCCTATCAATTTTCCAGTGCTTGCTCGTCAGCCGTGGATACAGCAATGGCAAATAAGAGAGGTTATTCAAATAATTAAAATCCTTAACAACATGAACATGGAGGATGACTACAAGTTACCTGCGTCCTGGTTTCCGGCGACTCCAGCTCGACGGATGCGTGTGTTCGCCAGCTAGTAGCACCACATGACTCTCGTTTAACAACATAAGCAGCGGCCGCGAAGAACTGCCGCACCATTCAATTACCAGAGTGGCACAGGAAACAGACAGACAACACGCTGCCCTGTACCAGTCACCTGCTAGAGTCTCCTTCCAGTCAGCCATCAGTGTACCGTACAAATTTTCCAGTGACATTTAAGGTGTGTGACGTCGGTAGCAGTCAACCGCCCTGAAAAGGACTGCAGCAACTCGGTCGAAACGACGGTAGCTTAGCTGTTTTGGTAGTTACAATGACGCTGCCCAATACCCAAAATGAAATGAGGCTCAATGACACCGGCCGTGGAAGCCTACGAAACTAAATCCGAGGACCTTCCTGGCCACACATGGCCCCCCTCATAATGCTGACACCACCGAAATATTGTGCGCCTTGCGAGACAATGCTCCCTGTACATTTCTTTCATACTCCGATAAATTCGTAGAGCACGCACTCATAATGCGCGAAGAAATTGGATATCCGCTCTTTGTGTTGATCAGGAGGAACCCATTATGCAACGAAGTGCGGAAAAACTCTCCAGAAGAGAGGAAAGTGTGGCGAAGCCTTTAATATTCCTTGTGCACCAGGGAACGCAACTACACAGTCCCTCCGTAAACTCAATCACTCACTGCGATTACATACAACGCTACGAAGCCGTAGGACACCTTTTCAATTGGGCATTCCTTGTATACGGGGGGTGTTGAATAAGGAATGGAAAGCATTTTTTTATCGGCCAATTACGGTTGATGAACAATCGGAAATTGTTGTGGGACATTGTGGAATGTTCCCACTCCTGCCAGTACAGTTTCATGAAGTTCCGATGAATGGCGGCGCTATATGTACTGTTCAAAATGCCTTCTGTAAAGGAGGTGCGCTCCAAGCATAGAGTTGGCTGGTTCAAATGGCTCTGAGCACTATGGGACTTAACATCCGAGGTCATCAGTCCCCTAGAACTGAGAACTACTTAAACCTAACTAACCTAAGGACATCACACACATCCATGCCCGAGGCAGGATTCGAACCTGCGACCGTAGCGGTCGCGCTGTTCCAGACTGTAGCGCCTAGAACCGCTCGGCCACCCCGGACGACAAGCATAGATTTGTCACTGAGTTTCTTTTGGCGGATAATAAGAGCATCTCAGATATTCACAGGTGCTTGGAGAATGTGTACTGAGACCTGGCAGTGAACAAAAGCGCGGAGAGTCGTTGGCCAGGTGTCTGTCATCACCACAACAAGATCTCGCACGTGCTGGCCGGCTGCACACAGCTATGATTCCTGTAGTGTTGGAAAGTGCTGACAGTCTCATTCCAGCTGATCGACGGATCACAATCAAACACCTCACTGCACAACTGAATCCCTTTTTCGGTAGTGCTAACACACTCTTCCACCAGTTGGGGTACCCAAGGCTACACCCCTCAGCCTGGATAGTGGACTTCTATCTGTTTGATCTAATGAAGGATACACTCCATAAGAAGCAGTACGTGGATGAGGAGGCGTTATTGAGGCAGCAAGATGTTATTTCCGACGTCGATCAGTAGGGTGGTGCCATGCAGGCATGTGGGATCTCCCATTAAGGTGCCATAAGGCCATCACATTGAACGGAAAGAGTGTTGAAAAATAGGATTTTGTAGACATGAATGGGGAATGGAAATGGAAATGAGAGTTAGGCGTCATTGGCCGGGAGGCCCCGTACGGGGCAGGTCCGGCCGCCTTGGTGCAGGTCTTAAGTGGATGAAATGATTATGAAGACAACACAACACCCAGTCCCCGAACGGAGAAAATCCCCGATGCACCCGGGAATCGAACCCGGGCCCGTAGGACGGCAATCCGTCACGCTGACCACTCAGCTATCAGGGCGGACAGGAAGGGGGATAATACGGTGTATTAGAACCCAGAATAATACCAGCATTCTTACAGAAAAAAACTGTTGCAGCAAGGACCAAGCAGTGTACGTAGTACAGGGAGAATATTCAGTGAGAGCTATCAGAGTTAATTTCCATTTCGTGGTGTATTACTTTCACCAGTCGGTTATGCTCCGAGAAAGAGGAAGAAATTGGTAATTAGGTTGTGCGCAGTAGTAAATTAGAGAAGAATGCTGGAGCTGCCGGCGTGGCAACAGCGGGGACGGAGCGGTGGCCCGGGGCTCGGCGCCAGAGGATGAGTCTTGTCCCGCTCCACAATAAACAAGTAACTAACGGCAGCGCCGTCGCCGGCGTAATCGGATTTGCAACAGGCCCGTCCGCCACGTTTTTGTTTCTCGTTCTTAGCAGAGAAGTTCCGCCTCGCAGCAGAAAACGTGGGAGCCGCCTTTTAATAAAAACGCCGGCCTGTTTTAATGACGTTTGCGAAGTCAGGACGGAGCCCTGTTAATTTTGCTCCGGCGGCAGCTTTATCGCCCGGAAATGGAGTGCCACGCTGGCCAACTGCGCCCTGTGGCTGGCGACGCAGTGTTGTCTCAGCACTCGAGTCCTAGGCCAGCGTCTTCGATTCTCGATTAGCTACAGTGTTTCCAAGGCCTGAATGCGCCCTCTAAAGGCTGGAGCTCTCTCAGAATTATAAAGATCCTAGGGCAAAACTGTCCCACGCGGTAGGCAACATATACATGGCGATTCAGCAGCCCCTACCTATGTGCTTTACGCAACCCGCGAAGCCTTCAAAAACCACACGCGAGATTTTCATGTTCTCTCGACCGCTACACGACAACTATTAGTCCTACAGAAAAACGAACACAACTTCTTTGTAGGAAATTGAATGTAGAGAAAACATATCCCAGTACAAAATTTGACTACATTAAACTTTCCACACGAAGGACCTCTTTGTAGGAAATACGATTAGCAAAAACATATTCCAGAACATAATTAACAACAACTAAATTTCCTACAAAAAGGCATGGTTCTTTTTTTCTGTAGTACTAACAGTCACCGTGTAGCGAGTGAAAGAATGTGAAAATCTTGAGTGTTAGGTTTGAAGGCATTGCAGATTGTATAAAATCCATATCTAGTAGCAGCTGAATCGCCCTGTGTAGGACAGGCGAAACGTCTCAGACTCGGTGCCATTGTGGCTTCACACAAGAGTTTGATGAAGTGTGAAGCCGTAATGGCACCAACACTAATCAAGAATGTTTTATGGTGTGTGTTCTGCAATTAACTTGTGTATAGACTCTTGAATCATGCTACAATAGTGTGTGTAGTTCTGTACACTGTTGTATGTTGCTACCATGAGAAAAAAATCTGCTTTATGTCATAGATCTGAAGAGGCCTAGATTGTTACCCGAAACTAGGAATCAATACAAATAAAGGATATTTCTCATGCGCTATCTTGGCTTCATGGTTTTTTCAATCCCTAACATAAATAATTCACAACAGATCGTATGTCTCCTCATTGACAATGTCAACAAAGTTGACAAATTAGATGAAACGTAGAAGTAATACGAAAACTAATGCAAACAGCCGAAGTAAATTAAGAAAACGAGTGGCCAAATGGAGTACGGTTGAGAGCAGAGAATTTAGTGACTGGGAGAAAACAGAGAAAACAAACAACATAAATTATGAATAAGCCGATGAAATGCTGAACATGAAAATCATTGATATATCAGTATTGTGAACGGGTTTCTAAAGAATGGTGGTGAATCAAGCAAAAGTGTGGGTATAAATCGATAGAGAGGTTCAAGCAGTGAAGCATGTGTCGTCAAAGTGTAGTCATAATTCAACGAGAGAACTGAGGTAAAGAATTACTTACGCTAATGCACAATGAAATTTGAATTGAAACCTATAATAACGGATATTAAATGAATATAATGAAACAACGAAGAAAGATGCTTTTAATTATGCAAGGTTACGTTCTCATTATTGCTTTACATCTTCTACAATCACTATGAAATATATACACTTGTATTCAACACGAAAAAACACAGGTTGCCATGACTTGAAGTCAATTAAAATATGTTAGCAAACGTTTACGCTCACAGTAATGGACAATGATAACGTACTAGCTGAGAAGCAATGTAAACGTTGTACAAAGATGTAAAACATTTCTTCACACATTACAGAAGTCTTAACTGTCATCTATAACGAAGTCATTTAGTACGCCATGTTGTGAGCATTTAGAATGTAATTTTGCTGCTGGGTGCTTCTTCAACAGTTACGGAACATTCTATTCGAAACAATTTCCCACGAGATATATTGATAGATTTCAGTTCCTTAAATTGACAAATTAAACACGATTTACATGTGTAACATTTGAAGAGAAAAAATTTAAAAAGTAGGTTTATAAATAGAACTATGGTATAGATTCTTTGCAAAATAGTTTCATATTCATATTGTTTCGCTAACAATTATTCAGTTGCAAATAAGTTTTCGGCTTATTAGGCCCTCGTCGGACACCATACTTTACAGGGACTAACCACATTTAACTTCTTTGTTTGGACATGTTTATAGCACACTATGGTAAATTGGCAGAGCTAGTGAATCTACATCTTCATGTCTACATCTACATGGATACTCTGCAAATCACATTCAAGTGCCTGGCAGAGGGTTCATCGAACCACCTTCACAATTCTCTATTATTCCAAACTCGTATAGTGCGCGGAAAGAATGAATTCCTATATCTTTCCGTACGAGCTCTGATATCCCTTATTTTATCGTGGTGATCGTTCCTCCCTATGTAGGTCGGTGTCAACAAAATATTTTCGCATTCGGAGAAGTAAGTTGGTGATTGGAATTTTGTGAGAAGATTCCGCCGCAACGAAAAACGCCTTTCTTTTAATGATTTCCAGCCCAAATCCTGTATCATTTCTGTGACACTCTCCCATTTTTTGTGATAATACAAAACGTGCAGCCTTTCTTTCAACTTTTCCGATGTACTCCATCAGTCATATCTGGTAAGGATCCCACACTGCGCAGCAGTATTCTAAAAGAGGACGGACAAGCGTATTCTAGGCAGTCTCCTTAGTAGGTCTGTTACATTTTCTAAGTGTCCTGCCAATAACACGCAGTTTTTGGTTAGCCTTCCCCGCAACATTTTCTGTGTGTTCCTTCCAATTTAAGTTGTTCGTAATTGTAATACTTAGGTATTTAGTTGAATTTACGGCTTTTAGATTGGACTGATTTATCGTGTAACCGAAGTTTAACGAGTTCCTTTTAGCACTCATGTGGATGACCTCACACTTTTCGTTATTTAGGGTCAACTGCCACTCTTCGCACCGTTCAGAGATCTTCTCTAAATCATTTTGCAGTTTGTTTTGATCTTCTGATGACTCTATTTGTCGATAAACGACAGCGTCATCTGCAAACAACCGAAGACGACTGCTCAGATTGTCGCCAAAATCGTTTATATAGATAAGGAACAGCAAAGATAACACTACCTTGGGGTTAGTCCGAAATCACTTGTGTTTTACTCGATGACATTCCGTCAATTACTACGAACTGTGCCCTCTGACAGGAAATCACAAATCCAGTCACATAACTGAGACGATATTCCATAAGCATGCAATTTCACTACGAGTCGCTTGTGTGGTACAGTGTCAAAAGGCTCTGAGCGCTATGGGACTTAACATCTGTGGTCATCAGTCCCCTAGAACTTAGAGCTACTTCAACCTAACTAACCTAAGGACATCACACACATCCACGCCCGAGGCAGGATTCGAACCTGCGACCGTAGCAGTCGTGCGGTTCCGGACTGAGCGCCTAGAACCGCTAGACCACCGCGGCCGGCAGTGTCAAAAGCCTTCCGGAAATCCAGGAATACGTAATCGATCTGAAATACCTTGTCAATAGCTCTCAACACTTCATGTGAATAAAGAGCCAGTTGTGTTTCACAGGAACGATGTTTCCTAAACCTATGTTGACTGTGTGTCAATAGACCGTTTTCTTGGAGGTAATTCACAATGTTCGAACACAATATATGTTCTAATGTCCTGCTGCACATCGACGTTAACGATATGGGCTTGTAATTTAGTGGATTACTCCTATTACCTTTCTTGAACATTGGTGTGACCTGTTCAACGTTCCAGTCTTTCGGTACGGATCTTTCGTCGAGCGAACGGTTGTATCTGATTGTTAAGTATGGAGCTAATGCATCAGCATACTTCGGAAGGAACCTAATAAGTTTACAGTCTGGATCAGAAGACTTGCTTTTATTAAGTGATTTAAATTGCCTCACTACTCCGAGGATATTCGCTTCTACGTTTCTCATGTCGGCAGCTGTTCTCGATTCGTATTCTGGAATATTTACTTCGTCTTCTTTTGTGAAGGCATTTCAAAAGGCTGTATTTAGTAACTCTGCTTTGGCAGCACTGTCTTCGATATTATCTCCATTGCTATCGAGCACAGAAGGCATTGATTGTTTCTTGCCGCTAACATACTTCACATACGACCTAAATCTCTTTGGAATAAATGGAAGTCACTTGTAATGCAACTGACACCTAACATTATTTAGTAACTTTTTGTTACTATGCCCCCTTATATAATCAGCCATCACTAATTACAGATGTAATCTCTGTAACTTTCTAAGTTCGGTTTTCTAGCACATTAGCATCAGTTATTACCTGACATTGCCACAATAAGCAGAAAATAATTTACAATAAACAAACGTCAGTGAAATAAAACGTAGTATGTGTGCTTCTCACCCTCGAACATTTACGACTGTTTGATTCAAAGTACGCCTTGCAACGTGTGAGATAAAAAAAGGACAGTCCATGTGTGCTGCCCCAGATTATTCTCACGCCGCAGCGAAGATGAGTGATTGTAGATGTGAGTGGTGTTGAGGAACATGTGAAATCACTGACAGTGAACAAGTCTCCAGTGCCCAATGGAGTCATCAGAGCCTACACCGAACGTGCAACTGAATTAGGCCCCTTTTCTAAGCACAGTATATTGTTGATATAAAGAGAATAAAACCGTGCCCAGTAGTTGAAATAAAGCATATGCCACATCCGTCTGCAGGGAAGGTGGCTGAAGTGATCCACAAAACCATAGTACATTATTCTTCAATTAGTTGTAGAATCGAAGAACATATTTATAACTCAAGTAAAATATTTCAAGAGACATCTTGAAGAGATTAATTTCTTCCCTGCCAAGCAGCATAGATTCCGATCGATTATGAGAACAATAATTCTCAGTTTTCTCCCATGACATCCTGACAGCCTTAGATTAAAGCAAACATCTTTATGCAGTATTTCTTGAGTTCTGAAAAGCATTTGTCTCCATATTACACCTAAGCTTATTATCAAATCTACAAAAGTATGGAGTATCAAGCGAAATTTATGTCTAGATTGAGGATTTCTTGACAAGAAGCACTCAGATTATTATCTTGGCCGCAGAGTCGTTGACGGATATAGAATTAACTTCAGGTGTTCCCCATAGATGTATTTTGGGACCCTTGTTCGCACTGTAGATTACCTTACAGACAATATTACTATTAACTTCAGATTTCTCGCAGCTGATGCTGTTATCTGCACTGAATTACTGTCTTAACAAAACTGCACAAATATTCATTCGGATCTTGGTAAGATTTCAAAAGGGTAAAAAGATTGGTAACTTACTTTACTTGTTGATAAATGTAAAACTGCGCACTGCAGAAAATAAGGAACGTAATATCCTGTCACTACAAAAACAGTGCGTCACAACTAGAGTAGGTCATCTCATCCAAATGCCCGGGTGTAATATTTCGTAGGGATATGAAATGGAACGACCACGGAGGTACAGTCGTAGGTCAAGCAGGTGAAATCCGTCCACCTGAATATTCGCTTAACGATAACCTTGGGAAAAGGAAGGCTGTCTTCTCTTTCTTGATGTGTTCGGCAGGATAATAGTTGATGATACATTGGGACTAACGGTTTATAGGAAGACAACTCACACTGATATGTAACTGTAGAATGACAATTGTAATCAACTGACACAGCGTGAAAGGGATACTTCGCACATTGTTTCATACGGTCTCGGACCCTGAAAGTTTGGCTGCTGAGTTAGACCACCTCGAAGTCAAGTTTCAGCAGTATAGTTACAGTGAAAGATAAAGCATATATGCGTTGCGCTATCGACCAATCGTGAATCAGATGAGTGATAAAAATTACGAGATGGCACCAAAGTCTATTGCCCTTTACCTTTACGCAGATAGAATATCCAAGAGGATTGTTCGTATTAAGGGGAAAATCTAAAACTGAGGTCCTTTTAGGCTCTGTGATCGGTGATCATGGTTTGCATAAGACGGGAATCTTTCAGTTGTGGCATGTAGTACGTTGCTCAAACCATGAGGACCGTGGAGGACCGGTGAGCAGGGCATAAGTATCACACACGCTTAAAACACACGAGCAACTCCGCTGATTCAGTGCACAACCTTGACGCCGGTGCTCCCACGGAATGGATCTAATAAGCATGCACTTTCAATCACTGAGGTAGTGGTATTAAGGAGTCGGTTGAGATTAAATTAGCAAGTGACCTTATAACTTTATAAATAGAGACGGGGCTATTTGCTTAAATTCTGGCTGGAAACCAATTCTCTCCTTCGGCAAACAACAGAGGATGTGTGTGAATGTAGACTTTCCGGCGTAAACCGTTGATGAATAGCTCCCGGTTTTCCAGCCGGCTGTCAGTGTTAAAATACCACGACTTTCGAAGAGTGTCATACTTCTCATCTTCCTCTGAAGTCTTCGCTAGTGGATGATAAGTATGACACTTTTCGAGACGTCGCGATATTTGAACACAGACACCCGGCTGGAAAATCGAGAGCTATTCATCAACAGAGGGATAGTGTTAATGCTACCTGTTCATCCTTTGGTAATTAATATTCACTGTTTATAACTTCTCACGTTGGTCATCTCTGACTGTGTGGTGACGCTGTCTGTTTACGGTGTGCGTGTGCTGTCTTTCAGCGTACCGAGATTTTAAACCTCCTTGCACTGCACTCTCTTGTTGAATCTGAACCTTGAAAATGGTTGGTGTGCACGTGTAGAATATAGGCGGTTATCGAAGTCATCACCCGCCAGCAGAAATTCAAGTTTCACAAGATTAGACTAATTACAGGGGGCAGATCTCTCTCATTTCTCCGCGCTCCATACAAGAACGGAATAGGAACAGTCCTAATAACTGGTACAATGGTAAGTACCCTCTGCCACGCACTTCACAGTGGCTAGTGCATGAAAGTAACTTTAAGCAGAAAACCAAACGTGTGAAAAGTTGTACTATGCCGTGCGCCCTCGTTTAATTTCGCGTAATTCCTGCGAATTTGGAGTCCGTCCGGCCGCAAGAGCGCGTGGAGCGTTACTGTCACCGGTAGAGGGCAGGACAGAGGAAAAGATAGTAGAGAGCCTGTATACAGAGAGAGTGGCCATAGGTGAAGTTGCCGTGATTGGTTAATTAGCTTTGGCGCCATTTTGCGCCAAACGTCTCTCGCGCTTCCTGTGTTCGCCGTGCTTTTGAGTTGAATTGAAGTTCAGAGGACTTTAGGGAACGATTAAAAGGTATTTGAATTACTGAGAGACTTGTTGTGCATGCATGTTCGATTTAGTTGTATATCGTTTTTAGTACGTAATTAGCGTTTCCGATCTTAAATACGTGTTGAAATAAAGAAGCGTTTTGTGATGAAGTCGGTAGGCCTACATGTATGAAGTAAACACGTTAGTAATTGTACAGTATTGTTTTTGACATGTGTAATTCGTTCTGCAGACGTTCGTAAACGATGCCAGGTTGCGCTGCATTTGGTTGTTCCAATAGAGGCGAAGGTGGATTTCACATGTTTAGCATTTCTACGCAATGAAGAAAGACGAAAGCAGTGGATAGTTTTTTTAAATATTTTTAGTCACGCAAAACAGGTAGGCCTATTACAATTTACTGCATTTTAAGCTTTTATTTCTTTAACAGTTCGTGCATACTGGTAGCATCACAAGCTTTTCTAAAGCCAGTCCTTGCTGGAAACGGAATGTTCCTGTAATTGTTGTGCCATGCTCACTCGACTTTATAGCGTCAAACTTAATTTCGTTCCGAATCAGAACACTACGCATTATTTTGGTTTCAGTATTATTGCCTGACTGTTGGCGCAGGCAAGTTATAAGCACGTTTTCCGCAGTTCTCGTGGTTGCTGAAACATTATTCGTAGTAAATCATTGTAGGTACTCTTGAAGACAGTTTTTAATAGGCCTAGTTACTGTGGGGTAAAAGGGATACTACGCAGTTGTTTATTTGTGACATGCAAAAAGTTTGAAGACGTGACAAGAAGTACTAATACGTCTCACACTTTTTGCATGGCACAAGTAAACAACTGCTTACGACTTTCATTCATCTGACGTAATACAGGTACGTTAAATCTTTAGCGTTATGCACTTCCTATACAAAACAAGTGCAATACACTATATTTTTTTATTTACGTTACTTTCATTGCAATATGTCTAGTAAACGAACTTTAAAGACGATAAATGCAAGAAATGAATAATTTTTACAGCCACTGTATCAAATTTTCCTGTGCTGTACGTAGTAGGCTACTGTTGTTGTTGTGGTCTTCAGTCCTGAGACTGGTTTGATGCAGCTCTCCACGCTACTCTATCCTGTGCAGGCTTCTTCATCTCCCAGTACCTACTGTAACCTACATCCTTCTGAATCTGCTTAGTGTATTCATCTCTTGGTCTCCCTCTACGATTTTTACCCTCCACGCTGCCCTCCAATACTAAATTTGTGATCCCTTGATGCATCAGAACATGTCCTACCAACCGATCCCTTCTTCTAGTCAAGTTGTGCCACAAACTCCTCTTCTCCCCAATCCTACTCAGTACCTCTTCATTCGTTATGTGATCTACCCATCTAATCTTCAGCATTCTTCTGTAGCACCACATTTCGAAAGCTTCTATTCTCTTCTTGTCCAAACTATTTATCGTCCATGTTTCACATCCATACATGGCTACACTCCATACAAATACTTTCAGAAACGACTTCCTGACACTTAAATGTACACTCGATATTAACAAATTTCTCTTCTTCAGAAACGCTTTCCTTGGCATTGCCACTCTACATTTCACATATTCTCTACTTCGACCATCATCAGTTATTTGCTCCCCAAATAGCAAACCTCCTTTGTGTCTCATTTCCTAATCTAATTCCCTCAATATCACCCGACTTAATTCGACTACATTCCATTATCCTCGTTTTGTTTTTGTTGATGTTCATCTTACATCCTCCTTTCAAGACACTGTCCATTCCGTTCAACTGCTCTTCCAAGTCCTTTGCTGTCTCTGACAGAATTACAATGTCATCGGCGAACCCCAAATTTTTTATTTCTTCTCCATGGATTTTAATACCTACTCCGAATTTTTCTTTTGTTTCCTTTACTGCTTGCTCAATATACAGTTTGAATAACATCAGGGAGAGGCTAAAACCCTGTCTCCCTCCCTTCCCAACCACTGCTAACCGATTTAACAACTGCGCCGTATTCTGCCTGTTTACATATCTGTGTGTTTGAATACGCACACCTGTACCAGTTTCTTTGGCGCTTCAGTGTATTTTCACAGTACGTGTATAAGGAGCAGAAAATGAAAACGAGACAGATGGGCGAAAGTATCTAAACCGTTTATTATTTCAGAATTAATCGCCTCTCGACTCTTATAACTGCCATCTGCTTTCTGTACAAATTGTAAATAGCCTTTCGCTCCCTGTATTTTACCCCTGCCATCTTCAGAATTTGAAAGAGAGTATTCCAGTCAACATTGTCAAAAGCTTTCTCTAAGTCTACAAATGCTAGAAACATAGGTTTGCCTTTCCTTAATCTTTCTTCTAAAATAAGTCGTAAGGTCAGTAAGTAGGATTCATTTAATAATTGTAGTATGAACTGGAATAGATTTACTGTATTCGCGCCACTTTTGCACAGGTCAGAAATTGCAGCTGCAGTATGTCGAGTGTTTGGAGACAGGACGCACTTGGCTGCAATTGACATCTTTTCAGTTCATATACGGCCTGTCTGGCGGTAGCTTTTGGAAGAAGCAATGATAACGGTTTATCGTGGCGGAACGACAGAAAATTAACGTGTTTACATGGACATATAATGCAGGCAATATCTCTTAATTCCAATAATTTAGTCAATAGTGTAAAATATATCAATTAGTTCATGTCCTGAAATGCTTAACTTGTAAAGAATAATTTTGGTTCAAATGGCTCTGAGCACTATGGGACTTAACTTGTGAGGTCATCAGTCCACTAGAACTTAGAACTACTTACACCTAACTAACCTAAGGACATCGCACACATCCATGCCCGAGGCATCATTTGAACCTGTGACAAAGAATAATTTTTTTACGCCTTTTCAGTTGCTCTATTTATGAGAAATCGTGTGAGTTACTAGGACCATACTGAAATCATGAGGAACCGACTGTTAAAATTCTAATTCCAACAATGTAACAAAAACGACTGCAAGACTGTACTCCAGACTTTACACCTCGTGTTGCCATATTGTGACGACATTAGCATCTGTCCTGTGACAAGAGGCGGTACTTACAAAAAGGCCGACATCAGTGTTTCGTTTCGACCGCATGCTGACACTGAATTGCTTGTTAAGGAGGGAAATGTGCCGCTGAAATTCACCTCAGATTTCAGCGTACATATGGAGATGTCTCCACGGACGCCAGCGGTGCTATGAGATGTGTGAAATTTAAAAGATCGAAACAAATCCAAGATAAGTCTCGCACCTGTCGTTCTCGAAATGTCTTCACGGAACCCAACAAGGAAAGATTTTCATTGATTCTGTTTTACCTGCAGAGACCATAAATGCAGCCGGTTTTATCCAGAAACTTTTGAAGCTCCGTCATGCATTGCGTGATAAATTCTTTGGGAAGAAGATCATCTGGTAACAGAATTACGTGTATCCCCTCACTGCTCGTGTCACCGTGGAGAAGATGATGACATTAGTGTGGGAAACTCTTCCACATCCTACCTACAGTGCCGACTTGGCACCCTCCGACTAACATCTTTTCGGTTCTATTAAAGAACAGATACGAGGCCAACGCTACGAGACGGTGGAGTATGTTCGCCAAGCAGCACAATAATGTCTTCGGGAAGCTGTAACGGTGTTCTATCGCAGGGGTATTTACAAAACTTCAGAACGATGGGATAAATGTGTTCAAAGAAGTGGAGATTATAGTCACTTGAAACTTTCGAGCTGATACCCATGGTCGCTGTATAAAACTCCCCCCTGACGTTTCGTCTTGGACTGCGAGAGACATCCTCCTAGGTAAAACGGCGAACTGCAAAGAGAACTCGAGGAAGCAGTTTGCCGTTTTACCTCAGAGTTTGTCACCCACAGTCGGAGACGAAACGTCAGGGGAGAGTTCTATACAGCGACCACGGCTTATCAGTTTTAAGTGACAATACCGGCCGTGAAAGCCTACATTGTATGATCAAATGGAGACTATTATGACATGTGACAAAGCATGTTGATGAAGATGTTGTACTTCGTTTGTCTGAAAAATAAAAATTATAAATTTTACATATTGTTGCCCATTACTTTTAGCATGGCCTTGTACTACACTGAAGGGCTAAAGAAACTGGTACACGTCCCTAAGCCGTGTAGGTCCCCCACGAGCACGCAGGGGTGCCTCAACACGAATGTGGCATGGACTCGACTAATGTCTGAAGTAGGATTGGAAGGAACTGACACCATGAATCCGGGCAGGACTGTCCATAAATCCGTATGAGTACGAGGGGGTGGAGATCTCCTCTGAACAACACGTTGCAAGGCATCCCAGACATGTTCCATAATGTTTATGCCTGGGAAGTCGGGTGGCCAGCGGACGTGTTTAAACACAGAAGAGTGTTCCTGGAGCCATTCTGTAGCAATTCTGGACGTGTGGCGCGTCGCATTGTCCTGTTGGAATTGCCCAGTTCTTCGGAATGCACAATGGACATGAATGGATGCAGGTGATCAGACAGGATGCTTATGCACTACGTGTCACCTGACAGTCGTATCTAGACATATCAGGAGTCCCATATCACTCCAACTGCACATGTCCCACACCATTACAGAGCCTCCACCAGCTTAGACGGTATCCTGCTGACATGCAGGGTCCATGGATTCATGAGGTTGTCTAATTACTCGTACATGTCCATCCGCTCGATGCAATTTCAAACGACACTCGTCTGACTAGGCAACACGTTTCCAGTCATCAATAGTCCAGTGTCGGTGTTGTCGGGTCCAGGCGAGGCTTAAAGCTTCGTGTCGTGCAGTCGTCAAGGGTACAAGAGTGGACCTTCGGCTCAGAAAGCCCATATCGATGATGTTTCGTTGAATGGTTCACACGCTGACACTTGTTGATGGCTCAGCACTGAAATCTGCAGCAATTTGCGGAAGGGTTGCACTTCCGTCAGGTTGAACGATTCTCTTCTATCGTCTTTAGACCCGTACTTGCAGGATCTTTTTTCGGCCGCAGCGATGTCGGAGATTTGATGGTTACCGGATTCCTGATATTCACGGTACACTCGTGAAACGGTCATACGGGAAAATGCCCACTTCATCGCTACCTCGGAGATGCTGTGTCCCATTGTTCGTGCGCCTACGTTAACACCTCGTTCGCAGGCCGGTGTGGCCGTGCGGGTCTAGGCGCTTCAGTCTGGAACCGCGTGACCGCTACGGTCGCAGGTTCGAATCCTGCCTCGGGCATGGATGTGTGTGATGTCCTTAGGTTAGTTAGGTTTAAGTAGTTCTAAGTTCTAGGGGACTGATGACCACAGATGTTAAGTCCCATAGTGGAGCCATTTGAACTATTTTTTGAACACCTCGTTCACTCACTTGAATCTTGATAACCTAGCATTATAGCAGGAGTAACCGATTTAACAACTGTGCCAGACACTTGCCTTACATAGGTGTTGCCGGCAGCATCGGCATAGTCTGCCTGTTTACATAATTCTGTATTTGAATACGCATGCCCATACCAGTTTCTTTGGCGCTTCAGTGTATTCTCACAGTACGTGTATAAGGAGCAGAAAATTAAAATGAGACAGGTGTTAAAAAGTAACTAAAGCGCTTATTATTTCAAAATTAATCACCATTTCTGTTAACACATCTACCTCACTATGAGACGAGACCGTCAATGCTTCCGGAAAAATGTTTGCGCTTGCCTACGGAACCATGGTTGTGCCCAGGCTTACACCTCTTCGTCTGTAGCAAATCGACGGCCAGGAGTGTCTTCCTTTAGGGCTCCAAAAACATGGAAATCGCGTAGGGAGAAATAGGGACGTATGGAGGATGTGTAAGGGTTTCCCAGCGAAACTTCTGCAGCGTGCTCGAAACAACCTACCAACAAAATTCCCGCCCAAATGTTGCCAAGGTTGTTTCGAATAGGTTGCAAAAGTTTCGCTGGGAAGCCCTTACACGTCCTCGACACAGTCCCAATCTCTCCCTACGCGATTTCAGTATTTACGGGGCCCTGAAGAAACACATTCGTGGCCGTCGATTTCTTTCGGACGAAGAGGTGAACGCCTGGATACCATCATGACACCATAGGCAACCGCAAACATATTCCAATGAATGCATTGACCATCTTGTCTCACAGTGGGGTAAATGGATTAACAATTGTGGCGATTATTTTTGATATAATAAACATTTTACTTACTTTTTTTCCCATCCGTCTCGTTATCATTTAATTCCTTCTTATGCGTGTGCGGTATTTTAATTGTGAATTCAGTGTCATGGCTTATCACTGCAGACCGAAAAGTCGTATACGAGTGTAACAAGACTCGAGATACACAACAACGAGTTTTGTATGTGGTAAAGCATTTGGTCGTACACAAATCTCACGTACTCATAAGAATAATTTCAGAACAGGATGTATGCACAGTAACTCCTGCTTTAACTCTTTGCATAATACAAAATTTATTCAGTTGTCTTATTCACAATATCTTACTGTCTATGTTGTCAGCCTTATCTTTGAATTCATGCTGCGGTACGAAACAAACTCCACTGGATTATTATCGTCTTCCGCTTACACGAACATTTCCTAAGACTCATTGCTTTTTTCCATGGCAATTACACGCTCCAAAGGTCCGATAATCTAGATCCAAAAAATGATGTGGAAAAGTGACAGTTTATTTTACTGTATGATACAATTTCACCTCAGAAAGTAATTGCAAATTAACTATAGCAAAGGGATTCAATTGATTTCAAAGAGATTCACTAGATTTAATGAAATTACTTAGTGAACCAACGTTAAGCATACCATAATTTGTTTACAAAATTAGACAGGTGAAAGACCTCATACAGTTTTCTTAACTTCATCTTCTCCTCTTTGTGGAAAAAACTAATCCGGAGTTAAATTTTAGCCTTTACGTTTATTTTACTTAGGAAAAAAATCTCCTTGTACATCAGTAATAAGATGCTTCAGCAGCGAAATAAAAACAAAATAAAACTGCAGCAACTAAGTATAATAGCAGCTATTAAATAACAACGGAACCTACTGAACGAAGCTCGATTTCAGATTTCGGTCACTCTAGGTCGTGCAGCCACGTGCGACATTGCTTGGACGCTGACGTGGAACAGTTGATGTCTACCAAGGGGCACCGCCATGAAGCGAAGTGCCATCGGTGAAGTCCTATGGCGCGGTTTATAGCAGGCAGCAAGCCTCTGCGAAAAGACGTGGGAAGCGCGTCTGACGTCACACACTCGACGGAAATAGGCACGCCGCTCCGAAAACACGGCCAGCGTCCTGTGGTCAGCCATATTCGTGATTGCATACGTGTCCTCCGTTAATGCAACGAAGCGTTAGACAGTAATCATATTACTGATATAAATTCATTAACACTTCACTCGTTGTATGTTTTCTACATTAACTGATTACTTTTCACGACTTAATGATAAACTGTGCTGCAGAATAACGACGTAAAGTCTGATAACTAGATACGCTACGTTCTTTTTAAAATATGCAGATAAATTTATTGAAACTAGCTGTAATCGGCCACACGTAGTTGTGCCTCAGTCTGGTTAAATGGAAAATAAAGGAAAGAGAAAGCATTCGTTTCTTATGTGTTTTATTTCACAATGCTTGTGGTATGTAGTGTGTCGAAGCTGTGCGGCTGTAGGAAGGTGCAAGACGACCTAGATAAAATTTCCAGTTGGTGTGATGAATGGCAGCTAGTCCTAAATGTGTAAAATTGTAAGTTAATGAGAATGAGAACGGAGAGCAAACCTGTGATGTTCAGATACAGTATTAGTAGTGCCCAACTTGACATAGTGAAGTCGTTTAAATATCTGGGCGTAACGTTGCAAAGCGATATGAGGTGGAACGAGCTTGTGAAAACTGTGGTAGGGAAGGCAAGTGGTCGACATCAGTTTATTGGGAGAATTTTAGGAAAGAGAACTCCTATAAAGAAGACCGCATATAGGACGCTGGTGCGGCCTATTCTTCAAAACTGCTCGACTGTTTGGGATCCGTACCTGTTCGGATTGAAGGAAGACATCGATGCAGTTCTGAGGAGGGCTGCTAGATTGTTACCGGTAGGTTCGAACAATAGTGAGTGTTACGGAGGTGCTTCGGGAACTGAAATGGGAATCCCTCGAGAGAAGGAGGCGTTCTTTTCTGGAAACACTGTTGATAAAATTTAGAGAACCGGCAGTTGAAACTGACTGCAGAACGACTGTGCAACCGCCATCATACACTATGTGATCAAAAGGATCCGGATACTTGGCTGAAAATGACTTACAAGCTCGTGCTGCCCTCCACCGGTAATGCTTGAATTCAGTATGGTGTTGGCCACCCTTAGCCTTGATGGCAGCTTCGACTCTCGCAGGCATACGTTCAATCAGGTGCCGTAATGTTTCTTGGGGAATGGCAGTCCATTCTTCACGGAGTGCTGCACTGAGGAGAGGTATCGATGTTGATAATGAGGCCTGGCACGAAGTCGGCGTTCAAAACATACAAAAGGTGTTCTATAGGATTCAGGTCAGGACTCTCTGCAGGCCAGTTCATTACAGGATATTATTGTCTTGTAACCACTCCACTACAGGGCGTGCTTTATGAACAGGTGCTCGATCGTGTTGAGAGATGCAATCGCCATCCCCGAATTGCTCTTCAACAGTGGGAAGCATGAAAGTGCTTAAAACAACAATGTAATCCTGTGCTGTGATAGTGCCACGTAAAACAACAAGGGGTGCAAGCCCCCTCCATGAAACACGACCACATCACAACACCATCACCTCCGAATTTTACTGTTGGGGCTAAACACGCTGGCAGATGACGTTCACCGGGCATTCGCAATACCCACACCCTGCCATCGGATCGCCACATTGTGTACCATGATTCGTCACTCCACACAACGTTTTTTCACACGAGGAGTCGTTTGGTATTTACCGGCGTGATGTGTAGCTTTTGAGCAGCCGCTCGACCATGAAATCCACCTAACTGTCATAGTAGTTGCAGTGGATCCTGATGCAGTTTGGAATTCCTGTGTGATAGTCTTGATAGATGTCTGCCTATTACACATTACGACCCTCTTCAACTGTCGGCGGCCTCTGTCAGTCAACAGATAGGTCGGCCTGTACGCTTTTGTTCTGTACGCGTCCCTTCACGTTTCCACTTCACTATCACATCGGAAACAGTGGACTCAGGGATGTTTAGGAGTGTGGAAATCTCACGTACAGATGTGTGATGCAAGTGACACCCAATAACGTGACCACGTTCGAAGTCTGTGAGTTCCGCGGAGCGCCCCATTCTGCTCTCTCACCATATCTAATGACTACTGAGGTCGCTGATATGGAGTATCTAGCAGTACCTGGCAGCGCAATGCACCTATTATGAAAAACGTATGTTTTTGGGGGTGTCCGGATACTTTTGATCACATAGAGTACACAGCGCGTAAGGACCTCGAAGATAAGATACGAGAAATTAGAGCTTTTACGGAGGCGTACAGACAGTCGTTTTTATCCTCGCTCTATTTGCGAGTGGAACAGGAGGGGAAATGACAAGTAGTGATACAGGGTGCCCTCCGCCGCGCTCTTTACGGTGGCTTGCGAAGAATCCATGTAGACGTAGACGTAGACGTAGATTTAGATACAACATCTTAAGTTGTGCCATTATCTCTGTAGATACAGATACTGTTGTCTGGTTTGTCGGCTCTAGAAAACGTAACACACAACTGTCCTTGTGTGAAGCTATCCGTGTCTAGATCGAAAACCGCCCTGAGCTTTCTTAAAGATGGCTGCTATAGTGCATTCATACCAAACAAGAAGTCTGCATCCCTGCAATGCTGTTCCCATGTCGGATGCTTTGGAAATGTTGGACGTGACAGTTTCAATGAAGTGCATGGTCTGTGGCAACTGTTAAGCGCAATTTGCAGTTCTGCAAACTGGTAGCAGTGTCGCAGCTGTTCTGGATGACGCCAGAGCTGAGGCTATGCCATTTTGGGGTCGAATTACTGTCAGAATAAATGTAATTAGAACGTTTTAGCAATTCCTCCGGATGCATCTAAGAGAAAGATTCTCCATCCCATCATTCACAGTTTGCATTATTTGATCGTAAATGCCTTTTTGCTCAAGGTTTAGCTTGGGAATATCTGATTGCACACATGACAAAATCTCACTTGTATATGTAATTTTGTCCACGATGCTATTCTACATCGAACGAAGTAGCATAAGGTCAATTCGGTGATGGCATTCCTAATTGACTGAGGACTTTCTTTCTCATTTCCAAGCACAAATCTTCAGTCATTATGAACGCTTCGTCGTAGATTTCTACTGCGAAATCCATGTTCATATTTGAGTTTTCCTCTCTTATTCGACCAAATACACCTTCAGTCATCTGAGATTTATTTCTCCCATTCGGTAATGTGGAACTAAACGAATCATTTCAGCGTGCTACAACAGTGCATACTGACCGTAATTGTGATTATAGCAAGATTACCGATACTGTCTGCAAGAGGACTATTACTGATGAGCTTGTGCCACAACACATCGACTCTATTAAAGTTAAGTTTTCAGTTCATGTAGCTAAAGAACTGCATTAATCCACGTGTGCATTTGTGATGTAGAAAGAGAACACTGGCCATCCACAATATCCTCTCCCTTGCTTTCTTGCAGCACAAGAGCGTACATTTTGGACCCAAAAGGTATAGTAAATATTTTATAACGCATGTTAAATTGTAATGATGAACAGACCGTAGTTATAAGTTTTGTATGATAAAGGTCCATTACTTCAAGATCTATTCTTCTTCATCGTAAATAGCGAATTTTAAAAAGGTGAAACAACGAAAAAAATAAATATTTGTGGGGCTATTTCAAACGTAAATGGTGCTACGAGAATCATTGTAAACAGTCATACAGTTATACACAATATAAAATATTACAGTAGTTGTTACATGCATTTCCCAAGAGAAACTGATTACGATCAGCAGCGTCCACACAAACTTCGTGAAACCTCACCTTGCACTTACCATATGTGATCTATTCTCGTTTCTTCACAGATCTAGGATCGTAACATTTGATATTGCAGAAACTATAAGGTATGTTTTTTTTCTTCTGATTCAGCTGCAGGTTGTGATTAAGATGAATCCTGTTCTTGAAGATATGAGGGGTACTCTTGACCTCCCAGAGCATTTCTGCAACCCTTGACCTTTCTTTCGTAGGTTTAAAAATGCAGTTTTCTATTCCCTCTTGTAAGACTGAAATGTATTGGTGAAGTCAGATGGCTAGCTGAATTTTTCTCTCTCACTGCATGTGTGATGCCGGTGACTTTCGTTGAGGTTGGCAAAAGAGAGTAAAATGGTTATGATAATGAAGGTGCCGAGCTCTAGCTTTACGAATTTCTTGGTTGATTGGAATGGGCTGCAGCGCCTGAATTTACATCTGATGCTGTGGTAACAGAGTGAGACTCCCCATTCACGAATGTGGACGAAGGAAGGAATGTGTGTGGTGGTATTTTGTCCAGACTGAAAGGGAAAATTCCTGTGCTCTCAAATACGTTTATAGCATTCTCTATAACAGATCTACGTCTCGAGGTGACGTTGAAATTTTTACCAAAACTAAATTTTGTTATGCAGGCCGAATGATTGTTGTGTATAATGAGGCTACATAAATATCTTAACATAGAAGAAGCAACACATATTACATACCGATCCAAAGCCCCACGAAGACTGATCACATAGCCTCATTCCCGTATTATTTGTTAAATCTAAGGAGTTGCTCAGATTTGTTGCAGATACCGCTAGTTGTTCTGTTGACTGACCGGATGGCGGAAAGATTTATAACTAGCATTCATATGTCTCAACTACATACTTTATTTTAAGCAGACTTCAATTGCATGGCGGATTGTTATAAGCAATACTGTGTTACCTCTTACATTTCATTGTGGATGACTGCTGTCTGGATTATATATACTTGGAAAAAGCTTCTTGCCGTTAGTGTACGACATGCCTAGCAACGGTTCCGTAACATAATTAAGTCGCAGCTGCGTGAAAGAGCTGAGCAGTAAAATATTTTCTTCTTTCTACCCACATAGCCCCATGATTCAGAAAGCCCTATCCTACCATAACTCTGTTGGAGATCAGGGAGAGGAAGTGGTCAATATGACCCCAGACAATGCACGACAGAGTTAGATGGCACAGTGGTTAGCACACTGGACTCACATTCCGGAGGACGACAGTTCAAACCCGCGTCCAATCATCCTGATTTAGGTTTCCCGTGATTTCCCTAAATCGTTGCAGGCAAATGCCCGGACGGTTCCTTTGAAAGGGCACGGCCGACTACGGTTCCTTTGAAAGGGTACGGCCGACTACCTTCCTCATCCTTCAGTAAACCGATGGGACCGATGACCTCGCTGTTTGATCCCTTCCCCCAAATCAACCAATCAACCGACAATGCACGAATTTGGTTTGGGTGTGACGTATTGCACGCGTTATTAATGCGTACATCCCAGTATCGGTCGTTCTCCAATAACGAAGAGCTAGACATGCACTGCGGAAATTGGCATGTGTAACACCGTTGACAATTATTAAATGCCAGGGCACATTTACCAACAGCATGCGAAGAAAAAACTTATCATCATGACTGGGATGCATGGTGTACGGTCTGCCTATCGCAGTTGTTTTGAATATGCCAGGTAGTCCGTCGACTCGCTCTCCTCGTTTACGTTGCTCATACTACTTTCTACACGCAATGGATGTGTAATACGTAAGTGTTAAGAGGTAGTAACGGTTAAAAACTACTCTGTCCGGCATGAGCAGTGTGGAGTATTGCGTGTGCTGTTGTTACGTTCAACATATGGTGCTCAAATAGCTGTATAAAGAAACGCGCGCATTCGAATGCAACATTCCGTCAAAATTCCAAAGCAATCGGTGATATAAGATTTTAAACGAACGAACATTTACATTTTTATTTACAGATATGCAGACATCTGTTCCGTACACAACCGCTTAATCACCTTAAAGACTGCATAGTTGTGCTCCCACATTGAATTCCTTGTCAACATTTTGTTTTCTCTTCAACAACAAGTAGTAAACCAATATTGTGGGGGGACGTCGTCAGGGTCACTGTAATTTTGACCTTAACTGCTGAGGCCGTACGTTAAAACAGCAGCACCAAGAAAGATAAAAATAACCAAATTTTACTTGTTAGACTTACAGCGTACATCAGGAAGACTAAAAGACTAAATTTGCACGTCATTTGGGGGCATGCGGGATGCGAAATTTAATATACTGCGGTGTACCCTCTAGCTGGAACAAGAGCGTTAACACAGCTGGAAATGTAGTCGATGTGAGTTTGAACTCTATGCCAGATTTCTCAAATAGTAGTGGCTAACGGGTAGTGGCGTGCCAGTCTCTCAGCGAACCGTGATCGGATAACTTCACTGGGTGAGGCATCTGGTGACCGTGCCCGCTAGGACAACATTCTGGCACCCTCTTTACCAGTATAGGTTAAGACAGCATGACGTCTTGCGTTATCTTGTTGAAAGATGTCACAGTTTTTAGCCTTAACGCTAGAGAAACGGGAAGCCTGATGTCCACGTTATCTACCAGCTGTGCGAGTCTCAGATAATCAAATTATATACGCAAAGTCACCCCCTACCATAACATCAGGTCCTGGGCCCGTAAGAGTATGACGGACGGTCTCGTTTGAAGCGTGACGTGGTGTCGCTTCTGCGTCCACTGTTGTCGCTGGGCGAACAGCTGTCGGCGCGTCCTCTTTCAACCGCCACGTCAAGGGAAGCCAAAACAATTGTTGCCGGCGTGCTGTCAGTCTTTGTGAACGCTCCAGTCGTCACGCTGTCCGAATCTTGCTGAAAACAAGGTCCTGCACAGTGGTTGCTACTCGCCAGGGTCTTTGAGATCCTGCTTTGATTACGGCGCTCCTGAACTCATCAATCCCGTATTCTCAAGACAGTCGTTTGACCCCGACCAATGCGATCATCAGTATTGCAGGCTGATAAACTATCGATGCCGAAATCCGACATGTGCTGGTAAACACCTTCGTTCCCTGAAGGCACTCACGACCTTCCCACAAAAAAACAATATACAGACCTATGTTGTGTTATGTTATGTTAACCGGGGACCTAGAAACGACGGAGAGGCTCCGTCCCCGCCGCAACCGCAGTGGTCCACAACCCCACGACGACTACCGCAGCCCACTTCAACCCTCGCCGCCCCACACCGAACCCAGGGTTAATGTGCAGTTCGGCCCCCGGTGGACCCTCCAGGGAACGTCTCATACCAGACGAGTGTAACCCCTATGTTTGTGTGGTAGAGCAATGGTGCCGTACGCGTACGTGGAGAACTTGTTTGCGCAGCAATCGCCGACACAGAGTAGCTGAGGCGGAATAAGGGGAACCAGCCCGAATTTGCCGAGGCAGATGGAAAACCGCCTAAAAACCATCCACAGACTGGCCGGCTCGCCGGACCTCGACACAAATCCGCCGGGCGGATTCGTGTCGGGAACCGGCGCTCTTTCCCGCCAGGAAAGCCGTGCGTTAGACCGCACTGCCAACCGGGCGGGCTTATAGAGACCAAATTTTTGGCTGACTAATCTGATGCGTAACCGTCACATTTCACTCCAGTATGAAGTTCCTTGTGCGCCGGCTTGACAGACTTGCAATTTTTATGGCCAGCAGAGTAAATTACTTTCTGGATAACGTCAGGAGCCGGGTGGGATTAGCCGAGCGGTCTAAGGCGCTGCAGTCAAGGACTGTGCGGCTGATCCTGGCGGAGGTTCGAGTCCTCCCTCGGGCATGGGTGTGTGTGTGTGTGTGTGTGTGTGTGTGTTTGTCCTTAGGATAATTTAGGTTAACTAGTGTGTAAGCTTAGGGACTGATGACCTTAGCAGTTAAGTCCCATAAGATTTCACACACATTTGAAGATTTTTTTAACGTCAGGAGCTCCATGAATTTGTTGTGTGTTGTATAAGAGAAGTACGAACGCCTCAAAATTTAGCGAGATTTTGAAAGACCTGCTGACTCATGGTGTAGAAACTAAGTTTTCCCTCAACACAAGTAGTTGGTAGTAAATTGATGTAAAGACTCATTATTGTTCAATTATATGAACTGCGATCAGCAACTGTAAAAGAGATATACGTCTGGGAACGCCAATACCATGATGATGATGAGGTCCCATACTCCGAGGAGCGTAGGGGACAATGCAGGAGCCCCGCACCGCTGTGCTAGGCAATGTCCTAGCGGAGGTGGTTTGCAGTTGCCTTCCTCCGACCGTAATTGGGATGAAGGATGATGATGAAAACGACAAAACAACACCGTCATCTCGAGGCAGGAAAAATCCATGACCACTCAGGGAATCGAACCCGGGACCCCGTGCGCTGGAAGCGAGAACGCTACCGCAAGACCACGAGCTGCGGACCATATACCATATTGATCACATAAAATTAGCCGTAGGAAAACCAGAAGACCGGCTGGGTAATTAAATACAATTAAGGAAATGTAAAGCACGCACCAAAGTGCTAGTTCAGAAAACAAATTCGTGATTGTTGTTCGTCGCTCTGTAACCTTTTCCAGGCAGGATTAATAGGGAAAATCGTGAAGATCCAAACAAAGAGCAGCACGTTTGGCCTCTCGTTTTGTGAAAGCGAGAGCTTCACACACACTCATTAGATTCCAGTGGCAGAGATGCGGCGAGAGAAGTGTCGCACATTGCGAAGAGGTTTACCGTTAAAATCTCAGACAGAAGTCATCTTTCTTCCTCTCAGCCATTTCGTGAAATAACAAGTTTGTAGCGGATATTACTGCATTTGTTTGAAAAAAAAATCTCTTGATTCAGTCTTCAATAAACAATAGCACTTTGGTGGGACAGTACACCCAGCAGTGCAGTGGAATGTCAGTTTGGACTCTTAGTGACTAACAGACAAATGTGTACTGTACGCATGTACAGTGTAGCAACTATTCAACTATATGAAATAAAATCGTCATAAATTCTGAACGGTTTGCATCAGGTGTTTCAAACTGCACGGTTCGTCGTAGGGTTTGATAAGAATTAGTATCCGCATGGTTGTTTGGTTTAGCGACGAAGCTCACTTGGATGGATTCGTCAATAAGCAAAATTGGTGCATTTTGGGGACTGAGAATCCGCATTTCGCGATAAAGAAGTCTCTTCACCTCAACGGGTGACTGAGTGGTGGGCAGTGTCCATTCACGGAAAAACCGGTTCGATATTCCTTGATGGCACGGTGACTACCGTAAGGTATGTGAAGGTTTTGGAGAATGATTTCATCCCCATTACCCAAAGTGACCTTGATTTCGATAAGAAGTTGTTCATGCCAGTCGGAGCTCGACCCCATCGAAGCAGGAGAATGTTTTATGTCCTGCAGGAGCACTTCGGGGACCGCATTCTGACTCTGGGGCACCCAGAGGCCACTGGCATAGGCCCCTATTGGCCGCCATATTCTCCGGCTCTGAACAAACGTGACTCCTTTTTGTGGGGCTGCATTAAAGGCAAGGTGTACACCCAAAACCATTGCTGAACTGAAAACAGCCATTCAGGAAGTCATCGACACCACCGATGTTGCGCAACTTCAGCGGGTCATGCAGAATTTCGCTATTCGTCTGCGCCACATCATCGCCAATGATGGCAGGCATATCGAACATGCAACAACCTAATTCCGAGCATCTGTAGTGACGTTTACATGTTGAATAAAGTAGTGCACGACGTAGTTTGTAAATAATTTAAGTTTTTTCATACAGTATAATAATTGTCACCATGTAGAAGTGAGAGTCACCCTTGTTAGATTTGTGTGTGTGAAAACTGTATACGTATCAAGAGTTGAAATGCATATCCCAAATTTTTCAGGAGAATCAGAAAACTGCGTCTCTTTTTGTACATAACTCATTTGGATCCAAATGTTGAGATGGTACCACAGAATTATGCTGCTAACTTCATCAATGCCAAAAATTATGAGCCAAATTTGAAAATAAATAATTTATTAAGAATGTTCTAAGTAGCATATCAGGAATGCCAATAAGACAAAAAATGACTCTGAGCACTGTGGGACTTAACTTCTAAGGTCATCAGTCCCCTAGAACTTAGAACTACTTAAACCTAACTAACCTAAAGACATCACACACAACCATGCCCGAGGCAGGATTCGAACCTGTGACCGTAGCGGTCGCCCGGTTCCAGTCTGTAGCGCCTAGAGCCGCTCGGACACCCCAGCAGGCCCAGTAAGACAGTCTTTGTTTCAAATGCCATTCATAAAGAGGTAACGTTTTATTTGTAATCGTACCAGTGCAGAAATATTTCAGCTAATAGAACTGTAGTAAAAGAAAAAAATTCTAATTTATTTTAAATTTTTTACGAGAGAATAACAAAAATTAAAGAAAAAAAAAGTCTCTCAGCCTTAAATTTTGTTTCTTGCACAACTCCATTCTTGGGATCGGATGATGCGAAGTTAAATGTAATACTTTCTATGTTGTGGAAGAAGAAATGGCAACATCACCAACAGGTCTTTCCGTTTTGCAATTGATAAACATGGCTGGTCGTTCCAATAAAGTACGGCATGACATACATCTACTATGACCTTTTCTCTTTTGAATATATTAATGTTTTTCCATTCTTTCGTAACACAGTAAGAATTTTTAATAGCTATTTGAGATTGATGAGTATGGCACACTTTGATCACACTACATTTGAAGACCGTCCACTCCTGCATTGACAACAATGTTTCAGCGCCATCTTCAACATCAAAGAAGAGAGTCGAAAGTACTGGAACTATATGGGATGGATTCACAGCTTGTGTTGACTCAACAGTCTTGTGTAAATCTTGCAGACGAAAGGCGTTATTTGCCTTTCTCCGTTTCTCTGTAACTGTATAATCTCTGCCACACCTAAAAAAAAATGTGTCCACGCAGCAAATATTTGTGTGTAACCTGTTCATCTCACCGCGGGCTAAATGGAGATCTGGATGCATGGCACTTGGAACTCCTGAGGGAAGTATTGCTTGGCACAGAGACTAGCAGTCACCTAGTAATGAATGTTTGAATCATTTCCTCCGTGATTCGCCACTTGCAACAATTCTAGGGACATGTAGCAGAGCTCCTAGATCACAACAGCACTGAAAACGCGTTTTGTGAAACAAACTGCGCTTCATTTCTATTTCCAGTCTTATGTGTACTACCGTATGTAACACCTTTATGCCTAGTGTGTTTGTAATTAATTCATGTAGATACTGCAACTGACGGTAATTACGCACTTGACACCAAGAAATCTTCCTCTAAGCTGACGTAATGCTATTCATGAGTATCTGCTATAGACAACAGATCACCTCAGTTATTTTGGCATATAGTATGTCTTACATACTTTTTCAACGTTTAGGTGGCTTGAAGATGGTCGCTTGACTGAAAGTGGTTGTCCGTCCGTAGATAAATGCGTATTACAACAGTTTTTGGTGATTTCATGATGCTGTTCTCTCAATCTCCGAGAATTCCCGTAATGACAGTCTTTCTTTCCTGGCAATTAATACAGCTTATTTTTGGGTTCACAAGTGACATGCACTCCCCTATCCTAGATTTAAGAGTTATTATTTTCTGTGTACAGATGCCACTCCTGTAACTACATAGTCATTTATCCTCAGGTGGCAGAGAAGTCTACTCAGGAAACAAAAGTGAGAAAATGCGGTAATCGCTTTCTAGAGACATTTAAGGCACAAATTAACCATGCTCAGTGGTATACAGGAAGGTAGTGAACTGTTCGCGAAAAGTGCAACGCCGTGAGGGGTTTAGGGGTATCCACAGACTATATACATATCTACGGAGTGAGCATAGTCTACTGCGCATGTTCTCAACGTCAAACCAGGCTAATCATGTGATTTTGGGACGCCGCTGTTTGTCTACAATTTGCTGTAATCTTGTTCTATATATGTTTCTGCACGTTTGAGTTTTAGTAGTATTGTCATTGCCATGTATGTGAAGAGAAGTATGTGAAAGGTGGACGAGTTACTTTTCATAGATATGTACAACAGAGGTATAACTGTAAATACCGTATTAATATGAGGCATTTTATATGAAGACAAAATTTATACGTGACAGTCTGTTTTATTTTCTCCAATTTATGCAGATTCTGAAACTCTTCTGTGTATCAGAGTATTTCTGCATGAGACAGTTCCCTACACAATGTCGTTGTAAGATAATTAATTAGAACAGATTACACAACATCAATCAGTGCAACAGAAAGCCTAAAAAAAGATAGTTGGCTGTCACTACTTTTATACTCCAAAATTCGAGCGATTATCTTGTATTTTTGATTTTTGTTCAAAGTGTACAGTTATATTTTTCTGATGAGGTGGAAAAAATGTTTTAGATATTTTATTTGTCTATGAAAACCAGAAGTGTAAATGAAGGAAAACTGAAAATAATAATGGACAAGCAGTTGGTGTAAATCGCTTACCATGTTTACTGTAACAGTTCATGATTTTTTTTCTTGCCACTTCGGCGCCGCCTACAGTGTCATTGTAACGTTATTAATTATAACAGTGATTCAGAAGGATGCGAATGTGCAATGTAAATCGTAAAAAATTATTGTTGGCTGCCACTCCTTATCCCGTTACCAAAAAAAGTAAATAAAGTGGACTCTGAGCTATGATACTGTGGCGAAAGTGCACTATACCATATCTCTCCACATCTTTGAGTCGGCTTCAGGTTCTTGCAACAAGTTGTTAAGATGTCTGCAAAACTCGTGTAGAAGCTTCATTGTGCTTCTGAAGGTGATACATCTGTAGCAGAGAAGTAACACCACTCAAAATACGCTACCCGCTAAAAGCACCGTCCCAAAATTGCGGGACAAGAGCCTGCAGCAGATGTTGCGGAGAGGATTCTCATTCTGCATTACCGAATGCTCAGACCACGGACATTTACGAGGTGTGGCTAGAAAAATACCGGACTAGTACTGGTGAAACAATAAAACGAATGCAATAAGGCTGAAAGTCACGTGGCCTGTAACGTGACTCTCGCTCCGCCTACTGCTCGAGTTTCATCTGCCTCCTGCACTCAGTCTGCCCGTGGCGTCTGTTTTAAGTAGCTGACGTTTTGTCTGTGCGTCGGAAAATGTTGAGTGTACAGAAAGAACAGCGTGTTTACATCAAATTTTGTTTCAAACTAGGAAAATCTGCAAGTGAAACGTTTGTAATGTTACAACAAGTGTACGGCGATGATTGTTTATCGCGAACACAAGTGTTTGAGTGGTTTAAACGATTTAAAGATGGCCGCGAAGACACCAGTGATGACACTCTCACTGGCAGACCATTGTCAGCAAAAACTGATGCAAACATTGAAAAAATCGGTAAACTTGTTCGACAAGATCGCCGTTTAACAATCAGAGCAGCGTCTGAGTTAACAGGAGTTGACAAGGAAAGTGTTAGGCAGATTCTTCATGAAAGTTTCAACATGAACAAAGTGTGTTCAAAAATGGTTCCAAAGTGTCTCACAATTGAACAGAAGGAACGCCGAAGAATGATTTGCTCTGACATCCTGGAATGATTTGTTCTGACATCCTGGAAAACATTGAAAGTGATCCCACCTTCTTACAAAATCGATGCATTGGAAAACTCCTGGTTCTCCACGACAAAAAAAAGCACGAATGTCAAAATCGAAATTCAAGGCAATGATTGTTTTTTTGACATCAAAGGGATTGTGCACATTGATTGGGTACCAGAGGGACAAACAGTGAATCAGCATTACTACATTAGCGTCCTGGCTACCCTACGTGGGCGAGTACGGAGAAAACGGAACGATTTGTGGAGAAAAAAGTCGTGGATCCTTCACCAAGACAATGCCCCAGCTCACAGTGCGTTGTCAGTGAAGACGTTTTTGGCAAAACACAACATTCCCATCTTAGATCATCCACCCTACTCACCTGATTTGGCCCCCTGTGATATTTTTCTTTTCCCTAAAGTCAAGTCAGCTTTGAAAGGAACTAGATTTGAGACTGTTGAAGCAGTAAAACAAAAAGCGACGGAAGTAATGTATGGACTAACCGAAAATGATCTGCAGCATTGCTATGAACAGTGGAAAATTCGTATGGAGCGGTGTAGAGACCGAGGAGGAGAGTACATTGAAGGAGATAACCTGAAATTGTAAATAATTGTAAATAAATGTTTTATCCAGCATCAGTCCGGTTTTTTTCTAGCCGCACCTCGTATACTCTATGTGGATATCACAAGACTTGTCATTCCATCTATGAAATGCATATGATTATAATTACAAAGCTGTAGCTCTAGTGTGGGCAGAAGAGAGGTTACCAATGTATTTGTTAGACAAGCTTGTGTTCAAAGGGCTGCACAACAGCGTAGACCATTGTTTATCGTACTGCTCAGCAACGCGTACTGGTTACGAGGCCAGGGTGGCACGAGGCAGCTCTGTCGTGTTTATGCCCGAGAAGCAGGGAGAGGAAGTCGTAATGACACACTCCAGCACTCTTACCCAAGGAGCACTATGCATTTGTAAGCAACATTAAATGAAGAGACCAACAAGAACTGACACAAGACGTACGTCACATCTCCTCGGCCGTCCACTACGTATCGCTCGAAGTACCCGTAAAAGTACTTTTCCCGGTGATGTCGCTATTTTCCAGAGCCGTGTATGTCGATTGGCTGACCGCTGTTTAATTCGCTACTGATAATCCCTATCTTCGATCAAATCTATGACGGCTATTCGGAAAGTAAGGTTCGATCGTTCGCGGAACGGAAACCTCTGTGAAAATAAAAAAAAAAAAATTATTTGCAACAGCTGCCTACGCCTTTCAGCTATACTACTGGCGATTAAAATTGCCACACCACGAAGATGACGTGCTACAGACGCGAAATTTAACCGACAAGAAGAAGATGCTGTGTTATGCAAATGATTAGCTTTTCAGAGCATTCACACAAGGTTGGCGCCGGTGGCAACACCTACAACGTGCTGACATGAGGAAAGTTTCCAACCGATTTCCCATACACAAACAGCAGTTGACCGGCGTTGCCTGGTGAAACGTTGTTATGATCCCTCGTGTAAGGAGGAGAAATGCGTACCACCACCGCATCGCCTATCGCGATTGCGGTTTATCGTATCGCGACATTGCTGCTCGCGTTGGTCGAGATCCAATGGCTGTTAGCAGAATATGGAATCGGTGGGTTCAGGAGGGTAATACGGAACGCCGTGCTGGATTCCAACGGCCACGTATCACTAGCAGTCGAGATGGCAGGCATCTTATCCGCATGGCTGTAACGGATCGTGCAGCCACGTCTCGATCCCTGAGTCAACAGATGAGGACATTTGCAAGACAACAACCATCTGCACGAACAGTTAGACTACGTTTGCAGCAGCATGGACTATCAGCTCGGAGACCATGGCTGCGGTTACCCTTGACGCTGCATCACAGACAGGAGCGCCTGCAATGGTGCACTGGACGACGAATCTGGGTGCACGAATGGCGAAACGTCATTTCTTTCAGATGAATCCAGGTTCTGTTTACAGTATTCTGTTGGCCGCATCCGTGTTTGGCGACATCGCAGTGAACGCACATTGGAAGCGTGTATTCGTCATCGCCATACTGGAGTATCACCCGGCGTGATGGTATGGGATGCCATTGGTTACACGTATCGGTCACCTCTTGTTCGCATTGACGGCACTTTGAGCAGTGGACGTTACATTTCAGATGTGTTACGACCCGTGGCTCTACCCTTCATTCGATCCACGCGAATTTCTAAGTTTCAGCAGGATAATGCACGACCGCATGTTGCAGGTCCTGTACAGGCGTTTGTGGATGCAGAAAATGTTCGCCTGCTGCCCTGGCCAGCACATTCTACAGATCTTTCACCAATTGAAAACGTCTGGTCAATGGTGGCCGAGCAACTGGCTCGTCACAATACGCCAGTCACTACTCTTGATGAACTGTGTTATCGTGTTGAAGCTGCATGGGCAGCTGTACCTGTGCACGCCATCCAAGCTCTTTTTGACTCGATGCCCAGGCGTGTCAATGCCGTTATTACGGCCAGAGGTGGTTGTTCTGGGTACTGATTTCTCAGGATCTATGCACCCAAATTTCGTGAAAATGTAATCACATGTCAGTTCTAGTATAAAATATTTGTCCAATGAATACTCGTTTATCATCTGAATTTCTTCTTGGTGTAGCAACTTTAATGGCCAGTAGTGTACTTCTCCACGCGGTCGCTGTTACGTCTTTCGCGTTTGTCGTAGCGTTCTACCAACTTTGCAATTTACTTGTCAAAGAAGGCAGTCGCCTACGCTCTCCGCCAATTCTCGACGATGGTCTGTAGGGCGTTGTCTGTGCAAAACTTGGCCTTCGTAGCCAGCAGTTCATTTGAGCAGAGATGAAACTTAGGGGCAGCCAATTATGGGCTTTATTGTGGGTGATCAAACACTTCCTATCAGAGATACTGCAGGAGCATCCTCATTGCGTCTGCAGAGTGCAGACGAAAAGTGTCATGAAATAGAAATCACATGACAGTTATGTTATGTAGGCTGCATGGCATCAGGCGCAATGTTTCTCCAGGTCGTCATACTTTCCATGACAGGCTGTTTCAAGGCGTCTTGATGCGCTCACTGTGGGCTCAGAAATGAAGAGAGGGGCATGACGCGATCGACGGGCATACTAGAGACACTGTCTAGCGCATATCGGTAAAGCTTCATCGTATTGTCACTATGGATTCCATTCCGCACCCGATCGGACCTGACTTTCCGAAGAGCCTGCGTATACCAACCGATTTTATTTATTTTCAGTTTACTCCTCCATCAGCCTCTCCTCCAGTAGTCATTACATACGTTTTCGACTTGATACACAGCCTTCCGAGTCCTGTAGTGCCGCAATAGTAAAAGCTAAGGCTCGATGCACAGGAGCGAATAACAACTGCTAGTGCCCGCAGTGAGATCGGCGTCATACTCCCTTTGTCAGAAAAGTTCCAGGAGAAATTTTTGTTTGAGTTAGTAATACTAAAAAAAACAAATGATGTTTTTTTGTTACCCGGTATATGTGCGTCCTAGAAATGCCCTTGACTATATTTCCGCGGCAACTCACTAGGTGGCAGGTTCTCAGCGATATAGCTTTTGGGTTTTTGACGCATTAGTTACGGTGACACAATGGTGCTGATTGTGAACAAAGAGTGACGATTAAGTTCTGCATTAAGCTCGGGAAAACCCCTAGCGAAACGTGGACAATGATTAAGCAAGCAAATGCAGGCGATTCGCTTTAAAGAGGTCGTGTTTTCGAGTGGCACAAAAGGTTTCTTGAGGGCAGAAATTCAGTGCAAGACGATTCCAGAGCTGGTCGCCTGTCTACAGCACATACCGATCCAAACGGGGTGCGTGAAAGGCGAACAGCAGCTACAATACAATGAACTGGTCGAGGCAGATGGCAGTCTGACTGCAGTTGTGATAGAACACACACACACACACACACACACACACAAATACACGAGACACTGGCGAGGCACATGTCATTTCAGAATTCATTATTCCAGCGCGTTGTCTCGAGTCATTCTCTTCAGTGTCACTAACTATCAAGGACGACCCTGGCTGCTTCAAAAAGCTTATAGTTTCAACAACTTTAACTACAACAGAGTATTAGGACGTCTATTTTCATTGCTCGTCCGCTTACTGTACCGGACTTTCAAGACTTCTGGACGATTTCTCTCCACGCCATATACTTCGCATCCGTAATCATGTGACATGTCAGCGTGTGAACATGTGTGGGATTCTATCGACAGATGCTTTTCTCGTGACTCTCGTCTAGAAGGCAGTACACCTGAAATTTAAACTCTGGAAGTAGGCATTTCGAACGTTCTTCCTCAGACATCAAGTCAAATGTTGTCCGACGCGGTGTCACAACACGACGACGTTCGCGTCGGCGGTTGTAGTGGCTACATTAAACACTACGCTTAGTCATATAGTGCTGACGCTCCTCGCTTTCGTCAAGTCCTACTTGTCTGGCATTGGGACTTTTCAACTTTTATCTACATTCTCTCGTTGTATCAAATGTTGTCATAATAAGGAAGGATAAGAACAAAGCAATCAGTCGCAATCCCACTGATTTTTATTATTCTTGCATAATAGAGTTCACCTATAATTAGCCACATTCAGTGCTAAAATACAAGGAAGTTTAGGAATCAGAACCGATTTATAAAAAACAATAAATAAAACACCACATAATGCAATAGCAATGATCCATTCTAGTCGAACACCATTTGAGTCAGTTACTATTCAACAAACACGCAGCAGTACATGTCCCATATTACTTTACTGGTGTATAGGCCAGCGAGGTGGCTCAGTGATTCGCACAATGGACTCGCGTTCGGGAGGACGACGGTTCCAAACCGCGTGCGGCCATCCTGATTTAGGTTTTCTGTGATTTCCCTAAACCGCTCCAGGCAAATGCCGGGATGGTTCCTTCCCCATCCTTCAATAAGCCGAGACTGTGTCCCGACTCAAATGACCTCGCTGTCTTATTTTTTTTTTTGGTCATCAGTCTACTGACTGGTTTGATGCGGCCCGCCACGAATTCCTTTCCTGTGCTAACCTCTTCATCTCAGAGTAGCACTTGCAACCTACGTCCTCAGTTATTTGCTTGACGTATTCCAATCTCTGTCTTCCTCTACAGTTTTTGCCCTCTGCAGCTCCCTCTAGTACCATGGAAGTCATTCCCTCATGTCTTAGCAGATGTCCTATCATCCTGTCCCTTCTCCTTATCAGTGTTTTCCACATATTCCTTTCCTCTCCGATTCTGCGTAGAACCTCCTCATTCCTTACCTTATCAGTCCACCTAATTTTCAACATTCGTCTATAGCACCACATCTCAAATGCTTCGATTCTCTTCTGTTCCGGTTTTCCCACAGTCCAGGTTTCACTACCATACAATGCTGTACTCCAGACGTACATCCTCAGAAATTTCTTCCTCAAATTAAGGCCGGTATTTGATATTAGTAGACTTCTCTTGCCCAGAAATGCCTTTTTTTGCCATAGCGAGTCTGCTTTTGATGTCCTCCTTGCTCCGTCCGTCATTGGTTATTTTACTGCCTAGGTTGCAGAATTCTTTAACTTCATTGACTTCGTGACCATCAATCCCGATGTTAAGTTTCTCGCTGTTCTGACTGCTACGGTCGCAGGTTCGAATCCTGCCTTGGGCATGGATGTGTGTGATGTCCTTAGGTTAGTTAGGTTTAAGTAGTTCTAAGTTCTAGGGGACTGATGACCACAGCAGTTGAGTCCCATAGTGCTCAGAGCCATTTTTTTTCTCGCTGTTCTCATTTCTACTACTTCTCATTACCTTCGTCTTTCTCCGATTTGCTCTCAAACCATACTGTGTACTCATTAGACTGTTCATTTCGTGCAGCAGAACATTTAATTCTTCTTCACTTTCACTCAGGATAGCAATGTCATCAGCGAATCGTATCATTGATATCCTTTCACCTTGTATTTTAATTCCACTCCTGAACCTTTCTTTTATTTCCATCATTGCTTCCTCGATGTACAGATTGAAGAGTAGGGGCGAAAGGCTACAGCCTTGTCTTACACCCTTCTTAATACGAGCACTTCGTTCTTGATCATCCACTCTTATTATTCTCTCTTGGTTGTTGTACATATTGTATATGACCCGTCTCTCCCTATAGCTTACCCCTACTTTTTTCAGAATCTCGAACAGCTTGCACCATTTTATATTGTCGAACGCTTTTTCCAGGTCGACAAATCCTATGAAAGTGTCTTGATTTTTCTTTAGCCTTGCTTCCATTATTAGCCGTAACGTCAGAATTGCCTCTCTCGTCCCTTTACTTTTCCTAAAGCCAAACTGATCGTCACCTAGCGCATTCTCAATTTTCTTTTCCTCGCTGTCAACGGGACGTTAAACACTGATCTCCTCCTCCTCCTGGTGTAAAAGTAGAAGGGAACTGAGACTGTAGTATACAGGTACAGCAGCCTCAGTTTGCGTCATATAGCGTAAGTAACGCCCTCTATATTACATAAATCCCAACCCAGTTTCACTCCGACATAGTAGTCTAGAACTCTGTTTTTATACATAAGATCAGCAAGTATATATGCATGTAACCTTCAAAATAGATCAAGAAATGCCGACATACAACGTGTTTGGTCACGTATTAGGTCCCTTACACACTGGCGATTTGGCCGCGCGACTTGCCCGCTAGGCGGAGTCGCTTCCGTCCTTTAACACGCAGTTCCCATAAGGCCTTTCACAATCGCGATTTGGCCGCGCACCCTCTGTGCGCCCGCCGGTGCCCGCGACTGGTGGCGGCGATTCAGCCGCGTTTGACCCTTTCACACGCGGCGACCTGGCAGCACCTACATCTACATCTACATCTATACTCCGCGAGCCACCTTACGGTGTGTGGCGGAGGGTACTTATTGTACCACTATCTGATCCCCCCTTCCCTGTTCCATTCACGAATTGTGCGTGGGAAGAACGACTGCTTGTAAGTCTCCGTATTTGCTCTAATTTCTCGGATCTTTTCGTTGTGATCATTACGCGAGATATATGTGGGCGGTAGTAATATGTTGCCCATCTCTTCCCGGAATGTGCTCTCTCGTAATTTCGATAATAAACCTCTCCGTATTGCGTAACGCCTTTCTTGAAGTGTCCGCCACTGGAGCTTGTTCAGCATCTCCGTAACGCTCTCGCGCTGACTAAATGTCCCCATGACGAATCGCGCTGCTTTTCGCTGGATCATGTCTATCTCTTCTATTAATCCAACCTGGTAAGGGTCCCATACTGATGAGCAATACTCAAGAATCGGACGAACAAGCGTTTTGTAAGCTACTTCTTTCGTCGATGAGTCACATTTTCTTAGAATTCTTCCTATGAATCTCAACCTGGCGCCTGCTTTTCCCACTATTTGTTTTATGTGATAATTCCACTTCAAATCGCTCCGGATAGTAACTCCTAAGTATTTTACGGTCGTTACCGCTTCCAATGATTTACCACCTATGGCATAATCGTACTGGAATGGATTTCTGCCCCTATGTATGCGCATTATATTACATTTATCTACGTTTAGGGAAAGCTGCCAGCTGTCGCACCATGCATTAATCCTCTGCAGGTCCTCCTGGAGTACGTACGAGTCTTCTGATGTTGCTATTTTCTTGTAGACAACCGTGTCATCTGCAAATAGCCTCACGGAGCTACCGATGTTGTCAACTAAGTCATTTATGTATATTGTAAACAATAAAGGTCCTATCACGCTTCCCTGCGGTACTCCCGAAATTACCTCTACATCTGCAGATTTTGAACCGTTAAGAATGACATGTTGTGTTCTTTCTTCTAGGAAATCCTGAATCCAATCACAAACCTGGTCCGATATTCCGTAAGCTCGTATTTTTTTCACTAAACGTAAGTGCGGAACCGTATCAAATGCCTTCCTGAAGTCCAGGAATACGGCATCAATCTGCTCGCCAGTGTCTACGGCACTGTGAATTTCTTGGGCAAATAGGGCGAGCTGAGTTTCACATGATCTCTGTTTGCGGAATCCATGTTGGTTATGATGAAGGAGATTTGTATTATCTAAGAACGTCATAATACGAGAACACAAAACATGTTCCATTATTCTACAACAGATTGACGTAAGCGAAATAGGCCTATAATTATTCGCATCTGATTTATGACCCTTCTTGAAAATGGGAACGACCTGCGCTTTCTTCCAGTCGCTAGGTACTTTACGTTCTTCCAGCGATCTACGATAAATTGCTGATAGAAAGGGGGCAAGTTCTTTAGCATAATCACTGTAGAATCTTAAGGGTACCTCGCCTCGCCAGTGTGTTTGTTGACTTGCATGCTATTGTGCTAATTTTGCTACAAAAAACTTTCGACGTGGAACTTTTCATCATTGAAGTAGAACGTCGCCCTGTAATTTGGAATTCAAGGAACAAGGATTACAGTAATAAGATCGAAAAACGTAATGCTTGGGAGGAGATGTGTAAGAAATTTGTTCCGCACTTCGAAAATAAAACAGTATCGGAGAAAAACGAAAGTCCAAGAGAAAAGCCACAAGAAGAGGTTCTTCTGCAGAAACCCACAAAAAATATGTATATTTCGCTATGCTTAATTTCCTGTCACCTGCAACTGCCACTAAACCACCCGAGTTGGAAGAAGCTGATGCACATACTGATGAGGCAAATAATTCTGATGTGCAGGATGGAGTTGCCTGCGCTTCCCGTAAGGGACAAACGATGAGAAATTGCCGGCCGGAGTGGCCGTGCGGTTCTAGGCGCTACAGTCTGGAGCCGAGCGACCGCTACGGTCGCAGATTCGAATCCTGCCTCGGGAATGGATGTGCTTGATGTCCTTAGGTTAGTTCGGTTTAATTAGTTCTAAGTTCTAGGCGACTGATGACCTCGGAAGTTAAGTCGCATAGTGCTCAGAGCCATTTGAACCATTTTGAGGAGAAATTATTTCAGGTACTTGCAGCAAATATCAAGAAAAAAACGTATCAATGGCCGAAGCAGATGTGTGGCGTCACCGCCAGACACCACACTTGCTAGGTGGTAGCATTTAAATCGGCCGCGGTCCGTTAGTATACGTCGGACCCGCGTGTCGCCACTATCAGTGATTGCAGACCGAGCGCCGCCACACGGCAGGTCTAGAGAGACTTCCTAGCACTCGCCCCAGTTGTACAACCGACTTTGCTAGTGATGGTTCACTGACAAAATACGCTCTCATTTGCCGAGACGATAGTTAGCATAGCCTTCAGCTACGTCATTTGCTACGACCTAGCAAGGCGCCATGTTCAGTTACTATTGATATTGTAAATAATGTACAGACAAGAGCTACGTTCAACATGAACGGATTAAAGTTAAGTATTCCACCAGTTACCTCCTTTTTTCTGAAGTCTAAATTCCTTGTCCTGTTCCAGACCTCACGCCAGCCTGCGTGAGCTTAAACGCGTGCCTTTCGGCTTCCTCTCAATTTAGTGGGTTGGTCTCCTGCCAGTCCACAACATTTTGGCGACGAGGCCAAACCGCGTTCGTACCTATACTGCCCTGATTTCTTGCGTAATGGCTTCGCCACCTTCTCCAGATGTACTGTCCGAATTTTATCGCTTACAGAATCAGCAGACGCAGGCCTTACTGGATGCCCTTGGACAGCTCATCCAGGGTCAACGTGCACTGCAAAACGATGCGGCGGCCGACGCTCCACCGCTAACGCAGCCACAACACGCTGTTGCACCAACTTTTCGTCCCTTTGATGTTGCACTGGAAAGCTGGACGGAGTGGTCACGCCAATTTGGATTCCATCTCGCCGCCTACAGAATTCAAGGTAATGAGCGGCAGCCTTTTCTCCTTTCCTCCGCAGGCGTCCCAACGTACCGTGTGATAGTGAAATTATTTCCCCGACGCGAAATAGCAACTCTGTCCTACGACGAAATTTTGTCTGCAATAGATGCATATTTCAAAGAATCAGTCAATGTAGTTGCAAAAAGGTATACCTTCTTTCGTACAAAACATACGGCCGGTCAGACTAATAGGGAGTGGGTTGCAACCTTGCAAGGTCTTACTAGGGATTGTGCTTTTGAGTGTCAATGTGGACTCCCTTATTCAGATACTACGGTACGTGATGCAATTGCACAGAACGTTTCTGATGTTCGTATAAGGGAACAGATTTTGAAACTAGTCAATCCCTCCCTTCAACAAGTGATGGACATATTGGATCGACAGGACACACTTGACTTTGCTCAGGAATCGAAACTTCACCAGCCGTGTGTCACGTTACCCCGCCCGCCTGGCGAGCTGCACGGAACAGTAAACAGTCCTCGCGCAGCTGCCGCAAGGCTCTCAGCCACGTGTGCAGCACAGGCAAGCAAATGCAGTGCTAAAATCATGCCCGCGGTGTGCTACTAGACATTGGCGTGAGAATTGCCCGTCACGCCAAGCTATTTGCTTTTTCTGTAATAAAAAAGGACATGTTCAGAGTGTTTGCCAGAAAAAGCTCAGATCGGACACTCACAACCATTCCCGGCCCTTTGCTTCACGCCAGAATCGGAATCGAACCAAGGATACTCCGGCTCGTGAAACTTCGCCCATGGAAATTCATGTAGTTCATTCCACTCCACCCAGTGCCCCTCTCTCTAACAGTGACTGTTCGTCCCACAAATAGTGTGCATCGACATCGCCGGAAATCCTGTCAAGTCGCAAGTACCAGTGTCAGTTCACTTTGCACGGGACAGTCGCTCTTGTCATCAACAGGACAGTAAACTTTTTGTAGACTTGGACATTAACAGCAAAGTGATACCATTCAGGTCACGGGCTCCCTGTGTTAGGACAGTGCAGCCATCTTGCAACATACAAAGGACAAACAAAACTTGTGTCATTGTACGTCCTTCGTTCTTCTTCTGCAGTGAACTTGTTTGGTTTGGATTTATTTCAGTTGTTTAACTTGTCTATAGTCAATCAGGTCCTATCAGTGAACCAGACTGTGCCTTCCGACAGTGTTTCTCGTCTATGTGAAGAATTTGCAGACATTTTTGCACCGGGCCTTGGTTGCACTAAGAACTATAAAGCACATTTGGAACTGCAAGTAAACGCCCAACTGAAATTTTTCAGAGCGCGCAATGTTCCCCACGCCTTGCGTGATGAGGTCGCAAAAACATTACACGATTTGGAATCACAAGGTGTAATTGAACGTGTGCAGGCTTCTCTCTGGCCATCACCCTTAGTAATTTTGCCAAAACCTTCTGGAAAATTGAGACATTGTGTGGACTTCAAGGCGACAGTGAATCCACAACTAGTGATTGCAACTTTTCCTTTACCCTGCCCGGAAGATCTTTTTGACAAGCTGTGCCCGGGTAAATATTTTTCGAAGTTGGACCTAGCAGATGCGTACTTGCAAATACCGGTGGACAAATAACGCAGTGCGTTTTGGTGGTTAACACGCATCTTGGTTTGTATCGATTCAAACGACTGCCATTCGAGTGTGCATCCGCCCCTGCATTGTTTCAGCAATATCTGCAAACTCCTTGTGCGTCGGTCCCTACTGCAGCAAACTATCTGGACGATATTGTGATCTCCGGAAAGACGGAATAAGAACATTTAGCAAATCTCAGAACAATATTTCAGGTCTTGCGACAAAATGGTCTTCGCTTGCGGAAGGACAAATGTGTGTTTTTTGCTCGTGACTTACCCTACCTGGGCCATGTACTCAATGCCCAAGGCATACATCCTAGTCCCGAGCACCTCCGTGCCATACAAGACTTGCCTTCGCCGCAGAATTTGAAGCAGCTACAGAGTGTGCTGGGAAAAATTAATTATTATAACAAATATGTGCCGCACGGCTCTTCCATTTCAGCTCCGCTTCATCGCTTACGCCGTAAAGGTGTTCCGTTCGTCTGGACGATGGAATGCGAACGCGCCTTTCGCCAGTTGAAATCGGCGTTGCTTTCCAATACTTGCCTTACGCCATTCGATCCCCAGAAACCCCTTTTGTTGATGGTGGATGCATCGGATTTCGGGATCGGTGCTGTGCTTGCGTACAAAGATGGATCGCACGATCGCCCTATTGCCTTTGCGTCCAAATTGCTCTCGTCTGCGCAAAGACATTATTCACAGATCGAGAAAGAAGCATTGGCTCTCGTATTTGGTGTTACCAAGTTACATGATTTCTTGTATGGTCGTCACTTTACCATCATCACAGACCACAAACCTTTGACATCGCTTTTTCATCCGAACACGCCTGTACCTCCACGTACAGCGCAGAAATTCATTCGCTGGTCCATTTTCCTCTCGCAGTACCGCTACGATATCTTGTATCGGTCCACTGCTAAGCACGGAAACGCCGATGCGTTGTCCCGTTTGCCTGTTGCTGAGGATAGAGCATTCGATTCCTCCGAACTTGCTTGCATGTTCATTGATGCGGAAACCGATGACGTGGTCGAATCGTTTCCGATTGATTTTCGTCGTGTCGCTACAGCCACAGCTGCTGACCCTGTCCTTGCTACCGTTCTGCGTTTTGTTGCTACGCAATGGCCCTTGTCAAAGTCACGGATCAGGGATCCGTTGGTTCGCCGATTTTTTGCTCACAAGGAGAGACTTTTTGTATGAGGTGGAGTTTTGCTGTTGCGTTCTGATAATGATCAGTCCGGGGTTGTGGTCCCACGTTCGTTACAGTCCTCTGTCTTACGCCTTCTCCACCAAGGACATTGGGGTATAGTGCGAACGAAACAACTTGCTCGTCAACACTGTACTTGATTCGGAATCGATGCTGCGGTTATGAATATGTGCTCTTCTTGCATGGCGTGTGCCGAACAACAATCCGCACCACCGCGGAAATTCTTTGCATGGCCAACAGCCACTTCCCCTTGGCAACGCTTACACATCGATTTTGCTGGTCCATTCTGGAATGCTCGATGATTGGTTGTGGTAGATTCATTCAGTAATTTTCCTTTTGTTGTCCGGATGTCTTCCATGACGTCATCTGCCACCATCCAAGCGTTATCTGCTATCTTTTGCATTGAAGGTCTTCCGCAGACTATTGTTTCCGACAAAGGCCCACAATTCAGGTCTGCAGAATTTGTCATTCTGCAAGGCTAATGGTATTCAACATCTGACAACCGCGCCGTTTTCGCCACACTCAAACGGTGCCGCTGAACGATTGGTCCGGACTTTCCAGTCACAGATGTTGAAGTTAAAAGAGTCGCATTCTCAGGAGGACGCGTTATTGTTCTTTTTGTCCTCGTATCGCTCTCAGCCCTGAGATGGTCGCTCGCCGGCTGAGTTGCTCCACGGTCGTCCTCATCGAACCTTGATGTCTTTGCAACGTCCGCCGCATCAGGTTCCTGTGCAGCGGCAGGCACCTGCTTTTGCTCCAGGCGACGTTGCCTACTATCGTCACTACCGAGTTTCACGGCGTTGGCTCGAAGGGCGCATTCTTCGCTGCCTCGGCCGCGCTATGTACCTGGTTTTGGGGGCCTTTGGTGAGATGCGCCGGCATCTCAACCAGCTGCGCCTCTGTCGTCGCATGGGATCTGCCGCTCACCGTCTGCTTTCAGCGACGGGGCCGTCCGGTCAGCGCCCTGGGGACCCATCTACAGGCTCGCCTCAGCCCCAGGTGTTACCGACGCTGCCTTCCATTTTGCCCCTTGGCGACGCGCCGCCGCCGCCGCCGCCGCCGCCGCCGCCTGTTCCCCCGCCGGCGACGCCCGCAGTGGACGCGTCGCTGCAACCGCCGGGCGCCTCCCTGGGTCACGCGCCGCCGATCGCTTCCCGTGACCAGTTGTCCTCCGACATGGACCTCTTGCCCGCTCCGGACCATATGGCGTCTTCGCCCGTCGGGTTCCCCGGCCCGATGGAGGTCGACCCTTCGGCCCCTTCTGTCTCTCTGCGGGCGCATCCACCGCATGTTGGCGTGCACCCTGGAGCAGGTTTTCAGGTGTTTCCTAGCTCCCCTCGGACCGAATGGCAGGGTGCGGGTGGCACAGCCTCGCCTGTTGTTAGGCTCCCCACCTCGTCGCATACGTCAACATGGGGTCCTCCCCACGGCGGGCGGAAGCCTTATAACACCACCGTACGCCGATTTGCGGGGGAGGAATGTGGTGTCACCGCCAGACACCACACTTGCTAGGTGGTAGCATTTAAATCGGCCGCGGTCCGTTAGTATACGTCGGACCCGCGTGTCGCCACTATCAGTGATTGCAGACCGAACGCCGCCACACGGCAGGTCTAGAGAGACTTCCTAGCGCTCGCTCCAGTTGTACAACCGACTTTGCTAGCGATGGTTCACTGACAAAATGCGCTCTCATTTGCCGAGACGATAGTTAGCATAGCCTTCAGCTACGTCATTTGCTACGACCTAGCAAGGCGCCATGTTCAGTTACTATTGATATTGTAAATAATGTACAGACAAGAGCTACGTTCAACACTAACGGATTAAAGTTAAGTATTCCACCAGTTACCTCCTTTCTTCTGAAGTCTGAATTCCTTGTCCTGTTCCAGACCTCACGGCAGCCTGCGTGAGCTTAAACGCGTGCCTTTCGGCTTCCTCCATTTATACGGGTTGGCTCTCCTGCCAGCCCACAACAAGATGACCCTGACAAACATTTTCTACTATCATTATTAGATGATATGAAATCTGTGCCACAACATTTGAAAATGGACGCTATATTTGAAATAATGTCCGTTTTGAAAAAGTCTGACAGTTCACTAGACAACTATAATTTTCAATTCACTTCACAAATACCAATGCGTGCATACTCAAATTCACCCATAACCGTACTTGCATCTAATCCAAGCCCATGTACATCAAATCGTGATACCACACTTTCACCTGTATCATCTGATCCATCAGTGGTCACTGATTTATTCTCTGGTTAGCGAAATATCACAGTTGTGGCTTAGTGTATTTTAATATTACACACTGGAGCATATTACTGTTAAACATACTTCAAAAATAAAGGTATATGTAAAATAAGCATTTTATTTATCTTAAAGTCTTTCCTCTGGTGAAATACTGTTCCTCATTTGCGTATTTTGCTTTGTGAGATTTGGCCTCAGCATAGCACATAATTCATCAAAAGATGTCACAGACATTCTGAAATAGTTCATGAATTTTGCAGAGTTTTCTGTTAATTCGTAATAAATTGTGAAAAAATGTCCGTGTTTCTCTCGAGTATTCAATAGAGGATGAATGCAATATTTTCTTTGACGTCGGCGGCGTCTGTATTTCCTACTCAACAACAGAAAGAAAACCAAGACTTCCTCGTCAGAATACATTTCGGAACTGGCTGGCACAAGCACACATAGTCGCGCATTGCAACGATTGAAACGCGCGGCTGAATCGCGGCGACGAAATCGCCAGTGTGAAAGCAGCTTTAGCGCAGAAGATCATTAATATGTTCATACAATTGTGCTATACAGAATAGAAACAAAAAAAATTTAAAAAAGTTTTGATAGCTGTCTCGATAAAATTCCTTGTGGAATCTAAGTTGGTCAATCTTCAAAATAAATCGACTCAGGGGCAGTGGACGGGTAGTTTACTATAAAAGCATCCTCGTGCTCTTCAGCGGTACAATCAGTTTCGCAATATTTTACAAGTTACCAAATAAACATAAGCTATAGGTGTTTCATCGGTAATCACAATTCTTAGTAGAATCAATTTCTTTTTGCAATCAACACTTCTGTGTACATCAGTATAGTTATCTGCACGTTACGTCGATCATGTGCGACACGTGTCTGCAGGTTAAAAATCTCGATCGTTGTCGCTAGCAGTCATCAGTTACATTGTCCAAACTTTTGAACTGCATAAAATAATACTCTTGGCTGTTGTTTAAGAAAGTCTTATTTTTGTGTCGATTCTTATTTGCTTATTCTATAACATTGCCTGTAATACCTAAGTGGTTATCTTTGCCGATTTTATTCTTGGGCTAGTCTCTGTCTTGTTCCTATCATTTGCAATTATTACTCCATCCATCCTTTCAATACTACATTTTCATTTATTCCACCAACTGCCACGTATTTCACTTTGCCGATGTCAACGTTTTGATCGCACTTGTTCCATATCAGTTTTCTCGTCGTATATTTTGTATCCTCATGGGCTAGAATTAGCTGGTCATAGTGATCATCAGGCAAGTATGGTGAATCATGCCCACTGTTAATCCCCGAACACAACCAGAAAATTGGCGACATCATAATGTATACTCTTAAGCTTTCTGCGCGGAACGCTTCGATCAGCTGCTGTACGCGGATGCTGGAATGGTATCAGTTTTACAAGTTAAGGCTGATTTGTAGAGAACTGTCTTGCCTCCATTTGTGGAAAAAGTGGAAATACCACGGTGGCAGCTTGAACTAACAAGAGCTGTAAACAATAGATGTGACGCTGTGAGCAGGCAGTTTTACAGTAAGCAGTGCACGAGGGGCCGTAGGGTGCCAACGTTGCTGTGTTACAAATCGTAATGGGGCAACATCTCTAAATCAACTGTTCAAATCTCCAGAATGTTTTGAAGAAAAGAAAGTTTTTTAAAAGTTTGTCCCGTAAACCTTAACTCCCGAGCAAAAACAACGGCGTGTGGATGGTTGCCGCAGCTTGATTGAAATGCAAAACCTGGATAATTCTTTTCTGGAAAGAAAAAAATCATAACGGCTTATGAAACTTGCTGGTATCAATATGAACCGATCACAAAACGACAAAGTGCAGTAACTGACACGAAGGGTCAACGCTTCGACGGCATAACCAACATTGAAGCTAGGTGCGCGTGTTGAATAACATCTCAAAGAAGGTCATTTCTGTAAGTTTTATATAGTTGTATGAACGTTCTGTACGTCGTACTCAACTGAGAGGAGGCTATTTGGAATACCTGAAGCGGCAAAATCACCATCTACATTTATTTATTATTAATACAGTCACGAAGCTTTTTAGATTGAAGAGATAATCTACGGTCAGCCACCTCCGCATTAATGAAGAAACTCGTGACAATGTCAACCGGCCGAAGTTCGTTGAAGCATTTGCGAACATTCCAGGATGCTCAGTCACAGGTGTTAAGGACGTAAATCACTGGCTGTCAAATGACACTTGCAGTATCTGATGACAAAAATACCGCCGTTCGTATGTGTACAGACAGTGACGATAACGGTGATAGATTACATGCCGAAGTTGGCAACAATGCAGCTGTACTAAATAATGATTTATTTGAACGTCAGGCTCAACAAAATGGTTCAAATGGCTCTGAGCACTATGCGACTTAACTTCTGAGGTCATGAGTCGCCTAGAACTTAGAACTAATAAAACCTAACTAACCTAAGGACATCACACACATCCATGCCCGAGGCAGGATTCGAACCTGCGACCGTAGCGGTCGCTCGGTTCCAGACTGTAGCGCCTAGAACCGCACGGCCACTCCGGCCGGCTGAACGCCAGCCGCCAGAAACTTCTGACGAACTAATTACTGCGAAACGCCGGCTGGCATGATCGTGCTGCAAGACGAGTTACGAATCTGACACAGAAAACACTAATTATTTCAGTGTATACATGTCACTGTGACTTTTGTTTTAATATCCGATTACATTTTACGGGAAAATAACGTGCGAAGCATGTCCAGAAAGTAAATGTAGTATTTAAGAAAACAGGACATTGTTGCTACACGTGGTGACTGTTTCTCCACATATCTCCATCCGGTTGAGGTGAACTGCATGTGATGAGCTGTGGCACAAGCTTTTTTATGCGCTTCTCGAAGAACTCTTCCACCAGCTCCTTCCATTTCAGGACGTCTTTGTGCACCTCCTCGTTGGTTTGAACACAATTCCTCTCATGTGTGCTTTCGGGAAGGCGAAGAGATGATCATTGAAGGCGCCACGTCAGTGGAATACGGAGCTGGGGGGGGGGGGGGGGGGGGGATCATACCATCCCAGCCAAGCCAAATGCGTCCATGAGCGCCTTGATGGCTAACGCTGTGTGAGAACGGGTGCTGTCGTGCAACAAGCACACTCCTCTGGTTAGCATTCCACCCTTTTGTTCTGAATGCTTCTTTTGAGCTTTTTCAGCATCTCACAATATTGTTGTGCATTAATCGTTCCCCCTGTCGCGGAAATTCGATCAAAATTACGCCTTTTCGCACCAATTCACCAGTGAAAATAAAAGGTTCTCTACTCCTCTGTTCATCATAAACATTTGTTCTACCTGCTCTAAACTCCTTATTCCACTTACATATACTCGTTCTGTCCATAACTCATTCGACGTAAAGCGTTTTGATTCTCGAAAAAATTTCGGTAGGTGTTGTTCCTTTCGCGAGTACGATTGGTGGGGTTTCTTACCGACGTCTTTCACGCAACACGACGCTACAACGCAAGTTTAGGTGCTACCCTGTTCTAGCGACGCTCGTTCTGGTCAGGGGATCGTTCTCTACCCTTCACTGTTGCCAACCCTCGAAATCAAAAACCGCAGCCCGTTATGGTCGCAGTACACTTATGCCTAGGTGTAATGGTGTATTTACGTAAAAATAAATAGAGTAAACTTCCTAACTATGTAAATGATTTACTTCGTAATACCTAAGACATTGTTTGTCCTTAAGTAAAGAAGACTCTTTACACACAGTTCCAACAGTCCTCAACAATGGCAGGAATGTCTTCACATAGGCGAGATATTCCGGGCGGGAATATACGATACGCGTGGAACAGGAAATTTGTTGCTTGTTTTATGGACGGAAAGACGACTTTTGCTGCGCTGATCACGGAACGCAAGTTCATTAGTACCAATGGAACATATAATATTAGTCATCGTCGTTGAAGTTAAGTTAAATGTCTTATTACTGAACCATCCGCTTTGAAAAGCAACAACTCCTCTTCGTTTCTTTCTTTTCTTATTTTATTTTTATTTTTTTATTTACACGTCAAGTTCTGTGGGACAAAATTAAGGAGCAAATCTCCTAGGTCATGGAACGTGTCAGTACATGAAACTGCAACATAAAAGTAATAACAGATAAAAATAAATGTTTATGAATCCGAAAAAAGTTAGTCCATAAGTTTAAGTTTAAATGCAATCAAAAATACACTAAGAATCATCTTAATTTTTCAAGGAACTCCTCGACAGAATAGAAGGAGTGACCCATGAGGAAACTCTTCAGTTTCGGTTTAAAAGCACGTGGATTACTGCTAAGACTTTTGAATTCGAGTGGTAGCTTATTGAAAATGGATGCAACAGTATACTGCACACCTTTTAGCGCAAGAGTTAAGGAAGTCCGATCCAAATGCACGTTTGATTTCTGCCGAGTATTAACCGAGTGAAAGTTGCTTATTTTTGGGAATAAGACAATGTTGTTAACAAGAAATGACAGTAAGGTATATATATATTCCAAGTGAACAGGGGTCGACAAGAGGTTCGTGGACTTACACCACGTATTGCCCAAACCGCCCGTTTCTGAGCAAAAGTATTCTTTTAGAATGGGAAGAGTTACCCCAAAATATAATACCATATGACATAAGCAAATTAAAATAAGTAAAGTAGACTAATTTTCGTGTCGAACGATCACTCACTTCAGATACCGTTCGAATAGTAAAAATGGCAGTATTAAGTCCTTGAATAAGATCCTGAACTTGGGCTTTCCACGACAGCTTACTGTTTATCTGAACATCCAGAAATTTGAACTGTTCAGTTTCACTAATCATATGCCCGTTCTGTGAAATTTAAACGTCAGGTATAGTTGTAGTGTGTGTTAGAAACTGTAAAAACAGAGTCTTACTGTGATATAGCGTTAGTTTATTTTCCACAGCCCATGAACTTAGGTCATGTACTGCACTATTTGAAACCGAACCAGTGTTTCACACAACATCCTTTACTACCAAGGTAGTGTCATCAGCAAACAATAATACTACAGGGCACATCATTTATATAAATAAGGAACAGGAGTGGCCCCAACGCTGATCCCTGGGATACCTCCCCCCCTCCCCCACTTGACAGTACCCCACTCAGACCCACATCACAGCCGTTATCAACATTGTGAATAATGACATTTTACTGCCCGTTGCTAAAGTAAGAGGCGAACCAATTGTGAGCTACTCCCCGTATTCCGTAATGGTCCAACTTCTGGAGCAATATTTTGTGATAAACACAATAAAATGCCTTAGTCAAATCAAAAACTATGCCAAGCGTTCGAAAGCTTTTGTTTAACCGATCAAGTACCTCACAGAGAAAAGAGAATATAGCATTTTCAGTTCTTAAACGACTTCTAATGCCGAACTATACATTTGATAACAAATCGTGTGATATAAAATGATCAATTATCCTTACATACACAGCCTTTTCAATAACTTTTGCAAACACTGATGACATAGAAATAGGTCTAAAATTATCTACATTATCCCTTTCTCCCTTTTTATAAAGCGGCTTTATTACTGAGTACTTTATTCGCTCAGGAAACTGACCATTCCTAAAGGAAAAATTACATATATGGCTAAAAACAGGGCTAACATGTGCAGCACAGTACTTTAATATTCTGCTAGACACTCCATCATATCCATGTCTAAAACATTGGCTCCATTTATAACAAAATGTGCGAAGTAGGACAAGCCAAAAATGTGTTATATGAGCAACTGACGACTTTCGTGGAGTACTTGAGGTTTTGGAAGAAAAGTGGACGGTATATAAAGTTACTAAACATGTATCCATTCTATGAAATACTTTAAAAGACTACGTGGACCGCAGTTATGGCTACAAAGACAATGTGATCATTGGAAAATAATGGATAGACCGTTTATCCTTACGAGTAAATTGGAAGTTAACTTAATAACCCAAATGAACGGTTCGGCCTGAACGTTAACAGTATAATCCACTAACCATTGTTGCACAGCGAAATCAGTGCCTAAGGGAAAATAGAAGTCAAAGAACAAAATAAATAATAAAGTCTGTGTCGCTTGTGAAGAGAGCTACAGCCGTGGAAAGAATAAACGTGTTTGGATTCAGTGATGTTTTTGTGTGTTGGTTCCATGGACGTTGTCAGTCCATCGATTCACCTGATGCTACAGTATTTATTTGTAACACTTGCATAAATGTTGGTGACAGTGACTGATGCTGAAAATGAATGGAAAGTGCGTTAAATGAACATCAACAACGCAAAAGAAAATTATCCCGGAATTAAGCACATTATCACGAAATTAAGTACATAGTGTCACAGAACTAGGTACGCTAAAACGAAATTAGGTAGCATGGCCACGTTGTGTACTACATTTTATAACTTCAACAGTTTTTTTTATTTCTTAAATATTCTTTGTCATGGGTTAGTAGAGCAACGTATTGTTCTCTTACATGTAAAATACACAATATCTGGATTAAATAGTTGCTTTGCTTTTTAATTTACAATTCTTAATACCACGAAGTTAGGTAGATTTACCCTCTAATTTGCACGTTTGTGGTATTTATCTACTTCCATTTTAATTTCATAATACACTCTTGCTAAAATTTTTCATGATGAATCACACTGCTCCATTTTTACTTGACAAATCTTTTAGTTGGATAAAATCGTACACACGAGCCGGGATTCAGGATGTAAATACCACCTCCAGGCGCTACAGAGAGCAAGGAAAACTAAGACGAATTTTTCATAAAATTGATTAACATTAAAATGGACCATACAAATGTGAACATCAGAGCATATCTTGATTGCGTGCAAGAAAGAAGCTGCTTGCGAGATCCCAAGCGGGTGTGATACGAAAAGGTTTTCTGAGTCAGCCAGCAGCACACTGGGTAAACAGGACCTGACCAAAAAATAATTAAATGTGACAATAAATAAGCCCATATTGTCAGCCTAATATGACCTCTGAACCGACTGCGAACTACTAGACATACGACATGGGCTTAAGAAATTGAAAGTCATAAAGTGCCAATTTTCGAACCTCAACAGTAGCTCACTATGTAGGTGCCCAGCCCACCGCATAGCGTGGACGGACGCTCAGCAAGACCGGTCAACATACATGTATACGTCAGGGAGTGGCCGCAGCCGGAATTAATACCGAGGGATGGAGAGACCACCGAAGAAGTCACAGCTAAAAATACGGCCACACCCCCACGTTTCCTGCCAAACGCCACCTGCTAATAACAGCGCTAATACCACCCTACTTATGCATCGCATTAGCTAAGATTGGCTTGTTACGGAGCAAACAATAAAAACAAGACGTGCAATGTATAATGCAATCGTTAAGAAATAAAAATTATAAAAATATACACTGCTGGCCACCGTAAATGCAACACCAGGAAAGACAAGAGGTAGCACAACAAAATTTATTTTGTAGATAACATGTTGACCAAGTATCAAATGATTACGTTTACAGACGTCTGTGACATGTGGTTCCTGCCAGAATCAGTAGCCAGAGTAGCCGCCACTGTTGGAGATCACCGCTGCCACACGTCTCGGCATTGAGTCAAAGAGACGTTGGATGTGTTCCTGGGGTACAGCAGCCCAAGCAGCTTCCACACGTTGCCAAAGATCATCTGGCTTCCACACGTTGCCAAAGATCATCTGGTGTGGCAGCTGGGGATGTAATCTGGGTCACTCGTTGAGCAACCATGGACCACATGTTTTCTATCGGCGAAAGATCCGGAGAGCGAGCCGGCCAGGGAAGCAAGTTAATCTGGTTATTAACGAAGAACCTTTGGACAATGCGTGCCACGTGTGGTCGCGCATTATCCTGTTGAAATATGGCGGTGGCCGAGCCCTGAAAGTAAGGAAGGACAAGTGGCTCCAGCACCTCGGATATGTAGCGCCGGCTATTTAAAGTACCGGCAATGCGTACTAGAGGCGTGCGAGAGTAATATCCAATACTGCCCCATACCATAATACCCGGTGCAAGACCAGTGTGGCGGTGCATAATGCAGCTGTCCAGCATCCTCTCTCCACGGTGTCTCCACACTCGAATCCGATCATCGTGGTGTTGCAGACAGAAGCGTGCCTCGTCAGTAAAGACAACGTCATTCCATTCTGCCGTCCACATCCGTCTGTCATCACACCATTGGCGACGGAGACGTCTGTGGTTCTGCGACAATGGTAGACGAAGCAATGGACGTCTTGCGGACAGACCACTCTGCTGTAAACGGCGTCGAATGGTACGCGCAGACACTGGATGATGCGTTACAGACGCAATGTGCTGTGCTATGGTTCGGGATGTCACTGAGCGATCCGTCACTGCCATGCGCACAATTTGCCTATCAGCACGTGCAGTGCTGCACCGAGGTGAATGCGATCGACCACGTCGGTCCGTCATACCCTCCTGCATCCAACGGTCACATATCCGCATTACAGTTGTTTGGTTTCGTCCAACACGACTAGCGATTTCTCTGTATGATAATCCACAATCTCGGTAAGCTACTATCCTTCCTCTGTCGAACTCGGATACTTGATCAAACGATGTTCACTGTTGTCTACGAGGCATAACTGATCGTCTTGTGAAACAACCACAAGGTAAACACACGTGCCGAACGTACACTCCTCGAAATCGCCAAGCCTTAAATGGCGCTATGAGGTGGCGCCACAGGCGCGCGTGATGTGCGTCTGCGCTGAAATTCTAATCAGTTGCATATCTCATCGCTGCAAACCCATGGTGTAAATTTCACTTGATCCGGATGCTTCCTTCAGGGTGTTGCATTTACGGTGGCCAGCAGTGTATAACGAAATTGTCAACAAATAAATTTAATAAAAGCATAGTTCGAAATGGAAAAGGGACCAAACCGACATACCACAAATTAAACATAATAGTAGAAGATATGTCAGTACACATAGGCTCTCTGCTGAATCGTGTCAATGCGATTCACGCTGCAGAGTGTTGACCGATCTTCCGGGTGTCCACGACACTTATACGGTAAGCAACTTTTGAGGACCACAAATTGGCATTTTACGTCTTTTGGCCTTCATTTTAATTTCTGAAGCCCATACCACATGCCCAGTCGTTCTAAGTCACTTCATGGGTCACATCAGAATGGCGATGTGTGCTCATTTGCAGTTACATTCAAGGTACATTCAAGGTTTTTTTCGGTTAGGCCTCATTAACCATTGTGCTGCGGGTTGAGTCAGAGAACCTTTTAATGACTCACCCGCAAGGGATTTAACATGTAACTCGATAAACTTGAATGTTTTTCTTATTTTGTAGTGCCTGAAGATGCGATTCACATCCTGAAACCAAGGTTGCTGGATTACATAAAGCAGCACTCCGTCTTGTGGCCCATCGGGACCAATCGACCGCCGTGTCCTCCTCAGATGAGGATGCGGAAAAGAGGGGCGTATGATCAGCACACCGCTCTTCCAGTCCTTATGATGGTTTTCTTTGACCGGAGCCGCTACTACTCGGTCGAGTAGCTCCTCAATTGGCGTCACGAGGCTGAGTGCATCTCGAAGAATGGCAACAGCGCATGTCCGCCCGGATGGCCACCTATCCAAGTGCATGCCACGCCCGACAGCGCTTAACCTCGGTGATCTGACGGGAACCGGTGTCTCCACTGCTGCAAGGCCGTTGCCGGTGGATTACAGGACTGCAACGATTTTGTCGCATTCAAGGTATGACCTGATGTTCACATTTGTATGGACCCCTTTATTTTTTATTAATTTTATGAATAATCCCTGTTATTTTCCCATGGTTGGTTGGTTGATTTCTGGGAGGGGACCAAAAGTGAGTTCATCGGTCCCATTGGATCAGGGAAGGATGTGGAAGGAAGTCGACCGTGCTGTTTCAAAGGAACCATCCCGGCATTTGCCTGAAACGATTTGGGGAAATCACGGGAAACCTAAATCAGGATGGCCGGACGCGGGTCTGAACCGTTGTTCTCTCAAATGTGAGTGCAGTGTGCTAACCACTGCGCCACCTTATTCGGTACATTTCCATGGTTTTTTTTTTTTTTTTTTTTTTTGTTTGGAGTGCCTGAAGATGGGATTTACATCCTAAAACAAGAGTCGTGTGTACGATTTTATCCAAATAATGCATTTGTCAAGTACGACTGGAGCGGATCATGAAGAATCATTCTATTTTTTCTGAAGTTCTGGATTATCCGGATTTTCGATAATCCGGACGACTTGGTGTCCCACCTACTCCGGGTGTGCGAGGTGCCACTGTGCTCTAATCCAGTATTAATCACGACACGCGCTGTACAGTCGTCACCGCTTCCTCTATCCTCTATATGGTGGCTCGTGGTTCTGGGTGAGTTCTGAGCCGCGGCAGCCAGCAGTTTGAGTGTGTGCAGTGCGGACACGCCGGGCTAAAGGGCCAGCCGCCGCAAGGCGCGCTTATGAGTGAGTGCCGAGCCGCCTGAGCCGGCCTGCCTGTCCCGCTGGTATCAAAGGCGAGGCGCGGCTCTCTGAAGTCTCGCCGTAATCCATTAGCAGTCGGGGAGCGCCGCTGTTCCACTCCACCGGCCGCGCGGCCTCTCGCCGATGTAGGCAGTGGCTCGGCTGCGCGACAGCGCAGGCCCAAAACAGAAATTCGTCAGTTTTCGACATCAAAGGATCATCGCCTGTCCTTATTTCCGAGATCACTATCGTCTGTCTGAGGACACCGCGATACTATGTCAATCTTTTAGCGAATTTTATACTGTTTGGCTATTGCTAAGAAACAGAAACATCGTTGCACACTAATAATCACAGCCAATGATGGACGACGTGGATCATAGTACATACTTAATAGATGGAGTAAGTATCTACATCTGCATCTACATCTACGTATACACTCCGCTAGCCACCAAGCGATGTGTGGCGGAGGGCACAATTCGCGCCAAACTCATAATTCCCCCCTCCCTCCCCCCCCCTCCCCCTCTGTTCCACTTGCGGACCGGGCGAGGGAAAAACGACTGTCTGAACGCCTCAGTACGAGCTCTAATTTCCCTTATCTTTAAATGGTAATCATTGCGCGATTTGAAAGTTGATGGTAATAATATACGCTCTATATCCTCGGTGAAGATCGGATTTCGGAATTTAGTGAGCAGCCCCTTCAGTTTAGCGCGCCGTCTATCTGTAAGTATATCCCACTTCAAACTTTCTATGAGATTCGTAACGCTCTCGCGATTGATAAATGTACCAGTCACGAATCTTGCCGCTCTCCTTTGGACCTTCTCAATCTCTTGAATCAGACCCAACTGGTAAGGGTCCCATACAGAACAACAATACTGCAAGACTGGACGAACTAACGTATTGTAAGTTATTTCCTTTGTTGAAGGACTGCAGCGCTTCAGAATTCTACCAATAAACAGCAATTTAGAGTTTGCCCTACCCGTTACTTGTGTAAACTGATCATTCCAAAAAATGGTTCAAATGGCTCTGAGCACTATGGGACTTAACTGCTGTGGTCATCAGTCCCCTAGAACTTAGAGCTACTTAAACCTAACTAACCTAACGACATCACACACATATATGCCCGAGGCAGAATTCGAACCTGCGACCGTAGCGGTCACGCGGTTCCAGACTGAAGCGACTAGAACCGCACGGCCAATTCGGCCGGCCTCTGATCATTCCATTTGAGATCATTTCGAATAGTCACACCCAGATACTTGACTGATGTTACCGTTTCCAAAGACTAATCATTTATTTTGTATTCATACATTAATGGGGATTTTCGCCTTGTTATATGCAATAGATTACACTTACTAATATTGGGAGATAACTGCCAGTCATTACACCACGCATTTATTTTCTGCAAATCCTCATTGATTTGTTCACAGCTTTCATGTGATACTACTTTGCTGTAGACTACAGCATCATCGGCAAATAGTCTAAGGCCGCGGTCAATACCATCAACCAGATCGTTCATGTAAATCGTGAAAAGCAGCGGCCCTATTACGCTGCCCTGGGGCACACCTGAAGTTACTCTTGTTTCTGTTAAAGTTACCCCGTTCAGGACGACATACTGCTCCCTGTCTGTTAGAAAACTTTCTAGCCAACTGCATACGTCATCGGATAGACCGTAAGCGCGCACTTTATGGAGCAAGCGACAGTGCGGAACTGAGTCGAACGCCTTTCGAAAGTCGAGAAATATGGCATCAACCTGGGAGCCAGTATCTAGAGCCTGTTGTATATCACGCACAAAGAGGGCCAGCTGCGTCTCGCATGGCCGCTGTTTCCTAAAACAGTGCTGGTTTCCGCAGATAAGCTTCTCAGTCTATAAAGGTCATTGTGTCTGAACACAAAATATGTTCCATGATTCTACAACAAATCGATGTCAGTGAAATTGGCTGGTAATTATGTGCATCCGATTTTCTACCCTTTTTCCCGTGGAACTTTCTGCTGTTCCAATGATTTCTGATAGATGATGTATAAGAATGGTGCTATATTTGTAGCATAGTTCACATATAATCTCACGGAGATACCGTCTGGGCCAGATGCTTTCCTGGCGTCTAAGGATCTTAACTGTTTTACAATCCCACATACACTAAACACTGTGTCAGCCATCCTTGCGTTTGTTAGATAATTGAAAGGGGGAATAGTGCTGCAGTCCTCTACCGTAAACGAGTTTTTGAAAGCTGGGTTTACAATTTCGGCCTTCTGTTTATCATCATCAGTTACATTACCCGTACTGTCAGCAAGAGAAGGTATTGAATTATTTGTAGCGTTCATACATTTTTCTTTATAACGAAATATGGTGGGGAAAGCAGGATAACAGACGCAAATAACACAGGTGAGACTCTTAACGTAAAGATCGATATCAGACTTTAAATTCAGAATATGCCTCCTCGGGCACTAATGAACATTTTGCACCTGTTATTCATGGTGGCGACCAAACCGTTGAGGGGTCCTTGAGCGATATTGTCCCACTTCTCTCTCAAGGGTTTTTCAGTTCTTGCACGGGTTGGGGATGGGGTGTTCGTTGAGAAACACGTCTTACAAGAGCATCCTAGACATGTTCTACAGGGCTTAGGACCGGCAAGTACGCAGGCCATTTCCGTACGTTCAATATCTTCACTTTCCACGGTGTCAGACACCTCATGGGTCCTTTGTAAGCGGACATTGCCGTCCATAAACAGAAACTCGGAACCTATGGCACCTCTAAACAGGCGGGTAATATCCATAATAACCTCCCTGCAATACCTCTATGCTGTAACGATATCTCACGCAAAGATATGCAGTGGGTTTCGGTCACTGTGCACATTTCCTGCTCGCACCGTAATGCCTATGCCATACCGATGATGTTCATGGACATTCTGTGGTGTGTGACATGTTCCCCTCTACACTAACTAGTGGCTAGAGTCACTTGCCACGGTGAAGCGGGATTCGTGAGAGAGCATCACTCTGGGCCACTGTTGCTGACCCCAACCAAAATATTCACAACACTAACAAACTCTTTCTCGATGATGGCGTGGTTAAGAGGAATGCGTGTAACAGGCATTGGAGTATACAATGCAGCCAGATTTAATGTCGCAAAATGGCTGTGGAAGAGACATTGTGGCGAAGACACGTGTACCGGTAGCGGTTTCAAAGTCTTCACGGATCCGCTTAGGAGTAAGTTATCTGAATCTTTTAACCACTATGGCTACGAGTTGAACCTCTTGCGGTATGAGCGTCCGTCTACTACCAACGGAATGCTTTCTCATAGCATTACCTCCTTCGCCGGTCTTTTTTGATGACGGGATGATACTTTTGGACACACCCATTACTGTGGCCAGAGTAGTGACACTTTGACTGCCTTCTAGCCATCCAACTGCTCGTCCGCGATGGTAAGTACTGAAATGATGTCTTGTAAACATGTTGCAGTATCACACTGAATGTCGCACTAATCGCTTCCATAACAACCTTCATCATCGTACTGCATGAACTGTGAAATGCATACAGTGTCTTCGTGCACAGGCTTCGCTATCATTGGCCGTGTGCTCCGTAGCAACTGTCGATTGCCCCGTAGCAATTTGCCAATTATTCCTTAGCAAAAGTCGATGTTTCTTAGCAGCAGTTGTCTAGCAGTCTACATCTGCCTACCTCTACATACGAGGGTTTTTCGAAAAGTAAGGTCAGATTCCTCATAGAGCGTACACCGTCAGAGATTTGTTTTGAAAACTGTTTTTGTTTGTAAATAACTTTTCTGCTACCAGTCTCCATTTTTTTCATATTTTACATGACGGGTTTCGGTAAATGATTCCAATTTTCAAGTGTTTTTTCTCTTTGTACTATGCCATTTTCAAGTAATGTTTACGATGTGAGACGTGCTGCTTTGTTTTGTTGGCTTTCTTGCAATTTGTAGGAACGTACAGTTTTTAGTTAGTTGCTGATTTTTGTATGTAGCTAGTGGCGAAATTTGGAAGAACCTGTACTTACAGTTTTCTTATAGTCCAAGACTCCATGTCCATCCCAAAACACGGTTGCCTTTAACTTGCATGTTATTGTCAGCTTGACGTTGACATTGACTGCCGATGTCGTGTAATGCCATTCCATTGACAGAAGTTTGAACTCTGGGATCACGTGAGAAACCTCCGGCTCGTCCCTCTGTGACAATGGTCTCTAACAATTAATCACCATCCTATCCCAATGCTATCGGTAGAAAAAAATCAAGAGCACAAACCATTCTATCCATTTTCTGTTTCTCAGTAAGCAGCCTGGGAACCCAGCGTGCACACATTTTTCGAGACTGCTGCTTCACAGAGACAATTTGGCGCAAAGTTGTTCTACCCAAATTTGACAATTCCAATGATGAATCTGAAAATGTGAATCGCCAGTCTTCCAGAATTTCTTCGTCCACGGCTATGGCCAAATCTTCTGAGATCACAGATGGTCTGCCTGATCGCGGTTCATCACAAATATTTTCCCGTTCATCCAAAAAAGCTCTCAACTGCTTAACGCATATTGCTGTTAGTCATCGCACTGGGGTCATACACCTCATCTTATCTGTCGATGAATTTCCGCTGCTACAACGTTCCTTGCTCTTGTAAACCGAATCACTGACCGTATTTCACAGTTGGTGAGCTGATAATTTGTTTCAAACATTTTGAACTGACACTTTAAATAGCACACCGCGACAATATCAATGCCAATGGCGGCGTTTGGCGAGCAACACATGCCGGAGGTTGGTGCGCATGCGCATTTCAACGTCCGCGCGACATTCAGTTAGCTACGGCGATTCGGACCTTACTTTACAAGTAATCCTCGTACAAACTCAAGCACGACACGGTACGTAGCGGAGATTACATCGTACCACTCCCAGTCACTCCCTTTCATGATCCTGTTGCAAATGAAGCGGGGGAAAAGTGACTGGCTATATGATTTTTATGTGTCCTCATTTCTCTTGTCTTCGCCGTCATCATGAGATGTGTACGTTGGCGGTAGTAGAGTCTATCTGCAGTCAGCGGCAAATGGCAGTTCTCAAAATTTTCTCAACAGTGTATGCCGAAAGGAACCTTCTTCCCAGGGATACCCATTTGAGTTCACGGATCGTTTTCGTAATACTCGCGTGTTGATTGACTATTCGTGTAACAAATCTGGCGGAATCTCTTAATTACTTTAATGTGCTCCCTCAATCCCAACTGATGGGAATCCCAAATACTCGAGCAGTACTCAAGAATATACGCGGCTTCCTTTATAGACGAGCTACACTTTCCTAGAATTCTCTCAATAAATCAAATTCGACCATTCCCCTTGTCTACTACCCTTCTTTCGTGCTCGTTCCATTTCGTATTGGTTTGCTACGTGATGCCAAGACATACAGGCTGTCTTTCCTAAGAGTAGTTAGGGACCGCTCTGTCGAAAGGGCACGCAATATTCCGCATTGAAAAGTTTTTGTTTGCAACTGGAAACAAACCGACGCTTTCCGTCGACCCTTTGCGTCGCATAAAGGACTTGATGAGCGCTGTTACTCTGGGATGAGTCCAGCTACAGAAAGCAAAACCGAAATTGCGAATATCTACTGAAACAGCAGAGAAAATACGCCTGACGAGTCTGAGAAGAGACACCCTGCGCAATCGACGTGATTTGTCTCAAGCAGCACCAAATTGAAACTCCGAGCGACACATATTTTAGACTGAATTAAATTAAATATATTCTCTGTTGCTATTACGATTAGACTTCAGCTCCGCAGAGTATTGGTGACATACTGACGAGCGAGTATTTTCGTTGATGGATACCTCATGGACATCGAAAAACCCGTCACTTAATGCTACGTGCAACGCTGGATTTAAATTTTAGTGTGAGCAGTTGTGAAACATTTTATGAAATTCTAAACCAAACCCCAAAGTTAATGTTATTTAAAAAATAAATATATACTTCAGTTACTACCGTTTCTCTCCTAATTTCAATGCAAAACGACACCTTCAGTGACTCATTCTTAGTCCCCACCAACAACCACAAAAATGTCCTGCATTGACTTTTCATAACATTAATCATCTTGTATTGTATGTTAACCGGGGACCTAGAAACGATGGAGAGGCTCCGTCCCTGCCGCAGCCGCAGTTGTCCACAACCCCACGACTACCGCAGTCCACTTCATCTCTCTGCCGCCCGACACCGAACCCAGGGTTATTGTGCGGTTCGGCCCCCGGTGGACCCCCCCCCCCACCCCCCCCCCCACCCCCCCCCCCCCACCCCAGGGAATGTCTCACACCAAACGAGTGTAACGCCTATGTTTCCGTTGTAGAGTAATGGTGGTGTACGCGTACGTGGAGAACTTGTTTGTGCAGCAGTCGCCGACATAGCGTAACTGAGGCGGAATAAGGGGAACGAGCCCGCATTCGCCGAGGCAGATGGAAAACCGCCTAAAAACCATCCACAGACTGGCCGGTTCACCGGACCTCGACACAAATCCGCCGGGCGGATTCGTGCCGAGGACCAGGCGCTCCTTCCCGCCCGGAAAGCCGCGCGTCTTACTAAATCTTTACGAAAATACTCCCACTTAACTTCGAACATTTCACATACATTGACGGTACTCTATGAAATCATTTGGCGGACTCCGTAATCCAATGGAAACAAGTGTCTCGCTCTGTGAACCTACGTTGTCGTTCTGCGTCGCTCTAACCGTGCTGCAACTCGAAGAGATCCACCACCGGAAGAAAAAGTACTCTGCAAGTGTACGCGCTGCGTCTGCAAGATGATCAGAAACGGCGCATAATAAAGATTTATCTGTTTCCTTATCTCAGCAGCTCTGAAATACGTAATATTTTAATATTATTAAGAGCTGCGGGGCTGCATTTGTATAGTTCGGTACGAATAAGTTTTCACATATAGGTTGTCTCATTTGTGAAAACTGTATTTTCGGAAGCGCCTACCTAATTTACGTTTGAGACATTTTATTCAAGTTTTTATGGCGTTTTGAATTATATGTATGTATCTTACGGAACTATAGAAACTATATTTTTCATTTTCCATGTGACGGCTGATCACGGGGAGAAAGCGTGACGCTTTTGAAGACGGGCCGCGCTAGGGAATATCCAGTCGCAAGCTACAACGCGCCGAAAGCTGTCGCCTCTGAGAGCAAAAATCACATATTGTCCCTGCTTTTTTCCTTGAGACTTCTACCGTATTTTTTGTAACGTTACGTAAATGGAATTCGTTTTGAGTGGAGTGACAAGGACCGTGTTTGAATACGACTCGAAATCTTCGAGCAGTTTATATCAAAGTTCGGGAAATCTCAGATTCTGTTCGGTCTTTAGATCGGCCTGCGATCTAGTGAAACACGGAATGAAATATCTAAGAGGGTGCAGGTAATATGCAACAATGGCAACTAATAAATAAATAAATAGAACTGCAATCGTTATTGTGTCTAATTCTCGAGTTTTCGTTCCTCCCGCCATCTGGTGACTTCTGGTGGTACTTTGTTCAAGGTGCGTCTAGATGCTGCAATTCATTCTCGCGATGGCCGTTAGTCTTTTATAACGATATTATGCGTTTAACACATGAATAATTTTCTTCCTTGTTTTTTCTTAATCTTTCCCTCTTCTTTTCAAGCATCTTAAAATCTGGTAACGTTTATATCCGTTGTTCTAATACGTGAATATGGATTGGACGCTCATTGGCACCATACTCGGTAAACTATTAGTCTCCGATGAACAAATAAGATAATGCACTACATTTTGTGCGTGTGTGTGTTACCACAAATTTCCAAAGAACTTCGTTTTCATCTTTGCGTAATACTTTTAGAAATCTGCATAAATGTTTGTATGTCCATACACACCGGTACGGACTGAAAGTTATCCCCTGGCACGCAGGCGTCATGCTCTCTTCCCAAGCAGGTGTGTCAAAGTGTATTGTTTGCTGTTCCACTGTCAGTATGTCGAGAATATGTGCCTACAGGAGTTTGTGCAATGGTACGACGTTTTTTTTCCCTCGGCTTTACGAAATTGTCAGATTTCAAGCAGAGTCATAGCTTGTTGTTCTGGCTAGTTCGTATTTTTTCGCGTATCCTTCGCACCCACGCCGGGCGTCTCAGATGTCACAAGATTGTTCGAGTAGGTTCGGTAGGATTTGGCAAGCAGTAGAAGTTCCCGCCGTGTCCGGCGAGCATTGTCTTGCTCAAATTAAGTCTAGGAAACCGAGCTCATCACTGCAGACAATTCCACTCCAGTAAATGAGATTGCAGGACGGAGCCGTATCTTGGGACATACCGGACAGCAGGGGTATAGCAACCTGACTGTCGCTAGCCATACAACTCAACAGCCAGGGGTGATGGTTTGGGTTCCCATTCTTTTCGCAGTAGCATCCCTTCGGTTATCATCCGGGGCTTCATTACAGCACAGAGGAACGTCGACGATATTCTACGTCCCGTTTTGACGCCCTTCATGACAAGCCATCCTGGGTAACAAGATAATGCTCGCTCGCATATTGCAAGTGTTTCTACTGCTTGTCTTCATTATTGCCATACCTTACCATGGCCAACAAGGTCGCCGGATATCCAATCAAAAACGTTTGGAGCATTAAAGGCAGGGCTCTCCAACCAGCTCGAGATTTTGACGATGTAAAGTTCCAATAGAAAAGAATTTTGCATGAAATCCCTGTGGAGGACATCCAACAACTTTCTCAATCAGTGGCAAGCGGAATAAATACTTGCATAAGGGCCAGAGACGAATCAACGCATTATTGACTTACTCAATTTATTAAGCTCTTTGTCTTGAATGAATCGTCCAATTTTTCTGAAATTGTACTCAATTGTTTGTATCTACATCTGCATCATTTCTACCGATTTAGGTTCTGTTTGGATAATTCCTTCATGGTGCGTCGTGTCTCTTTTCTTTTTTTTTCCTTCTTAGTCCTAGTATAAGTGCTGTCTTACAGACTCCAACAAGATATGAGGATATGAGCATTTTTAAAACGGGCCATCGTCGTAACAAATTGATCAAGTGAAATAAATGACTGCTATGATTTAGGCACAGAAAATGTGGGAAATTGAATTGTTTTTAGCTTTAGTATCAGTTTCAAAAAAATTGATTTCATTGCATGTGGACTCAGATGCATTTGTCACAGAACTACACTACTGGCCATTAAAATTGCACACCACGAATATGACGTGGTACAGACGCGAAATTTAACCGACAGGAATAAGATGATGGGATATGCAAATGGTTAGCTTTTCAGAGCATTCACAAAAGGTCGGCGCCGGTGGCGACACCTACAACGTGCTGACATGAGGAAAGTTTCCAACCGATTTCTCATACAAAAACAACGGTAGACCGGCGTTGCCTCGTGATACGTTGTTGTGATGCCGCGTGTAAGGAGGAGAAATGCGTACCATCGCGTTTCCGAGTTTGGTAAAGATCGGATTGTAGCCTATCACTACTGCGGTTTATCGTATCGCGATATTGCTGCTCGTGTTGGTCGAGATCCAATGACTGTTAGCAGAATATGAAATCGGTGGGTTCAGGAGGGTAATACGGAACGCCGTGCTGGATCCCAACGGCCTCGTATCACTAGCAGTCGAGATGACAGGCATCTTATCCGCATGGCTGTAACGGATCGTGCAGCCACGTCTCGATCCCTGAGTCATCAGATGGACACGTTTGCGAGGCAACAACCATCTGCACGAACAGTTCGACGACGTTTGCAGCAGCATGGACTATCAGCTCGGGGACCATGGCCGCGGTTACCCTTGACGCTGCGTCACAGACAGGAGCGCCTGCGACGGTGTACTCAACGACGAACCTGGGTGCACGAACGCCATACGTCATTTTTTCGGATGAATCCAGGTGCTGTTTACAGCATCATGATGGTCGTATCCATGTTTGGCGTCATCGCGGTGAACGCACATTGGCAACGTGTATTCGTCATCGCCATACTGGCGTATCACCCGGCATGATGGTATGGGGTGTCATTGGTTACATGTCTCGGTCACCACTTGTTCGCATTGACGGCACTTTGAACAGTGGACGTTACATTTCAGATGTTACGACCCGTGGCTCTACCCTTCATTCTATCCCTGCGAAACCCTACATTTCAGCTGGATAATGCACGACCGCATGTTGCAGGTCCTGTACAGGCCTTTCTGGATAAAGAAAATGTTCGACTGCTGCCCTGGCCAGCTTATTCTCCAGGTCTCTCACCAATTGAAAACGTCTGGTCAATGGTGGCCGAGCAACTGGCTCGTCACAATACGCCAGTCACTACTCTTGATGAACTGTGGTATCGTGTTGAAGCTGCATGGGCAGCTCTGTTTGACTCAATGCCAAGGCGTATCAAGGCCGTTATTACGGCCAGAGATGGTTGTGCTGGGTACTGATTTTTCAGGATCTATGCACCCAAATTGTTTGAAAATGTTATCACATGTCAGTTCTAGTATAATATATTTGTCCAATGTTTATCATCTGCATTTCTTCCTGGTGTAGCAATTTTAATGGCCAGTAGTGTATTTCGCCATTTACCACGAAACTTACAGCACGGATCTGGGGTGCGCTCTCACGCCCAGGTGTTATAAGTCACAGAGGACTGGATTCCACGATAACTCGGTGCCCAGTGCAAGTGCACCAGGAAGATCCCTGCAGGGGGCCGCGAGACGCTGTGCGGTGCAGCGAGGACGTCTCAGTGGGACGTAATCTGACCGGGGATCGATACGGCGGACAGCCGGAGCACAGGCACGCACGGCGTCAGCCGCAGCTTTCCCCCACAGCTGTTCCCGCGGACGCCGTCGAGCGCCCTACATCATCACCGCTACTCTGCTGCTGTCCTCAGTGCACCGGAGAGGTGCCTGCGTACTGCGTGTACACGTTTCAACCTGTGATATACACTGCTGGACGCTGAAACTGCAGCGCCAGTAAGGGTAGCAAATAATATAATTTTACACTACTGGCCATTACAATTGCTACACCAAGAAGAAATGCAGATGATAAACGGGTATTCATTGGACAAATATACTAGAACGGACATGTGATTACATTTTCACGCGATTTGGGTGCATAGATCGTGAGAAATCAGTACCCACAACAACCACCTCTGGCCGTAATAACTGCCTTGATACGCGTGGGCATTGAGTCAAACACAGCTTGGATGGCGTGTACAGCTACAGCTGCCCATGGAGCTCCAACACGATACTATAGTTCATCAAGAGTAGTGACTGGCGCATTGTGACGAGCCAGTTGCTCGGCCACCATTGACCAGACGTTTTCAGTTGGTGAGAGATCTGGGGAATAAGCTGGCCAGGGCAGCAGTCGAACATTTTCTTTATCCAGAAAGGCCTGTACAGGACCTGCAACATGCGGTCGTGCATTATCCTGCTGAAATGCAGGGTTTCGCATGGATCGAAGGAAGGGTAGAGCCACGGGTCGTAACACATCTGAAATGTAACGTCCTCTGTTCAAAGTGCCGTTAATGCGAAAAAGAGGTGACCGAGACGTGTAACCAGTGGCACCCCATACCATCACGCCGGGTGATACGCCAGTATGGCAATTATGAAAACACCCTTCCAATGTGCGTTCACCGCGATGTCGTCAGACACGGATGCGACAATCATGATGCTGTAAACAGAACCTGGATTCATCCGAAAAAATGACGTTTTGCCATTTCTGCACTCATGTTCGCCGTTGAGTACACCATCGCAGGCGCACCTGTCTGTGATGTAGCGTCAAGGGTAACTGCAGCCCTGGTCTCCAAGCTGATAGTCCATGCTGCTGCAAACGTCGTCCAACTGTTCGTGTAGATGGTTGTTGTCTTGCAACTTCCCCATCTGTTGACTCAGGGATCGAGACGTGGCTGCACGATCCGTACAGTCATGTGGATAAGATTCCTGTCATCTCGACTGCTAGTGATACGTGGCTATTAGGATCCAGCACGGCGTTCAGTATTACCGTCCTGAACCCGCCGAGTCCATATTCTGATAAGTCCTTGGATCTCGACCAACACGAGTAGCAATGTCCCGATACGATAAACCGCAATCGCGATATGCTACAATCCGACCTTTATCAAAGTCGGATACGGGATGGTACGCATTTCTTCTTCTTACACGAGGCATCACAACAACGTTTCACCTGCCAACCCCGGTAAACTGCTGTTTGTGTATGAGAAATCGGTTGGAAACTTTCCTCATGTCAGCATATTGTAGGTGTCGGCACCGGTGCCAAACTTGTGTGAATGCTCTGAAAAGCTAATCATTTGCGTATCTTCCTGTTGGTTAAATTTCGCGTCTGTAGCACGTCATCTTCGTGGTGTAGCAATTTTAATGGCCAGTAGTGTAATTATTATGGTCATTTAGTATAAAAAATATACAATCAAATGTACAAGTGATTTGGGGAAGCATAGGGCGCGAAATGTAGTACATAGTGCTGCAACCTCTGGCAATAACAGTGGCTCTGGTCCGGCTGGACGTCGAGTCGATATGAACTTGGATGAGCGTTACGCGTAAATCATTCCACGCTGCTTTGGATCTAAGGCAGAGTTCCTCTATCGTAGTGGCTGGCACGTGATGGCATGCCAATTCCTCGAGAAGCCATAGCCATGTATGTTAAACGGGCGAGAGATCTACGTAGATAAGCTGCTGTCCATAGCAACAGCTGAACACAGGTAACATGCAGTTTTGCGTTATCTTGTTGAAAGATACTGTATCAGAGACCTCGAAGATGTGACACAGCCACTGGACTTGAAACGTCATAAATGTAATGTACGTTGGTTGCCCAGAAAGTAATGCACCGCATTTTTTTCTGTAACAATTCTTTACTGAACATAATGAGAATTACCCACACGAAAGAATGGTATTTTATCTACACATCGTATTTTTTCACATAATCTCCATCCCGTTCTATGGCCTTTATCCAACGCGAAATCAGGGCGTGTTTGCCCTGTCGGTATCAATCCTCGTGCTGCTGACGAAGACAGTGCTTCACTGTGTGAATCACCTCCTCATCGTCCTTAAAATGTCTTCCACGATGGCATCCTTTAATGGCGAATGATAACATCAGCTCGCTGCAGCATGTCAGGTGTGACAGCCGTGGATGGTCTCCCCGACCGCTGCAAACCGTAGGGCTCCGCCGAGCCGCTATCTGATGACCTTAGCCATGTACCCAGCGACTAACTACGTTTCTGTCAACAGCAGATGCTCCATAGACCTTGCACAAGCGTTTGTGAATATTCCCCACAGTTTCTTTCTCTGCAGTGGGAAATTTCAATGAAGGCACGTTGCGTGTAACGTGCATCACCTACAGGCTTCATTTTGAAACTGTCCTGCAGCTGCGCAACCTGTCGGAAGTGACGCAACCTCGGCGCGCTCACTCAGGAGACTTCAAATAATTCATTCGTGACGTCTCGCATTCGAACCACTGTTTTCGGTTGAGAAAAAAAGTTAAGTGCATTACTTTCTGGGTAACACTCTTATTACGACTAAAACTGCGTTCTACCAAAGCTACGGTTCGCTACATTTGGTACAGGACATAGGATTACCGGTGGTATTGGTAGGGAAAGAAACGTAACTGAATGTACGATATTGCAGGCCTGTTTCATTCTGAATACGATGCAAATTACCTTTGGACATGCATGCATGCAGTGTATTCAGGATAACACAGGCAATGCAAAATCGTATTTATTCGTCGACAACGGGCAAGAGGCTTTCCAGTAAAATGACTCTGGTACACGGGAATATGCCTAATCGATGTACGAGTACAGGCTGTAGAAGCATTGTTGACGACATATGAAAGTTAGGGTCTTTCTGTGAGTCGTGAACGGATAGCCAAATGGGAACTCTGCTTTCGGCCTGTGAGCGGCGAGGACGTCTTGTTTACATCCCGTCCGCAGAGTCGCGAGCGCGCGTAGTGTGTTTACTCCGTCGTAGCAGCTAGTACTCGCGTCCGTTGACGTTGAGCCGCTATGGCTCATTCTTACAGATAAGCTACCATCAAGATCAGCTTCCAACCCGACTATGCAAGACCACGAGCCTTTGAAATCGAACGAGTCATCCGTGACGAAGTTCAAACACCACCATACCACATCATCGGTATCCACCTATCCATCACAAGTAGCGTCGTTTATGTCAAAATGTTCAAATGTGTGTGAAATCTTATGGGACTTAACTGCTAAGGTCATCAGTCCCTAAGCTTACACACTACTTAACCTAAATTATCCTAAGGACATACACAAACACCCATGCCCGAGGGAGGACTCGAACCTTCCCCGGGACCAGCCGTTTATGTCAAGATGGTCGATGACGTGTTATGTCACGCAGTTGTGAACGGATGTGCAAACATTCTCAAGGTTAAACACTCCGATGGTCATATCGTGGAGGTTACCGCTGACCATGCAGAACTAGGATTATGCACACTAAGAGTCTTCGAACTCTCGTTCGAAGTGCCACCGGACGTAGTTACCTCCGCTTTCCGCCCGTATGGGACGGTAATTAGCCACGAGACCGAAAAATGGAACACCTTCGAGACCTATCAGGTCCTCAGCGGCGTCCGACAAGTCAAAATTGAATTAAAGATATACTTGCCATCCTAATTAGTCATAGGTGGATGTCGAGCAACAGCAATGTACGATGGACGGCCTCGTACATGTTCTGGTTGCGGTCAGGAGGATCATGTACGCTCGGCGTGTATTCAACGTCGGGTTACACAAATTCCATTAGATGACACGGCACCACCTTCTACGCTCACGGCCCTCCCCCTCAATTACGGAGGGGTGACGCGATCGACCGTCATGGCAGACGAAAGACCGCTTGGAAGACAGAAAACGTTAGAATGCACACTTGTCGCCAGTCCTGGATTGACCAACAATATTACGGAGTCCACAGAGATTGCAGAAAGCCGCCCATCGACTCCGCAGGAAGATTCGGACGTCAGAATGGAACTCGACGCTAGGGTTGTACGTCATCTGCTTTTCTGTCTGAAGGGGATGCGATGCGGGAACCACAAACTGTTTCGGAAACAGAAACTCAAGTCCGCAAACAAAGGTCACCGAGGAAACATAAAAAGCGACGCCGCATAACCCCAGACAGTTGCCTCCAGCGGACGTTTTCTGCAGTTGACGACCGGACGGCCAACGAGACGAGAAGAATGGATGACACAGGATCGACCTCACCTGTCATTTTGTCTGATTTCGAAAACCCGGTTTCCGCTCTCTCGGACAAACAGATCACAAGCACAGTGCCCGCCATTGATACAGAACTAGAAACAACTGCGGATTCACCCTTAGTTCACAAGTGTTCTGCCGCAGCCACTGTTGACCTACGGACCTTGGGCGGACGACATTGAAGACGATTCTACGTCCGCTGTGGTGGATGAGGACTGAAGCGCTTCACATTCAAATGTGCCGCAGCATGTTAAGGTTGCTGTGTGTGGGCGGATTACTCTAGTAACTGAAATTGCAGATCTGAAGATAGTTCTAGAGGAACCGAAACCGGTCATGTGAATAAACATTTTTGCAATCAAGACGGATTGTAAGTAACATTGTATAACCAGTGATTGCGGTATCCCTCCAGACATTATGTCTGTTTTTGCAAAACCACTCGGAAAGTTAGACAGGTTTGCTGCTGGAGTCTTTAGCTCCGTCCTTCCTTATCCCCTACTGACGACGCAAGACAAACCCCCGCCTTTCTATTGCTTCGGTTACTTCTATATTGAACACAGTTATGTCCGTTTCGCAGTACCACAGACGAAACAGGCGTCGGCGCGGGATAGATACCATGTCCTGCAATATAGGCGCTCGCCAAACATCGTGGAGGCCAAAAACCCTCAGGTTAATTGGAAGGTGGTGTGGCGAACGATACACGCGCTTACACTGAGTACAAACGTCCGATCCACATGGTACATCACAGTCTACGGTAAACAGATCACCCAATCACGCCTCCACAAGATAAATATGGTGGAATCGTCTCTATGTGCAGACTGCGGAATACCGGACACGGGCGAGCCCCGTGTCACATGTAGCGCGGCAGAAGGCATATGGCGCTTGGTGCGACAAATTTTGCTGTATTTTCTACGACTAACTCCGGAACACATCACACCTCGGCTTCTACTATTTCCGGGTGAACAGTATTTCCCGCGCACCAAAACCAACGCAGTCACGTGGATCAGTGGGCATACGGTACAATACTTATTTCACGATGGACCTAAAGATGTATTAAACTTTTGGAATTACCTACAAGAACGTCATTGCAAGATAGTACGGAACCCAAAATACGGACAATATAATTATTTAGGGAGTGCCGTACGAGACCCTCCACGCAGCTGCACCATCAACAGGTGGGAGAAGATACTTACTGATTGAGCTGACAAGACTATGTCCGATTATCGGTGGAATAACATACGATTTACGTGAAGACGTACCTGGATGATTAAGCGTAAGGAGAGTAGCGACAGACCCTTCTGCAACGCGTACGAAGCACTTTTTTTTTTTCGTTTTACCCATATATATTATCTCGGTGTAGGGAAGTACCGAGATATTGTTTTGTTTACTCAGAGCGCGATGTGGTGCTAGGTACATTTATTTTTGTTGTGATATAAAGTGAATACAAATTACGAATATATTAAAATAAGTAAATAAAAAATCAATAAATAAATAAAAATTCCACAATTGATTTCCCCTTACTATCCCTGATACCTTGCTGGGCGAGGAGGACGACCCCTGCCCACTCTGCCCTCCTCGCTATTTCGCTTCGTTTATTTTGCTTGGTTGTATGTTTTGCACATAATTAAAATCTCACATCATTCATTGTTGATCCATTACAAAACATTATTGCATTCTGCAAGTAATAAAAATGAATTGATCGCGTAACTTCTGCGCTTTATGTAACCAAAGTAGCTACAATTGATGCAAGTACAGTTTACATGTTCAAATCTACAAAAATATGTGTAATTATTGTTATTTTGTATTCAACAGAACGTTATTATGATCAAAGACAAGAGTTTCCTGTTATTATTGATAACTGAGAAAGTTGTTTATGAACAAAAGAAACATGTTTCATGTAAAATTGATATATTGAAGCTATGTTTGATTTTTTTTTTGCTTTTTTGCATTTTTTAAAATTTTACCTTTTTTGAGGGAATCGCGTTTTCTATCGCTGTATGACAAATTTGTGTTTTTTCTTTACTTTTACTATATCATCACTGTGTTTCACGTTACAAGTTAACGGTTTTCGAATAAAACCAAAATTAATCGACAAACTCAAATTTTGCTATAAGTACTTTTTATTTTTAATGAAAGGACAGGAACATTACTATTGTATGTAGAACAATAACATTCTGTAGGTTATGCGGCCTTTCATGTAGGTACCCACACTCAGTTCACCACTTTGGTTTCTCAGGAAGTTTAGTAAGAGACTGATCGCATACACAAACAATGCGATCGAAATGAGGATACGTCCTATGGGTATGCAACACACCTAACAGACAGTTAATGCGGTTAGATCTAAATTCATCAACACCACTAGGAAGCTAAATTGGTCTATACTGGTATCCTTAGTAGTTCTAACAACTCTAATTAGTACATGTTTTAAAACAGATCTGAAGACGGTCATCGCTGATCAAAACTAATAGTCTACGGACCAAACAATTTTTTGATCACAGATGGAAATGAAATGAATTGTCCTGGAAATGTAGCTGTTGTTCTACAAATAACCGAACATTTGAACCAGGGGTGATTGTGTCGTCACACGATAGCATCACACGAGGTGCTGGACCCGTATGATGATGCAGAATCAAATCTGACAACGTATTTTCCCCTCGAAGTAGGGTCATTGAATAACTTAACTGTTTGTTACTGAGTAACAAGTATTCCACTAGTCCCAAGGTACCGTTTCGTTATTGTTTGAAACTTTTCGCTGTTCGCGATTTCCTTCGGCGCATTCAGCTTTTACCCGACTCAGGCCCTGTCGGTAGTTTTCGTAAACCTGCGTCTATTACCCTCAGCTGACTCGGCGTTACAGAAAAGTTTCGTTGCGCGCTATCTCGTATGAGCCATAAGTAAACATCTCGAATAATAACCGCGTTGTTCGGCTTGTAAATAATTTGACGACTGGTTTCGTAGCCTAGAAGCCACATCATTAGGTTAAATTTGTTAAAATAGAAAAAGCGTTCGCTATAATTTTATTCGAATTATACGATGATTGCCCAGAAAGTAAAGCGCTGCATTTTTTTCTCAGCCGAAAACAATGATACAAATACGAAACGATATATATGTATAATTTGAAGTCTCCTGAGTGAGTGCGTTATGTGTCCATCACTTCCGACAGGTTGCGCAGCTGCAGAACAGTTACAAAATGGCGTCTGTAGGTGATGTACGTTACAAGCAACGAGCCTTAGTTGAATTTCCCACTGCAGAGAAAGAAACTGTGGGGAATACTCACAGACGCTTATGCAAAGTCTGTGGAGCATTTGCTGTGGACAGAGGTACAGTTAGTCGCTGGGCACGGAGGGTGAGGTCATCACAAGGAGGTTCGGAGGAGCTCCACGATATGCAGCGGTCGGGGAGACAGTCCACGGCTGTCACACCTGACATGCTGCAGCGAGCTGATGTTATCATTCGCCATTAAAGGATGCCATCGTGGAAGACATTTTGAGGACGATGAGGAGGTGATTCACACAGTGAAGCACTGTCTCCGTCAGCAGCACGAGGATTGATACCGACAGGGCAAACACGCCCTAATTTCGCGTTGGATAAAGGCCATAGAACGGGATGGAGATTATGTGAAAAAATAGGATGTGTAGATAAAACACCATTCTTTCGTGTGGGTAATTCTCATTACGTTCAATAAAGAATTGTCGAAGACAAAAAATGCGGTATTACTTTTTTGGCAACCGTCGTAGTTACAATCAGTGGTGAGAAATACAGCAAATTATTTTCATGGTGAATTATGACGTTAAGGTTGGAACATGGATAGGAGCGAACATTCCTTGTCTATGAATAAATGACGCAATTAGCAGATCGTCAGGTTAGCGGAACGTCTGGGTCTACGGTTCCTCAAGCTAGCTTAACACTTTTTTTGAAAATTGTAAGAGCGGTTAAGGAATACCGTAGCAGTTGCGCGGTTCCGGACTTAAGCGCCTAGAACCGCTCGGCCACCGTGGCCGGCCCTTCCAACTTAATGTGATAAAAGAGCAATTACTGGCTGGAACACCCGGTCAAAAATTAAAATTAAAAAGTAATGTACCGTATGTATATTTAGCGGTTAAGGTGTTATGTCGGCCTACTGTCACGCTTGAGGAATCATGGATGCCTACCTTCGGCTTACCTTACGATCCACTAATTGCGTGATGTATTCATAGACAAGGAATGTTCGGTCCTGTCCATGAAGCAACTTTAATGTCATGATTCACCTTGTAAGTAATTTGCTCTATTTATCACTACTAGTAGCAACTATAATTCGACGACAATTATAGCGAATGCATTTTCTAATTTAACAATTTACCTGATGATGTTACCTCTACGGTGCGAAACCGGTGTCTTTAAATAAATTACTTACAAGAGCAGTCAAGCAGTTATTATTCGAGATGTTACGGTTTGTACTTGTCTCTGTTCCCTCACGTTTGTACCGGATTGTTAGTTTGCGTATTCCTTCTTTTATTTCTTACTCTCTGTGTAGGAAGTCGTCAGTGAGAATAAGCACCGAATACATTTTTCCACTCACCGTATTTCGTTCCTGTCCGTCTTGGGCGGAGTCCGTTCTTTTCACACACTACAATTTGCACGATACGCCAGATCGCCGGCTTCTCGATAGCCCACAGCTTTTAAAGCGGTTTTAGCTGAGGCAAATGAGGCTAGCGACCATAAAAGAATAAATGAAGCATCGTTTCAAATCGAATTATGTCCATCAATCGACAAAATTGAGTGTGATAAATTTTTGTACAGTTTCCGAAGCAATCTTTCATGCTATGAAGTCAGATTGCAACAAATCGTATTCACTAACATCGTTTAATACCTGCAGATCGTATTCAGTCCTCATTAACAGCTCATCCAGCTGATTGTACTGACAACGAGCGCACTTTTTTCGGTATGGCTACGTGTTCAATAGCGACAGTTGTCTTTTACTTGTGAACTGTGTGTGAGGGATCAGCGTTTTCTGCTCTTGGTGGAAGAAACCGCTTTCGCTGATCATTCAAGAAGAAGCCGAAAGAAGAGGGAAAAGAATACCAAACATAGCGAGAGCAGGCATTTCCTGCAGGGGACAAAGCGACTGTCGAAATTAAGTTTTTTGGAACAGCCACGAGTCGCACTCGGTAAGTTTTATTGACCGGTTTCACTTTTTGATGCTCTTGTGCGACTTCTGCTATCCTGGAAACCTTACTACCAAGCATGCCCATCAACTTTAATTGTCATGCAGTAGATTATGTTGAGCAAAGAATTTGCCGCATAAACAATTAGGCTTCTGTGCTAATATCATCGTAGAGTAACTGGCAATGAGGAAGAGGGAAGAAGAACAAGGACTGAACTAAATTTGAAGAGAAACCAACAGGACGACCATTCTGAACACTTTATAAATCGTAACGTGAAACTAGAAGATTAAGATTTTGGATTAAAAAACTGGTTCAAATAGCTCTGAGCACTATGGGACATAACATCTGAGGTCATAAGTCCCCTAGAACTTAGAACTACTTATGCCTAACTAACCTAAGGACATCCGATACATCATCGCCCTGGACGGGATTCGAACCTGCGACCTTAGCAGTCGCGCGGTACCGGACTGAAGCACCTCGAGGTGCTCGGACGCCGCGGCCGGCGATTTTGGATTAACAGTTCTGTTTGATAGTAATACAAAAAAGCATTTAAGAAATACAGTATGCCATTAAATAGTCACAGCAGAAAGACATTGTGAACTGTATATCAAAATCGTTAATGTGAATATTTTTACTGTATAGTAAAGTGGTTTTCAGTAATAACACGTTAGTTCGACGTAAACCCTTTGAACATTAATGCCAGATGGAAGGAAGCGAGACTTTATGGACATTGTATACATTAGAACGTCTATTGTGCAAAATTTAATTTTGTATTAAAAGTTAATGTTTTTCTATAACAACAACAAAAATAATTGGTTAGTTACGTTTTTGCCTTGTTTATGTTTTTTTATTTGTATATTTTACAAATTATTGGATCGAAGCATATTAAAATCAACATATTTTCCTTAAATTTGAAGAGTACAATAAGTGTAAACTGATTTTACTTCTTCACCTTTTTATTAGTAAGCTTCAAACATAATAACTTCATATTTTACAATTTGTGAAAGATTTGCCAGGTTGGCAGTAATCAGTTTTTTGCTTCTCTTGTTAAATATTGTTGTTTGTAAATAGTACGGATTGAAACGGTGCACCTCTTTGTCTGGGTACCTTACCACCGCAGAGATCTGCCTCATTACGATAGAACTACCAAGTCTGCCTGTTGTCGCCTGAAAGTGAGGCAGTAGCGTGCTGACTCCATTTGGAATTACTTCGGTGTGACAATTTCGGCTGTTTATATTAAACCTAATAACTGCCTATCAGACGATAGAAGCGAAAAATCTGTTCCGGAAAGAGATCCCACTCAAATGATGCATTGAAGATGTAACAACAACAACTCTGTACTATTGTACATATAAGTAAATTTTTTTTCCATCTGATTTTTCGATAAATTAGTGTAATCGATGTTCTGATTTCAATTCTTTTTTGTTTCATGCCATTATTTTCAATGTGAATATTAATGTTTATGTCAAATGTCAAACAATATTGTAATAGAATTGAAGTGTAACAAATGTTGAGACTGTTGTAAGATGTTAAAATTGTAATTGTGCGTCTGGTCCATACGTAGGCAATGTATTAGGATATGTAGAATGCAAAACCTCGGGTGAATACCCTGTCTGTAAGGGAGCGGTAAAAAGTGGATGGCAGGCGAGCGCGGGAAAATGCACACGGGCACTGCACGGCACAACGGGCTCAGCAGTAGTAGTTGGAGTTTGGCATTGGTCTGAGCAACACGTTCTGGAGCGAGGAGGCTCTCCTGGAAGACGTAGTTTCATTGAGCCTCGGGTATGCGTTCCAACGCCCATACAGCATGGCAAAATTCCATAGGCACTAAATGGAAAAGTATTGCGACGCTATGAAGATACGTCAACAGCCATAGCTGTGGTTGTATGTGTGCTTTGTGCCTCGCCATCTCGCCGCCTGCCAACCGCCGCATCGATACGAACAGGTTGAAACTTCTAGTACTGTATTCGTATGGACCAGTGTTACTTTTGTTCCATACTGTTCAATAACAACTTAAATTTTACCAGAACTTTCCTATCATTTAATTATCCTCACAACTAACCTAGATAGGGTCCTTTCCAAATGTTGTGCAATCCGAGTGTCCCGAAATGAAAAATTAAATTTTGTGTTAATAACTACTTGCAGACCTAACTATGTTAGAATGGTGTTTAAAGAACTGTTTTGTTAATGAAACAGTAAATGAATAACGAAGGTCTGATAAAGTTGGAGGATAACTTTAATATTGATTTAGTAATGAAGTTTAATTATTTCGAGACAGATATAAAGGTATTTAAATGAGTAGGAAATGAGATAAAGAGAGTAGTAACTCATATATTGGAAATCTTGAGCGCATAATGGTGTCAGTAATTAATTTTTTTTTATACAGTGATAATAACAGTTTCAGAGTCCCCCTTTTTTTTATTCATTTGAATTCTGAAGTGTTCTAAATTTATTTGACCAGCAAAAGTTAGTCAATATAAAAGCCAAAATTTATCAGTGTTTTATCTTTATTAAAATTGACATTTTGTTTGTGGCTTGAAATTACTATTTCTAGGGTAACCTATGCCCGATTTTAATCAGATCAATAGACAGTACGAAGTTTTGTAGTATACATTATAGTGTGGTGTTATGTATTTATCGTTTTTCCATGTCAGTACAGAACGTGAAACTATCAGTTCAATAGATTTTCTGGTTCTAAAATTTACTATATTATGCAGTGTTACTACGTGTTGGTTTGCATGAATATACACCAACTTGTTCAGGAAAGAAACTCAGTTAATGCCTAATTAGGCTGGCGACCGTATTATTAACAAATTGGTAGCATCTTCTGTGTTGTTTCTTGTCCGTCCTGACGTGTAATTGCATTTCGGACTTACTTGACGTATCATTGTTATTACAGAGTGGGTGTAAGTCTGATTTGCCACCATTCAGGTACACGCGGTCAATATCTATACAAAAATCCTGTCTCGTAAGGTGAACCCCACTCACCATAGTACAGGCTTTAATGAGTATTGTGTGCCCCACGCGCACGTTACAAAGAGACAGGTTATATCTGCAACAGGGCAGGTTAACCAAAATGTATTCATATGTATTCGCTAATTGGCTATTGGCAAATTGGTAATTAATATTTTGTATGTGTATGGATAGTACGAAATACAGACTACAAAATTTAGCCGTTAATTTTACAGCCCTGTTTCGGAGCCTGCACATACGGACACGCCCATTGTGTTGATATACGCACAACCGCGGCTCGTCTGAAAGGCAGACGTGGTGCGGTGTTTCCAGATTGAGTTGTCGAAATTTCCTCATAGCAGACGAAATAATTCCCCAATTTCGGCAATGTTTAGAAGTTTGTGTATTCAGGGCCGTAAAATCACCTGTCAACGAATTACAGAGCATAAACCAACATTTTTAATTTCTAAATACGAACACCACCCTGATGAGAAAAATAAAAAACATGTTCTAGAACGCCACATCCTCTATTCACTACACTACTGTGAATACATAAAAACCTTGCCTGTATTTTTACCCATACCTCTTGAACGCTCTTAATCGCCGATCTGTCATTATCCTACATTTACTTATGACATATCAGACCAATAACGACGCATTTTCGAGAGATCCTCAGTATTTGAAACAGCATCTATTCGTAGGACATAATATGTTATAATATGTACAAAACCCCTCAAGTACAAGCTTCAACTAAAACAACGAAATCCAGTACGGCGTCTCTTCAAAACTTGGTACGACCACGAAAGTTGATAGTCATCCCAAACGCACAAAACTGGGCACGTTTACGGAGAGGTATCACCGTGGTGAACCTAACGTCTCCCACAAAACGAAAGATGTATCGATCGATTCGAAGATAGAGTAACATCCGGTGAATACCTAGATAACTAAATATGTGTTGTTTGAACTAAAATATCAGAGGTGGCATTAGTTTTAACGCTATGCGGATAAAATAATTTCCCGCTTTCCCTGGTACCAAAACATTCTTCAAAAATTTCCCCAGGGTTCCCGCGTCCCTATAAGGTGTGCAAAAAAATTTTTCCCCCAAAAGTGTGGAAAAAACCCAATCTGGAGTCGCTGCGTGGCGCCTTTCCTGTGTCCATTGCTATAACTGGGCTCATCATTGTCGGCCTCTCTGTAGTGCCGCGTCAAGGAAAGCCGCCACAGTGGTTGCCTTTCTGACAGCCCGTGGTGCACCGGACGTTGCACTGACCATGTGGTCACTTGCCTTCTACATCTACATTTTACATCTACATCCACATAGATACAACGTAAGCTATCTTACGGTGCATGGCGGAGCGTGTCTTGTACCACTTCTAGTCGTTCCCTTTTCTGTCCCACTCGCAAATAAAACGAGGGAAAAACGACTAACTGTATGCATCTGCATAAGCCCTAATTTCTCCCATTTATCTTCGTGGTCCTTACGCGCAATGTATGTTGGAGGCAACAGAATCGTTCTACATTCAGTTTCAAATGCCGCTTCCCTAAATATTCTCAATACTGTTCCTCTAAAAGAACATCACCTTCCGTCCAGATGGCTCCCATTTGAGTTCCCAAAGCATCACACTTGCCTGTCGTGCGAACCTACCGCTACTAATAAATCTAGCAGCCCGCCTCTGAACTTCTTCGATGTCCTCCTTTAATCTGATCTGGTACGGATCCCAAACACCACACCGTACACCACAGCGTCATGACCAAACAACCGCACGTTGCTGCCCATCCTCTCAGCCAAATCATTTATGTATATAGAGAACAACAGCCTTGCTATCACACTTCCCTGGGGCACTCCTGACGATACCCTTGTCTCTGATGAACACTCACCGTCGAAGACAACATGCTGGGTCCTATAACTTAAGAAGTCTTCGAACCACTCACATATCTGTAAACCTGTTCCATAAGCTAGTACCTTCTTTAACAGCCTGCAACGGGGCACCGTGTCGAACGTTTTCCGGAAATCTAGAAATATGGAATCTGCCTGTTGCCTTTCATCCATAGTCCGTAGTATGTCATGTGAGAAAAGGGCAGGTTGAGTTCTGCACGAGTAATGCTTTCTAAAATCATTCTAATTCGTGAACATAAGCTTCTCGGTCTGTATAAAATTTATTGTTTCCGAACTGAGAATATGTTCAACGATTCTACAGCAAAGGGGTATTGGTCTGTAATTTTGCAAGATGGAATTAATTTGACACTAGAATGAGGTTTCATTAATAGTTTTATAATAACAAATTGTACAATTAATGTGAAATTTGACTTTGAATTTCATAAATTAGTGTATAGGTTTCTATTGCCCCTCTTACACACAGGAGTCACGTGCGCTTTTTTCCAGTCGCTTGGGACCTCGAGCTGGGCAATATATTCACGATAAATGCAAGCTAAACAAGGGGCAATGCCACAGGATACTCTCTGTAAAACCGTTTTGGGATTTCATTCGAATCTGGTGACCTATTTGTTTTCAACTCCTTCAGTTGCTTCTCTACGCCAACCATGCTTATTACTAGAGACCAGATTATATACATTTGCATGTTGCATACGTATTTGCATATTTGACTCCTTTTCGCCGGTTATTGCATATTTTAACTAAAAACTAGTGACGATGCATATTTTCCATCTGTGTTTACAATATTTTAAAAATTTAGACGCACCGTCTCAAGCTCGATCTAGTTTTGATGTCTCACGGATTGATCGCGACCTAGAGCTGCGTTCAATCGCTAACCAATAGGCCACTGCCTAGCGAAATCATTACAGAAGAGGAACAGGAACAGGCAGACAGAATCATTGCACCTGCGCCCGCGCCACCAGTTAATCCCCTCCGCTGTCATACCTTACGCGTCGCCAAAAATTAAATTAAACTACGCAACCTTTTAGTCGCACGTCCATTGTTTCAGATTATCTTTCTATTTATTTGTACACAGTTGATCATGTTTACGACGTGTAATGTGTCGCGCGCCATGCCGCCCGAAAAAAGGAACGTCGTTTCGTGGATAGTTCACCATCCTGGAACATTTACATATGATGGAATTGTGGAGTTTGTGAGAAAAACTTTTCGTGCAAAAAAAAAAAAGTTTCAAATAGACCAGCATGTATGACACGTCTTCATGTCGCAGGAATGCAGACGGAAGGACCATGACAACAACTTCTGACAGTAGCAAGTGCAGTAGCAGAGATTTGCCCAAAGGTAACCAAAAAGTGTTTAACATGGATGTACAGGTATGGGAAGCATTTATTGCAAGCAATATTCCTCTTCACAAACTTACAAACCCTATCCTAAAAGGCTTCCTGCGCAAATATTGCTTAAATCAAAATATACCAGTTGAATCACCACTTCGTAAAAATTACATACCGACAATTTACGTAAATGTTCTGGAAGAAATGCGCAATGAACTCAAGGACAGCATTATCTGAATTTCATTTGACGAAACTACAGACACCTGTGGCAGTTACATGGCAGATTTAATTGTTGGTGCTTTGAAAGAAGAGCCTTCTTCCCATTTAGCGACCTGCAAAGAACTTGAAAAACTAAATCATTCTGCGATCGTCAGATTTGTGGATGAGGGTTTTAGAAAAATATTTCCAGAATCTTCTGCAGATGAAGGGGTGTTTGTGTTTATTTCAGATGCTGCTCCCTATTGATCAAAGCAGTAAAAGCCCTCCGAATATCTTATCCCAATTTGATTCATGAGACGTGCTTTGCTCATGGAGTACATCAGCTTGCTGAAGTACGTTCAACGTTTGTGAATGTAAATAAACTGATTTGATCCAGAAATAAAGTGTTTCTAAAAGTTACTGCTCACATCAAGACCTACAAAGAAAAACTACCAAATGTACATTTACCACCCGAACCATTGGTAACTCGTTGGGGTACGTGGGTCGAAGCTGTGTTGTTTTACAATGAACATTTCGAGGCCATTAGAATAGCAGTAAACGATTTCGATAGTGCAGAGGCTTTGGCAGTTTGCCAGCTTTTAAGGATTCCAGTACTAAAAAAGACATTGCTGTGATTAGCACTCATTTTTCCATATAAATGCAAGTATTGAAAAGCTATGAATCTATTCAGTTAATTAATAAAATTATTGTAGTGAACTCCTCATTGCCGGAGGTATTCCCAAGTAAACTTAAAGAAAAGTGTGAAAATATTTTAAACAATGGCCCAGGCTTTGAATCCTTGTGCCATATTGATAGTTTTATTAATGGGATGGGTAAACTTAAGAAACAATAAGTGCCAACATAGCATCCATATTCATATACTGCCCAGCTCAGCTGCTGTAGAACGGTCCTTTTCCGTTTATAAAAATGTTTTGAGTGATCAAAGACACAGTCTTACTACTGAACATTTGGAACAGTACTTGGTCGTTTAAGTTTACAATAGAAAAATGTAAAATAAATTGTAAATGATGCTTTGGTCCAATAGTTTTATTTAAAGGTTAATGCTGTTCAAAAAAAATTATGATTGTGTGTTGTTTTATATATAAAATATTACGTTGGTTTGAGTGTGCCCTCTGCATGCGATATATCTCGCCCATATCGATTGTTTCGCTGCGACTAACTTGTATCGCATCCGCATGTTGCCGACAACAATAGCAAAGAAGGAAAAACTCTTGAAACACGGTATGCGTCCCTATTTTGCAGATTTTTAGAAAATAATCCCAAAGGCCTCCTTCCTAACCACTATCAGAAAGTATTCAGAAAACGACATCAGCGTTCTAAATGTACCGAGTTTTCGCGTGGCCGGTGCTCTACCTAGTAATTGATATGCACAGGTTCGACTTTTATATATAATGCACGCAGTATATATCATGGTTTTTTAATTATTTGATCTTAACATATTTTACGCATTTTTCATGCATTTTTTAAGGTTTTTATGATGAATATAATCCAGTCTCTACTTATTACTATGCCGTCCATACGGAGTCTGTTCGATGGTCAAACGACGGTATGTTTATACGATTCTCCTGCGTTAACGATTTCTTAAAAGTGAAATTTAAAACTTCGGCCTTCGTTTAAATGTGATTTCTGAATTTGTAACGCGCTGCGTAGTCTTCCCTCATATCAAGGGTGAACAACTTGCGACTCACGGGCCACATGAGGCCGAAAGAAAGTATCAGCGCGGCTCAAGAAGTGAGCATCCATCCCACGATATGTAAAAAAATTCCATAATATCCTGAAAAAAATTCCATAAAATTCTGCTTTGTAACGTTATGGTAAATTGAGTATTTTCAGTCTGAAACTCCCGCCACACAATATTATTCTGTCATTGGTCCATCCCGTTCTTAACGCTGTCACCAGTGCCATATATGAACCACTGGCCAATCCACCAGACGCTCTGGCCTGTCATCTTAGGCATCTTCAGTGGCAACTGCGAAACTAGAGATTTGTAGGTGTGCAATGTAATTAATTTATGGAATCACAAGGAATTGTGTATTATTTCTATACATTTGTGATAAAGAATATATTTCAGCGTAGTTCTGATCACTACAAGTCGGTAGAAGCTAGAAATCTTCACGTGGACTGCAATTACTACCAATGTTTGCTATCTAATGGCTCAAAATGGTTCAAATGGCTCTGAGCACTATGCGACTTAACTTCTGAGGTCATCAGTCCCCTAGAACTAATTAAACCTAACTAAGGACATCAAACACATCCATGCTCGAAGCAGGATTCGAACCTGCGACACTAGCGGTCACTCGGCTCCAGACTGTAGCGCCTAGGACCGCACGGCCACTACAGCCGGCTGCTATCTAACAGTATCATAAGTATCTTCTGGTAAACCTTCCGGGATGTAAGGTCGTGGTCCATGAAACTCTTCAGCTCCTAACGCTTCGTCTAGAGCTGTGCTGGACATCTTCAGAGGGGTGTTTCTCCTCCGGTGAGTCTTGCCGACTGACGGGTCGGACGTCTGAGACCGACTTATATATCGTAGAAAGTGGGCGTGACCAGAGTTACACGTGATATGCAGAGATAATCTTTCTCAGAGATAAAACTTAACTATCGATCGTAATCTCGTCACGGATAAAACTGTCTAGCAATTCTGTAGTGCTACTGTCCAAATATCACTAAGTTTCATGGTCTCTTCTTTCCGATTAAAATTATCCCTATGTTTATATATTTCAATTGCTTCTCTACAAAGCCGTGGGTAATACGAGGGCTGTCCAGAAAGTAAGTTACGATCGGAAGCGAAATGGAAACGACTATGAAAATCCGATAAAGTTTTGCAAAGATGTGTTGGGCAGTGTCTCTAGTATGACTCTAGGTAGAATTATGTCGCTCTTTTCATTCCTGAGCTCTTAGTGAGCGCGTAGAGATGTTATAGAAAATAGTGTCTCCCGCCAAGTACGAGGGCCTGGTGAGAATTTTCCCGTGAAGCTATGCAACCAACATTACATAACTGTCGTGCGGTTTCTTCTTCAAGACAATTCTCAGCCTCATTCTGCAGGGGCAATGAAGATGTTCCTGCATCGTTTCAATTGGAAATGTTTGGATACCCACAATACAGCCCGTAATTGTCTCCCACTGAGTTTCGTCTCTGCTCAAACGAACTGCTGGCTATGAAGACAACATTTTGGCACAGACAACGAGCTTTAGGCCAGCGTAGAGAATTGGCGGAAAGCACTGGCGGCTGCCTTCTATGATGAGGGTATTGGAAAGTTGGTACAACGCTACGACGAATGTCTGAGGCAGAACGGCGACCACGTAGAGAAGTAGCTAAAAGGTGTAGCTAGATGTTACAAATGAAACATTTCTGATTTTCACTGTGATTTTCATTTCGCGATCAATCGTAACTTACTTTCTGGACAGCCCTCGTAGTTCGTCGTCGTAGATAAAATTTTTGTTTCGGAAAACTTCACTCGATGATTTCCTGGCTAGAAAGCGTGTTCTGCTACAGCCGATTTATCTGTTTTTCCTGATCGGCAAAGACTTCTGTGTTCTTTTAACTGTGTATTTACGCTTCTTTTTGTTGTTCCAACACCACATGTACACGGAATTTTATATACGCCACTGGCTGATAGAGGAGCGCGTTTATCTTTTTCAGACCGAAGAACATGACAAATTTTCTTCGTTGGTCTAAAAACAGGTCTAATATCATGTTTACTTAAAATCTTTCCAATCTGATCCGTTACTTCCTTTATAAAAGGGAGAGAGACTGTCTTCTTCCATCGTTTTTCGGACTTGTCCTTAAGCTTTCTGTTGTTTGGGTGCAGAATTCTGCTTACTTCTTTCTTTGAGTAGCCATTTTTCTCAAAAGCGTGTTTCAGATGTTTTAATTCGTCGTCTAGATACTCCGGCGTGCAAATCCGTCTGACTCTGTCAACGAGACTTGTAATCACACCTCTTTTTTGTTTTGGATGGTGGTTAGAGTTTTTATGTAAGTATCTGTCTGTGTGCGTTATTTTCTAAAAATCTGTTGTTTTAATCTTCCATCCATCTGTCTCAAACTAAAACATCCAAAAACGGTATTTTATCATTTTCTCTCTTCATGGTAAACTGGATTCTTGGATTTATATTATTAAGGTAATCAAAAAATTCGCCTAAGGCTTCTGTACCATGTGGCCAGACCACAAATGTATCATCTACATACCGATACCAGCGAGATGGTTTCTTATCTGCTTTTTCCAAGGCTGACTGTTCGAAAGACAAACGCGCTCCTCTATCAGCCAGTGACGTATATAAAATTCCGAGTACATGTGGTAAAGTTTATGTTGGAACAACAAAAAGAAGCGTAAATACACGGTTAAAAGAACACAGAAGCCTTTGCTGATTAGGAAAAACAGATAAATCGGCTGCAGCAGAACACGCTTTTCAGCCAGGAAATCATCAAGTGAAGTTTTCCGAAACAAAAATTTTATCTACGACGACGAGCTATTACCCTCGGCTTTGTAGAGAAGCAATTGAAATATATAAACGTAGGGATAATTTTAATCGGAAAGAAAGAGACCATGAAACTTAGTGGTATTTGGACAGTAGCACTACAGAATTGCTAGACAGTTTTATCCGTGACTAGATTACGATCGATAGTTAAGTTTTATCTCTGAGAAAGATTATCTCTGCATATCACGTGTAACTCTGGTCACGCCCACTTTCTACGATATATAAGTCGCTCTCAGACGTCCGACCCGTCAGTCGACAAGACTCACCGGAGGAGAAACACCCCTCTGAAGATGTCCAGCGCAGCTCTGGACGAAACGTTAGGAGCTGAAGAGTTTCATGGACCACGACCTTACATCCCGGAAGGTTTACCAGAAGATATGTCATCCGGTCGTGACAGCTTTCATTCTATGAGTACCATAAGTCTGTTATAAGAAATGTAATTTGACGTCTTGTACATTGCTACAAATAAGAATCACATTTAAACGTGAACGTATCTATAAGGGAGCTTTCATGAAATATTTTTACTTTCGTTGGCAGACAACTGGTACAAATCAAAATGTGTTAGTACAACATTTGATGGCGGAAACTGCTTCCCTTGCCCTTCGCCACCCCTCACCGGTCATCATACTCATTTCCTTCAGACTCCACCCACGATAGAGAAAGTACTTGTACTGTATTGTTCTGTAGATCTCGGTAGTCGTCGTCTTGGAACTACTGTCTCCCAATGCGAACTAACAGTATCTTTGTTGGGCTTACGCAAATCGTACCTGTCCACAGAAAATATTCCTTGCTGTACGGTAATGCATTATATGTACCATCTTTGTTTGGAAGCACGTACATTCGCGAGCAGTTATTTTCAAAAGTTAATCACGCAAATAGTAAAAATTTTCTGAGCTAATAGAAAGCATTGATGCTCAAATCGTTATAGGCAGAAAGCTGGTTAAAGCCGGACATAAGCTCAGCCAAAATTTTTGCGAAGAACCTAACGGTGTTCAAAAAGGATAGGCTAAACACGCTTGGCGGTGGCGTGTTTGTTGCTGTCAGAAGTAGTTTATCTTGTCGCGAAATTGAAGTAGAAACTTCCTGTGAGCTAGTATGGGCAGAGGTCATTGTTGGCAACCGGAATAAAATAATAATTGGATACTCCCAATTCAGATGATACAGTTGCTGAAAGGTTCAAAACTTGAGTTTGATTTCAAACACGCACCCGACTCATACGATAATAGTTGGTGGAGTTTAATTTACCCACGACATGTTGGCGAAAATACATGTTTAATTCCGGAGGTACGCATAAAATATCATCCGAAATTGTGTTAAACGCAATCTCAGAAAATTATTTCGAGCAGTTAGTTCATGGGCCCACGCGAATAGTAAACGGTTGTGAAAACACACTTGACCTCTTAGCAACAAATAACCCTGAGTTAATAACGAGCATCAAAACCGATTCAGGGATTAGTAGCCGTAGTCCACTAAATTACAGGCCCATATCGTTAACGTCGATATGCAGCAGGATTTTAGAACATATATTGTGTTCGAACATTATGAATTAGCTCGAAGAAAACGGTCTATTGACACACTGTCAACATGGGTTAGAAAACATCGTTCCTGTGAAACACAACTAGCTCTTTATTCACATGAAGTGTTGAGTGCTATTGACAAGGGATTTCAGATCGATTCCGTATTTCTGGATTTCCGGAAGGCATTTGACACTGTACCACACAAGCGTCTCGTAGTGAAATTGCGTGCTTATGGAATATCCTCTCAGTTATGTGACTGGATTTGTGATTTACTGTCAGTGAGGTCAGAGGTCACAGTTCGTTTTATTGACGGGAAGTCATCGAGTAAAACAGAAGTTATTTCTGGCGTTCCCCAAGGTAGTGTTACAGGCCCTTTGCTGTTCCCTATCTATATAAACAATTTTGGAGACAATCTGAGCAGCCGTCTTCGGTTGTTTGCAGATGACGCTGTCATTTATCGACTAATAAAGTCATCAGAAGAACAAGACAAACAGCAAAGAGGTTTAGAAAAGACATCTGAATGGTGCGAAAAGTGGTAGTTGACCCTAAATAACGAAAAGTGTGAGGTCATCCACATGAGTGCTAAAAGGAACACGTTAAACTTCGGTTACACGATAAATCAGTCTAATCTAAAAGCCGTAAATTGAACTAAATACTTAGGTATTACAATTACGAACAACTTAAATTGGAAGGAACACATAGAAAATGTTGTGGGGAAGGCTAACCAAAGACTGCGTTTTATTGCCATGACACTTAGAAAATGTGACAGGTCTACTAGGGAGACTGCCTTCACTACACTTGTCCGTCCTCTTTGAGAATACTGCTGCGCGTTGTGGGATCCTTACCAGACAGGACTGATGGAATACATCGAAAAAGTTCAAAGAAAGACAGCACGTTTTGTATTATCGCGAAATATGGGAGAGAGTGCCACAGAAATGATGAAGGATTTGGGCTGGAAATCATTAAAAGAAAGGCGTTTTTCGTTGCGACGGAATCTTCTCACGAAATTCCAAATACCAGCTTTCTCCTCCCAATGCGAAAATATTTTGTTGACACCGACCTACATAGGGAGAAACGATCACCACAATAAAATAAAGGAAATCAGAGCTCGTACGGAAAGATATAGGTGTTCATTCTTTCTGTGCGCTATACGAGATTGGAATAATAGAGAATTGTGAAGGTGGTTCGATGAACCATCTGCCAGGCACTTCAATGTGATTCGCAGAGTATCCATGTAGATGTAGCAAAAAAAATTGCAACCAGTTAGATCATACCTGACACTGGTACTTTAGCTTCCGAAATTCAAATTCAAATGTCACATTAATTCTATAATTTGTTGTTGGTTACAAATAATATTATTGATGTAATATGATACATAAAATGTCAAACTAATTCCATCTCGCTTTTTTAAAATGAACAACTATAAATTAATAAATTATAAATCACTTTTTGTTCGGCTATTATTCTTAATATTAAATAGTATATTACTGGCGGACCAAAAACACTCGTCTACTTCCAATGATGGTCAGGTAAGCACTGTCTCATATACAGGCTGTAGATGGCGTTACTCATACTTAGATTGTGCGGTGGTGCTGAAATACTGATCATCTGCATATGCAGCACACCAATTAGACGTTTGTTGCACGTCTCCTTCATGGGGCTGCGATTGTAATCGCGAGTAGTGTATACCACAGCGTTTTGAGAAACTTTTCGCAGAGTTGTTATACGACCAGCAACGTTGATTGATTTCATTCCGACGAAGCGTGTATGCTACCCACTCGATCTGAATGTGCGCGTTCTGGTCACTTCCTTGTAAGTTGTGAGCGGCTATCGAGCAGTCGCAGGATCAAACTGATCCGGTGGTCCATGGACACCTAGCCACGACGTGTACCCATCGTCAAAAAAGAGAGTTGCTAAATCTTTCGAGTGCGTCGAGTCGAAAACACAATGAAAAAGCAATAGGAGGGGTTCAGTGTTCCCTGTGTTACAACCACAGTATCGTCGACAATAGGGCCTCAACGGTGAATCGAGCGGCCGCAAGTTCAAGGTCACTTGAGCTCATGGTATACGACATTTTCTTTCGTGGGGTTAGTGAAGGATCCCGGGTCTATGCGAACACAGTTCCAGCAGCTTTGGATGAACCGTGTTCACTGTATAGCAGTATCACTGAATGCAGTAACGCCAGACATGTTGCGAGTGTCTTAACTGAACCATATTTGATTTTTGGAATAAAGATTTCATCTGAACACGGTGAATACTACAAAAGGAAAGGAAAAACATACACATATCCAATAACATTTATTTAACAATTTTTCAGTCCAGTGTGCAACAAGGGACAATTAAAAACCAAAAACCACACTGCCTTTATTAACTGCAGTCCTCATTCATTTAAGAGAGTAATATCATTTCATCTGCAGTAAATACGATTAAGAAATATGCTCAACTATATTTACTTGAAACTTACACTGAAAGACTAGTACTGTATGCATGAGACTGTAATCAGAAAGCTTAAAATTTGTTAATAACTTCCTTAATACTGTTTTTTTATTTTAATAAGATGTCGAAAACATACCACAATAGCCATTTGGAGTGGCCGAGCGGTTCTAGGCGCTACAGTCTGGAACCGCGCGACCGCTACTGTCGCAGGTTCGAATCCTGCCTCAGCATGAATGTGTGTGATGTCCTTAGGTTAGTTAGGTTTAAGTAGTTCTAAGTTCTAGGGGACTGATGACCTCAGATGTTAAGTCCCATAGTGCTCAGAGCCATTTGAACCATTTGAAACATATCACAATAATTTCCTCTATTTTCTAGTATCATATATGTATAATTAGCTATAAATGTAATGGTGATCGTTCTTCGAGTGTCTTAGTTGGATACGGTAGCTGGTGTCACAGATGGTATTTAATGCTTAACGGCAGGGCACGAGGCAGAGACTGGAAAAAAACTGACCGGTTGAAGTGATAGTTCTGAATAACCGGTTTCCTCGGTATTTGTTTGGTGTCGGTCGTAGCTGTTTTTTTTTAATCTTAGCAACAGTTCCAAAAGTTCTGGTTTTTTAAATAAACCTTTAAAAAAACGAGTAACTTTTTCCGTAAAATTTTGATTGCTTTGAAATATTATGTTACTACGTGAAATGGGAAAACTGATCAGTGCTGTTTTAATAGCAATGCCGACAGAAGCGAGCAACAAACACTTTACATAAGAGTTCTACAACATACAGCATTGCTGAGACAATAGTGTCTTTCACCATGTGGCGTGGCCTATTGGTGGTATGTGTGCTGCACGGGACTTGAAACATTTGATCTACAGGGTACTGAACTCTGTAATCGTCGGACATTTGTTGTATTACAAAATGACACCATCCCTGGTCTGGAAGTATTTTGCGAAATGCGGTATCAATGAAATACAACACCCCAATTCCTTTAAACGATTAAGAATAGGAGCAGCCACAACAAATTTCCGACGTCATATAAGGAGAACACTTATAACTTAAAAATTGGTTAACAGTTTACAGTAAAAATTTAAAGTAGCTGATCTGTTGCCTGTCTCTAAGTAATCTGCCTTTATCTGTTTGTAGACAAATCAACACGAAAAACATTCTTCAACCTCAGTTTTCACACTTACACACTTACTATTCCTTTGGCTCTAATGCTGGTATGATTCTCTATTATGACATGATTTTTGAGCAGAGTTTAAAAAAATCAATACGAGAATACTAGTATTAGTATTAGCTACTACTAGCTGAGATTTATTACAGAACTTAAGTCATTCTTTCTCCTTTCTCGTTACTTCTACCAAACCCATATTCTTCCGTAACTTTTATTCTACTCCTTCCTCTAAAACTACATTCCAGACCCTCATTACTATCAGATTTTCAATTCCCTTTACATGCTGAATTACCCGTTCAATGTCTTCATATACTTTCTGTATATCTTCATCTTCTGCTTGCGACATCGGTTTGTAAATCTGTAGTATCGTAGTCGGTGTTGGATTGCTGTCGATTTTGAGGAGAACGACCCTATTGGTGAACTGTTCACAGTAACATACTCTCTGCCCCACCTTCCTGTTCATAACGAATCCTGCTCCCGATTTATCATTTTCTGCTACTGTTAATATTACCCTACATTGATCTGACAAAAAATCCTTGTCTTCTTTCCACGTCACTTCACTGACTGTACGCGTATTTAGACTGAGCCTTTCCATTTCCCTTTTCACATTTTCTAGTATCCCTGCTATGATCGAACTTCTGACGTTCCACATTCCGACTCATAGAAAGTTATCATTTCGTTGGTTATTCATTTTTTTCTCTTCTCGTCGTTACCCGCGCAAATTCAAACGGCCTGCCAGGGAAGGTGTCGTCAGCAGTGTTGTCCGTTTAGTTTCCTAGTAAAGAAAAACTGGATATGGGACAGTAGTAAGAATCAAACCCAAGCCAAAGGCTGAGCAATCTCGTGCAACAACCTCCGTGCTAATTCCCCAAGCTGTCTACTAAAGGTTTGGATTCTTGTTTTAGTGGGAAAATAATCCTGAAATCACAGCTCCCAAAAAGGAGAATGGTTGATAAATCTAGTTTGCAGTTTGATCACAGACGAGAAACCTCATTTACGATTGCAATGTCAATTTTGTAGTCCGCTATTGGTGTCGGCAATGCACAACCTGGTTTGTTCCCTTGCCTTGGGGTTGGCTATGCACCGTCACTTTAAATAAACATACAGTTAACGCACAATTAATCTTTAACGGTTTAAGTAAATAGATAAATCAGCGAATAGTTTATAAGGGCAATAAATAAGATTCCTTTCGAAGGCCGTACAGTCCAGAATTGGTATACCAATCAGGCAAAATCGTCATGAACTCGGAGGAAATCTTCGCACCGAGTTGAAGATACCAGTTTGATAAAACACTGTGCTCTGCTGCGTGAAGAAGTCCATAATTGCCTGCTGCACATCCACGTGCGGCAGGAATCATCGACCTTTTACGCATCTTTTAGGAGACCGAAACGGTGACAATCGCATGGCGAGAAAAAAGGGTATAGGGTGGCTGCTGTAGTGTCTCCCACTTGAACTGGCATCATCCGTAATGGATGAGGCTGGCCTCCCAGATCGACGGCTTCTTAGGTCGAATAGCGACCAGAACGGAAGTCGGCGTACCATTCCACAACGATGGTTTCGACAGACATGCTGCCCCATATACATTCTTTATCATACGATATATGTCTGCCAGAGTTTGTCCTTCGGCTGCGAAGGACAGAATAACAACACGTTGGTCCTATTTGGACGCATTTGGTAATAACGTCACCACAGTTCACGTTTCCTCATTTACCGCACGCACTTCGCAAAGGTACGAATGTCACACTAATCATTTATTTACACGTCAGTGCTTATACACCCACATCGGAGTAGCACTACGTCGCGTGTACACTGCCGCAACGCCATCACATGAAAACTTTTTGATCGTCTGTTATAAAATAATTGAAAAACTCCCATGGAGTAATGATATTGAAGAAAGAAGAAACTTGCAGTCTAAAGTAAATAAATGATTTACTAATATTCACACATTTGTGAATAGCAATCTCACATAAATTGCGGAATCAAATTTTTAAAAATATACACTTAAGCCATAAATAAGGCACATAGAGCGAGGAGATTATCAAACAAGGAAACATGTGCGAACAAAGTTCGTTTAATTGGAGAGTAATTCACAACGATCAACAGCAAACATTCGAAGAGCAAAAGTGCAATACACCATTATCAAGAGCGGCATAAAACAAAGTTCGTTATTCTTAGTACACATGAATATAAACATCAGCTGCAACAAATAATTTCAATTCACAGTTGCGTCAAATGGCCGGCCGGAGTGGCCGTGCCGTTCTAGGCGCTACAGTCTGGAACCGCGTGACCGCTATGGTAGCAGGTTCGAATCCTGCCTAGGGCATGGATGTGTGTGATGTCCTTAGGTTAGTTAGGTTTGAGTAGTTCTAAGTTATAGGGGACTGATGACCTCAGAAGTTAAGTCCCATAGTGCTCAGAGCCACTTGAACCATTTGCGTCAAATGCTGTAAACAAAATCGCACTCCAGCAAAATCAATCGCCAATAACACAAATAATGTAAGTCTAATGAAAAGATAAAGGCTGTAACTCGCAGTCACAGAGCTATTCCAAGTCCAACGAAAGGTTAAAGTAATTAACGTGCATTCACAAAACAATTCCAACGAAAAGTTGGAGGATGTAACTAGCGCGACCCCCAACAATGACCTACCAATGCACAATCTCCACTGACAGCAAATAAGACCACCATATGCTAAGGTGGTTGTTATCGCCAAAACATTACAGTATTCGGTTATATCGGGTATTTACTTACGGCTTTAGCAGATGGCGTTACCTCAGTACTTGAGCCAAGCTCGTAACGGTATTTTTCAAGGTCGGGGCAAAACTGAATCTTGTCGGGAAGTCGGGACAGGAAGGTCCGTAACGGTGACGGTCCCGATATATAGGGAAGGCTGGCAACCCTAGATCCGGTGCTGCCCGTTTGGAAGGCGCGGCGAGAGACGGCCGCACTGTATGTAGTGTAACGGCCGGCCGTCGCCTTGACAGCTGTAGCGGCGCCCGCGGCGGCAGCAGAAGCAGGCAGTAGGGGGAACCCCCGCCGCCGCCGCGGCCGCCGCCGCCAGCGCCACCGCTGCCTTTGTGGCGGCCCCTGCCAGCGCTCGCCCCTTTGTCCGCGGCCCCGCCACTCGCGGCAAATGTGGTTGACACACCGGGCCGGCCCGTAATTCCCCTTTGTCCCGCGCTGCCAGTCTTGCGCCGGCGGCCCACTGCTCCGCTGGGCCTCGTAATTACACGGCCACTATCGCACTGCTCCCAACACTTCTTCACTCCCTCCCAGCTCGACTGATTGCCGTTCAACTCGCTCTTTATTTCGAGATTAACTGCGTGAGGATTCTGTATCGAGGTTGGTCCGAGAGACTAGGGAAGACAGGGAGGCATTTCATCTCCCGAGGGAAGCTTACTTTCAGTTCACTCACTGTTACTTGACGTACGTTGTTGTACAGTGTTAAAGGCAAGGCCTTCACCCGGCTGATGTGGCTGCTACAAACCCTTTCGTGGCTCCAGATGCGCTCTGCATTCCGTGGTGAGCTGAGCGCGGACTGTTGCCGTACTGTTCGCCAAATGCGACTATTTGCATTGAGAGACGGCGTTCCGGTCGCTGTGAAATACTTATCCTCCGATATTTAAAAAGTAAATATTAGGTAAAAAAACTGGTTTTTACACGTCTGACGACGACATCATCTGAATTTCTTCTCGTTATTCGTCATAGTTCCTCTGCTGCGCCAAATTAAGTAAGACATTGCACGAAATTTCAAAGAGTCTGCAGAGGTAAAACCGCATTGCATAAACTTTATGTATGGTTGAACTTTAGCTCATACATTGTGGTGTATGAAACGTAGATACGATATCGACATTTTATTTAAAATTGAGAGCAGGACAACATCTCAGTTTGTTATCGAGTTATTAATGTCCATGTAGACTTGCTGGCTGCTGTAAAACACTTTTCATACTTCCTAAAAAAAACCTACTCTCCCCCCCCCCCCAAAAAAAAAAAAAAATTCTTTTGGATATCTTGCAGTCTTATGTCGTTGCTTAATAAAGGTCTGAATTTTTTTTCGTTATACGTCGTAGTTAATGTGCTGCATCAAATTAAGTAAAATATTGCCGCGCGGGATTAGCCGAGCGGTCTGGGGCGGTGCAGTAATGGACTGTGCAGCTGGTCCAGCTGGAGGTTCGAGTCCTCCCTCGGGCATGGGTATGTGTGTTTGTCCTTGGGATAATTTTTGGTTAAGTAGTGTGTAAGCTTAGGGACTGACGACCTTAGCAGTCAGGTCCCATAAGATTCCACACACATTTGAACATTTTTTTTTTGAAAACATTGCACGAAATTATAAGAAGTATGCAGACGTAAAAACGCATTGTGTAACCTTTGTGTTACAGTATGGTTCCTACCATGGTCTTGGACCAGCTTACTTCGAGCGGATTGCGTCTGCGTTATAATGGTGAGCATCAGCTTTTACTAAGTTCTTTCCGTTCTTTCATGAGGTTATCCGCTTCATTCTAAGTAGCCTACAAGTCTACATTGTTCTGATTTCCAATCTGTTGCACTGTCCTTTATTAAGAGATCATTGAGAGTGCAGCGCGCCGCGCGGGATTAGCCGTGCGGTCTAGGGCGCTGCAGTCATGGACTGTGCGGCTGGTCCCGGCGGAGGTTCGAGTCCTCCCTCGGGCATGGGTGTGTGTGTTTGTCCTTAGGATAATTTAGGTTAAGTAGTGTGTAAGCTTAGGGACTGAAAACCTTAGCAGTTAAGTCACATAAGATTTCACACACAGTGCAGCGCGGTCTTAGATGTATTTAGAATTAAATGTGACACCAAGTGATATGTGATCCACTGCCTTGCATGCAACAAACTGGTGCCATTTACACAACATTTCTGTGTAATTTTAATGCGAATGATGGGAGAGTGCTGTTGCGATTACTTATATTATACAACAGTGAGAAGCAATGACAATTTGTAAACGACCCCGACACATCAGTAGACCCAGGAGAAGGCCTCTGTAACCGTGGTCGAAACGTTTGTTTCTCCTGCAAAATTTTGTACATTATGATGCGCTACGATACTCAGAAAACTTTTATATCAAACATCCAACAATGTTTCAAACACTAAATGAACGCTAATCTTGAACAATTATGTTTCACATCGAAAGACAATGCACTCATCTCTTCTTCCACAATCTGTAGAGGTCGAGCGTAGTAGAAAGGAGCGGTATTGGTTCAAATGGTTCAGATAGCTGTAAGCACTATGGGACTTAACATCTGAGGTCATCAGTCCCCTAGACTTAGAACTATTTAACCTAAATACCCTAAGGACAACACACACATACGTGCCCGAGGCAGTATTCGAACCTGCGACCGTAGCAGCAGCGCAGTCCCTGACTGAAGCGCCTAGAACCGCTCGGTCACAGCGGCCGGCGGTATTGGTAAGACGACGAAGGGAGGGGAGTGAAGGAAGAGAAGGGAGGACAGGGGCTACAGAGCCGGGTTGTGGGTGATTGGGGGGGGGGGGGGAGGAGAGGGGGAGAGAGAGAAAAAGTGGTGAAAAGCGAGGAAGAAAGAGGGAGAGAGAGTCAGGTGAAGTGAAATAAAGATAACGAAAAAGCAAAAGATGGATTTAACAGGACGTCCCCAGAGTTCGCATTGCTGGTGGCTTTTAAAACATATCGACCATGTTCTTTTCAAGCGAACCATCTTGTTATTTGCCTCAAAAAGTCGTGGGGGAGCAACAGGGAAACGGAAGTCTCGTCGGCCAGACGGGGTTTGACTCTCGGGCATCCCAAATTTGAGTCCAGTGTCTAAACTGCTGCGTCATCTCGTTTGATGAAGAGTGGAAGAGAAAGTGTGTGTTTGTGTGTGTGTGTGTGTGTGTGTGTGTGTGTGTGTGTGTGTGTGTGTATGAGAGACAGAGAGAGAGAGAGAGAGAGAGAGAGAGAGAGAGAGAGAGAGAGAGAGAGAGAGAAGCTAAATGAGCATGAACAAATGAACGACAAAAAAAGGAAGAGGAGTTTTCACATTTGCTTATGTACGGTTGATGTTTGTATATTTATTTTAGTGAATGCAACTAAAGCACAGACAAGATTTATGTCACTGACGTTATTTGCATCTTTAATTGTACTATTTTTCTATGGTATTTATATGGTGAATAATAAACATACGTTCCTATTTATTCTGTAATTACAGAAATCTTGAATCAACTAAACTACGATTAATTTTTTATGCGCCATTGTAGTCTTGTAAGCGACTGTCTGTTTACATTAATATAGTTTGTATTCATTTTATTGCAAAACTGACGACTAAAATTTTCTTTACATGAAAATATCGCTGTTGGGTATTTCATTGCCTTTAATTCTTCATCTTGTTAGATCAGTTCTACTTTGTCTCATTTGTATTTATTAATAATTTTCATACTGAGATTTTCGAAAATTAGCTTGGACAGCATTCTCTTTTCGTACTATGCCCCACCAAGTATCACCCTGAATTCCCTCGTGGTTACATTAAGCTGATTTCAAGTAGTGTCTCAATATGCTTATAAATTTGTTTCTTTTGAATGTCGTACTTTCTCCATATACTGTCCATTCCATTTTTTCGCTCATTTCTTCCTAATGCAGATGTAAGCTTCCCGCAGCATACGTGTACGCTCTCTTGTAATGTCATGATATGGTGAGCAATATACAAAATTATTTTGTTGAATCCCATTTGTTAAATCCTGCTACTTCTTAGACTTAGATGACTTTAGTGGAACATTTTCTTTGTCATGCTCAATCAACGCTTCCTTTATCACAATATTTAAACTTTCTGCTTAATTTTTCCTGAATTCATCTTCACGAAACGTAGTGCATTCCTGTTTGAAACATGTTACTTGTTTATGAAATATAGACCATTTAAAGACCAGTTCTTCACGCGAATGTTTTCAAGATTTTAGTTGTTTTCTAATCATCTGCAAAAGCAAAATAATTTTTAAGTGCTCTTTTTCATACTTTGTCTCAGTTGGTCATTTATTCCCAACATTGTCACTTTTGTCGCCCGATTCCGAGTTATTCAGTCATGGATACTGTTGAAAAACGTTTAATTAAAATATTACTGTATGTACACTGATTTTATTTTCGTGTAACGAACATAAATGCATACGTGATTTCAGTATATCAAAAACATGAACTATGGAGAAGTTTCACTCCGGTCGAAAAATGAATTGACAACTCCACTTCTCTCTGAAGCGAATAATAAACCATTTCCTGTGACGTGAACTGATCAGAGCTGCCAAAAATTGAGCGCTTTTCCTGTGCAGAACCTCTCTCTTGCGCGCCAGCAAGTTTCTCCGCGTGCTGCAGGCGTTAATCTAACCTTTGTGGCTTTCACTCCACACGGTTTAAATAGGCCGTGAGTTGGCCTCACAGGTGCGAAAGCTTATTAAACTATTACGAACCACTTCACCTTCATCACGGAAGCCTTTCACGGCTAATTACTCACTGCATAAAGCACGAAGGAAGTTGCCGTGTACGTTCTGCCACGTCGCTACACCAACCCCTGCTCATCGTTCCTTACAGCTTTAGTACTCTCCAGTGACACTGTTTGGTTCACAACATCGTGCACTCGGGTAGACGAACATTTTTTTTAAGAGTGGGTGATTCTTACACGTGCACAGCACACGGTGTGTGTATTAACAACTACAGCTGATAAGGACACAAGTATTCTGATAATACAAGCAGAAATTTACGCGATGTAGTGCCTGCAGCATAATACAGTACGACATTCTACGAAAAATTAATTCCAGTTATCAGCTGAAAGGTTTGTTGATTATGTCCTATAGGCCTATTTCGGAGTTAGTGTCATTTTATAGTTCAACCTGTAATTAATATGAACAGTATAGATATTGTCTACTTGTTGGAAGTTTAAGAAAAGATGTCTGACAGTTTTACTTACGTCTATGTTTTCTTGATGTACGTACATACTGCATCTGTGTGTGGTCGTTGTTTGCTGTCTTCATCTACTGCGAAACGTTATTTACTCAACGTAATTTTAACAGTTGGTTTGAAGTTTGACAGCTATTTGACTTACTTCAAAGATATTATATGTTTACATATATTTATACTTATCACAGACGGAGTTTAGGTTGTCGCCTACAGTCGTTATGTGTGTAATCTTTGGGTTTTGAGTCTACACGGTTTATCATTTTAGAAGCACACCATAAAGCAGAAAATATAGAAGCTGCACTCCAAATGTTACACAATATTCCGAAAATGATCACCATGGATATTTTAGAAGAGCTTGAAATATGTATACACATGGAAAATCAACGACGAAGTGTTTTAAATGAACAAAAAGACTAAAACACAAATACTACCTAGAAAACTTTTTTGACCCTCTAAAACCTAGAACCAAAACAGAATGATTACACTCATAACGACTACAGATGCTAACCTAAACATAGTCTATGATAATTATAAATAAACGTAACCATATAGTATCTTTGAACTATGACAAATAGCTGACAAACTTCGAAGCCGCTTTCGAAATTCCGTTAAATAAATAACGTTTTACAATAAATAAAGACCACGACCTCACAAAGATGCAGTATGTATGTATGTATGTCAAAAAAAATAGACGTAAGTAAAACTGCCAAAAATCTTTTACTTAAACTACCACCAAGTAGACTATTCCTATACTGTACGTATTAATTGCATGTTCTACTAGAAAATGGTACTAATGCCGAAATAGGCCTATAGTACAGAATCACTAAACCTTCCAGCAGTTGGGACTATTGTACAAGAAGAAATGTTTCATGAAGTATGTGTTCGCAAAAGAGCCTTTTCTGAGGTAACAGCGTATCTGTGATGTCGATCTGTCACTACGAAATATGGTCTTAGTACAAAAGTAGTTGAAATGTAGACTTTACGACTGAGTCCCCGTATAACCAGGATGAAATATGACTTTAACATCAACACGAAAGTATAAAAGTACCAAGAACATTGCTACAGACGGGGAGTCACTGAATCACTCGTCCGAAACACACGGTCGTTGCGTGTAGTTTTAGTGACGTCTTATTCTCCCTGATTCGAGCACATTTTCCTTTTTGGACGGCGAAAGACTATATTTCATCTCGCTGCTCTAGAGACAGAACACACTATCTGATCAAAAGTAACTGGACTCCCCTATGTAATGCGGAACTGGCCACTAGGTTTCATGAGAGACTGTCGGTATAAAAGGAAGCAGGGAGCACTGCGTTATCAGTAGGGGAGCAGTGTCGGATCAGTGACTTCGAACATGGACTAGTCGCTAGACGTCACCTGAGTAACAAAGATATCAGGGTCTTTTCAACCCTTCTAATATGCCCAAGTCATATGCCCTTGGTGTGACTGAGAAGTGGGAACGCGAAGGAACAACCACAGCTGACTCAAGAACAGACAGCCCTCTTGTACCGACGCACAGGGACTGTCGTACATTGCGTAAGGTGGTTGTAAAAAATTGCAGAAGAAATTACTTGTGAGTTCCAAATAGCTACCAGCAATGCCTGCACGTGGGGATTTATAAGGGATGGAATACAGTGATCGAGTGGCTCTTCACAAGCCACACATTTCTGCAGTAAGCGGCAAGCGACGATTGACGTGGTGTAACGAACGACTCCACAGGGCAGTTGATGCCTGGAAACGAGTAATCTGGAATGGTGAATCATGCTATACCCTGCGACAGTCCGATGGAAGGGTTTGGGTGTGGCGAATACCTGGAGAATTACCTATGATCATGTATAATCTGGAATGGTGAATCATGCTATATCCTGCGACAGTCCGATGGAAGGGTTTGGGTGTGGCGAATACCTGGAGAATTACCTATGATCATGTGTAATGCGAACAATGGTATGCGCGCCTACCGATAATGCAATGCAACAAAGGACCCGAAACGAACAATGCTGGCTGCCAGCGAACTAGTTAGGGCGGTCTCAGACAGGGGGGCCCCTCGCTGTATGTGTTGGAAAGAGCCTCCGGTGACTGAGATGAGAAGGTATGCCGGCCGCAGACTCAATTCAGCTGAGTGTTTACTAGTTTAGAAGTCAGACCAGCTAATACTCTGCCCCTCGTAGACGATTGCATCTCACTGTCAGTTTGCTCTCTTGACATTATGGTTGTGGTGTTGACGTTTCTGACGTGTGTACGGTTTCGACAGGTTTAATCCTTCTGACATTAGAATAGTCGCTGTTGACAACTTTGGTACACATTGCTACTGTGTGTGGTGTATTCGCCCCAGTTTGCGAGTTTGTACTTTTAAACCGGGTAAATTCTAGTGTTCGATTCCACTCGTCGGCTTTGAAGAATGACATACCATAGGCAAGGACGCTACATAGAGGCAATCTTTGAAAGTAGCCGATGATATTCGTAAACAAAGGAAAATCGCATACGATAAAATTACAGTCGTAATTCACTCGATTATGCACTTAGCCACGAATTATATCGAAACGAATTGAAGGTAACGAAAATAAATAAGAACAAAACAAAATAGAAATATGTGTGGGTGAAATATACACACACAAAAAAAGTTTTGCGTCACCTGGGTACTGAGAGCTCCGGAATCTGTACAGAAAATTGGAGTAGAGATCAACATAAACATCATTTCCGCCTTTTATGTTGCTCATAAAAACCAAACATTGCATGTTGTACCACCATACTGCGAGGCTTTCTGAGATGGTGGTCCAGATTGCTGTACACACCGGTACCTCTAATACCCACATTGATGCATGCCTGTCGATCCAGATTGTCCCACTCCTCAACGGCGATTCGGCGTAGATCCCTGAGAGTGGTAGCCCTTTCAATCTATCCCAGTCATTTTCGATAGGGTTCATGTCTGGAGAACACGCTGGCCACTCTAGTCGAGCGATGTCGTTATCCTGAAGGAAGTCATTCACAAGATGTGAACGATGGGTCCGAGAATTTTCGTCCATGAAGACGAATGCCGTGCCAATGTACTGCCGATATGGCTGCACTATCGGTCGGAGGATGGCATTCGTGTATCTTACAGCCGTTACGGCGCCTTCCATGGTCACCAGCGGCATACGTCGGCCCCACATAATGCCACCCCGAAACATCAGGGAACCTCCACCTTGCTGCACTCACTGGAGAGTGTGTCTAAGGTGTTCAGCCTCACCGGGTAGCCTCCAAACACGTCTCCGACGATTTTCTGGTTGAAAGCATATGCGACACTCATCGGTGAAGAGAACGTGATGCCAATCCTGAGCGGTCCATTTGGCATGTTGTTGGGGCCATCTGTACCGCGCTGCATAGTGTCGTGGTTGTGAAGATGGACCTCGCCATGGAAGTCTGGAGTGAAGTTGCGCATGCGCAGAATATTGCGCACAATTTGAGTTCTAACACGAGGTCCTGTGGCTGTACGAAAAACATTATTCAACATGGCGGCGTTGCCATCAGGGTTCCTCCAGGCCATAATCCGTAGGCAGCGGTCATCCACTGCAGTAGTAGCCCTCGGGCGGCCTGAGCGAGGCTTGTCATCGACAGTTTCTGTCTCTCTGTATCTCCTCCATGTCCGAACAACAGAAGAACGATCTTCTGCCCACATGAGGTATTTTTACATTTAGATCATCTTTGCAACCACAGACCTCCTGAACAAATCAAGCGATGTGCTAAAATAGTGTTTGGTTTTTGTTTTCTGCTACTAGACTGTGTCACAGGTTACCAGAAAGTTATACGCGGGACACAAGGACGTTGTATTAGCTCACATAAATACAGCTGATGATGCTGGTTTAAACCTCTGAAACGCATTATCGAGATAAAATAAATTGCACGTGGTAACAGTAAAACTGTGGTTCCGATTGACATCAGTAACAGTAGCATCAAAGTCTAATCTAAAATGCTCGTATGTAAAAGCCTACCACTATTCGTACCGCCTTCTTTCTATATCCCAGTTAGACCGACATTATGTTAACGGTCGTACCGAGCTGGATACACCGATTCCTGTCAGATAACCGATGTTAAGCACTGTCGTACATGGCAAGTTCTTGTATGGGTGACCATCCCCGGGTACACCGCATGCTGTTGCCAATATTCCGTTTCCTTTATGGCAAAGGGGACAGGAGGAGTGGTAGGGTACGGTCCCTGATCGCCAATCTTTGCACCAAGGTCCTCGATTAAATTCCAAACCTCTTCGCAGTGTCGCATGAAGTGAGAGCATGTAAGGCTGTTGACGGTGATCAGTCCGTAGGATGGGGGCGTTAAGCTCCGTGGGCCCTGGTGCTCTTCTAGATCGATCTGCACAATGGACCTGCTTTTAACAATCTTGACACTCACAGAGTTTTTTAGTATCATTTCGTTACCAGTGATGTCCATTGATTATTACAGTAAGACTGAACATTGATAGACGTGTTGGTCAGGCACACAGTGTTAGGGGCATAAGTGCACGTACTTTCATTGACGACTTATGACAGTGTACTGAACAACATTATATCAGTATTATCTTCATTTGCTATTACAATTAGTATGTTTTTAGGTTGGCTAGTACCTACAAGTACCCAAGGTACCTGTAAGCTATTCTACATCTACATGGATACTCTGTAAATCACATTTAAGTGCCTGGCAGAGGGTTCATCGAACCACCATCACAGTTCTCCATTATTCCAATCTCGTATAGCGCGCGGATAGAATGAACACCTATACCTTTCCGTACGAGCTCTGATTTCCCTTATTTTATCGTGGTGATTGTTCCTCCCTATGTAGGTCAGCGTCAACAAAATATTTTCGCATTCGGAGGAGAAAGTTGGTGATTGGAATTTCACGAGAAGTTTCCGTCGCAACGGAAAACGCCTTTCTTTTAATTATGTCCAGCCCAAATCCTGTATCATTTCTGTGACACTCTCTACCATATTTCGCGATAATACAAAACGTGCTGCCTTTCTTTGCACTTTTTCGATGTACTCCGTCAGTCCTATCTGGTAAGGATCCCACACCGCGCAGCAGTATTCTAAAAGAAGACGTACTGTACAATCGTAGTGTAGGCAGTCTCCTTAGTAGGTCTGTTACATTTTCTAAGTGTCCTGCCAATAAAACGCTGTCTTTTGTTAGCCTTCCCCACAACATTTTCTATTTGTTCCTTCCAATTTATGTTGTTCATTATTGTAATTCCTAGGTAGTTAGTTGAATTTACGGTTTTTAGATTAGACTGATTTATCGTGTAACCGAAGTTTAACGCGTTTCTTTTAGCACTCATGTGGATGACCTCACACTTTTCGTTATTTAGGGTGAGCTGCCACTTTTCGCACCATTCAGATATTTTTTCTAAATCGTTTTGCAGTTTGTTTTGATCTTCTGATGACTTTATTAGTTGATAAACGACAGCGTCATCTGCAAACAACCGAAGACGGCTGCTCAGATTGTCTCTCAAATCGTTTATATAGGTAGGGAACAGCAAAGGACCTGTAACACTACCTTGGGGAACGCCAGAAAACACTTCTGTTTTATTCGATGACTTTGCGTCAGTTATTACTAACTGTGACCTCTCTGACAGTAAATCACAAATCCAGTCACATAATTGAGACGATATTCCATGAGCATGCAATTTCACTACGAGCCGCTTGTGTGGTACAGTGTCAAAAGCCTTCCGGAACTCCAGAAGTACGGAATCGATCTGAAGTCCCTTGTCAATAGCACTCAACACTTCATGTGAATAATGTTCATTTTCTTCTAGGTAGCAGGTCAGGTATTGACGTTTGGGCACACAGACGCTATACTGACAGGGGTAACCCACTTTCTAGTGGAGTTACGACCGCGGAAAACAACAGGCAGTAAATTATGTGGCGTGTTTGCGGGAAAACTGTGAGACACAAAGAAGAAATATCTAACACACTTAACTAGGTACATACGAGTATTAAGGTACTAATGTTCATAATGTCTGAACCTATACACGTTGTATACAACCTAGAATCAAAAGCCAGTCCATCTGGCAAGGCTATCTGCTTTCAATGTTTTTAGTAGTGAGAATCGTATATGAAGCGCCAAGTGTAAAATCAAGAAACATGGAAAAATCATACATAACACAAGTCTCATTCACAAAAGACCTCATGATTTTAGAACTCTTCGTATATTTTGCTTAACAATGGCTCGATCACTGGAGGGAACTATTGTTAAACTACATTGCTGCAAATTCGTATAGTAGCAGACACTGACTGTTCACGGAGTATTCACGACAGGTCACTTAGCTTACGTACAGAGACTTTACCAGGTATCATAAGTACATGAAATTGGCCGTATAAGAAAAACAGAAGAAAACGTATTGGGACGGAGATCTACACTCTACAAAGAATAAAAATTTTGATAGTGAGGGTATTCAATTGTTTAGCACAGATATTACCACGGATAACATATAGTGGGTTCTGTGTTGTTTTGAATCACAAAATTCTTATAAGTGCTTGTCGATCATTTAACTAAGGTTACGACGTTCGGTCGTTTCATTCTCAACGACATAAGAAGAAAAAAATAAAGAAAACTCTTTTTAAATTAACCACTTATAATAGGACATGTGTACTGTCGCTGCACTTTGTCGTCAATGTCTATGTTGATGACAGACGCCAATCTGCTGATGACGTTAGCTTCAACAGGAGTGCTGCTTCCAGACAAACGTTAGCCATACATAGCTATAGGCAGAACTACTTAAATGACTACAGTTCTGTTTCCAGTATTACATATTTCTTCAACGATATACAACTGCTAAACTTTAAGAGATCCTTGTACAATACTCCCAGCTTGTGATAGTCCTGCTCACAGGCTACGTCCTGTTGCTGCAACATTCTAATAGGTGTAGGTACCGCCTTGACCATGTCTCGAGTTGCCGAAGAATGGTGCGTCATTCTTTGGACTAAGCTGCTACGAATTTGAGCGGTAGAGACGACGGTGGCTGGAGCTGGAAATCCGACTCTCTTCGCTCTATGCCTATCACAGGAACATACTCTGCCGATTAATCTGCAAAACGCAGCTTGTACACTAGTACACAGGGATACTAAGCACTATTTGTTCGACGCGGTGCGGGACGTGAGACATAGTTCTACTCTGTTAGTGATCTCTGCAGCAGCCGCTAGAGTTTGCTGGCGGACCATCTTTTCCTGGACAGTCGAAGTGCCGTGTCGGTATCGTTTTTTAAGGAAGTCTAGCTTTCAGTTGCGGGTCACGCTCACAGCAGCTTAAAAAGAGACCCAAATTAAGAATGCTGTTTTTTTTAAGGTCCTATGGGTCGCGAAATGGAAACCATACCGAAAATAATTTTTTTATGTGTGCAACATTTAGTTACACGTTCCAGCTATTTCTCAACACAGTCGCTGCTCCGACTTTTCGTAGCGTAGTGCCAACATTCCTATACCTTCGTCATGGAAGGGTGCGCTCAGTGCTGTTTGTCAACTACCTACGCTGGTGTAGTGATTGTTGTCTGTGCCAAATTGCTGACCTCAGGGCCATGTGAAAATCAGAGGGAGCCAAGTCCACACTGTATGGTAGGTGATCAAACATGTACCACCAAAAACGCTGCAGGAGCAGTTTTGCTGCATCTGCAGTGTGCGACCGAGCATTGTCATGAAAAAAGTCACACTTGGCAGTTACGTTGTGTGGGTTGCATGAAATCAGGCGGAATCCTCCGGCATGAAGAAATCGAATGACAGCATTGGTGGGAGATTCTATTGGTCTAGAAACCTTTACGTTCTCACTGTGCGCTCAGAAATGGGAAGTCCTAAATGACGTTGTGGACCTTAATACTAAAGATAAGGCACAACAGAGCTGTTGTTCATCGGATTTTCACTGCGACTGATCGGAGATTGGAAAAAAGGAAAGAAAAGAAAGAAAAAGAAAGCCACATGCAACTAAGAATAAAGTGGAAAAAAGAGAGCAGCGGATCGCATGTCACTGCAGGAATGTTTCTCTGACTTGTGGACGAGTGCTAAACTGAGCGTTGATACACAAAGGCTCAGCTACACATACTAAAGTTTTGTGAACTACAAAGTCAATGAGTTTATCACATACAAATTACAAAAATGGAATAGAAGAAATGTACAATTTCCACAGTGCGTCCCACCATAGACGATAAAATTCGTGTTATATCCGAGTGTCAAAAATAAAATACTGACCAACAGCAAGCTAAAAGTTCCTAAGACCAGCTTTCGCTTTTACCGTGTGCATTTATGCAGGCAAGCTAAATTACAGGCTGACGTGTGACACCACAGCTGACACCACCATTTAGATTCGATGGAGATGGGCTCTTGGGCTGCACAACGGTTTACTATATCGTACATCGTTGCCAACGAAAAATGTGAGATTATTGATAATTTTCTCACACTGATGGAACTTCGGTATTTGGATTTCTTCAATGTAATTATTGCAAACAGTACGAGTCATTCTAAGAACTTGTGGTACATAATAATCGACTCCTTTTCACTCCTATGCTACAGTGTGACGTCACCTGAACTTCTATATTCCATTCAAGTGAGTTGTCCTTGGTTGTCCTGAAGCATTAAAAGGCAAAGCTAGGCTCTACGCTAAGATTGGTCATAGGATCATTGAGCTTTGCTGGGCGTCCTCCTGTAGGGAGTGGTGTACCGTTGTCGTTCTCTGGTGTTTGAAATGGCTCATCCAGACAGTGAAAGGGGGATCTGCAGCTTAATGTGGACTTCGAAGCATGACACAAGTCGACATTTTTTCACGTTATCAAACACTGCCAAACACGAAAGTAGTGATAGGTGACCGATGGTCCGGCTCTGTAGCATGTCTAACAACAATGTGGTGTACCCATATTCAACAGCCAGTACTGCCAAGTGAGTTTTCCTAAGTGGTGAATACGTCCACTCGGGCTCGTGATGCCAATTGAGGAGCTGCTTGAATGAGAAGTAGCGGCTTCCAGGTCTGCAGAGCCGACAGCTGCCGGCAGAGCAGTGTGTGAACCCATGCGCCTCCGAACTGCACCCGAATGATGCTATACGACTGAGGACTACACAGTAGCTGGTCGACATCGCACTATCCTCTGGTCCCGATTTCAGACTTTAGGTTTAGTTTAACGACGTGGCTGACAAATATCTTAGAACTGACTGGGGACGAAATGCGAGACATCTTGATCTAACATCTAACACTTAAACATTGAGGGGCTGTGATGTATAATCACGCCCCAACTCTGCCCGATTGATTTTATGATGCTGTTTGAAACCTCTGCTGTATGGCGAAAGGATTTCCGATATCAGAATTATGGTAACAGAGGGGCCACGGTCCATCTGCAGAAATTTGAGGCATATGCCACGCCACTTATGGTGGGCTTGGCCCGTAGCGTCATTGTGCTGTTGATAGCTGCTAAGGTAGATTAATCACTTCAGCTCCTACTACCAGACAGAGCGACCCATTTACCTGTACTTATTGTCTCTCAGCCTTCCATGCTGCCGTCCTTGCTACCCACAAAGCATCTGCTGAGAGGTTATCTTAAGACACTTGCCGGGTGCTTCTGTGCCTTATAACAGACAATCAGGAGAAATTTTTATTGGTGAAATTAGGAATGAATTTGGCTCTGGAAACAAGAATAATCTTCAAATTCTTGTTATTGTGTCATTGTCGATTTCGTGGTTACCTGCCACACCCGCAGGTATACATAGGTAAATACACACTTAATCGATATGGGGTATGTTTTCCATAGGTGCACATGTGGCAGGTCCATGATCGTAGAAAAAACATATTAATTAGATGTGTAGATGCCAGGTGCACCTGAGGTCAATGTGAATCGATCATGACACCGTAAAAATGAATGGAAAATCATTTTTGCAATTAGAGGCAAATTTATTCCTACTGTAATAAGAAAACAAGCAGTACAGAGCATTCAATTAAGAGTCCAAAAATTTGTTCTAATCTCAGCTTATTATGAAGTTATGTTCCCATGTACCAATGCGATGGAACGCTTAAGTACATTTTTACTGTGCTTTAAAACTATTATTATAAACTATTAGTATATGTTTCCACTAATGAAAGCACAATATGGAGGGCTCATTTCAATAGTGGTACAAGTCCATTTTTCTCCATTGTGAGATACAGAGTCCTAAATGACGCTGAAAAATCTCCAGTTCAGATACCAGAAATATTCAAGCATATGGCTTCTTGCTAAAGATGAACCTTTCTTTCTGTTTGTTTGGATCATTAGTCGTAGAAGCATTATAGGCAGAAAAATGGAGGTAATGGACTTATTCCACTGTTGAAATAAGCCCTTCATATGTACAAATCTCACCACCTTTGACTAAATAGCAAAAAAATGGTACAAATGGCTTTAAGCACTATGGGACTTAAAATCTGAGGTCATCAGTCCCCTAGAACTTAGAACTACCTAAACCTAACTAACCTAAGGACATCACGTACATCCATGCCCATGGCAGGATTCGAAACTGCGACCGTAGCGGTCGCGCGGTTCCAGACTGAAGCGCCTAGAACCGCTCGGCCACAGCGGCCGGCTGAATAACAGCAGTTTGGCTGTTGAAATGACGACCCCACACTTCCACATTTTGGGCGCATGAAATGATTAATAAAGAAGAAGAAGATGAAGAAGAAGAAAATGAACACTCCACTTGGTGTTCATTGCTCATCTAAATCCTGTTACAGACCGCTCTACGCACAACGATCCCTGCGCTGCATGTTCTTCGGTTGTGGAACTCATTTGGGCTGGATGTGATGCTGTGTTATTGACGACGTGTGAACTGATTTATAGACGGCTGTCTCGGCCTGTAGACTACATTCTACATTAACACTTCACCTGCTGTGCCGTATATTCACTTCTGTAGCAACTTTCACGTGTGTAAAATAAATCACAGCCAAAGGCCGATCTTTTTTTTTCTATCGAAAAATATCCCTGCCCCTATGTGTGGACATGGTGAAGAACGAGAGGAATCCGCACCTACGTAATGAGTCTGAAATCGCGAGAGCATCCAGACAAGTTAACGCCATATATCTAACCATGTTGACAGCCTGCACGCAGCGGCCGACACAGTGCGAACAATTAAAACTGTAGACTAAAGCAATCCAGTAAGATGAAAGTTAAACGAACTCATCAGCAGCGAAGTGTAACGGTAAGATACGGATGTGTGGGAACGGAAAGCGAGCGCGGCACTCGCTTGGCGGCGCGGGCCGGCCGGCCGTTAGCCGGTGGCTGGTGGCGGGCAGGCAGATGGGCGATAAAGGCGCGAGCCGCGGCGAACAATGTGCCGGCACAAAGGCGGCCCTGCTGACGCGGCCTCTCCTCTCGCCGTGCTCCTCTGCGCCGGCAGCCCAGCTCAGCTGCAGGCACTGCCTTCCTGGCGGGCTCACAGACTGTGCGGAAGCGACACAGCAACAGATCACAACCCACACGCTGTAAACGGTTTTTCGTAAGCACTACCCTCCATAGAAACCTGCCAGAAACTTCGACATCAATTCAACCTGGTGGCTGCACAAGCGCCTCAAGATAGGCAAACTCATCCGAGAGGTGTCGGAAGGTGTTGCCTAACTCTCAAGCGCTGCTGCAGGAGCAAGGCTGTATTGCTGTCGAATTCTGTGGAAGTACATTTCTAAGGTGCTAAGAAAAAAGTGCGTGAGTGGTACCGAGGGTGCTGCCGAAGCGGGATGGCGGTGGAGGGGTGGAGGTCTTAGGGAGACCCTCTGCCGTTTTATTCACGCATTGTTTATGTTCCACTTCCACGTGATCACAACACAGGAAACAGGGGTGTTAAAAAGCATAAGTACCTGTTCCTGATTCGGATCACGTACAGATTACGTCAAATTCTTTTGAACAGTCCCTAATGGTTCCAAACTGTACGCGAGAGTAATAACTCTGCTGCACTTTCTTTGGGGTTGATGCCGCACAATGTCTTCAGAGGATGGTTGAAACATCCGAGGGTGTCAGCAGTCTCACAGATTGACAGATTGACAAGAACTTCTTCCTGCTGCTCATCGCTGTGCGAACAATCGTTTTCAAGTGTGAAATGTGTGTGAATCAACGACCAGTAGAGGTAATGGCTTCATTGACGCCCATTATGCTATCCCCCCCCCCCCCCCCCCCCGAGGCCTTTTCTAGTTCATTCGGAGCGGCGGTGCGTCTCAAACGATTTCCTCAGCCACCCATAACAATACCATCTACACTACCGGCCATTAAAATTGCTACACCAAGAAGAAATGCAAATGATAAACGGGTATTCATTGGACAAATATATTATACTAGAACTGATATGTGATTACATTTTCACGCAATTTGGGTGCATAGATTCTGAAAAATCAATACCCAGAACAACCACCTCCGGCCGTAATAACGACCTGGATACGCCTGGGCATTGCGTCAGAGCTTGGGTGGCGTGTACAGGTACAGGTGCCCATGCAGCTTCAAACCGATAGCACAGTTCATCAAGAGTAGTGACTGGCGTATTCTGAAGAGCCAGTTGCTCGGCCACCATTGACCAGACATTTTCAATTGGTGAGAGATCTGGAGAATGTGCTAGCCAGGGCAGCAGTCGAACATTTTCTGCATCCAGAAAGGCCCGTACCGGACCTGCAACATGCGGTCGTGCATTGTCCTGCTCAAATGTAGGGTTTCGCAGGGATCGAAGGGTAGAGCCACGGGTCGTAACGCATCTGAAATATAACGTCCACTGTTCAAAGTGCCGTCAATGCGAACAAGAGGTGACCGAGCCGTGTAACCAATGACACCCCATACCATCACGCCGGGTGATACGCCAGTATGGCGATGACGAATACACGCTTCCAATGTGCGTTCACCGCGATGTCACCAAACACGGATGCGACCATCATGATGCTGTAAACAGAACCTGGATTCATCCGAAAAAATGGCGTTTTGCCATTCGTGGACCCAGGTTCGTCGTTGAGTACACCATCGCAGGCGCTCCTGTCTGTAATGCAGCGTAAAGGATAACCGCAGCCATGGTCTCCGAGCTAATAGTCCATGCTGGTGCAAACGTCGTCGAACTGTCCATGCATGTGGTTGTTGTCTTGCAAACGTCCCCATCTGTTGACTCAGGGATCGAGACGTGGCTGCACGATCCGTTACAGCCATGTAGATAAGATGCTATCATCTCCACTGCTAGTGATACGAGGCCGTTGGGATTCAGCATGGCGTTCCGTATTACCCTCCTGAACTCACCGATTCCATGTTCTGCTAACAGTCATTGGATCTCGACCAATGCGAGCAGCAATGTCGCGATATGATAAAACGCAATCGCGATATGCTATAATCCGACCTTTATTAAAGTCGGAATCGTGATGGTACGCATTTCTCCTCCTTACACGACGCGTCACAACAACGTTTCACCAGGCAACGCTGGTCAATTGCTGTTTGTGTATGAGAAATCGGTTGGAAACTTCCCTCATGTCAGCACGTTCTAGGCGTCGCCACCGGCGCCAACTTTGTGTGAATGCTCTGAAAAGCTAATCATTTGCATATCACAGCATCTCCTTCCTGTCGGTTAAATTTCGCGTCTGTAGAACGTCATCTTCGTGGTGTAGCAATTTTAATGGCCAGTAGTGTAGTTTCAACGTTGGGTGTCGTGGTTCCGACGTCCATCGCAAAGACATCAAAAGAAGGGGTGAAATGTGAGTAAGAGGGGTTGTGAAGAACTTCTCATCTTATGGCACGTCCGTGTTGATGTTGGACACAATTGTATACCAATGTGACGTCGTCAATCCACCCTACAGCTCACATGAACTTCTGAACTGTAGCCTTGTTTCCACACGTGTAGACACGTTGCTCTTTGAAGCATCACGTAGTCCAAGGGTGACGTCGCAGGGCGCCATGCTTTTGCGCGATTACAGAGGTAGGTTGTAGGCATCTTTGAGGCAAATTTCAAACTTACGCGTCGGAATAGTATCGATACGTGGATGATACATTTGTGGTTTGGTCACATGGCAAAAAAGCTTTAGAGAAATTCTTTTGTTATTTAAACAGTATAAATCCTAAAATCCATTTTACCACGGAAATGTAGAAAGACAATGCAATATCCTTCTGGGATGTCTTCATTATGAGACAGCCTGATGGCAGCTTGAAACATAAAGTCTTTCGGAAAGTTACACATACCGACAGATACTTGCATAATGATTCCAGTCATCATCCACAGCAAAAAAAGAGGTGTAATTAAAAGTCTTGTGGACAGAGCAAAAATGATTTGTGCTCAGGAATACCTGGACACCGAGTTAAAACATCTAAAGCAGGCTTTCGAGAATAATGGGTACTCTAGTAAGGAAATAAATATAGTTTTGCGACCGAATAACAGGAAGCCTAAGGACAACGATAGGACACAGCGATGGAAGAACACGGTTTCTCTACCCTTCATCAAATAAGTAACGGATCAAATCGGCAAGATTTTAAGGAAACGTAACGTTCGACCAATTTTCAGACCAACTAAGAAAATAGGCCAAGCACTTCGTTCCGTTAAGGATAAACGTCCCCCTTTGTGTGCAAGTGGTATATACAAGATTCCGTGTACTTGTGATAGGGTCTACATTAGAACTACAAACAGAAGTGTGAATACACGGTTGAAGGAACATAAAAGTCTTTGCCGATTAGGGGAAACAGACAAGTCAGCCGTGGCGGAACATGCTCTTCAGTCGGGTGATCACGCAGTGAAATTTTCGGAAACTGAAGTTTTATGTACTGTGACGAACTATTGTCCACAGTTATATATAGAAGCCATAGAAATATAAAAACATGGGGATAATTTTAACAGAAAAGATGAAGCCATGAAATTCAGCGATATATGGAGGGACAGTGGCGCTACAGAATCGATGAGAAGTTTTTATCTTTGACGTGCTATGATCGATAGTTATATTTTATCCTTGACAAGGTTTATCTCTGCCATCACGTGAAATCCAGACCATGTCCACGTTCCACGGTATTTAGGCCGCTCTTCGACGTCCGATTCGTCAGTCGGCAAGACTCAGCACAACCAGGAGCACCTCCGAAAATGTCCACCGTAGCTTTGGACGACACGTCAGGGATAGAAGAGTTCCATGGACCACGGCCATACAACCCGGAAGAATTCTCGGCAATTGGTCCTTTAATTCCATACAGCATTGTAGAAAGTAAGTAAAGTGAACCACGTGTACTGCGGTGTTTCCTCTTCGCAATGAACTTTGCCGGAGACACAGAAAAAACGACGCTGTAAAATCTTGTCTACATAAGCCGAACAGACAAAATAGTAGTCACCCCCTCAAATGAGCACATCGGTCACTTTGGAGCACCGTAGATGACGTAGAACTGGTATCAGGCGGCCAACTGACCCTTCACCGCTGACGTTAAGTCATGGCAGTGTTGTAGTGTTCATGTCGCAGTCTGTCGTATGGAGTCAGTTCACATCTAAAACGTGACAGAATGGCAGAAAGGAGCTATCGTTGTTGGGCGTGCCATGGACTACACCGTCAATGAAACTGCCCAGTTTTTCTGTATATCAACGCGGACTGTCCAACGTGGCCACAACTAGCGGTGTAAACCCGTAGGCATGTAACACTGCGTAAAAACAGTGTTCGTAAAAAGATCCTAACAGCGTCTGGAGGCAAGACAACTGACATGCGTTGTCAAATACAATCGTTTTCAAATATGAAAGGAATTGCTGTTGTCAGTGAATGTAAGTCCATTTCAACCAGTTTCCCAGCGAACATTCTAAAGGAATCTGGACCTTTGGAATAGAGGACCTCACAAAAGACCGTTGTCCGCTGCAGTACATTGAGCAATACGTCTTCACTGGGCTAAGCAACACACAAACTGGACATTAGCTGACTTCAAGTGAGTAGTGTAGCCCAATGAGTCGTCATTATACTTTTTTCTTCAAATGGTGCAAGCCATTAACTGCTTCGAGGGGCAAATGGTGTGTTTAAACCGCAGCGTGTAGTTCAGACCGGAGGTGGTTTTGTGGATTATAATAAAACTTTCGTGTTGACCACGAGTATCTGTTTGATTTATTTCATCCCTGCACGTGTCAGCATTACGGCGTTTTCGAAGGAACAAAATTCTATTGATACAAAATATTAGGATTTCGTTCTTCTGAAAATTGTTTAATGGCGGAACGATTGTGGAAGAAGGAAATGGGATAAATACTTGTGGTCAAAACGAAAGTTTCATTATAAGTGCAGAACATGACCGCTAACCTCTCATAAAGCTTTCATGCGATATGTATCGAACATGATCTTGTAATATTTCGAAAAAGTTTTTCATACCACGACTTGGGCCGACTCACTCAGGTTTCCGTGAACATGAACGAGGATGTTCATTTCAACACTGTCGGCGAATAAGTGTTCCCCTTTCTTCTATACATTCATCATGAGTGCACTACTGACACACCCATCTTCCAAAATGGCAACAGACATGTCCTTAGCGCTGCATGCATTTGTTCGTGGTTCCACGGAAACTCAGGCACCCAATCTTAATCTTATAGAAATGTCCGGCACTATTTGGAACAGCGATTCGAAGACTCATTTCATGAAGCTCACCATGCCAATTTATCTTGTGTAATCCTGTTCTTCTTCGTATGTCTGTTGCAACCTACACTCTCTCCAACCTACTTTCCGTTGTTAACCCCATTTCTTGTGCAACTTGCTTAGTGTATAGATGCAATAACACCGGCTATAGGTGACATGAATGTTTCACTCGATTCTCATCTAGTGCCTCCCTTTCATGCCCCTTCACTTTTATAAGTGTAACTCGAGTTCTGTAGAACAGATAACCTTTCGCTTACGTATTTTCTTCCTGCTGCCTTCAGTATCTCAATAATCGTATTCAAGTCAATATGGTAAAACGCTTTCCGTTAATATGAAAATGTCGTAAACGCAGGTTGACCATTCTTCAGTCTAACTTCCGTTTATGGTCAGTATTGCCTCGTATGTTCCTCTGTTTTTCCGGAATCCAAAATGATCTGATAATGCGAAGATGAACTGATAAAATTTTTACAAACACAACATTTTATTTTACAACCTTATGCCCATCTTTGGAATACAGCGTTGCTACAAGTGGATCGCGTTCTTGGGAAAACCAAAGAAGAGAGAATCGAAGCGTTTGAAATGTGAGATAGAAGGATGTTAAAAATTAGTTAGAAATTAGATACAAATAAGAAGTCTTCGCAGAATCGATGTGAAGGCGAATATGTGGAAAATATCGACAAGACGAAGTACGGGATGATAGGATGATAGGAAAAGTGTTACGGCCTCAAGGAATAATTTCCATGGCACTCGAGGGTAAAAACTCCTATCGGAACACAAAAAATGCACATATGTTGCCGTTTATTTTGAAAGACTCTGAAAAGTGGGGTGCCAGTGCCTCCTTCTACCTTCCTGAGCACCTTTAAAAATTTGCCCTAAGTTTCGCCATGCGAACGTATTCCAGCTTTATTTAACATGCAACACACCTGAAACTATCCTAACTGCAACACAGAACCACTATTCCACCGCTGTAAGTCGCTCAAACCCATCCACCCGCACTTGCCCATTCTCACTCACTCATAAAGCCCAACCCATGGTCTTTGCCTTTCTGTGACATAGTCTCCTGTGTCACAGCCAAAGTTCCCTTCGTTTTGTTCAACTACTACAGTCTCTTCTCACTGACACTGTCTCCCTCTTCCTCTATCTCATTGCTTCCTTCCTACTTACGTGTACTCTCTCACCCACTTCCACTTTCTCTTTATTCCTCCCCCCTCCCCCTTGGCACCATCTCCTTCACTCTTTTCCTAGCACTGTTCTGTCACTATCAGCTATTTTGTGCTGCCACTGTGTCCTTTCTTTCTCTCAGACAGCTGTGCGGTATTAGCCGAGCGGCCTGCGGCGCTGCACTCCTGGACTGTGCGGCTGGTCCCGGCGGAGGTTCGAGTCCTCCCTCGGGCATGGGTGTGTGTGTTTGTTCTTAGGATGATTTAGGTTAAGTAGTGTGTAAGCTTAGAGACTGATGACCTTAGCAGTTAAGTTTAAAATGGCTCTGAGCACTATGCAACTTAACTTCTGAGGTCATCAGTCGCCTAGAACTTAGAACTAATTAAACCTAACTAACCTAAGGACATCGCACACATCCATGCCAGAGGCAGGATTCGAACCTGCGACCGGAGCGGTCGCTCGGCTCCAGACTGTAGCGCCTAGAACCGCACGGCCACTCCGGCCGGCAGCAGTTAAGTCCCATAAGATTTCACACACATTTGAATATCTTTTTCCCCTCAGACTGCCATTGCCTCCTTCGTTCTTTTTACAGCCACTGTCTACAATCTTTCAATACATATTAATTTTCCATTTCTTTGCCACTGCCACTGTCTTCTTCTCACTCAGCATAAAAAAGATCAAATATGATGGCATACCAAAAGCTTTGGGAAAATTTTTAAAGATGCTAAGGAAAGTAAAATGAGTTAGCTAGTACCCCACTTTTCAGTCAGATTCTGTTAAAATAAACAGGAACATATTTATATTTTTGTGCTCCGATAGGAGCATTTTTCGCTGATTTCCTTCTTTCCCCCGCTGCAGCAGGGCATCTTACTCATATCAAAAGAAATATATTGGTCAGTAAAATTTGGATAGTTTATTTATATGATTTATAAACAAAAAACTAATTTTACATCTCACATTGGATTTTACATGCTAAAGGTTTTTACGTGAGCTTCAGAGATACAACATGGGGTTCCAAAATGATAACAAGCACACTTTACAGAGAATTTCTACGTGCTACGTCACTTTATAAACTACGTCTTCGCCTCACACGAGATTTTATGTGCGTATTTTACTTGTAAAAGTAGGGTAACTTTGAATGTCCGAAACTCGGAAAGGAATAAAGATATGAAGAAAATTTTCGAGGTTGTTCGAGATCTGGATCTTCGGAATACATCGTAAAAATTACAGCCATTTGCTGTTCTTAGCCGTCTCGGAATTTGCGGTTGGGTGTTGGTACCTAAAAAACAAGTGTTTGGGGTGTTTTTCAAGTAACGAATAAAGGTTTTTGAAAATGAGGAGATGCCTGTTCTAGATAGATGGCTAGAGAATATAGCGACAAAATTTCAGAAATCTGCTGCGATTATTTATTATTTAAATTTTACCTCGTACCGGATTTTACGTGTAGAAATTGGATAACTTTGAGTCTCTATATTTTGGACACGGATAAAGAGAACAAGATAATTTTCACAATTATTCGAGATCAGGATGTTAGAAATATATTGCAAAAAATTTAGCCATTTGTTGCTCATAGCCGTCTTGGAATCCTAAGGGTTTTTGCCTGCTGGTGTCGGCGAAAATACAGTAAAAACACCTTTTGTGAGGTTTTGCGAGGAACTGCCCATGAATTGACGATGCCTCCGTAAGTCCCATGAAGCCCACCGTAGATCACATCATATGCAAAAAGAATCAACCGATTTGCTCAATTTGCCTAAGCAGTGGGAAGTATGTAATATTCATATTTTGACCCTGTACTGTAGCATAGTCGCACTAAGACGATCATTTTGTTGAATATACGAGTACAAATGGTCCCTGGCCCTAGGGCTCTCCAAAACACTTGACCCTACCTTTTTAGCACCTATAGAACTCGAGATAAATTGGACAACACCTTTTTTCTTGCGCGGCGTTTTGGAACATATTAGGCACGCATGCTATCTCATGCATACTGATGAGGACATTGAGTGCAGGTGCTATACTGAAACGAAGGGGCTGGTGAAGCCATCAAACCTACCAGAAGAAAAAGAAGTGTAATGAGCTCAAGCCTGTAAGGAATGAAGAGAAAACAAGTGTAAAGTCTGCGGCTTGTTATCTGTACGTGGAAAATGTTTGTGCAAGTGCCCTATATGGTAGCTCTGCTGATTACTGAGGAGGATAATGTGCTTTTACGGCAGTTGGAAGTCTAAACAGTTTCTCTCCAGTACGATAGAAGTTGCTTAGGACAAACCACACGCACCGCAAAAGAACGTAGCTTCGTTTCCCAACGGTACTATCAATTAACAGGCGATCAGCTCTAAGGTGACTGCATTGATTACGATAGTATTCAAATATTAGCGTCATCCGGCCTTTTATGATTTTCTGGCCTGGTAAAAAAACGTCTTGCAGAGACGTGATCAACTGGAACAATTCATGAGAATTCTTCCATTTCTTGTCTCCCGTTCCACAAAATTTAAACGATGAACCGCATGGTTCATAATCATTGTGAGTTTTCAGTTTCTCGAGCTTTTGTTTGTAGTCAGCACCTATGACCTGGCTATTACCTTTGATTGATGCTGTTGTGCCAACTATGTCATACGTGATACGAACATTGAAGTGAAGTGTACAGCGTAGCTAGACTGTTGCCTGAGAACGACTCAAACGGCTAGAGCTGTTTCTGTCATAGTACGAGAAATTTCGGGTCCTACTTGATCCTTAGATCGCCCCAGGATCTAGCGTATTCTGTTGATACTAACTGCAGGACATGTCTTATCATTGTTAACGTACCACATTCTTCAGTAAAAAAATAGCTCTGGAACACGGACTACAATGTCTATTAGAGAGCAAGTCTTATATATAAACAGCATGTAACAAATTAATTCAGTCAAATTCTCGAGCTTTCGCTCGTCATACGAGCGCAGCTACAGTCAGTTTAATGATTTATTTCGTCTGTTTGGCATTTAAATCTTAATTAATCTGCTTTCATGCGACCATCGTATTGGCAAACTGATCAAAAGAATATTATAAATTTAATTTCATTTTATGTTTCTCGCTGAGTAGATTTGGTTTATGAAGAATATATTTATTTGTTTGATTAGTAAAACTATGGTTAGTCTTAGGAGAGAGTAAATAATGAACTATAGTTCTCAGGTGGTTTCTCTAACGGTTAATTATCGGTAACTTTTTTCCCCCATTGTTCTAATAAAGTAGAGGCTGAAATGCTCATTTGCAGCCGATTTAGTAAATCGTTATAGTCTCAAATAAACAAATAAAATATTGTAATGGGTTCATATTCAAGAATAATTTTCTAACGACGACATTTTCACCCTTGTTAGCTGCACTTAAATTTCACCATAGACGTTTGTGTATCCATGCACACCGTACTGTATGAGATGTTCTATTGAAAACTTGTCCAAATACAAGAGAAGTTTGGATGTTGTATAATTTAATGCCATTTCCTTCTGTGTTCACTACACTGTTTCGATAATGTATCTGCGGTTCATCGCGAAATCTCGAACGCGTTTGAACGTCAATATCGTTTGTCCAGCTTTCACAGTCAGCCTCTTTACTCGGTCAGTAGCCGATTCATCTTGTCAGTGGAAAGCTCTCAGCCAAATATCGGAAGTACTTCTGCTCCAAAAACAAGCCCGAAAAGTAGATGAATAAGGTTTAGTATTTACTTCCAAAATCAACAGCTTTCAGTTCGAAACATACTGCAGAACATTAACTGCCCTTGGTATTAGAAACTCGTCATCTGCAAAAGGCTATAGGCAACAGTTCTATTTTCTAGTTTATATTCCAGCACTTGCTAAATTACATTGTTTCCAGCAGAATTGTGCGGTTGTTGAGGAATTCCGAAAAGCGAATCCCATAGCGAATACTGTAGCTTACCTGCTACTCTCTGACTATCTATACCGATATAGTATTTTGAAGGTATCTGCTGAATTTGAGTCAAAGTTTCCTGCAACACTTTTGTTACGTGGTCGTATGTCGTAACATGTAACTTGTGACAGTGTGGCCCTCTATTATGAAGTCACGAACAAATCGAATACCCAGATGAAAACTCAGCATTTGGCCGTCTGGTTATCTATTACTTGGGACGACACTTTTACCTACATGCAGTAGGAAAGTAAGGCGTTCTTTCTTTCTTTCTCTCTCTGAATCATGTCATTTACCATCGCTGTGTCGTAGTGATGCAAAACCTTTGACCAGTTCAAAGTGCTTTCGGTTATAAAATTATCTTTGAGTTATTGGGGTCCGGATGTACATGGGTCTCTGCTGTTATTCAGTGAAAGATTTCTATTGACTGAATCGACACGATATCTCCCACCCACTCCCTCTTCGACGAGGTTTACGTGGACATAGGTACACTGTAAGTATTATTATTAAATGACAAAGTTTACTGACAGTATGTTACACGACAAAAATACTTTTTGTAGATATGACGTGCAATCGTTAGTTCTTAGATGCCATCAAATCCAAATCGAAGCACCTATGCGAAATGGAAAACAGTTCCTGTCTTTTTCGACAAAACATAGCGCAATAAAAAGAAAAATGAAACGTTTCCAGATACATAAGTGAAAATCATACATCAGTTTCCTCGATAGAATCATCGGTCTCACACCAAATAAACATTACTGTTTTATGCTCACCACATACGCCTGAACTGCATTTGACACAAAATTCATTTCCTTTTAAATCTTTCAAAGCATCACACAAGTTACGTCTTCTTCGTTTTGTCTGCAAATTCTGTTTGCGTGTGACGGTAGATCTTGAACACCAAGGCAACTGTCAAACGAAGAGCTTTCGAAATATGTAGGTTGGGCATTCTCTTTTCCATCACTGGTTTGGTCAAACCCAACGCTAGATTTTTTAGGGACGTGGCCACTTCACGTACTGGGAATGAATCTTTCTTCTTATTACATTTGAATAAAACGAAACTGTTCACAGATGCGATGTCTAACATTCCGAAGAAGTATCTCAATGGGCACCTTCGGGTTTTCCGTTTGGTAGTCTTGTCTTTCCAAAGTTTGCCCACCACGTCCGCTCCACCTTTTGTTGGGTTATAGAATTCAACAGCCTCAGTGCTTTATTCATTGCTTCTTGTTCCACTGTGTTGCATTGTTTGCAATAGGATAACCTTTTAATATTTTCCTGGGTTGAGAGACACCAATATTTTTTTGTCTCAATAGACGAAATTTGCAGTTATAACTGGGATCGTTGACGCTTATTTTTACATAGTACACCGACTAACATAAGTTTTCTCTCCGACAGTTTCTCTACCAGTTCATATGAAGTGAAGCAGTTGTCAGTCGTCACAGTTCTATTGCTCCCTGTTACTGAGTCACTAAGTCGAAGAACATACTGAATCGATATGGATAAATAATCCTTGTTGTTTGTTTCTTCTTTTCCAGTACGTGGGATGCCTGAAATGAAGCAGGACGTTCTGACGTCACACAATGCAACTAGTTTTAAACCATACTTACCAGGTTTTGATGGAATGAACATTCGGAACGGACACTGACCACGGGAACTCAGTAATGTTCCATCCACCGTCAAATTCGCTAACGGGCTGTTATATTGCAACCAATGACTTACAAAAGTGTTCCATATCCCTCGAAAAACAGCAAATTTATGTTTAGCCTATCTCGACTCACCAGTACTTTTATCATTGAATCTCAAATTTTGTAGGTGGAATGTATATCTTCTCTCCGACGTAGCACAAAGGAAGATTGGTGGCCCATACATCTCGGAAAACATATCATCTTGGCATATTATAACCACATATTCATGTACAGGTAACTTCAAAAATAAAGTTATACATTATCTGTTGTGAAGCCATCGTACAACTGTCTCATAAATTGGTATTGAGAATGTTACGCAGTAGTTCTCGAATGTGTAATATTTTTATCACTTTTGATGGTGCCAAATGGCATGAAACTTTAAGCACTTGATAATGGCATGTTAGGGTAAAAATACCAGACGTTTGGCGACTAGTGCGTAACATTCTCAGTATCGACCTAACATACACATATCGTCCCAGCACCACACTAGGGCATTTTCGCAAGAGAGTACATGTTCTGCGTTTTCTGCAGACACAGTTTTACTTCGGCAGAGGTGCATGGCGGGGCAATTGGAAACGCAAACTTGAAGTAAGCGGGACAGAACGATTATTGTGGGCAAAACGTCTAAATTTCACTCTAATTCGCCGTGAAGTTTTGGTGGCATAGGAACAAAATGAAACATCGCATTCAGCCGTAGTCGAATAGTGCTATCGATTTTACCAGGGCCGCACAGATGTTGGCGGTGCTCATCGGGAAAGAAGGCCATCGACATGGTCCACAGTCGACAAGGTCCAGGCAGTCGATGATCTGATTCGCAGTAATCGCAGGTTTCGCAGGACGCTCACAAAGTGGCTCTGGAATGGCTCCACGACTAAGGAACGGCTTTCAGTCATCGAGGAGCTGAACGATTGATAGAACGATCCGACCGTTGTTTACAGTGATTAGGTGAAACTAGTTTCTTCTACCCGGGCCACTTTTAATTGTAGAGAAACGTTTAACAAAAGTTACTTGTGTTGCCATAATAATGTATAACTTATTGCTGTAATAATGTAAAATCCACTTTATGAAGTCCCCTCGCCATAGACCTGTGAAATACCATTGTAAATAATAAGTTGTTCTTTGTCAGAATACTGAAGCATGTTGCCCAGTAGCCAGTGTAAGAATCCTTATAAACAAATCACTATTTAAAATTTCGTGATGAAGTAATGAAACTGTAATACAAAAACTTCGATTTACTTTTGTGTATGCATCTTTATGATGTTGTAGGGCTTTTATTGCATACATGTTGAAAGTAGTGCCCCAATATTATGATGTTTTGTCAGTTGTGGATATATATATATATATATATGATCAAAAGTATCCGATCACCTGACTGAAAATGTGTTACAAGTTCGTGGCGCCCTCCATCAGTAATGCTGGAATTCAGTATGGCGTCGGACCACCCTAAGCCTTGATGACAGCTTCCACTACCGCAGGCATACTTTCAATCAGGTGCTGGAAGATTTATTGGAGAATGGCAGCCTATTCGTCACGGAGTACTGCACTGAGGAGAGGCGAGGCCTGGCACGAAGTTGGCGTTCCAAGACATCCCAAAGGTGTTTTATAGGATTCAGGTGAGGACTCTGTGCAGGCCAGTCCATTACAGAGATGTTATTGTCGTGTAACCATTCCGCCACAGGCTGTGCATTATGAACAGGTGCTCGATTGTGTTGAAAGATGCAATCGCCATCCCCGAATTGCTCTTCAACAGTGGGGAAGCAAGAAGGTGCTTAAAACAGCAATGTAGGCCCGTGCTGTGATAATGCCACGCAAAACAACAAGGGGTGCCAGTCCCCTCCGCGAAAAACACGACCAAACCGTAACACCACCGCCCCCCGAATTTTACTATTGGCACTACACACGCTGGCAGGTGACGTTCACGGGGCATTCACCACACCCACACCCTGCCAACGGATCGCCACATTGTGTACCGTGATTCGTCACTCCACACAGCGGTTTTCCACTGTTCGATCGTCCGATGTTTACGCTCATTACACCAAGCGAAGCGTCATTTGGCACTTACCGGCGTGATATGGTCAAAAGTATCCGGACACCCCCAAAACATTCGTTTTTCATATTAGGTGCATTGTGCTGCCACCTACTGCCAGGTACTCCATATCAGCGACCTCAGTAGTCAATAGACATCGTGAGAGAGCAGAATGGGGTGCTCCGCGGAACTCACGGACTTCGAACGTGGTTAGGCGACTGGGTGTGACTTGTGTCATACGTATGTACGCGACATTTTCACACTCCTGAAGATCCCTAAGTCCACCCTTTCTGATGTGATAGTGAAGTGGAAACCTGAAGGGATACGAACAGCACAAAAGCGTACAGGCAGACCTCGTATGTTGACTGACAGAGACTGCCGACAGTAGAAGAGGATCGTAATGTGTAATAGGCAGATATCTATCCAGACCATCACACAGGAATTCCAGACTGCATCAGGATCCACTGCAAGTACTAAGACAGTTAGGCGGGAGGTGAAAAAACTTGGATTTCATGACCGAGCGGCTGCTCATAAGCCACACATGACGCCGGTAAATGCCAAACGACTCCGCGCTTGATGTAAAAAGCGTAAACATTAGACGATTGAACAGTGGAAAACGTTGTGTGGAGTGACGAATCACGGTACAAAATATGTCGATCCGATGGCAGGGTGTGGGTATGGTGAATACCCGGTGATCATCATCTGCCAGCGTGTATAATGCCAATAGTAAAATTCGGGGGCGGTGGTGTTATGGTGTTGTCGTGTTTTTCATGGAGGGGGCTTGCAATCCTTATTGTTTTGCGTGGCATTATCACAGCATAGGCCTACACTGATGTTTTAAGCACCTTCTTGCTTCCTCACTGTTGAAGAGCAATTCGGGGTTGGCAATTGTATCTTTCAACACAACCGAGCACCTGTTCATAATGCACGGCCTGTGGCGGAGTGGTTACACGACAATAACATCGCTGTAATGGACTGGCCTGCACAGAGTCCTCACCTGAATCCTATAAAACACCTTTGGGATGTTTTGGAACGCCGACCACGTGCCAGGCCTCTCCTCTCCTCAGTGGAGTGCTCCGTGACGAATAGGCTGCCATTCCAGCACCTGTGATTCTTGAGTTTCTCCCGGCGTATTTGATAATCAAAATATCCACGTGTGTACTGCCGGTCTACAGTGTCCAACGGGCCCGTTGGACACTGTAGACCGGCAGTACACCCGTGAATATTTTGACTTCCAGCAACTGATTGATAGTATGCCTGCGAGACTGGAAGCTGAAATCAAGGCTAAGGTGGTCCAGTACCATATTGAATTCCAGCATTACCGATGGAGGGCGCCACGAACTTGTAAGTCATTTTTAGCCACGTGTCCGGATACTTTTGATCACATAGTTTACATGATAACTTCAGTGGAGATGCACACTACGTCTGAACTATTGAAGCAATCAGGTAAAACTGCGAGCGATCAGGATAATGGATGGTGGACGCCACAAATGCAACAAGTTGAGACTTTGGGTTGAATAGAAAGCGTGTCCGGACAGCCGAAGCGATAAAGGCTGCCGTTCATATAAAGTGGGAAATCCGGATTCAAGGTCTGTTCTGGCACAAACTTCCACTTGCCGCCATTGAATTTAATTCAGTGTCCAATTGCGGTTGAGAACTGTATTTGTCTTAAAACAAGTAAATTTCGGGACTGTTGTGTCTAAGGACCCTTCGGTTGATATCCTACAAAAGAAAATAAATAAAGCAATAAAATCTAAAAAAACGGTACATAGTAATAAACTACTGTTCCGGGCTCCGATGCCGATAGGAGTTCTTTATCTTCTGTCAAATATTTGATTTAACACTACATGGAGTGATCAATTACTTCACTCATTTACTAGAGTTAACTTGTCCTGACATGGGTAGGATTATGAATAACTGAGGAACATTCTGGCCGTGCGGTTAAAGGCGCTGCAGTCTGGAACCGCCAGACCGCTACGGTCGCAGGTTCGAATCCTGCCTCGGGCATGGATGTTTGTGATGTCCTTAGGTTAGTTAGGTTTAACTAGTTCTAAGTTCTAGGGGACTAATGACCTCAGCAGTTGAGTCCCATAGTGCTCAGAGCCATTTGAACCATTTGAGGAACATTCACCGGAGGGGATTCCACAATGGAGAGATCAAAAATATATATAGCGACGTAAGCGACTCTCAGCCATCGACGCTGGATATATGGAAAATTGGGTTAGTTAATGCTCTTCTGCGACAGGAAGTATCGTAACGCAAGCCCATCTCTCTACAACGAGGGGCATATTTGGCCGCTGCGGAGTTGTTTGTTGATTGGCCATTACGGAGCACAACTCTCCTCTCTGACCGGACAGCTCAATTGGCGCGCAGAGAGCGGACGGGCAGCGGCCGGTGAGGGTGGGTTTGGCTTGGGGGGGGGGGGGGGGCCGGCGGTTACCGGAAGCGCTGTGTGGCGGGTGTTAATCTGCAGCGCGCCGCGCAGCTGATAAATGGAGAGCGGCAGCGCGCCGCCATGTTTGAACTGGCTGAGTAATGGAGCGGCCCGTGTTTTGCCGCGCGCGATGATAGATGGCCCCGTCTCGAGTGCCGTGCTCTGCTTCCTCTGCCGGGAAGCGCCTCGCCTGCCCAAGTGGGCCGCCAAGTTGCGAGCGAAATCCACTAAAGCCTCGCCGTGCACCCAGCACAGCCCCACTGGCGCCCGAAAACCTCTCCACGGCCTTAGGTACAGGTATCCACAGCAGGCTGCGTCAGTCCTAGCCATCCTTGCTCGGTAAATACACTACTAGCCATTAAAATTGCTACACCACGAAGATGACGTGCTACAGACGCGAAATTTAACCGACAGGAAGGAGATGCTGCGATATGCAAACGATTAGCTTTTTAGAGCATTCACGTAAGGTTGGCGCCGGTGGCGACACCTACAACGTGCTGACATGAGGAAACTTTCCAACCGATTTCTCATACACAAACAGCAGTGACCGGCGTTGCCTGGTGAAAAGATGTTGTGATGCCTCGTGTAAGGAGGAGAAATGCGTACCATCACGTTTCCGACTTTGATAAAGGTCGGATTGTAGCCTATCGCGATTGCGGTATATCGTATCGCGACATTGCTGCTCGCGTTGGTCGACATACAATGACTGTTAGCAGAATGTGGAATCGGTGGGTTCAGGAGGGTAATACGGAAAGCAGTGATGGATCCCAACGGCCTCGTATGACTAGCAGTCGAGATGACAGGCATCTTATACGCATGGCTGTAACGGATCGTGCAGCTACGTCTCGATCCCTGAGTCAAGAGACGGGGACGTTTGCAAGACAACAACCATCTGCACGAACAGTTCGACGACGTTTGCAGCAGCATGGACTATCAGCTCGGAGACCGTGGCTGCGGTTACCCTCGACGCTGCATCACAGACAGGAGCGCCTGCGATGGCGTACTCAACGACGAACCTGGGTGCACGAATGGCAAAACGTCATTTTTTCGTATGAATCCAGGTTCTGTTTACAGCATCATGATGGTCACATCCGTGTTTGGCGACATAGCGGTGAACGCACATTGGAATCGTGTATTCGTCATCGCCATACTGGCGTATCATCCGGCGTGACGGTATGGGGTGCCATTGGTTACACGTCTCGGTCACCTCTTCTTCGCATTGACGGCACTCTGAACAGTGGACGTTATATTTCAGATGTGTTACGACCCGTGGCTCTACCTTTCATTCGATCCCTGCACAACCCTACATTTCAGCAGGGTAATGCACGACCGCATGTTGCAGGTCCTGTACGGGCCTTTCTGGATACAGAAAATGTTCGACAGCTGCCCTGGCCAGCACATTCTCCAGATCTATCACCAATTGAAAACGTCTGGTCAATGGTGGCCGAGCAACTGGCTCATCACAATACGCCAGTCACTACTCTTGATGAACTGTGGTATTGTGTTGAAGCTGCATGGGCAGCTGTACCTGTACACGCTTTCCAAGCTCTGTTTGACTTAATGCCCAGGCGTATCAAGGCCGTCATTACGGTAGAGGTGGTTGTTCTGCGTACTGATTTCTCAGAATCTATGCACCCAAATTACGTGAAAATGTAATCACATGTCAGTTCTAGTATAATATATCTGTCTAATGAATACCCGTTTATCATTTGCATTTCTTCTTGGTGTAACAATTTTAATGGCCAGTAGTGTACGTGGTCTGCTGTGACCTATTCGTTGCATAAATTGTGCTGGGAGCAGTTCTATGAAAATCCAGGTTTTCGATAACCATTGTCTTCAACAGGAAAGGAACCGTTATCGGGGTTGGAATGCTTGTGTGGACGGACGCTTCTGGAGGGTTACATTTCTGCGGTACTACGGGCTCTTGCTGGGATAGGTGGCTTTTAGCAGGTAACCTGGATGTGAGTTGGCTAAGCTAACGAATGTGAAAGCAAAACATCTTTTTGTGCTGACAGTCTGATCTGCAATTTAGCCAGAGATTGGAATGTGATATTTAGGTTGTGACTTCGCGAAGACAACGAATGCAGAAGCAAAAAATCTCATTGTGGTGACAAATTGATCTCTAGCTTCGTGTGAAGTTGAGGTTAGTTTGGAACGTTTAAGTCTGGCTGTGAGTTGTTGAAGCCAACAAATACGAAACCAGAATACCTTGTTGTGGTGAGAGATTGATCTGTAAAATATATCCCGATGTTTAGGATAGATTTGAATCTGTTGTTGTGAGTTGGCGAAGCCAACGGATATGAAAGCAAAAAACATGATTGTGCTGATAGACTGATCCGTAGCTTAGCCCGAACCCTAGGTTAGTTTACAGTGCGAGAGTTTGTGAGTCGGCCAAACCGAAGAATGTCAAATGAAACAAAATGTGTGTCTATTGCTCCTCAGAAATGGCAACATATTCCATCTCTGCATAAGTGTCACAATCTCTCGTCACGAACGGTGCAGGATTTTCCGGTGAATTCTGTCTGAGCGCCTTAGCGATTGAAGGGGACCGGTTACCTGTTTATGGTGGTTGGGTAAATGTACGACCCTGGCTAATGCTTTCTCCTTATCTCCGGTAGGAGTAAATTGCACAACATCACATTTATGCAGTAGCTAAAAATAAATAGGCTGCGCAAGCCATGTTACAGATGAAATTCAATGTGTGGCAGGTTCCGAGTAACAAATACAATTGATTAATAATAAGTAATTGTGACAAACCTTCAAATGGCTCTGAGCACTATGGAACTTAACTTCTGAGGTCATCAGCCCCTAGAACTTAGAACTACTTAAACCTAACTAACCTAAGGACATCACACACATCCATGCCCGACGCAGGATTCGAACCTGCGACAGTAGCGGTCGCACAGTTCCTGACTGTAGCGCCTAGAACCTCTCGGCCACCCCGGCCGGCTGTGACAAATCTCTTAGGATCAGTAATGACAGGCAACAACAGTGATTTAAGGTGCGATCAACTATTTGTTCATCATTGAAAAATACGACAAATAGAATGTCGTCGTTACAACAAGGATGCTGATAAAGCGTGAAATAAACTGACGATGGTATCATGTCTACAGTAATTGCGAACGTGCGACTCATGCGTGGGCCGATTTTCCCAGTCATTTATTCACTGCAAATGAGTGTAATTGCAAGTGCCATTGCGCATTAGCTATTCAGAAACCATTCCTAACTCAAACAGCTAGATTTCAATAGCTTGTTCAACAAACTGTAAATTTCCACGAGCATTAATAAAGTATTTCAGGGTAACCAGAAACAACATTACCGAGAGTAGTGAAAACAATTTTAAGTCCCGTGATGCTCACCGTCTGACATTGAACAAAGTGTACCATCTTCTAAAGTTCAAATCCTTAGCAGTTGTATTAAGTCCCCACAAATATTAATCGAGCTGCTATCTTGCCGCCCAACTTTGAGTAAACAGAGCTCTGACAGTGTCTTAAGTGCCACCACGATATGTACAGTGTAATATTTGACAGTGCATGTCTACTGCTGGCTTATTTTTCGACTGTGCCTATGACATATTAATTTTACGAACTTGATAATGGGGTCACGTCGTCCAGAAATATGTTAAGTAAATCACACATTTTGACAACTGGTGGGTCTTATTATGTTCTGATCCCGGCGGAGGTTCGAGTCCTCCCTCGGGCATGGGTGTCTGTGTTTGTCCTCGGGATAATTTAGGTTAAGTAGTGTGTAAGCTTAGGGACTGTTGACCTTAGCAGTTAAGTCCCATAAGATTTCACACACATTAAAAGAATTTTTATGTTCTGATATTATTATACCAATTTAGTAAGGCTTCACAATAGATACCACGGAAATGTTCTCTGCAGTCTGCGCGCGGCCTATGATACTCTCGCGATATCTCCAAAGGACACTTAAGTTAGAAGTATTTTATATGAAAAACATATCTATAAACTTCAGAAACTAAGTTACACATTTAGTCTCATACTAAGACCATTCTGCAATAAGAGTGGCGAATTAACTGAATTACATGAATACGTGTTGTCTGTTCTTTCCGATATGTGCGAAACAACAGATACCACGCGTTCATATAACTGTTTCGCCTAGGTGGGCAATGGATCCACTTTCTTCAGTGCGGATGCACAAGTACGTCTGACCTCTTGCGCGAAACTCAGAGTAGAGAGCGTGGACAACATGGGCAGGGACTCCGGATAGGTGACGCTAAGCGGGCGTGTGGATCGGCCGGAAGGCATGCCGCGGTAGTCCAGACAGTTACGTTAAACACTGTGTCCGACTGTTCCGCTTCGAACGCCGAGCGGGAAGGTTCTTGTTTATTTCACTTGCCGCAGCGTCGCTTGTGTAGAGTTTTCCTCGTTAGTGTTGTTATGTCTGCCGAGTGAGTCGTAGCGCCTCCGCCCCGCCTTACTGTCTGTTTGTGTTCGTCTACTGGGAGCGGCGTCGACCGCTCCTCTATGGCTTCCATGATTTCCATGTGTATGCCACGAAAAAGTACTGTGAGCTTTACTTTCGATAAAACAACGCGACACGTGCAGCCCGGGTCTTTAGAAATCCATGATTGGCTTGTCGATACAATTCATGTGAACTATGATCAGGTCAACACCGCTTATTTTGATGCAGACGAGAATGTGGTTTACGTGAAATTTATAGATCCCCTTCACGTTGAAAGATTACTATCGTGACATGGATCTTAAGTCCAGGTCAATCATCACGATAATTCCATTAGTATCGTGTCACTTGCACATCTGAAATCGAGTATACCAATGTTCGAGTGTTCAACCTCCCGCCGGAAGTTGATGACAACTTTCTAAACGACATATTGACTCCTTATCGTAACGTCCGTCGTGAACGCTGGTCTACTCATCACAGATTTCAGTGTCATAGTGGAATTCGTCACGTGGAAATGCATGTCAAAGGCAATATTACATTTACAAGCGTGTGGTTACCGGTCCGTGTCATGTATACTGGTGAAGAGGGGACGTGCTTCCTATGTAATGAAAGTGGAGACGTTCGGTCTAATGGTCAGCGGAGGGTTTTTGAATCAAAGCCGTTATGGTGCAGCGTCGCAAATTGACGGTTGCCGATCTTGTTCCTTCCACTTCCGCAGTCGGACCTATTTCTGCTTCGGATTATAATGAACAGACAGTCAGATCTGATAATCGTGTCAATGAATTTCCACCTTTACCTACGCGACAGGTTCAGAATCGTCTTGGCCCCAGGATAGCACCTATAACGGCGAAAAACAAGCGACGTAGCACTCAGGATGTTGATGGTGAGGATTTGGCTGTGCCTTCTGCGCCAACCTCCTCCGCATCGATTGTGTCCCCTGCTCCTCTCGACGCTACGATACATTCCGTTCGTGGTACGGTGAGTGGCGAAGAAGTTATCTCCAGCATCCCTCCTGCTTGCAGAGTGGCTCCTTCTGAGCTGCCTGTGTGTGGAGATGGAGCGGAGTCCCCCCCCCCCCCCCCCCTTCGTCTTTGTGCCCTCCGTTACAGTCTGAGACATTGCAATGTCCTCGTGCTCCTTCGTCTTCAGCCAACGACGGTTTCCTGAATTTGTCGACTGCAGCAACTCCCGAGGAGTTGCATTGACAGTTCCACAGAATGCTTCCTCCTTAGTGACTGGGACTGCATTACATGACCCTATCTCAGAGGGGCAGGAAGCTGTGCCTACGACCTCTCCCACACCTCCGTCTGCAGAGGCCGCCATTCCACTTTGTCTACAGAATCAGCGTGTACAACCTGACCGTGATTGGATTCGCTGCGTCACTTCATTTATGATTCATGTGCGGACAAAGTCTTCTTACAGGAGGTGCTATTTAGGCATTTCTCCTTACCTGGTTTTCGTGTGATATTTAACGTAGCACCTGAATATTCTACGGGCCCGCCTTATTCTTTCGCAAAGGCATTCCTATTGCTGAGATGGAAACGTTGGATTCTGGCAGGGGGATAGGTGTCACCTATTTAATTTTACCTTGGTTCTTTTATATGTTCCTTCTAGTACTGGTCGCCCGGTGGATCGTTCGCGTTTTTATAAAGAGGATATTGTTAATTGCGTAAGAGTCCTCCGGGTATTCTGTTGGGTTATGATTTTAACTGCGTGTTGCGTCCTGCAGATCAATCTCCAAATTTTAATTTCTGTTCTGATTGACATGAATTGGTCCGCTCCTTACGCCTGAAAGACGTCTGGGTATGTAAATATCCGATGTTAGTTAAATTTACTCACTTTACTGCGACTTCTAGTAACCGGTTGGATAGATTTTACTTATCAGACTGCCTGCGCGATTGCATGCTTAGTGTTGAAGTCATCCCAGCTTCCTTTATGGATCACTGTGCTGTGACTAAACCCTCAATCTAGAACGGCAACCAGACAAATTGTTTCGCCCTCCGTGGATGTTAAACGTCGCTCACCTAGCTGACCACTCTCTCGATGACGTGATGTGAGCCATGTGGGAGCGTACTCTTCCATCCTTGATACTTTTCTGTGCTGCCAACGGGCGAGGCTTTCGGAGAAGTTACGAATGTTACTGTTCCATCCAGCGTGAACTTTATGATGGTGCGGATCACGCCCCGCTGCGAATATCGGATGTTAGGCGTGTAAAGGCAATACTGTTGACCTTGAAAAGAATACAAATGGAAGGGTTGAAAATGCAATCCAAGCCACGATCATTGGTGCCGGAAGAACTGAATTCCGTTTATCATTTACTTCGGCATGAGACCCGTCGCCGACGCGCTTGTATTCATTCTCTCACGACAAATAATGGATGTATCGTATTGGAGCAAGCTGATACGGTGCGTGTCTTACATCAATACTATGTAGACATCTACGACATCGATGAGTCCAGCGCAACGCCTTACGACCCACTCGTCAGCATCTTGGATACGACAATTACACCTGAACATAATGAAACGCTCTTATTTGCATTTCAGCCTGAGGAAGTTTACAAACTTATTGGGGGATCGCCTTCTCAAAAATTTCCGGGTCTGGATGGGCTTTTAAATGCGCTTTTGGCTGCTTTTGGGTGCTGCCTTTGCGCAGTGTGCGATTTGTGCTTTTACCAGTGGGGGGGATGTCTTAGGGGGTTAGTATAATTACATATGTTACTAGCTTGGACCGTGGCGTTACCCATGGTTAAACAGTTATTTATAAACAGATGTTAATGCCGAAACTCACTATTCACGCGTATGCACTGTCAGAAAAGCCATCCCTTGTTATATCTTTAAAAGTACATTATAGGTAAAGGTTATTTACAAAATCATCTATATACAGGTATACGACGGGAATTCAAAAAGTAAAGGCACATTTGTGAAAAGCTGCACTTATTCTGATGACAGAAAACTGAAACATGCGTTATTTTTCTACGTATCTTCCCTGGACTTCAATGAAGTTTTCCCGACGTTTTACGAGTTTTTATTTTTATTTCATCAGAAAATACGTTTTTCGGTTGCATCTGTAACCAATTTTGTACCGCAGCAATGACGCCTTCATCACTTTCAAATCTTCTTCCCTGTAGTGCTTCCGTTAAGGGTGCAAACATGTGAAAATCACTTGGAGCCAGGTCTGTACTGTATGGTGGATGCTCCAGCACCTCGAATCTCAACTCCTTTATTGCGACGGCTGTCCGTTTGGCAGAATGTGGGTGAGCGTTATCTTGCTGCAGGATGACACCTCTTCACAGTTTTCCACGATGTTTGGATCTGATTGCAGGTTTTAGTTTCGTACGCAACACATCACATCCACCATACAATACAGACCTGGCTCTAAAGCCTCCTTTACGCTGGGGCGACGTCTTGCAACATTGTGGCATGCTACGGAACTGTGGCGTGCGTCGTCTTGTAGCATGCTACAACAGGCAACATCTTGCGGCGTATGTTGCATGCGGCAGGTTAATTTATACCAAAGCAACAGAATTTGTGCCACACGTGTGTCGGTCTTGCAGTATAAAGGATGATAAAGTATCGCAGCGGCGGCCTACTTGGTACTTGTACACGCAGCTAACAACGGAAATGAAAAGCAAAGGAAAAGAAAACGATGGTGGAAGAGAAGAGTATTTGAAGAAGGTCCACGAAATAGTATCCTAGGAACTAGAAGCAGACGATGGTGCGTTATTTAGTAATGTGTGCTTTCGTCCCAGGCGCGTTAGTCCGCGCCATACTGTTGCCGAAAGGTGGCCTAACGGTAAATGTTCGCACAGGTACCTGGCCGGTCACCACCCTGTGTCAGGGCCCGGGGTGGGACTTTCAGCCCCCAGCTCACCCAAGTCTGCGGTACGACTGCCACATTACTTCCCTCGCAAGCTCGCAAGTAAACGGGTGACGCACCTTAGACGAAAGCAACAATGACAACATGAGAATGATGATTTAGTTCTAAATTTTTTGAAATGCTTAACTACTACATAACACTTTTTCAAAATTAATAAGCAAACATATTAATAGTATTAATAGTAAGACTATTAAAAACTTTCAGTGTTCGGCTCCACAAATTTATATTATATGTAAAGTTTTACTCCAGTGCGTAGGAAATAAACATCCCAGGTTGGGCTGCATAAACTAAAGTCCGAGGAGGGGATGGTCTGATGCAGAGAGGGGGGGGGGGGGGAAATCGCCCCCATCCCCCCCTGCAAATCCCACACTGCCTTTACGTCTCTTTTGAATGAAGTGTTACAGTGTAGAGTAGTGCCGACCTCGTTCAAAGTGGGAAAAATAGTTTTAATCCCGAAACGCCCTGGACCGGCTTCGCCTGATAGCTTTCGCCCTATTACTTTGTTAAACTTTGATTATAAGACTATGGCGAGGGCAGTTAATAGTAGGATGTTGGCTCTGATGGAGATGATTGTTGCCATACATCAAAGCTGCGTTCCTGGTCGTGCCAGTCTCACTCTTATAGTCGAGTGTTGTGACGTAGCTTCGGTTGCTGTTGTAACGTGCGTTCCTTGTGCCCTTGATTTCCTAGACTCCGATAAGGCATTTTATCGTGTTCATCACGACTTCTTGCTTCGGATTTTGGAGGCAGTTGGTTTTACTGCTGACACATGACGAGTGCTCTCAAATCTTTTTACGGGTGTTTCAGCTTCGGTGGTTGTTAATGTCAAACTGAAGCCCCCGATAAATATTTGTCGGGGAGTGTCTTAAGGAAGCCCGCTGTCAATGACTTTGTTTGTGTTGTCTCTGGAGCCTCTACTTTGAATTCTAGCATCCCAACTGAAACGTTGGACGTTTTCCGGAGGGACTGCAGCTGTTCGTGCATATGCGGATGACGTGATGGTTCTACTCCACAGTTCTGCGGAGATATCTCAACTGAAGGCTGTAATGGATGATTGTTGCCGGAGTACAGGTGCACCACTTAATGAAGGTAAATGCAGGCTTCTTACTTTGCGAGGTTTTGATGGCGCAGTTGTTCCATGGGCTACTGTGGTGGATCAGCATACGTCACTCGGTATCATCATTGATCATCGTCCACTCAAAATGGCGACGCTCAACTGTAAGTCTGTTACGGAAAAAATACAGGGAGCGATACTGTAACATGAAAGGCGTTCTCTTACTCTGCTCCAGAAAGTCAGAAATCTGGATACATATGTTATATGCAAAGCTTATTACGTGGCCCAAATTTATCCGCTTCCCTCGATGATGGCGAAGGAACTACAGCAACTGTCTGGTCGTTTCTTACGGAAAAGACATATATTTCGCTTACAGTATGAGGTGGTTACAAAGCCTCATTCCTTTGGGGGGTTGGGCTTGGCTGATATGTGAGGGAAGAAGTAGATGCTATATGTACGACGTACTCTTTTGATGATAACTCAAGAAACACACACATTCACGTCTCGTTTATTTCTCTGCGTCCGTCTTGCTATTCTTGCCCCCTGTTGATGTTGGTCGCATAAATTTCAAGTTGAAACACATTCGTGACTCCTGTCTTGCGGTGAGCTATTTAGGGGCTGACATTTTATGGAGACCCGTCTTCAGCATGAAATTCCTACAAAGTCGTTGGAAAGCAGTAACTTGTCCAACCTCGTTGAAAGAGGATCGCCGCAAACAAACTGGGCGACAGTGGTGCAATATCAGTCTTCCGATACGGCCGATGAGCGTAGCGTCCGCTTGGTATCAGGTAGTAAATAACTTGATTCCAACGAACGAGCGACTTTTCCGTATTGGACTTAGCGACACGGATTTATGTAGCCGTTGTACGTCTTCAGATACGATACGACATCGCTTTACTTGTGGAGATAATATGACAAATTAGGCTTGGATTAGGACGCAATTGGCCTTCCTTACTCGACCTTCTGAGACGTTATACACTACGGACATCATACTGTGACCGGATTGTTCCTTCTATCCACGGTCAAAAACTCGTACCAGTATGTGGTTGCTGTGGCACTTCGTTTATTATGTTGCAGAAGGCGGAAGGTGGGGGGGGGGGGGGGGGGGAGGGGGGGAAGATCATATGACCTTCATGCAGTACATGATCACGGCCTATTAGACATGTTTGCGAGTGCCTCGATATCGATATCTCTACTCCAACAGGTTGAATCTTGTTTTCCGTCGGCAAGGTGTTGGTTAATTTAATTTTTCTAGTGATAGGTGTTTTGCTTGTTATGTATGTTTCCCATCTGATTTGCTTCGGTTTGTTCTCTCCTAGTTTCCCTGCTCGTTTTGTTTAAGGTTTTGGCTCAGTATCACCTCAGTTGTATTGTAAAATGTGTAAAGATGAAGTATATGTACAAATGATCCTTTAAATCATATTGAAATTTTTCTTAATTTGCTATTTAGAATATGATCTGATTCGTTGTCTTTCTGCTTTTAGATTCTATACAATAAAAAATAAATAAAAAAATTAAAAACTAAATAAATACAAAAAACTATAAGAAATTGTTAATACTTATCATGAGAGTTTGGTGGTGGTTTTCGGCTATGTTCTCGGTTTTTTTCCCTTTCTCCTTTTTTTATTTTTTTTCCATCAAAATTAATTTGTTCTCCCATTTGCAGCTTATATTATATGAAGATCTGACTATAGTCTACTAAAGTTCCATGATAGTACCAAATCACTCTGATAATAATAAAAAGTGGCGCAGTGGTTAATGCAACTGCCTATTAACCCGGACGTCCCAGGTTCTGGTCCCACTCCGGCACACATTTTCACTCATCACCGCTGCTGCTGCTGCACAAAGTCCTGATGCCGCTGATACCAAAAATCCTTTCCCTTTCCGTTCCTTTCTCCCCCACCTCCTTCAATTTAAAGCACTGTCTAAAGAAAGTGCATTTTTCTGGTTTTATACGGAATCAGCTCTTCCGCGGTACGGATAACAGGTGCATTGCAGTGTGCAAGTTAAATGGCACTCCAACCGCAAACGTATTGCAGAATTGAAGTACGCTGGACAGTGCGATTCTTGTAGGTAAAACGTCAAAAGTGTACATAGATACACCGTGAAATTCTGGTGCTTTATGGACCAAACGTAGTGTGGTGCCCAGTCATAGTGAAATGGCGCCAACAACTCCATCAAGACCACACAGACGTGAGTGATGCTGTTTGGGAAGGAAGGCAATCGACATCGACCACAAATGACAATGTCCAGGCATTCGAGGAACTAATTCGCAGTTATTGCAGAATTACTAAGGCGGACATTGCTCAACATGTGCGCATCTCAATAGGCTGCGCTCATTCTACGTCCGAGATTGTCTGCAGTATCGGAAACTGTGCCCAAGCCGGATTCCGCGATCACTGTGACCAGCACTCGAAGCCGCAAGGCTAACGGTGTCTCAGGACTCCTTTGAGAGTTACTCGGTGGAAGGCATTGATTTCCTGAGCTGCACGCGCGATGGAACATGGCTCCATCATTACACGCCTGCAACAAAGAAAGCTTCTATGGAATGGAGAGACACCACCTCACTTCCGCGGAAGAAAAGTAAATTTGTCGCCGTTTAACTGTGTTTCGTTTTGTTCAACGCTGACGTCACTGCTTAGCACCATAAAGAACAAGAAGCGTTGGAAATTAAACAAAGGCGTTGTTCTCCTGCATGGCAAGCATCCTTCTCCTGCTCCAGATGGCAAGCGCAACACAAGATTTGATCCAACGTTCTCGAAGGGGGTTTAGAAACAACCACCATAGAGTCCATCTTTCCGGCTAACAGGGGGAACATCTATAGGGAAAGAGATTTTCCAGCGAAGAGAACGTTCCCACAGCGGTTCTAGAATGTTTTCGTTACCAAGGAGCGGATTTATTTCTATCGCTTAGGAAGTGAACGATTTGTGTAATGTTCTCGCCTTTGTTTACAGGCTCCTGCTGACTATTTTTCAGCTTAGCGCAATGTATTTGTGTTTGAAGTGTAGTGCAGCATTTATTAAACGTTACTTGGCCTGCCAGAATGGGAACCTCTCTCTCTTCGGTGTTCCTTTTCCGAACTCACAGGATAATCTAAGCCTATTAGTTCATTTACAGATAATTTAATGACAAATGGTTCAAATGGCTCTGAGCACTATGCGACTTAACTTCTGAGGTCATCAGTCGCCTAGAACTTAGAACTAATTAAACCTAACTAACCTAAGGACATCACATACATTCATGCCCGAGGCAGGATTCGAACCTGCGACCGTAGCGGTCGCTCGGCTCCAGACTGTAACGCCTAGAACCGCACGGTCACTCCGGCCGGCTAATTTAATTACACATTTTGCATAAACACACATAACAGTTATTACGAAGAAGACATGTTTATCTACTCGAATACAAATTAACATGGCGTATCTATAAGATGTGTCTTCTTTTGCTCTTTTCAATGGTGGTTTCAGGAAATGCTCTAGTAAAAGGCCGGCGACAGCTGCGTCCTGTGGCAGATACTCTCATATTGGCAATGCCCACACGGCAATGGGCGTCATCTTACAAATGTTGATGAAGTAACGGATTCACACAGATGAACCACTTAGGACTGAAATCATTTTTTGGCAACCTAAGGAAATGAAAGAAACGTTACGGTAGAAATTCTTCCAATCCACCTGTGGCATACAGCGAACCAGTGCTTAACAGTATTGGTTAAAAACGGTCTTGGTTGCAATTTTTAGTTTTTTATTTTTCAACTACGCGTTTCACCTTATTTAGGCATCTTCAGGTTGACCTTAATTTGGTATTTCTTTCCTTTAGACAGTGTAGCCAAAGGGCATCGTCGAATACATCAGGCTAACATCGCCTTCGTTAAACTCAGGAAGTTTTTCTGAATTTAACGAAGACGATGTTGGCCTGATCGTTCTAAGAAATACCAAATTAAGATTAACCTGAAGATGCATAAATAAGGTGAAACACGTAGTTGAAAAATAAAAAACTAAAAATTGCAACCAAGACTTTTTAACCAGTACTAGAAACGTTGCGCATTGCGAAAGACAGTCAGAGTCCCAAAAACTATATTTCAAGTCATTGTGTGGTTAGATAGAAGGGTCACATCACTCTAACCGCTTTTACTGTTATTCTCAGTATCAGCAGCACATAAAATGTAGAAATTTAAAGAATTCTTCTGTTGCCGAACGCAGCCTTACGAATAACCTAAAAATATCATGTTTGTGCAGACACTAGATTCTAGCCCACACTTCAAACCACTGACACTCAACGAAGCTATAGAAATTATAATCAGTCTCAAAGTTTCAATAGAAATAGGCGATTCACGTCGAGCAGTGTGTGGAAGCGGGCACTGACATCGAAAAACCGTCTGTGTTTCTATTATAGATTTTTCATTGCCTGCTGCTGAAGCCAGAGCCGGTTGTCCGAACAGCGGCCCTTTGGAGAGTGAGCAATGTTTCCCATACAAGCAAGAAAGTATTTCAGCAAACCTTGGTCAGAAGTGGGTGATGTCAACTATTTTTAAATTTCACTGTGCACTAAACGTTCAGTATACAGCGAATAGTGCAAGTGAAGTGCTGAAATAAATGTGGTGGAACTAATATCGAAAATCGGCCATCTGGATTATGGAGACCGAGTATACATATCTGCAGAACACACATATGGATTAACAACACTGGAAATTGCCACAGAAGACTCTTCATAAATAAAAGATACGAAATACGTGGCAAAAAACATACTGACTTTCATTTAGCTGAAAACACGGAACATACCTCCATTAACAACCAACATTGTTATTTAATGTTGTATGCGTTTGTTGATTATCAATGATAATTAAATTAACGGTCCTCTAAAACAGGTTCTACATCTCAACTGCTGCATATGACTGCGAGATGACTATAATAATTACCTTTACTATACTAATACAAATTATGCACCTTTTACACATATATTGCGATTGATGACCGGAGAAGAATTAATAATAATGCGCTGTTCTATAATACAGTACCCTGAATGGTGTATACTGTTGTCTAGGAGCTGTGTTTTCTTTGAGACGTGAGACGCGACCACTGTCTGAAGCTTTGTTGGCTTTAGTGTCTGTGTTTGTGTGTCCATCAGAAATGGTGTCTTCCCTGGGTTCGTTCTCTCGTGCGCAGCGTGTTTGCTGCCGTATTCTGTGGTATGGCCTGGTTTGTCTGTATTGTTCAGGCACTGTCCGCAAAACATCATCAGGGCTTTTTTTATCAATTCCCTCTTGTCTTTGCCTCTCATTGCTTGTGTCATATCGTCACCATGAAACCATTACTTTCATCATTTGGATTTGCAGCTCCTTGTGTTGACCGTGTTTGCGACAAACCAAATTACATTCAAGATGATAGGTTAACTCACAGCAAAATTTTCTCATCAACGTTGTTTGGTTGCAGATGACAAGCTACCTGTAGTAAATAATACACATGTGATCCGGAAAATTCATACACACCAAGTATAATGGTATTAACGAAAAGAAACGAACTATTGTTTGAACTAAACATCCACATAATTTTGTATTCATTTAACAAAGTGGTGCTGAAACGTATTTGGGTACCGAGGAAAAAAGGTGTTTTGCATATCTAGCGGACCTCACATCCTACACACCATTACTTTGTTTACTTCCATTTATTATTATTACTCCGTCCACAGGACCTGCAAGGCATATCGGTACCGACCACTCTGCGAATGGCATCACTGGATGTGGTATGGAGAAGTGAGGGTTCTGCACACTGCTCTCCCACCCGTTGTTAGTTTTAGTGACCTGGAGCCAACACTATTTGGACAAGTAGTTTCTCAATTGGCCTGACGAGGCTGAGTGCACCCCAAACCAGTCTTCCCAGCAAACAGAAGTTCCTGGTAGTACCATAAATCGAACCTAGGTCCTCCGCATGATACTGAGCCGCACTGACCAATTTCTTTTTTTTTTTTTTTTCTATCTATACTTAAAAAGAAGCCCGCCAAAAAGCTCCACCATTACAGGCGGTAGCCCCTGTCGATAAAGACCCCAAGAATGTCTACTAACAACAGCAAATGAGGGCAGAAGGAAAGTTTTTTTTTCCTCTTTAAAAGAAATCCATTTCCGTCGCACAAGAGCACGTCCTCGCAAAGATTGGCGATCGCCTTCGACATCAGCGGGAGAGAATCCCTGTGGCGACGCACCAGTAGATCATTGATACTCGGCTTCTCGTAAGCGTTCATGAATAACCATTGAGGGGATCGAATCTGTAAAATGGTAGAAGGGGCGGTTGTCAGCTGCTCTCAGCATGGGTGATCCAGCACCGCGGGGGCGGCGGAAAGCACTCCGGAGAAAGTTCGAGAAATATTGTTCGTACTTAGGAAGGATTCTTGACAACTGCACAATGTCGGCATCGACGACAGGTTTGATTGACATGTCCTTCCTGGCCGTAGCTAGCACACGTACAGGTATGCCTGACATACATGATGGTGGTCCTGCATCCTTCTATAACCAGGTATGACGGGACATGCTTCACCAACTCAATTTTCAGTTGAAAGACACTGTTGAGAACAGGGTAGATGTCAAAAGATTTCCATTTTTCGGCCTGGTGACTGAATAGATTACCATACGGCTTGAAAGCCGACATATCAACGTCCGGCGGGACCTCCAACAGGAGCTCGAAGATCCTGATCGCACGTAGGCCGAAGCCGGCCGTGGTCAATTGCGACGGCACCTTCATGTCCGTCGGGGTGCTTAAACTTGAGGTTCGCGCGTGGCAGTTTACAGTTTCGGTACACAGTTCTTCAGTACTCATCTTGACATATACAGAGTTTCTAGTGATAGAAAAGTGAATGCCAATTACATCCTGTGGATACAGCTGAAAAATATCCCGCATAATTCTCAATTACAGAAGGTCGTGATCGTGCATACTCTGCTTTGAATGTGATTTTTATCGTTGCCTAGCGGTAAGAGTATGAAATAGCTCGCTCGTAGGAGGGACGCAGTACACAAAACAGCGGCGAGAAATGGACAAGAAAACTGTGCGCTCGCTCCCACAGGACAACTGGGACACAAAGGACGTCGGGCCCATTGCTGCGCTAGCCGAACTGGTCAATGAGCTTCGCAATAATTTACTGGGTCAGTTGCACACATGAATAAAAAGTGGTAACTGCAGCTATAGGTGGTATAATCGTAATATCTGTTGTCGATTTTCGAAATGTATGCACCCAACTCTTTAAAAAGAAACAGACGTACTAACAACGGAATCACACTGTAGTTACTTTTTTATGAACATGTTTGTGAAGAATCAGGTACAATTTGAAAACGATAGAGGCGTTGATAAATATATCACAAGAAACTCTATCCACAAGGTAAATTTACTCTTGCGCAGAAACGAGAAAAGTATGGAGCCATGAAAATAAGACCTCCGTAGAATTTAAGATAGAGGTATACAACGACGTTTGTAAGTACGCTGTTTAGGCTTTTATATTGGTAACGCCACGTAGCGCTCTGTATGAAAATCACTGGCTGTGCTGTGTGCAGTCTGTGGCTGGGTGGCATTGTTGTAATATTCGCTATTGTAGTGTTGGACTGTCAGCTGTTAACAGCGCGTAGCGTTGCGCAGTTGGAGGTGAGCCGCCAGCAGTGGTGGATGTGGGGAGAGAAATGGCGGAGTTTAGAAATTTGTAGGACTGGATGTCATGAACTGCTATGTATATTATGATTTTTCAACACTATTAAGGTAAATAATTGTTTGTTCTCTATTAAAATCTTTCATTTGCTAACTATGGCTATCAGTAGTTAGTGCCTTCCGTAGTTTGAATCTTTTATTTAGCTGGCAGTAGTGGCGCTCGCTGTATTGCAGTAGTTCGAGTAACGAAGATTTTTGTGAGGTAAGTGATTTGTGAAAGGTATAGGTTAATGTTAGTCAGGGCCATTCTTTTGTAGGGATTATTGAAAGTCAGATTGCGTTGCGCTAAAAAAATTGTGTGTCAGTTTAAACACAGTCATGTATAATTTTTCTAAGGGGACGTTTCAAGTTTTAAGGGGGGTAGGACGTCAAACTGGTCGACTTGGAGCAGCAGAGGCACCACAGGACATTTTATTTTCTACTGTCTATACTTTTACAAATAAATTCATAAAACTTTGGCAGCATGACCAGGAAAGATTAAGGATTCACACTCATAGCAGTGGAAGTGCTAAAAACATAACAAAATAAATTTTTTCTAGGTATAAAATTTCACCATTTTTTCAGTTACTGTTGGCTGCATTTGTTGCTATAGGTACACTTTTCTTCACAAGTAAGAGAGATTCTTTGATGAATTTTGCACAGCATACAAACCATACTTACAGGTGTCTGAAACTCTAGAATTTTCCAAATCTATTAAAAACTGTGTTAAAATTGAGATAATTAGCTACAAAATTTGATTTTTTTCTAAACATAAAGTTTAAAACGTAACAGCTCATTGATTTTTCATAAATTAAATAGATTCTAGAGTTTCAGACACCTGTAAGTATGGCTTGTATGCTGTGCAAAATTCATCGAACAGTCTCTCTTACTTATGAAGAAAAGCGTACCTATAGCAGCAAATGCAGCCAATAGTAAGTGAAAAAATGATGATATTTCACATGTAAAAAAATTATTTTGTTATGTTTTTGAACTTCCGCTGCTACGAGTGTGAATCCTGAATCCTTCCTGGAGATGCTCACAAAGTTTTATGAATTTACTTGTAAAAGTATAGTCAGTGGAAATTAAAACGTCCTGTGGTGCCTCTCCTGCTCCACGCCGGCTCGTCTGACGTCCTACCCCCCTTAAAGACAAAATGCAATCATTTCTCTTTGAGTATTTCTACTCCATAGTAGATAGTAAGTATATGGAGTTGCATTTAAATTTTTTGTTGTAGATGAAATTTTTTTTTTTAAAAAAAGAAAGGAAGAAATATCGGGTTGTGTAAATGGCTAGCATGTAGGTATGATTTTATAAAGAAAATGTGTCTTGTAAGTAAACCTACCCATATGTTTTACCGGTCTGGACATGCAGAAAGCTTACCTAAACTGATAAATGAGACCGCTTTTGTTGCCGTTTGGTAAAAGACCAAGGCAGTGACAAGAGAAAGTTTTGAGTCGAGCACGGTCCGCGCTCTGATGGACTGCTTACGAATTGTTTGTCAGCTAGATGAACTCGGAAAATGGTACCTACCGCGAGAATCTGTCCGCGTAGTTGAAACTGCTGCGCGACACGGCAGACTTAGTAGGCTAATTTATCTCTTACGGCTGCACGGTCGACGAAATGCCGTTCGGTAGAAGAAAAAGGCCAAAACGTACGGGCTGCGGTTGTGGGCGAGTACCCCTGCGGCCGGCGGAGCGGCCATATTTCTATTCGGCACCATTTGCCGAGATTGAAGGCTCTCAGAAGCGAGCGCCAGCGGACGGACTCCGACCGGCGCGGCGGCGCTCTATTTTCTGCGCCCAGCTCGGCCATTGTGCTCAGCTGACAGGCGGCCGGCGTCGCTACTGTCGCGGCCAGCTGATTGATGTTTATCGGAGCGCCGCCCCAGAACGGCGCAGCGCAGCCGCTTATTTACGATTATGTGCTTCGGGCATATCTGGCCTGCCCATCTGCTCTTTCTCGTTTCACTCACCCGCTTCCGACAAGTCCCCAACGAAACGAGCCGCGACGTCACCCACGTAGCGAATTCCGGTGCATCGTAAAAAACAGTGAACTTAACACGCGGGGACGTCTATACATAGCGACAGTGGAGTAATTCTAAATGTCTGTGAACTGAATCCTCCTGGCAGAATAAAACTGTCTGACGGACCGGAAATCGAACCGGGGACCGGCCGCATATCTCGGGCATCAGCTCTATCGACGGAGCTGACCAAGCACGACTCACGACCCGTCCTCTCAGCTTTGCTTGCGCGAGTTCCCCACCTCCTGCCTTCCTAACTTCACAGAAGCTTTCCTGCGAAATCAACAGGACTAGCACTGGTCGAAAAGGATATTGCGGAGACACGGCTTAGCCACAGCCTGTGGGTGGTTACAGAATGAATTTTTCATTCTGTAGCGGCGTCTACGACGATACGAAACTTTCTGACAGATTAAAACTGTGCACCGAACTGGTACTCGAACCCGTGACCTAATTAGATTTTGCTGAATGTATCACTAAGATCCAGAATGAGATTTTCACTCTGCAGCGGAGTGTGCGCTGATATGAAACTTCCTGGCAGATTAAAACTGTGTGCCAGGCCGAGACTCGAACTCGGGACCTTTGCCTTTCGCGGGCAAGTGCTCTACCAACTGAGCTACCCAAGCACGGCTCATGCCCCGTCCTCACAGCTTTACTTCTGCCAGTACCTCGTCTCCAACCTTCCAAACTTTACAGAAGCCTTCCTGTCAGAGCACTTGCCCGCGAAAGGCAAAGGTCCCGAATTCGCATCTCGGCCTGGCACACAGTTTTATTCTGCCAGGAAGTTTCGTATGAATAAGATTCCTATCACACTGCTTAACGACATTTTGCCACTTTACAAGCCGGCCGGAGTGTCCGAGCGGTTCTAGGCGCTACAATGTGGAACTGCGCGAACGCTGCAGTCGCAGGTTCGAATCCTGCCTCGGGCATGGATGTGTGTGCTGTCCTTAGGTTAGTTAGGTTTAAGTAGTTCTAAGTTCTAGGGGACTGATGACCGCAGCAGTTAAGTCCCAGAGCCATTTTTGAACCACTTTACAATGTATTTGTTTACTTAATAGAAAACTAAACCCATTATTTAGGCACGACGCAAAATTATCACGTATATAAACAAACACATCAAGATCTGTGCTGTCGAACGAATCAAAACAGAATGAGAGTACGTCCACCTAACGACCGTTGCTGAAGCTGGAGGAAGCAACATCGTGCAAGAAAACGTCCGTAACTTACGCCTGAGTTAGCACGTCAGCGTGCAGGTTGGGTGTTTTGACACTGAGCTTTGCCAACACGTCTCTGGATGTTGGTATCAGAGAGCCTTGACGCGAGTGTGCAGTCGGGCCTATTACCTGGGGATGGGGTGGAAGGGCAGCAGCGTCGGATGGTGCGGGCTCTGAGTCTGCAGTCGGTCTACGAACGAAGAAGGGAACGAATGGCCCGCTGGAGTACCTCGGGTAGCAGCCAGCTTGTGTATGGGAGCTGTGGTCGCGACCATGGGCGATGAGGCCAACCCTGGGTCGTTGGTTTGTCTGACAGTCCTCGTTGGGTGCAAGCAGTACGGCGTCTGTATGGATGTTTTGGCGGAACCGGAATTCAGTGCAGACTGTCTACCTGTCATAATGTTGGTGCCGTGTACCAAATCCGACGCTCGTAAAGACGAGCCCGCATCTCGTGGTCGTGCGGTAGCGTTCTCGCTTCCCACGCCCGGGTTCCCGGGTTCGATTCCCGGCGGGGTCAGGGATTTTCTCTGCCTCGTGATGGCTGGGTGTTGTGTGCTGTCCTTAGATTAGTTAGGTTTAAGTAGTTCTAAGTTCTAGGGGATGACCATAGATGTTAAGTCCCATAGTGCTCAGAGCCATTTGAACCATCGTAAAGACGCTGCGGACTCACCGGCAATTGTTGGAAGCTGTGGGCTTGCCACTTTCTCGCTACTGTGCAGTATGTGGCTCCACGGATATGCTATACCTGTCACGTATCTGTTTATGTGGACACCAAACTGACGACAGCAGATTAGCATGGTGCTCGCTACATATATCACATTGTTACCATCCGATTCTGTAATTTGTAGTGCGCCAGGGCTATGTGAAGACTTCTGTGTGTGTTAAGCTAATTGATGTGCATTTCATTTATGTTCTTTTTCTGCAGAGTCTTGTGCTGGACACTTATTTTAAATTTCTTGTCTGCTTGTAAATGAATCACCACATAAGTTTGTAAAGTTTAGTGTGCCAGTTGCGCTAAGGTTAATCTAACTGCTGTATATGGTTAATCTAACTGGTGTACATGAGTTACAAATGTTTTTACTTTCTAATGTTTTTACGTGAAAAGTTAATTGAAAGAATTTGGTGACTACCTGTAAATGCCTTTTACTATCCACAAGCAGAGAGTATCACTGGTTGTGAAGTTGCAGTAATTGTAACATTAAATATTTGTCATGACAGTCTTTCTTTTTATATTCATCATTTGCTTTCAGCCTTTGATGAATCTTTGTGTCTTAATAGTACGCATGTCTGATGTTTTGCTATGTTTTATATATAATGTGCATGAGACGTTATAGGTACACATACTTTGCAACTAACTTCAAGAGCAAATACTCATTTTATAGTGATTAAATACCATTAAGTATATTTCGACTTGACTGTTAACATTTCTTGTCTCATGGCCGAATGTGATAAAGTGAACTTTAATATTAGACTATTGTGATCATTCAGAGCGAAGTTACTGTTATAATTATGTGTAATGATTAAATTTGGTCTTTTATTAACCGTGGAACACTAACTGGGGTGGGGGCGGGGATGGGGAACGTTACGTTGTTACGAAACCATCGTAAATTTTACTACTCCGTATTTTATTCAAAGGAAAGTATAATTTACAGTTAATACAGTTATAAGATCTCCAGTTGTATGTCACGCACACAAAAAATGTAAAATATCGTGTATTCCGTCGTACACTGACAATACCAGACTGGCAGTAACTGCGTATTGGTACCAGACGCAATCATAAATTTTGCGAGGGTTTAGTAATCTAGTGTTAACAAATGTTGAACTCAAATCAGTCCAGTATAGATATACTCATTGATGTCCTTTGTCATTTCCAACATGTCTCTTTTTACACGAAATAGTTCAAAACATGTTTATAATACCAGAACCAAAAACAATCTGTACCGTGAAAGTTTAACATTAGTACAAAAATGAATCAAATACATGGGTACTCACATATTCAGTAACTTACCAGAGCATATCAAAGATCTTGTAAGTGGTAAAGATCGGTTTCAGAGTGAATTAAAGAACTTTGTTGGCCAACCCCTTGTACTCCATCGATGAATATCTTCACAAGGATTTAGAATTGTACATATCCATGCATCGGAGTAAAATAGAAGCTTTGACTCATTCCACATCCCAGAGACTACTCTCCAAGGCATCCGTGGAAAACGATAAATGTAATTTTAAGTAATGTAATGCAACACCACCAGCACCATCCACTCCCCAGCTCCCAAGCAGCTTGCTGTTTGAGAAATGTAGGCTGACTTACGGGAGTGGTGTTGGGGCAATGCACGGGCGAGTAATTCATGCCTTTGGACACCTGGCCGTATACTTATTGTTTTGATGCATATCGGCAATCGTTATGCTCCCACGTGCCAAATGATATGTGATCGTTGCTACGACAAATTGGTGGAAGGTGACCCAAGAGATCTGTCACCGTAAAAATCTGGGAAGGTAAGCAGAAGTGCACTTTAAATAAATATAGTTTACTTAACTTGTTGCTGAAGAATTTCTAGACCCTTGACAACTTGCGGCAGCCGTGGCTAGTTGCAAGCGGAGGCCCGACACAGGCGTTCGTATTTGTACACTGAATGGTTGCTGGTAGAGCTAGCTATCAACAGATCGATGGTACGTTGCGCACTAACTAGGAACACCGAGCGAGGTGGCACATTGGACTCGCATTCGGGAGGACGACAGTTCAAACCAACGTCCGGCCATCGTGATTTATGTTTTCCGTGATGTCACTAAATCCCTTCAGGGAAATGCTGGGATGGCTCCTTTGAAAGAGCACTGCAGACATCCTTCTCTAATCCGATGGAACCGATGGCCACTCTGTTTGGTTCCCCGCCCCCAAATGAGCCAACCAACCAAGTAGGAACACGAGGCTAGTCTCGAACTAGGAATAGGTGCCCAGATGCCCACCGCTTGTATCATCATCCTATTGCTCATCATTGGCGCTGACTCCGACAATATCGATAAGCCACGATACTGCAGTTACGGTTTAGAATACGTGGAAGAAATACACTACTGGCCATTAAAATTACTACACCACGAAGAAGACGTGCTACAGACGCGAAATTTAACCGACAGGAAGAAGATGCTGTGATATGCAAATGATTAGCTTTTCAGAGCATTCACACACGGTTGGCGCCTGTGGCGACACCTACATCGTGCTGACATGAGGAAAGTTTCCAACCGACTTCTCATACACAAACAGCAGTTGACCGGCATTGCCTGGTGAAACGTTGTTGTGATGCCTCGTGTAAGGAGGAGAAACGCGTACCATCACGTTTCCGACTTCGATAAAGTTCGGATTGAAGCCTATCGCGATTGCGGTTTATCGTATCGCGACATTGCTGCTCGCATTGGTCGAGATCCAATGACTGTTACCAGAATATGGAATCGGTGGGTTCAGGACGGTAATACGGAACGCCGAGCTGGACCCCAACGGCCTCGTATGGCTAGCAGTCGAGATGACAGGCATCTTATCCGCATGGCTGTAAGGGATCTTGCAGTCACGTCTCGATCGCTGAGTCAGCAAAATGGGACGTTTGCAAGACAACAACCATATGCACGAACAGCTCGACGACGTTTGCAGCAGCATGGAGAACATCGCTGCCGTTACCCTTGACGCCGCATCACAGACAGGAGCGCCTGCGATGGTTTACTCAACGACGTCATTTTTCAGATGAATCCACGTTCTGTTTACAGCATCATGATGGTCCCATCCGTGTTTGGCGACATCGCGGTGAACGCACATTGGAAGCGTGTATCCGTCGTCGCCATATTGGCGTATCACCCGGCGTGATGGTATGGGGTGCCATTGGTTACACGTCTCGGTCACCTCTTGTTCGCAGTGAAGGCACTTTGAACAGTGGACGTTACATTTCAGATGTGTTACGACTCGAGACTCTATCCTTCATTCGATCCCTGCGAAACCCTACATTTGAGCAGGATAATGCACGACCGCATGTTGCAGGTCCTGTACGGGCCTTTCTGGATACAGAAAATGTTCGACTGCTGCCCTGGCCAGCTCATTCTCCAGATCTCTCACCAATTGAAAACGTGTGGCCAATGGTGGCCGAGCAACTGGCTCATCACAATACGCCAGTCACTTCTCTTGATGAACTGTGGTATCGTGTTGAAGCTGCATGGGTAGCTGTACCTGTACACGCCATCCAAGCTATGTTTGACTCAATGCCCAGGGGTATCTAGGCCGTTATTACGGCCAGAGGTGGTTGTTCTGGGTACTGATTTCTCAGGATCTATGCAACCAAATTGCGTGAAAATGTAATCACATGTCAGTTCTCGTATATTGTACGAGCCAATCAATACCCGTTTATCATCTGCATTTCTTCTTGGTGTGGCAATTTTCATGGCCAGTAGTGTAAGGGACAGAAAGGTGTGACTGTGAAAAGTAGCTTTCAGCCGTACTAGAGTGGTGCCTCCTCGGGGCTACTACTTCCCTAGACAAGTGGTACAGCGCCGGTGCTTCCAGTGCAGCAGCCTCAGCCTCCCTGGCAGCAGCAGTGAGCGCCAGGCCGCCTCTATTCAATCAGCCGGCTCCGGCTCCAGCTCCGGCTTGCTCCGCTCTGCTCTGGCCCCAATAAACGGCTGGCCGCCGGCAACAAAGCTGCAATCAATAACTCGTTTAACCTGGCCGGCGCACCACCACTGTGCGCGGCCTGACCCACTGACGGCGCCGCCTGCCCGCCGCTCCACTACTGTGCGTATTTGTACTCACCGCGCAGCCACTGCCCCGGATACGGAGCTACAGCTTCCGCGTTGCTTTATACAGTACGGCCGAGATAAAGGCGGCGTATCTCCGTGAGTAACACGAAACATTCATTCTCTGTACATTCATTTTCTGACAGATCGTGGGACTACAGTTGGGCGACACCTTTCTGCTGTATTTATAGGTCTTACAAGCTGAATGTGCTATCGTAGAGCCGGCCAGAGTGGCTGAGCGGCTCTAGGCGCTACAGTCTAGAACCGCGAGACCGCTACGGTAGCAGGTTCGAATCCTGCCTCGGGCATGGATGTGTGTGATGTCCTTAGGTTAGTTAGATTTAAGTAGTTCTAAGTTCTAGAGGACTGATGACCTCAGCTGTTAAGTCCCATAGTGCTCAGAGCCATTTGAACCATTTTGCTATCGTAGATCATCCTCTTCGATGTCTCACAGTTGGCAACGGAAAAGCACCTTTCCTACAGACGCCGCGGTGCCCGGCAAATACAATGCTGCGCTCTCGCTGAGCCACGCCTTCCGCGGCTCCGAGCAGCCTCTGTCTCCGCAATATTCACTGAAACGCCAAAGAAACTGGTATTGTATTGGCATGTGTGTTCAAATACAGAGATATGTAAACAGGCAGAATACGACGCTGCGGTCGGCAACGCCTATATAAGACAAGAAGTGTCGGCGCAGTTGATAGATAGGTTACTGCTGCTACAATGGCAGATTATCAAGACTTAAGTGAGTTTGAACGTGGTGATATAGTCGGCGCACTAGCGATGGGACACAGCACCTCCGAGGTAGCGATGAAATGGGGATTTTCCCGTAGGACCATTTCGTGAGTCCACTCCCAATATCAGGAGTCCGGTAAAACATCAAATCTCCGACACCGCTGCGGCCGGATAAAAGATCCTGCAAGAAAGGGACCAACGACGATTCAAGAGAATCGCTCAACGTGACGTAAGTGGAATCCTTCCACAAATTGCTGCACATTTCAATGTTTGGGCGATCAACAAGTTTCAGCGTGCGTACCATTCATCGAAATATCATCGATATGGACTTTCGGAGCCATAAAAAGTTCAAATGTGTGTGAAATCGTATGGGACTTAACTGCTATGATCATCAGTCCTGAAACTTACACAATACTTAACCTAAATTATCCTAAGGACAAACACACACACCCATGCCCGAGGGAGGACTCGAACCTCCGCCGGAACCAGCCGCACAGTCCATGACTGTAGTGCCTAAGACCGCTCGGCTAATCCCGCGCCGCTTTCGGAGCCGAAGACTCACTCGTGCACGACACAGAGCTTTACGTCTGGCCTGGGCCAGTCAACACCGACGTTGGGCTGTTGACCACTGGAAACATGTCGGACGAGTCTAGTTTCAAATTGTATAGAACGGATGGACGTGTCCGGGTATAGAGACAACCTCATGAATACGTGGAGCCTGCATGTCAACAGGGGACTGTCAAGCCGGGGGAGGCTCTGTAATGATGTGGGGCGTGTGCAGTTCTAGCGATATGGGACCCTCGATACATCTAGATACGACTCCAACAGGTGACACGTAAGCACTCTGTCTGATCACCTGCATCTATTCACGTCATTGTGCATTCCGACGGACTTGGGCAATACCAGCAGGACAATACGACACCCCACACGTCCAGAATTGCTACTTCGTGTATCCAGGAACACTCTTCTGAGTTTAAACACTTCCGCTGGCCGCCAAAGTCCACAGATATGAACATCATTGAGCATATTTGGGATGCCTTGCAACGGGCAGTCCAGAAGAGAACTCCAACCCCTTGTCCTCTTACGGATTTATGGACATCATGCAGGTTTCAGGGTGACAATTTCCTCCAGCACTATTTCAGACATTAGTCTAGTCCATGCCGCGTTGCGTTGCGGCACTTCTGCGTGCTCGTGGGGGCCCTACACGATATTAAGTAGTTGTACCAGTTTCTTTGGCTCTTCAGTGTAGCATGAACGGCGGCAGCTACATGGCGTTGTTGCAGTTGTCGACAGTTAGTAGCCTTCGATAGTTCTCCCGTGCGTTAGCAGCGGAAGCCTCACGACGCTGCACAACGCTCATTAGTTTACTTCTTGTAACAGGTGGACTTTATTGCCAATTGTTAGTTTGTTAAGTTGCTTGCATAAACCTACAAGTTATCTACAACTTATGTTCACTGTATTTAAGTGATCGCTAATCGTTTCCACTCCTGTCCAGTTTCCCTGCCGTAACACTCTGTAGCCCCCCTCTCCTTACAGTTGTGTAAGAAGTATATACACAATACTGAGAACCCAGCGTCGCACGGGTGTGTATTTATTTCAATCTTCATTAGTCCCTCTCCTTCTCCCTTCTTACTGTGTTGCCATCTCCCGTTCTCTCACACTTCTCGGCCGGCCTCTAGACGCTTGTCTGGAACCGTGCGACCTCTACGGTCGAAGGTCCGAATCCTGCCTCGGGCATGAATGTGTGTGATGTCCTTAGGTTAGTTAGGTTTAAGTAGTTCTAAGCTCTAGGGGACTGATGACCTCAGATGTTAAGTCCCATAGTGCTCAGAGCCATTTGAACCATTTGAACCACCCTTGTCTCTCTGTCACTCCCAACCCAATAAGAGTTTGCTAGTTCTTACACCTATTTCCAGAAAGTAAGTGACAAGTTTACTAATTTAGGATGAAACTGAACTAGGAGCTTACGAGGAGCTTTTCACCCACAGCTTTTCCCGTGTACGCAAATGGTTCAAATGGCTCTGAGCACTATGGGACTTAACTGCTCAGGTCAACAGTCCCCTTGAACTTAGAACAACCTAAACCCAATTAACCTAAGGACATCACACACATCCATGCCCGAGGCAGGATTCGAACCTGCGACCGTAGCTGTCGCGCGGTTCCAGACTGTAGCGCCTAGAACCGCTCGGCCACCCAGGCCGGCCCCGTGTACGCACATGTCACATATATTTCAAAAATGTTTAACATATTTCACACATACTGATACACACATCTGACCTGTTTCTCTAGCGAATTTCGCCCTGCAGTTTCATTTTGACGCAGCTCAATGTTTATGATGTCGTATCTCCTTAACTGTGTGTCGTACGTCCATTGGTATAAGTGGATACTGTCTGCGAAATGCGTCGCGAATAGAGTTGGTAGTAAAGAAATGATAAATTAAAAAGTTACGAATGATGCGGCAGTTTCCTGCATGAACAGTGAGAATGTAGTAAGCGATAAACGTTTCCCTTTTCACCATTTTGTGAGAGGTTTCAGCGAGTAAAAGTCTCGCAAAAGTTTGAAACTATCGGTAAAGTTTGTTGCGAGTGACTAAGTGGTCTCATTCTCAAATAATGGATGACTGAAGTCTGGGTATTTGGTGTCGTTGGCTACATTGCTTTTTCATCCCTGCACTCAACCCTTTGATATGTAGGTTGTAAGTGATTCTTAACCACACAGCGCTTGATTTTCGACAGTAAGTTGTGTATGTACTGTTGTGGATTGGCAGGAGCCAACCCACGGAGTTTGGAGGAAGCCGAAAGGCACGCGTTTAAGCTCACGCAGGCTGGCGTGACGTCTGGAACAGGACAAGGAATTCAGAAAAAAGGTGGTACTTGGTGGAATACTTAACTTTAATCCATCAATGTTGAACGTAGCTCTTGTCTGTACATTCTTCACAATATCAATAGCAACTGATAATGACGCCTTGCTAGGTCGTAGCAAATGACGTAGTTGAAGGCTATGCTAACTATCGTCTCGGCAAATGAGAACGTATTTTGTCAGTGAACCATCGCTAACAAAGTCGGTTGTACAACTGGGGCGAGTGCTAGGAAGTCTCTCTAGACCTGCCGTGTGGCGGCGCTCGATCTGCAATCACTGATAGTGGCGACACGCGGGTCCGACGTATACTAACGGACCGCGGCCGATTTTAAGGCTACCATCTAGCAAGTGTGGTGTCTGGCGGTGACACCACATGTACCAAATTTGGTTCAGTTTCGGAGGAGATGGGGAACATGAATACATACATACATACATACGTTTTTATAATATGTATGGATTTCATTTGCAATCGAATTTCTTGTTTAAACATGAAACCCCCTGATTTCCAAATGCAACTAAAAAAAATTTGAGATATTAATACAGTTTGCGGTATCACTTGAAGCAACTCAAATGTTTTGTGCAGATTTTTTTCCAAACGATTAATTTTCTTTTGTTCCAGAAGCTAAGGAATTATTAGACCTCTAGAGAGAGCCCAAAGCGTGGTATGTTATGAGAAAACGAAATCATCCATTGCTACCCAAAGAAATTTCCGATATGGATTTCAAAGACGATTAAAGCTTGGCATGACAGATTACAAGCCACTTGGAACGTAAACAGGCAGTCAACTTCTGGCAGAGAAAGCACAGCCGACGAAATGGTAGAGAAGATCAGACGGTACATCCACAGAACATCATTAAAGTCAGTTCGCTGAGCATCATTAGAGCTGAACACCCTTCGCTCATCAGCCCACAACGTTCTGTACAAGCGATTTCACTTATGCGCGTACAAAATTCAAATGGTGCAAGCACTAAAGCGAAGCTACCTGCAGCTTGGTCAAGAATTTGCTGTTGTTACGCCCCAGGATAATAACGCCGGCGGACGCTAAAAATTCGTCCAAGTCCTACCTTGGCAGCTCTCGGAAGCCGAACTGCTTTTGTCAATGATGAGTAGACTGCCAGCTACGGGGAAATGCCGAGGGAGTTGCTGCGAGTTCTGAAGCCATCGCAGCTCGGTGAAACGATCGGGCGGTCAAGTCCGCAAGAGAGGCAGAATGACATCATGGAAGCCGTAAGATACCGTCATACTAGTGACAAAGCACAGTTTCGTAAGGAAGGCTACGTACGACGCAGCAATAAATATTGAGGTGTCAAGCCAACAGGAAAGAAAGCTGCACTGAAGTTTATATGTTCGTGAGTTCCAGGCCCGAACATTTCCACAGAGATGCATAGAACATGATGGACCAACCAAGTGGCTACGGCCATCTTCTAACATAACCCCTCTGAATTTCTTGCTATGGTGTTATGGGAAAGACATTGCGGATGTCTCGCCAGTACGTGACAAACTTTGGGCTACTTTGGCGCCAGTATAAACTTCTCAGACTTCGTTGACAGCCTTTTATTATAACACCAGTATAAAATAAACAGTGAATGATTAAATGGAACAGTTACATAGGCCGGTCACGGCAAACATTAGAGGGCGTTTAATAACTTCCAATAAGCGAAAATCAACTTTGTCTTAAAAATTAATTTAAAAATATAGCAAGGCAGCAAAGAATATTTAAAATTTATCAATAAGTCAGACAATAACTCAGAGCAAGCAGTATTAAGACGAAGAAAAACGGCCACTCTTGGTACCTACACAAGGTTCTTTGATTTACAAATAAATTTAGTGAGACAACATCAGAATCAATTAAATAAAAAATTTGTAATTAGTAAACCACACATCTGAGTCTCAGACAGATATACAAATTAATTAGAAAACAAATACAAGATAACAAGAACAGAGATGATCTTAACGTCTCGAATTAATCAGGATATCCAGAGACGATAAATACAAGGAAAGACTACAGAGATAATATACTTTCAAACAATTAATTAACTGATGGATTAAAGCTTCTCTGAAAAATTTAGTTAACACAACCATTACACAATTCTGGCTTTAATAATTACGGGCTACAAATTCGTTACGGAAGAAATATGCACTTACAGTGACGCCACAATTGCTGCTAGTTTCAATGGATTAGATACAACAATTTCATTATTCCTATCGTTACAGTTTATTCCATTCGGGCTCAGATTCCGCACAGACACCGGTCCAATCACATACCACCGGAAAATACAGGATACCCGAAAGTCCATTCTGGAAGAAACTAAGATCTCGGATGAGACATCTTTTGGTACTGGCGTAATATAAGGTCACAGGGAAGTACAATAAAATTTTACAATCGGAATACTACAATTATACAAATAGCGAATTATCGCGAAGCGAAGATTGAGAAATACATGACGTGAGTGAGCTTTGAGATAAAGGCGAGAGCCCGTACTCGAGACCAAGCTACATAAAGAGATTGCTTAGAATGGTAAATTCTATTGCACGTACATGGTTAAAATAGCTTCTGAATGTAGCATCAGACGAGCGGGTTATACAATTAGCAAGTACTAGATAAGTACCTGCAGCAAATGACTGAGCTCAAACAGTTGACCGTCAGAAGACAGCTGGTAGCGAACCAAAACAAATTTCGAGTGCACTTAGCGTATCCAACCTCACTCCACATAGCCCCAACATATGGCTCGCAACAAGTAAAAAATTATCTTTACTCATAATCAAATGAGAATTTACCAACCAATTTTGAAACAGCAGTATTTACCACCGTTAAATTTCAACCTGCATATGGCGGTCACTTTAAAAAGCTGACATTACTGCACTTACAACACAGGTTATTTTAACAAACAGTCGAATAACTATTGCAGCAAACCCTGAATAAGGCACAAGTTTTTAAAAATATTATGGCTTCACCAAGCGCACTAACGCCCAGATATTAATACCAATTCACTCTGCCTGCCAAATCCTTAAGCGAACCATCAAGAGTACTTAAGGTTTCTTACGATAAACGCAAATACAGGAAAGGCCTTCAGAAGGTTTTTAATTTCAGTTAAACTCTTAGTAGGTGCTAGGTGTTGGTAGATTACACTAACAGAAAAGTTGTTAAAATGTTTGCTACCCGGGCGGAAATGTTTAAACCAAGCCGCACTTTTTTTTTCTTTTGCAATCACAGCCACAGCTGTTGCACAATTCGCAAAGCAAATCTCTATTTATTCATTGGCCATTCTCAAAATAGAATCACAAGACCCGCTTAAGTAAGACGGCAGTTAAGAAACGTGTTAAATCCAACTGACTAGCAGTAACGTAAGGCCAATTTCATTTTTGATAAACAGAAGCCACTTGGGACATAACAATGACCGAACAACAGGGAACAGTACACAGCACCTAGTGTCACACTTCCCGTTTTGCTTATCAAACGAATTTTATCACAGCTTCCTTTTCCACCATCCAGCAATTCAGGCCAGCCAAGATGCACTTAATTCCCAAAGCCGTTCCGTCCGCTAGCAGTAGTGATTGCATAATCAGTCTCTGGTCCCGTGCATAACATATCGACGGCCTATTTTCGTCCTCTCGCTGGTAGCTTCCACACGTCACGCCACTGTCCAACTGCCCACAGCGCTGTCGCGTCAGTTATTTTAGACCCAAAAATGCGCGGCGAACAAACCGTCAAAGATCCTAGCGGCGGGCCGCGATGATCGATAGCGGCCTGGTAACGTGGGGCAGCGGCCCGACCGTGGCGCCAGCAATTCATGCACGGCTCAGGGACGTAGGTGATCTCTTCAGAAGAACTTTGGGTACAATAGCCTCCGTCATCCCAGACATGCTTGAATGCTTGTGAGTCGAGACAGAGAACCGTTTGTACATTTTGCCAGTTACGAAAGGATCCGATGGAGAAGTGTATTAAGTTTTTCTACAAAACTTAGAGCTACATTACATGATGCCGCAAATCGTATCTATACCGAATAGTCTCTTTAATTGCTATTTAAAAATGAGGCATTTGTCATGTGGACGTCCTGTATTACACTAACCAGAGGCCAGTATAGGTACCGCGTTATCATGTGAATACCGGGTAGGGTTCAAAAATTGATGTCCGGTATGCTGCACTTGCTTTCCTGCTTATGGTGTGAAAGACAACACGTAGACTCAAGTGTCCAGAATGTGTAATATGAGTCTGGTTCTTGTGCCGCCGCTGTTCATACCATAAGCGGAAAAGGAAGTTCAGCAGAGCGGACACTGATTGGCTAAATGGTTCAAATGGCTCTGAGCACTATGGGACTCAACTGCTGAGGTCATTAGTCCCCTAGAACTTAGAACTAGTTAAACCTAACTAACCTAAGGACATCACAAACATCCATGCCCGAGGCAGGATTCGAACCTGCGACCGTAGCGGTCTCGCGGTTCCAGACTGCAGCGCCTTTAACCGCACGGCCACTTCGGCCGGCCGGACACTGATTATTTGTAGCCTCTGTGATATGTTTATTGATAATTACCCATAACCACATGATCATCTGGTGTCGTACATGGATCGGAAGACAGTGTAATGTGAAAATGGCGTCAGTTGCGAATAAAATATGACATGTAAATACACCCGAGCCTGTCTTCAACAGTACAGTAGTTATCTAAAAGTCAAGCACAATAACGGAAACATGATAATGAAAAGAGAAAAAGTGACCAATCACCCAAAATCACCGTAAATATTTACCTGCGAAATCTACGATTTCGCTCTCTATAGGAAAGCATTATTCTGTGCTGTGAATAGTAGCGTAACCGCAAGGTAAACACAAACAGTGCATGAGACCAGTCTCGTTTCTCCGTTCGTAGTGAGCAGAGTGTAGTCTGTACATGAAATTCACAACGTAATGCCACAGAGATGCAGTTTGGACCATGTTTTTGCAGGGTAGAATACTTGTCCTCCTGAAATCAGACCACACACATACTGAAGTCCGAGCTTCCTGGGATGTGCTACAAAGCGTCATTTCGAGGCTTTGGAAACGGTTTCCAGACACAGATGTTCGTCATAGGTCGACCAATTTCTAGTCGAAACAGCCCGACGAAATCGGAGTACACCTGCAATACAACTGCCCGCAGAGTATGCAGCTGCCTCCTGAGTTACTGTCTCTCGGGTGCTCAGAACAGAAGGGCTGTTTGCCAAACGTCCGGCCTTGTGCAGTCCGCTCACTCCAGCACGGAGAGAGGCCCGTGCATTGTGGAGTCGACGACATCAAAATTGAACCAAGAATGAATGGAGAAATGTGCTCATAACAGATGAATCCTGTTTCAGTCTGTTCCTTGGAAGTTACAAACCGTGAAGGATGTTCAGCTAGGCATCCACTCTTAAAAAAATGCGTATAGAATAATATTGGTGTAACAGAGTGAAGGCAGCTGGTGGAACGTGATGACATACAGCCGAACGCGAAACATTGGGGTAAGTGGCAACAAAACGACTATTCACGTTGGTGTGCAGAATGTATGAACCTGGCGACGTACCATCTGACTTTCGGAAACGCACCCCATACAATTCCGAAGGCAGCAAGAGCTGACAAGTGCGAGAATTATCGCACAATCAGCTTAACAGCTCATGCATTCAAGTTGCTTACAATAATAACACTGTTCGACATGGGTTCTATTTCTGATATTAAAGTATGTGGTTCTAGACCATTTTACTGTGGGAAATTCAAATATGTAAACAAAATATCGTTGTCAGGGATACTTTTTAGGTAATATGTATATATATATATGTATATTTACAATTCATGGCAAACACAGAGACATTATAGAGAAATACGAGTATGTTGCCGCATCCACTAGTGATAGAACGTGATAATTTCTTGTGCAACAGCAGGTGGGAAGAATCAGACATCATTAGGTTATCACCCGCCACACCTATGTCATTAAGACCACCTGAAACATCTCATTAACTCGAACGGTGACAGCCGGTTGCTGCCTCGGCAGTAAAGCTTCACGCCTCCTAGGGGCAGGTCCATCGAGTTTACAACAGTGATGTTAGCCGCAATTTGTGTCAGTCTTAACGATTGGGTGTTTTGGCTGACACGTAACTGTTTATCATATTTCCGAGCACAGTTGAAGTTTTTAGTTCCTGTGTGTAAACTAATTGAGCCTGGTGCTGAAAATAAAACGACTGCTTGTTTTTACACAGCAGTGTTCCTCTAGTTCCTTACTATTAATTTAATACAGGTGTATTACCAAAGTGGTGTTTTTAAATTTGCAGAAATGCCACGTCGTCGTGGATGTCGATATAAGCCGGACAACTTCTGCTACATCTGTGGGAAGTTCACTTTTGCCAGAAATAGGAAGAAAATTTCTTCAGTCACAAAGAAAGCATACAAATATTACTTTGGAGTAGAGGTAGGAGACCAAGATAAAGAATGGGCACCACATTTCTGTTGTGCTACATGTTACTGCAGACTAATTCAGTGGTGGAAAGGTAAAGAGAATGTGGCGTTGTTTGCTGTTCCCATGGTGTGGAGGGAGCCTAAGGGCCATGTTACTGATTGTTATTTCTGTCTAACAAAAATTCAGGGTTTTACAAACAAAGAGTCGAAGAGGCACATTGTTTACCCAGATCTGCCTTCAGCGAGAATGCCAGTGCAGCATTCTGACAACCTTCCAGTACCTTCAAGAGCTCGAGGTCAAATTCCGAGTGACAGTGAAATAAGCAGTACTGAAGAAATCACAGATGATGATTCTTTATATCACTGCACAAGTGAGTCATCGCCACATTTGTTAACACAGGCAGATTTAAATGATTTAGTACGTGATCTAGGACTAAGTAAACAAAAGGCGCAGCTGCTTGGTTCAAAATTACAAGAGTATAATCTACTGCACCAAAGTACTAAAATCAGTGTGTTCAGGCACAGAGAACATGCCTTTATTTCTTATTCTTCAACTGACGAAGCACTGACATTTTGCAATGACGTTGCTGGCCTGATGAAAGTGCTGGACTTCACTTATATTTCACAGGAGTGGAGACTTTTCATAGATGCATCGAAAACAAGTCAGAAGGGTGTTTTGCTCCATAACGGAAATAAAATACCCTCTGTTCCAGTAGCTTACGCTAGTTTGACAAAAGAGAATTACGAATTCGTACAAAGGATGCTACTAAATTCATTAAAATACAATGAACACAAATCGAAAATATGTACAGATTTCAAGGTAATTGCTATGGTACTGGGAATGCAACAAGGCTACACAAAGTATGCCTGTTTTCTTTGCGAGTGGGATAGTCGAGACCGAAATTCTCACTGTGTGAAAAAGAAATGGCCTAGGCGAAGATGGAAAGTTGGCGAAAAGAATGTACGACGTGAAAGTCTGGTAGCTCCTGAATATATACTACTTCCACCGCTTCACATCAAACTTGGCCCGATGAAACAATTCGTGAAGGCCATGGATCCAACAGGCTGTGGGTTTGCATATCTAGCTACCAAATTCCCCCGTCTTTGAGCTGCAAAAATGAAGGAAGGTGTATTTGTGGGTCCACAAATCGGGGACCTGCAGAAAGATGCAAATTTTGAAGCATGTTTAACCGATAAAGAAAAAAACCACATGGGACTCAAGATGGTGTCGGAAAACTTCCTCGGAAGAAGAAGAGATACTAACTACAAAGCAATGGTGAAGGATATGATCAAAGCATATCAGGATTTGGGGTGCAATATGTCTTTGAAGGTACATATGATGGACTCTCATCTGGACTACTTCACAGAGAGTTGTAGTGACGTATCGGATGAACATGGGGAAAGATTCCATAAAGGCATTTCTGCCATAGAAAGGCGCTATGAAGGGATGTGGGTACCTTGTATGTTAGCAGATTATTGCTGGAATATCATTCGAGAGAAGAAAGATTCACAATACAAGAGAAAAAAGTGATGTGCATTACAAGGCAGTGGCTCATTGTTTGTCAATGTTCTGTAATTTCTCATGTCAAATAAATGCTTCAAAGTGTATACACAAAGTTTACTGTGTTATATGTTAGATCCCACTCTCCATGAATGTGATGAACTTATAACATCATAAAGATGTGCATTTGTTTATCGAATTTCACCTCACGTTTGCTGCACTATATCAGAAACTGAAAAGAGAAATAAAATTGCGATTGCTCATAAACTATCCCTGACAGAAAAAAACCAAAAACAATTTTCAATTCAGCACTCAAAATACAACTAGGACCACAGTATTTTTTTTATCAGAAATAGAAAAAAAGGTTTTGTTTGTAGAACAGTGTAATATACAAAAGAATGGAAAAGAAAATTGAGGATGCGCTAGATGACGATCATTTTAGCTTTAGGAAAATTAAAGGCACGAGAGAGGCAATAATAATGGAAGCAAGCCTAAAAAAATCAAGACACGTTCATAGCATTTGTCGACCTGGTAAAAGCGTTCGACAACGTAAAATGGTGCAAGGTGCTCAAAATTCTGAAAAAGACGCGGATAAGTTATAGGGAGTGACGGGTGGTATACAATATGTACAACAACCAAGAGGGAATAAAAAGAGTGGACGACCAAGAACGAAGTGCTCGTATTAAAAAGGGTGTAAGACAAGGATGTAGCCTTTCTCCCCTACTTTTCAGTCTGTACACCGAGGAAGCAATGATGGAAATAAAAGAAAGGTCCAGGAGTGGAATTAAAATTCAAGGTGAAAGGATATCAACGATGCGATTCGTCGATGACATTACTATCCTGAGTGAAAGTGAAGAAGAATTACATGATCTGCTGAACGAAATGAACAGTGTATAATAAGTACACACTATTGATTGAGAGTAAATCGAAGACAGGCAAAGGTAATGAGAAGTAATAGAAATGACAACAGCGAGAAACTTAACAACAGTACACGAAGTACATGAAGTTAAGGTATTCTGCTACCTAGGCAGTAAAATAACCAATGACGGGCGGAGCAAGGAGGACATCAAAAGCTGACTAGCTATGGTAAAAAAGGCATTCCAGGCCAAGAGAAGTCTACTAATATAAAAAAATTAATTTGAGGAAGAAATTTCTGAGAATGTACGTCTGGAGTACACGGACTGTGGGAAAACCGGAATAGAAGAGAATCGAACCATTTGAGATGTGGTGCTACAGACGAATGTTGAAAATTAGGTGGACTGATGCGGTTAGGAATGAGGAGGTTCTCTGCAGAATCAAGAGGAATATGTGGAAAACACTGATAAAGAAATGGACAGGGTGATAGGACATCTGTTAAGACATGAGGGAGTAACTTCCATGGCACTAGAGGGAGCTGTAGAGGGCAAAATCTGTAGAGGAAGACTGAGATTGGAATACACCCAACAAATAATTGAGGACTTAGGTTGCAGGTGCTACTCTGAGATGAAGAGGTTAGCACAGGAGAGGAATGCGCATCAAACCAGTCAGACGGCTGATGGAAAAAAGAAACAAAAAACAAAAACAATTATAGCATTTCACTGCCTTCAGTGAGAGGCTGACTCGCCCGTCTGCCGCACAGCAGGTCAGCGACGGTCATTGAGTGGCTGGTTCCCCCCACCCAGATGGACCGTACTTCTCCCTGTATGTCTATCTTTTCGGAGACAGTTGCTGGACCTCGGCCGTTCAGTGCAAAATGTCAAACTTTCAGCCATCTAAATTGTTATTTCATTGGCTCTGAGCACTATGGGACTTAACATCTAAGGTCATCAGTTCCCTAGAACTTAGATCTACTTAAACCTAACTAACCTAAGGACATCACACACATCCATGCCCGAGGCAGGATTCGAACCTGCGACCGTAGCGGTCACGCGGTTCCAGACTGAAGCGCCCAGAACCGCACGGCCACACCGGCCGGCGTTATTTCATTGGGATATCAGTTTCGGCCATATCTTAAGTCATCTTTAGGCCTCCTGGCCGACGTGTAGAAGGATTCTCACCTTTGGTCCAGTCGGCAGATGGTTTGAAGTGATCGCTGTGTCAAATAGAATTCTACGGATGCCAGGCATTGAATGCTGGCTCCTATTTTGACTGGACCAAAGGTGAGAATCCTCCTACACGCCACTCAGGGGGCCTGAAGATGGCGTAATATATCGCCTCAAGTGGTAACCCAATAAAATGATAATTGAGACGGGTGAAAGGTGCTTCATTTGACCTTCTGGGTGGTACTCGTGTCAGAGCCCAACTGTTCTGACGTCAGAGGTGGCAGTCCGTCAGTAGGCCAAGGCTCTGATGCCATTAGTGCACACCTTCATCTTGCTGTGTGAGTCCTCTGATGTCGAACGCCCATGGGCAGGTGACACAGGAGTGGCTCGCATCTTCCGCAGTGACGAGGGCTGACTGTCGCGCACGGGACATGACCAGCTGCTTCTTCACAGGCGAAAGATGCAGACAGCAGTTATGCTGCGCTGCAACACAAAATCCCTCGAGGTGAATACAGTTCGAGAGGCTGCCCGTGCTAGTCTTGAACCCATGGCCATAGTTGGTGGCCCCTAGTCGTCTCGTCCTCTAGCCTAGCCCTGCCGTTGTGCTAGTTCTGCTGGGCTCTGAATGCCTCTGTTTCAAAATTCACAGTTAACCGTAGTGCTCCTGGGCGTATTGCATATTTCCCGGCTCCCAGCCACATAGCTGATAACACAGTTCTAGCCGTGGTGTGATGACACCATCCTGTCCACTCTGGTTGTTATTGCTGCGTGGTACACGTTTCACAGAGCACGGCTAGCCCGTCTTGCAATCCCTTTGCATTGCTATAACCTACACGTCGGCACATGATGCTTACTGCCCATCGGTATCTAACGCAATGCTCCACGGCAGCTGCTTACAAATTTCACCCAACACAAGGTAACGATGCCACAATTTCACCAAGACAGCTGTAGACTGTATTGACCTGCTTTGACAGAGAGAGTACTCGACTTTTTCCGTGTCCAGTACGTTATCTAGATCTCTTGCACATTGGAAAGGTGCCGAGAGACTGCTATACTACCGCTCTTCTGTCACTATGAAACATCACTGAACGACGTACCTGTATCTGTCATACGAAAACTATTCGAGAAGTAAAATCCGATCGTTCGTGAAATGGAAACCACAGTGGAAATCTGATGACGCTTTTCACGGATGTGTTGGACAGTGTCATTAGTATACCCGTCCACCACATCACGTCGCTCTTTTCAGTTCTGAGCACACAGCGAACACGTGAAGAGGCCTCCCGCAAAGTTTGAATGCCTTGAAAGATTTTGCCTGACTTCATGCAGCCCACACAACGCAGCTGTCATGAATTTCCTTCTTCAAGACAATTCTAGGCCGTACAGTGCCGGGTCAATGAGAACGTTCGTGTATCGTTTTCGCCGAGGAATGATCACCCGTCTTACAGCTTCCTCTGATTTTCTTCTCTGCTCACATAAACTGCTGGCTATGAAGACAACGTTGGGCAAGTACAGGTGGCGGCCTTCTATGACTAGGGTATTGGCTGGTTCTAATGGCTTTAATCACTATGGGACTTAACTTCTAGGGTCATCAGTCCCCTAGAACTTAGAACTAATTAAACCTAACTAACCTAAGGACATCACACACATCCATGCCCGAGGCAGGATTCGAACCTGCGACCGTAGCGGTCGCTCGGTTCCAGACTGTAGCGCCTAGAACCACACAGCCACTCTGGCCGGCGTCTAGGGTATTGGAAAGTTGGTAGAATGATACGACAAATGTCTCAGTGTGAGCGGCGGCTACGTAGAGAAGTAGCTGGAAGGTGTAGCTAACTGTTGCAAATTACACTGTGGTTTTCATTTCGCGACCCATCGGGCCTTACTTTTAGAATAGCCATTTAACAAGCTCAGTCCACCTCAGAGAATGTTACAACATATCTATGACGCTCCCGCTAGAGGACTCTAGCAGGAGTCTCGGAAATTCTGACTCCTAGGTGCTCTGAGACAGCCGTTGACCAAGTAATATTTATGGTTGTGGTAAGGACTAGTCAGTCTAAAGCGGTACACCCATTAAACAAAATATATTAGCATTGACTGCAATAACCTTTATACTTCACGAATTGGATAGGCCCTCAGTCTATGCTGGCCAATACGAAAGCGCGTATTTATTACGGAACAGATTCATACTGTCAGACGGTTAAAAACTCCGAGTTTTGTTCGTATCTGGGATAGGGATGTTGTTTTGAGATTCTCTAGAAAAGCAAAGTAAAGGGACAAAGAGACGATTTGAATGTAAATAAGAGAAAGTTTCGCTCTGGGGCGTTATGTAAAGTAAGGTCGATGTAAATGTTGCCGAGTCCGATACGGCCGTAAGAGGGGAGGGCGCCATACTTTCCTTTGAGTTCGGCAAGTTTGCCGCGAGTTTGCGACATGGAAATATTCTTTGCCTCTGCGGCGAGGAAATGCTGAAAGCATTATAATTGCAGCGTTTTTCACAGTCGCCCGAATTTCAAGAGACAGCGCTGATTCTATGCACGCCCTGCATCCTTCACAGAGAAGGAAGTGTATGTGTGGGTTCTTGCGTGCATGCGTCTGAGTGTGAGGAGTGTATTTGTTGAGTGGGGGAGGTGGCAGACCAGATATTTGCATATAGGAATCTACTGCTGACTATGGAATGTGCAAATGCGATGGAGGAAAAAGGCAGGAGAATTTTGGCGGTCTGCCTCGGAAGACAGGAAATCTTATGCACATTTTCATACGAAACATTATGAGCTCTTTAAACATTTACTTAGTGGAACTCGATATTTTACTCACTCTTGGATATATAATACTAGCTTAGCGCCCGCTGCTTCTCTCGCATAGACTGTACGGTCTGCAGGGATTTTATATTATTTCATTTACTCGAATTTTTATGTTGTTCACAAATTGCAACATGTTCTAAGCTTTTCGCGGCAATTAAGACCATATGAGCATCATCTTTTCCGAATGTACTTCTGACCAAAAAGCGAATCGAGTCCAAAGTTTTTGTTAATCATGTCTTTTGCGTTCTTGTGGAAGTATTTCCATAGCAACTTTCAGCCTCCATTAATATTTCTTTACATCTAACAAGAAATAAATTACAAATTTTCATAAATTCCGTTTTAATTTTTTTTATGGATCTAGCTTTAAAAATGCTGCCATAGTTCTTTAGTAATGATTTACTTTCAAAAAACTTACACCCACTATTTTACACCCTTAACAGTTGAATTTCCAAAAATTCTGAAACGTATTTTTTTTTTTCGGACTGAGAAGTCAAATACCAGATTTCTTTGTTCTAGCTTCAAAACTCTCTTAATGGCGACATACTTCCAGAAAGCCTTTCATTCCCTATTTCACCCCCATAAGAGGGGAAATTCGGACAATCTCTTCTTAAGCGATGCCTACATTGTTAGATCCACACCTTCTCCAACTTTCAGGTTTCTATACTTAGCGGTTTCGGCTGGGCGGTCATGATTCACTGAATTAGTTTGGCCCTTTTTCACACCTTTAGGTGTTGAATTTCCAAAAATAGTGAAACACTCATTTTCTGCATATTTAACCGAGAAGCCAAACTCCAGTTTTAAAAGATTTAGCTTTAAAAAGGCTTTTGCAATGAAATGTTTTCATGAATCGTTTCACTCCTATTTCATCCCCTCAGGGGCTGAATTTCTTAAGACAGTCATATCCCTATCTTAATTGTAACAGAGAAGCCAAATACAAATTTTCATAGATTCAGCTTCAAAAATCCTTGCACCCCCTAAGGGTTGAATTTCCAAAAACAGCGAAAAATATATTTTTTATTTCTAACTGAGAAGCCAAATTTAAATTTTCATAGATACAGCTTTAAAAAAGCTTACATAATAAAACTTTCCATAAATGATCTCATCCTCTACTTTACTCCATTAGGAGCTGAATTTCCAAAAGCACTGAAGCATATTTTTTTATTTCTAATCGAGAACTCAAATACCAATTTTCATAGATGCAGCTTTAAAAATACTGTCGTAGTCTTTTAAGATGATTTACTTTCAAAAATATTTTCACACGCTATTTTACCCCTTGGTGGCTGAATTTTCGAAAACGCTGAAACACGTGTTTTTTTTATTTCTGACAGAAACCAATTACTAGTTTTGGTGTAGTTCTAGCTTCAAATTAGCCTTAATAGCAACGATTTTCACAAGAATACTTCATCCCATATTTCACCCCTTATGGATGGAATTTCGAGAAATCCATTCTTAAACGACGCTTATAGTATAAGATCAACACCCTCTGCAAATTTCAGATTTCTATCCTAAGTGATTTGGACTGAGGGATGATGAATCTGTCAGTCAGGTGGGACATTGCTATTAAATACAGAGAATGTTTGTAGCGGCGTGTCATAGCTGCCTCACCATGTGTAATACATTCGTTGTTTACGAATCGGTTGTTTACGAATCTCTGCCATCGGATGCTTCGTCAGTACTTGTAGAAATATCTGTTGAAGTACATAATGACTAAATGCGGATGCAAAGGAGGAATGTAAGTGATCGACATGGAAGAAATGAAAGATGAGTTTTCATAGCCTAAAGCGGTTATGATGATTGTAAAACTGTGATTGTCGTAATAATGAGCTGATATTCTTGTACTCTTGGGCTATTAAACTCTGTGTTATTGCACATGGTAGCTCACAGTTTTACGTAGTATCAAAAAGACGCCATCCAGCCTCGAGGCCTGGCCAGCACATGATTTTAATCTGTTACATTTTATCAACTGTACCAGCAGTGAAAGAAACTCTTTGTCAGAAATAAGGTCTCAGTATGAGAACAACAGATACAGGACAACAACACTCATATGTGTGGTGCTCCTGCGTCATCCTGTAATTGCGTATTTTTAATTTACAGTATTGTATGTAACAATAGTATGGTCTCTCACTAATTCACTTAAAAGATGTACCAAGAGGAAAATTCACTACTATTATTTCGGAAGATCACCTGTCATAGAAAATAGAAAGAATCACAGACCTCTTTTCTGTTTCGAACACTTCTCAAGATCAGAGTTCATAAATGTTTGTTACCATTATCAAAAGATTCTATTTCCAGTCATTATTGGCAGTGGTTCTACTTTATTTGAAGAATAATATGCTGCGTTGCTTGTCTTGGAGCATGTTTTCGTTGCTTTAAGGCAGCGAGAGTGTCCACGATGTGACTTAAGTTCTTCATGTGCACTTTCTGTCATCCAGGACGTTTCTGCTTCTGTATAAACAAAAAACGTATATCTGGAGATCGAAGCTGCCAGATTAAAAGTATTACTATGACCACACCATCGACTGAAGAAATTGCAGTCCTAATGTTTTTCTACCCGAAAGTTATAACTGTGTTCTTTCATTTCTTCCTCCAAAATAGCAGGAGCTATAAACGTGTCAAACACATACATTAAATGATTCTACTTCAGAAACAATTCTGAATATGCCTGTAAGACCCTTCTTCTGGAATTTTAGCCTCTCGTCCGGGGGCACTCTGAGTACACTTCAGAACACAAGTCAGTTTTAGTGAATATACTACGCATAGTGCTGATTCCAAGAGAAGCAGGGAACAGCAGTTACTGAGCTGTAAGAGATTTTTGTAACATGAAGATAAAAGGCAGCTACAGTTATCATTTTCCAGTAGAGATAGGAAACATGATCACAATGTATCAATGTAAGAATACTGAAGGGTTTCTTCAATATCGCGTCAGGGAAGTCTTTGTCCTGACATCCTACAGTTTTTTTCCACGAGAAATTGTGTTAATTTATGAGTGCATTTTCATACGAGTAAGGATAAATTACGAATTTATGACTTCAAAAATTATTGATGGTATAATGTAGGGCAAAGTGAACAATTCCTTTAAAATAGGAATAAAGAAATGTTTTAAAAATAAAGTAAATTCTTTGATTGTTTGTGAGTACAACAATACACGGCTAAGAGCCGCTGGAAGGTTCTACGAATCGATGGTTTCACAATCTGTGAACAACGTAGTAAACAGCAGGGAGACGATGGTAACTATCGTCAAGGCTATATTGAGCAGCAATTCTGAGTTAGCATATCCGTTAAGGCAGTGGAAACGAAATTTTAAATACAAAGAATAAATTTTCGCCCACAACAGAGACGTAATATAAGTAATGCGTAGTTTGGAGACGACCATGAGTGGAGAGAATAGCGTAACTACGAGCTGGGAAGCCATTGTATGTAATATAACTATTATCATAATTGTAATTGTAATTTCAGTGATTTCTGTTTTAATTTTTATCTGAGATGGACGTACGAATATACATAAAATAATCTCTAAGACGGGAAAAACGAGGTATCACGAAGGAATTTTCCGTATTTGATGCAAATCGATAGATGCGCTAGACATTTGCAGAAAATATATGATTAAGATTTCAGAAAAATTTGATGATTTATTCAAGAGAAAGAGATTCATAAATTGAGTAAGTTAATAAAACGTTGGTCCATCTTTGGTCCTTATAGAAGCATTTATTTGATTTGGAATTGACTCACAGCGTTAGAAACCATTCAACAGCCAAGATCGTATAAAATATTTCTTTTTCTTTAAGACAACCGGTTTCAACAGACTATGTTGTCATCTTCAGGTCTTAAAATTTTTTGTTTTAAAACTTGGTCATTTTACGCTGATCTCACCCAATACATGTCAAGTGGGCAAAAATAGCATTATAAAATGTGAGGTCAGCGTAAAATGAACGTTTTACAACAAAAGATTTTAAGACTTGAAGATAACAACATAGTCTGCTGAAACCGGTTGTGTTAAACAAAAAAATATTTTATGCTATATATGTCTTGGCTGTTGAATGATTTTTAACAACTGAATAGATCACCCTTCAGTCTTCTCAATATGAAAAAATTCAGTTTTGCAGAGTTGTTGGATGTCTTCTGCCCAGCTGGTGCATTAGATCGTCAAAATACCGTGATGGTTGGAGGGACGTGCCATTAATGTTCAAAACTTTCTCAACCGGGGAGAGATTCGGCGACATTGCCGGCGAAGCTGGGGCTCGGCAAACACTAACACAAGAAGTAGAGACTCGCCGTGTGCGGACGGGCATTATCTAGCTGAAATGTAGCCCCACGATAGCTTGCCAAGAAGGCAACAAAACGGGGCGTAGAATACCGTTGACGTACAACTGCGCTGTAAGGCTGCCGTAGATGACAACCCAAGGGGTGCTGGTTGTCGGGCCATATGGCGGCCGACAGTCAGGTTAGTATCCCGCCGCTGCTCGAGTAATCTCCAGACACGTCTTCAGCCTGGAATCTAATTGACTGGAGTAGTATTGTCTTCAGTGGTGAGTCCCGCTTCGAAATGAACCCCGATGACCAGTGAAGACGTATCTGTAGGTGTCTTCCCACACTTGTCAGTGCTCCACACGTCGTGATGATCTACTCCTACATCTACATGTATACTCTGCAAATCACATTTAAGTGCCTGGCAGAAGGTTCATCGAACCACCTTCACAATTTTCTATTATTTCAATCTCGTATAGCGCATGGAAAGAACGAACACCTATATCTTTCCGTACGAGCTCTGATTTCCCTTATTTTATCGTGATGATCGTTTCTCCTTATGTAGGTCGGTGTCAACAAAATATTTTCGCATTCGGAGGGGAAGGTTGGTGATTGGAATTTCCTGAGAAGATTCCGTCGCAACGGAAAAGCCTTTCTTTTAGTGACGTCCAGCCCAAATCCTGTCTCATTTCTGTGACACTCTCTCCCATATTCCGCGATAATACAAAACGCACTGCCCTTCTTTAAACTTTTTCGATGTACTCCGTCAGTCCTATCTGACAAGGATCCCACACCGCGCAGCAGTATTTTAAAACAGGACGGACAAGCGTAGTGTTGACAGTCTCCTTAGTTGATCTGTTATATTTTGTAGGTCTCCTGCCAATAAAACGCCGTCTTTTGTTAGCCTTCCCCACAACATTTTCTGTATGTACCCTCGAATTTAATTTGTTCGTAATTGTAATACCTCGGTATTCAGTTGAATTTACGGATTTTAGATTAGATTGACACTACCTTGGGGAACGCCAAAAATCACTTCTGTTTTCCGTCAGTTACTACGAACTGTGACCTCTCTGACAAGAAATCGCAAATCCAGTGATATAACTGAGACGATATTCCATAAGCACACAATTTCATTAAAAGTCACTTGTGTGGTACAGTGTCAAAAGCCTTCCGGAAATTCAAAAATACGGAATTAATCGGAAATCCCTTGTCAATAGCACTCAACACTTCATATGAATAAAGAGCTAGTTGTGTTTCACTGGTACGATGTTTTCTAAACCCATGTTGACTGTGTGTCAATAGACCGTTTTCTTTGAGGTAATTCGTAATGTTTGAACACAATATATGTTCCAAAATCCTTCTGCATATCGACGTTAACGATGTGGGCCTGTAACTTAGTGGATTACTCCTACTACCTTTCTTAAATATTGGTGTGACCTGTGCAACTTTCCAGTCTTGAGGTATGGATTTTTCGTCGAGCGAACGATTGTATCTGATTGTCAAGTATGGAGCTAATGCATCAGCATACTCCGAAAGGAACCTAATTGGTGTACAGTCTGGACCAGAAGACTTGCTTTTATTAAGTGATTTAAGTTGCTTCATTACTTCGAGGATATTTAATTCTACGTTACTCGTGTTGGCAGCTGTTCTCGATTCGAATTCTGGAATATTTACTTTGTCGTCTTTTTTGAAGGCATTTCGGAGGGCTGTGTTTAATAACTCTGCTTTGGCACCACTGTCTTCGATAGTATCACGCAGAGAAAGCACTGATTGTTTCTTTCCGCTAACATGCTTCACATACGACCAGAATCTCTTTGGATTGATGATGTAGATATGATCGAAACCGTGTACCGTTGACATGTGATTTTTAATTTTTGAGAAAATTTGCGATCACCACGAATTAGTATTTCAAATAATCTAATCAGATCGCTGCTTTTTCCAACAACATTTTCAAAAATTCCTGACAAAATGTAACGTACGACGGGATGCTGAAAAGTAATGCTTCCGAATTTTTAATTCTGTTCTCAGTATTGGTTGAGGTATTACAAGTCACGCAAATTACTTGTCGACTTTCCCGCTTCGCTGAGGCAAGTTGCAACCTTTTACCGCTGAAGGACTTGGAACTGTAGCGGTGTGTAACGTAAAAAAATCTGTGCGTAAGAAATAGTTCAGAAAATTGAAAGCATGAATCAAAGAGTTCGTCCACTCTGTCCTCCAACATGAAAGTGTCAGACCACACAACAGCGCTGCAACATTTGCTACAATGCACGCCTGGGGTTCTTTGTCATCTTTTTCGCTGTCATCTTTGATCCTCTATCCAGTCTCGACTTGACCCACCCGATTTTCATCAGTTCCCAAAACTTAAAAAACAGCTCCGAGGATTCCACTTTGATAGTGATGAAGCGATGCAAACAGAGGTGAGGCTGCGACTCCGTCAACAAAGTGAAACATTCTACAGCGATGGTATCAACAAACTGGTGTCTCGTTGAAAGAAATATGTTCGACGCCAGGGTGATTATGTTCAGAAATAAATATATAGACATGATGAATGAAGATGTAGAATGGTAAAAACGCCTATTTTATTTAAAATGTTTTAAGAGTTTTCAGAGAATAAAATTCGGAGGAGCTGCTTTTCAGCACGCCGTCATATATATCTTACGTAAATGTCCAGCCTAGCTCTACTCATATGGAGTTTTCGCTATTTGTGTCTTGTGGAAACACATCACTGTAATAGAGATTCAGCATGAATGTATATTGTGCTTGCTTTCGTTTTATTTTGGGTGAAAATAATTTTCTAAATTTTTGGATTGCATCAAACCAAGAGAGAAATTTTCTACATACTGTTACAGTTCGCTCTTCTCAGTTTAAATTTTGATTCACGATAATGCCCAGACCTTTTACTGTATTTTGATAGGGTAAATGGACACCATCAAAGAGTAAAGAACGGGTGGTTTCACAAAAGTGTTCACTCATGAACATTTAGTGTGCCAAGCACACTGAGAGAAAAAAATTAGTGACCTGCAGGAGGCATCACGCGGTGCCATAGTGTTCGAGAAATCAGGAACATACTTGTGCAGCGCTCTGGACACGGCTCTTGTTATCCTGGGACTGACCACCGAGTAGTTCACCTGAAGCAAAGGGTAACACTTGCTCGTAAAGAATGTTGAAATAATGATCCTGATTAATGCTCACGGTAACTTGAAAGAGTGAGTCCAAGTTGTTGTACGTAAAACACCTCCAAAACAAGAGACAGACACGATTCAATGAAGAGGGACGCGTTTCGTTGGGGTATGGTTTGGTTCAAATGACTCTGAGCACTATGGGACTTAACATCTGAGGTCATCAGTCCCCTAGACTTAGAACTACTTAAACATAACTAACCTAAGGACATCACACACATCCATGCCCGAGGCAGTATTCGAACCTGCGACCGTAGCAGCAGCGCGGTTCCGGACTGAAGCGCGTAGAACCACTCGCCCACAACGGCCGGCGGTACGGTTTAGTCGGCACAAGAGCGTTACGGAGGCGCTCAACAAATTAGAGAGACAGACGCTGTCAGAGAGGCGTTGTGCATCACGGAGAGATATGATAATAAAATTCCGAGAGAATACATTACGGGAACAGTATGGTTGATAAAGGGCAAAGGAAAACGAGACAGATGGGAAAAAGTTAAGTAAACTGTTTATTATTTCAAAAGTAATCACTGTAACTGTAAATACATTTAGCCCACTTACAGACAAGACGGCAATTGCCTTCCTGAAAAAAAAAATTGCATTTGCCTGAGGAACCATGATTGTACGCAGGTGTGCGCCTCTTCTTTCGAAGCAAATCGACGGCCACAAACGCTACGGTCGCAGGTTCGAATCCTGCCTCGGGCATGGATGTTGTGATGTCCTTAAGTTAGTTAGGTTTAACTAGTTCTACGTTCTAGGGGACTAATGACCTCAGCAGTTGAGTCCCATAGTGCTCAGAGCCATTTGAACCATTTGAACGGCCACAAATGTCTTCCTTCAGGCCTCCAAACATACGGGAATTGCATGGGAAGGGATAGGGACTGTACAGAGGACGCGTAAGGACTTCCAAGGGAAACATCTGCAGCGCATGACAACATACTGGCAGGCAATCTTCCGCAACACAATGATGCAATCTGTCACCATTCCTGGACCTTCGACTTGATACTGCGCTTCAATTAACGCAGAGTGGTACTTAGGGGCTTCACAAAATATTTTATTTTCATCTGTCTCATTTTCATTTCACTGGATCTTCTACGTGCACCTCGTGGTATGACCATAACAAGAATATCACAGAAATTACAAATAATACGGTTTACCAAGAACCATTCGTCCCAAGCGCCATTGCCGAATGTAACAGGGAATTGCGGGAGGAGCGGGGTGGGGAATGGGAGGATGAGGGACACATAGAGGTACCATAATTCACCTCCGCCACAAACCGTAAGCTGATTCTCTGAATATGTACGTAGATGTATTCTACCTACTGTATTGTATTCGCACAATAAGTAAAATTACGTTATTTGCTGTTTCTCCTGGCGCTGTAATTTTCATGGCCAGTCAGTATTTCCAGCATTCCCGCCCACACAGCCGTTCTGGGTATCCCCGGATTGAATTCGCATGGCGGATTATTGAGCCGGTCTGCTTGAAGGTAGTTTTTTGATTGTGTATCCCATCCACGTCGGCGAATAGCGCGCTACTACCCACGTCCAACCTCAGATTCATGCTACGCAAATATTTAGAATACTTTCTCGCGCTTGAAGAAAAGAATTACTTTAGACGCAGGAAGATGGGGTACACAGCGTGGCGTCTTGCCAACTCGTCTCGTATAGGATGCCTAAAGGACGCTGAGTTCTCAGAATGCTATACGACTATTCAAGCAAAATCACATTAGTAGTTTTTATTACAAATAAGAATTTGACAATACTTAACTTTAAATTTACAACGGTGTCGCAAGCGATGGGCGAAATGCAAACACTCAAAGTCCTTTGCTGTGTACAAGGTCAATTGATGTGTATCACACGTCACTGCTATCGTAGTGCTCTCCTAGTACCATGCAAATACTGTCCGGCCGAGGCTGGCAGGAGCAGCGCTTATATTCTCGGCTAGGGGGCGGTCCTAACTAGCGCACCATTGGCCTACCTCGTCTCATCGCCTTCTCTTCTCTTGCGTTCTTCACCTTCGTTGGTTAAGCCAGAACACACAGATTCCATGCCGGGAGGGTGGGGGGTGGGTAGGGGTGGGGGTGGGGGGCGGGGGAAGGGGAATGGGCAGTCGCAAGGACATACGGCCACCAACTATAGCTAACACTGACAAAACCCGTACAGCAAGACAGACGGCTTGGGGACAGGGGAAAATGCAAGGAGGAAGGAGTGTGTTTCCAGCAGCATCACCAACATTCATTGGCGTGGTGCAGTTTTAAATTACAGAAGGTGTAGCAAAACATAGAAACACCTAAAAGAAAACACATTACCATGTTGAATACCGGGAAGGAAACCTGTTAGGTTCAAAACAGTATCTAGTAGTCTCGGAATGCATAAATAGAGGTCCTGTGTGTGGTTTTCAGAAGTTCATATTCTGTTTTTCAAAGGGGCAAGTTCAGATAACGATGATGGATAGCGATCTCCAATGTAGGTCACAAAGACTCAATAATAATGAGATCTGGTGACAGTGGTGGCCAGGGGAGATACGACCATTCATCTTCGTGCTCACAAAACCAGTTTTGGAATATACGAGCGGTTTGAGCAGGGGCCATGTCCTCTTGGAACACGGCATCACCATTGGGGGACAGTCTACGAGGGCATGCTAAAAAGTAATACCTCCGAATTTTTTACCTCAAAACACTTAAGATTTTTAAATAAAACAAACGTTATTAATATTCTACATTTTTATTCGTGATGTCTATGTACATATTTCTCAACAAAATCACCCTTACGAGAAACACATTTCTCCCAATTAGAGACCAGTTTGCTGACACCGTCTCTATAAAATGTTTCACATTCTTGACGGAGCCACAACCTCATCTCTACTTGCACTGCTTCATCTCTATCAAAGCGAAGTGCTCGAAGGTGTACTTAAAGTTTTAGAAACAGATGGAAATCGGATAGGACCAAGTCGAGACTGTATGGAGGATGATCAATGACACTGAACCCAAGGAGTATGATGGTTGCCGATGTCGCAACTCTCGTGTGTGGTGTGGCGATGTCATGCTGAACGAGAGCCAGTTACGTATGCGGACGAACTCTTCGAATGTGTACATTCAGAAACTCGATTAGACCACGATGTTTCTTACACATCGACATAGTTACATTACACGCCGCCATGTTACACGCTACACTTCCGAGTCCTATAGCGGCAGAGGGCTGCAAATATGCACACACGACGAATAAACATAGGTATAATGTTAATAACAATTGTTTAAAAAACTGTAAGAATTTTCACTTGAAAAATGATAGGCATAACTTTTCAGCACAGCCTCGTTAAGTGGGATGGAAATGAGCAGCCAGAATGTGTTACATAATTGTTGACAGTAAAGCGACGCTGCTCAGTAGCCATGGGACCCAACGTTATGGTTGCCCAAACTGTTTCCGACTCCCTGCTGAGCCATAAGTCGAAAATGGCGTGAGACCACTCATCCAACCAAATTACATTTTTCCATTGCTTCATAGTCCCTATTTTATGGCTTCCACAATTATCGGCTTTTGTATCGCTGATGAGTAGTTTTGGAATTCCAGTTCACTCTTCAATTCCTTGTTAATAGAGCTCCCTTTTAGAAGTTTCCAGTTCACTAAACTTTTAATGTTACAGCACTGCATATGGAGTACATGGAATGATGACATTTGCAGATCAACGGCAAAAGCAGTTCTGAGGTGTTAAGTATCGACCCGTGCGAAACACCCTTACTGATATGTGGTGTGTCCTCCACAAGTGTGACTCTTACATCCAATCGATCATACAAATGACGAATACGATCCTGGGATACGTTATTTCAAGCCTGCGCGAGCTGTTCACGTATGTCCGTAAGAGTTGTTGGTTGGCGGGTAGCACCAGTCTTTTCTCGTCCTATCGTATTCCAGACGTGCTTGACTAGGGACAAGTCTGGAGATAGTGCTGACCTGGGATCTTCTCGCACGTCTTTCAGAGCACGTGAGTCTCACGGGCAGTGTATGGGTGAGTACTACGCTGTTGAACAACGCATCACCTTCGTATGCAAGAGTGGCAAAGCAATGCGTCAACAACATTCTGCACGCACGGAGCAGTTCATAAGGCCTGGAGTGGCTTAGAAGTGTCTTAGGCGGATGCACTCTATGGGACGGCGCTCACCAGGCCCACGTCGTACACGCAGACGACCATCACATGTGTGCACGCTGAATCTGCTTTCATTGCTGAAGAGCACGGCGCACTGTTCCACCTCCCAAGTGAGCCTCTGGCGGCAACAGCCGAGCCGAGAACGGTTTGCTGTGGCGTGAGTGGAAGAAGGGCTAGAGGTTTCCGTGCCCGTAGTCCCACTGCGAATAACCGGTTTGCAACATTGATGTTGACACATCTGGGCACACACCACCTATTATCTGAGGTGTGATAGCTGCGCCATTTGCCACGGCTGCCCTTACAATGTTACGATCCTGGTTGGGCGTCTGTGCTGCTTGGACGGACCGGAACCTCGTCTACGGGTGTGAGAATTTTCCCCTGTCCACTAGTAACATAGAAAATGCAGGATGCATGACACCAGCTACCGATATATTAATTTGTTTTTGCTGCAGTATATGTAAATATTTATAATTTAAATGCTTTCTTTTAATAAGTAAGGACATTGCTTCGCCGTATGTATAAATTTAGGTAGAAGTCTGTTGACATTTCGTTGTATTTATCTGTGTCTTGCTGTGAAACAAGCTCTGGGAAAAAGCCAAAGGAATTGTTATTTGCATCGACTAGCAACGATAATAGCAGTGCTTGTGCGTTGTAAACTCCTTGGGTAGGGAGTTGTTGCGCAGGGCGTGTGGAGAGAGAGAGACGGGTTCTAGTGCTTGTAGTGTGCGGAAGTGCGGTGTTAACGCTCTCACAGTAGAGAGTACAATTTTCGTCGGCATCATGTACGCGCGCCGGCAAGATGTCTAGCAGCAGGAGTACGGACAGTGGACGGCCGGAAGAGGCTGTATTAATTACGATTGCCCGTTTCTGTAACTAGCCGTGGCTCCACAAGATGCTACTGTCTTCAACAGCAACAGCAGTTTCAGGAACACAGTTTCGTCGTCGGTTCCGAGGTTCGTCGTATGCACAGAACTGAAGTAAGACTGTTCATTGGTAGAAAGTATTAACGGCTAACCCAGCACCACAACTGAATGTGATTTGATTGATACAATGTATTTAAATAATAATCAATTAAACTAAAAAAAATACGTGACAACCTTCAGTTGCCACGTCAGTGTTTAATAATACATGTCTTTTCTTTCCCATAATCTTGTACAGGAATTAGAAGGTAAATTGCCCTAGTGGGCTGGTGACCGTTCATTATTTCCTTTTCGTTCATTAGTGTAACTTTTGGATTCATGACCATGGTACCCATTTTCTGTCCAGTGCTGTTCGTGAGTGAGTGCACAAAATAACTTTCATTTTTTCCAAATTATAGCCCTGTTCGGTTTAATTTCTTATTTTTTTAGTGGACTTTTCCATAAGAAGGGTTGGTTGTACGCTTTCCTATTACTTATTGGTATTGCTTCTTCGGGAGAGATAGTCTTATCCAATTAGTAAAAATAAATTAGGCACACACGCAATCCACGGTCATATTTTATATCGCAAGCAGGATAGGCCGATTAGTAAGGGGGAGGTTACACACTGTCATCAGAATCTTTGCACAACTGACGCAGCACTCAGCTCAGTGTCAATTCTACGTCTCACTGCATCTACATCGATACTCCAAAAGCCACCTTGCGGAGCATGGCGGAGGGTACGCCGTATCACTACTAGTCATTTCCTGTCCTGTTGCACTCGAAAATAGAACTACAGAAAAAAATTGTCTATATCATCCGTATGACCCCTAATTTATCGTATCTTATCTTCGTGGTCCTTAGGAGCAGTGTATGTTGGAGGCAAAAGAATAATTCTCCAGTCAGCTTCAATTGCCAATTCTCTAAATTTTCTCGATAGCATTCCTCGAAAAGAACATCGCCTTCCCTACAAGAGTTCCCATTTGAGCTTCCAAACCATCTCTGTAACACTTGGGTGTTGTTCGAACTAGCACCAAAAAACTAGCAGCCAACCTATGTGTTGCTTCGATGTCTTCCTTTAATCCTACCTGGCACACATACCAAACACTCGAAAGTACTCAAGAATAGGTCTCATTTACAAATGAACCATATTTTTCTAGGATTATATCAATAAACCGAAGATGACTAGTCGCCTTTCCTATCACAGTCCTCACACACTCGTTCCATTTCATATCGCTTTGCAACGATAAGGCCAGATATTTAAACGACGTGACTTTGTAGAGCGGGACACTACTAATAATGTATCTGAAAATTATGAGTTTGCTTTTCCTATTCATCCACATTAACTTACAATTATATACATTTAGAGCGAGCTGCCATTCATCACACCAACTAGAAATTTTGACTAAGTTATCTTATATCCTCCATCAGTTACTCAACATCGACACCTTACCGTACACCACAGCGTCATCAGCAAAAAATTTCAAGTGCTGCCCAACCTTTCCGCCAATTATTTATGTATATAGAGAACAACAGTGGTCCTACTACACTTCCCTGGGTCATTCTGTTGAACACTCGCCGTCGAAGACAACATACTTGATTGTATTACTGAAGAAGTCTTCGAGTCTCTCGTATATCTATGAACTTACTCCATATGCTCGCACCTTCGTTGACAGCCTGCAATGGGGCACCGTGTGAAATACTTTCTGGAAATCCAGAAGTATGGAATCTGCCTGTTGCCCTTCATCCATAGATCTCAGTACATCATTTGAGAAAAGGGCAAGCTGAGTTTTGCACGAAAGATGCTTTCTAAAACCACGCGGATTCGTGGACCTTAGCTGCTTCATCTCAAAAAAATTTATTATATTCGAACTGAGAATATGTTCTAGGATTCGGTAGCCGACCGATTTTAGGGATATTCGTCTGTAAGTTTGTGGGTCGGTTATTTTGCCCTTCTTATAGACAGAGTCGCCTGCGCTTTTTCCAGTCTCTTGGGACTTTGCGCTGTGCGAGAGATTCGCGGTAAATGCAACTAAGCAAGGGGCCAATGCTGTTGAGTACTCTTTGTAGAAACTAACTGGGATTACATCCAAACCTGGCGACTTTTTTTAAGCTCCTTCAGTTGTTACTCTACGTCAGGAATGCTTATTACTATTTCGTCCATAAGGGAGAATGTTGGATCGTCAAACGTCGGTATGTTTGTATGATTCTCCCGCATGAACGATTTCTTGAACGTGGAATTTAAAGTGTTTTGCTATCTTGAACGGCCACGCGAGACTGGTCAACAAGTGACTGGATGGAAGCCTTAGACACATGCCGGCCGCGGTGGTCTAGCGGTTCTAGGCGCTCAGTCCGGAACCGCGCGACTGCTACGGTCGCAGGTTCGAATCCTGCCTCGGCCATGAATGTGTGTGATGTCCTTAGGTTAGTTAGGTTTAAGTAGTTCTAAGTTCTAGGGGACTGATGGCCACAGATGTTAAGTCCCATAGTGCTCAGAGCCATTTGAACAATTTTTTGAACCTTAGGCACACTTAGCGATTTTACGTAGCACCAGAATTTTCTCTGATTCACAGCCCATTGTCTGAAAGCAGCTTCAGGCCAATCAGACGGCCACAATTTGAACCGTTTCAAACTCGCTCAGTTGGCTGTAAGAAGCACGAGTGCACTTGCTTCACACGTTTGCACCACACTGAACCTTCTGAATGCGAGCATTCCCTACTGAAGTGTAGCTATGCTCTGGTAGCTATGCCTCTACGCTATCTATTGGCGGACGACGTTGAAACTCTTATCAGTACATCTACTTTCCCCCAGGTCGCATATACCGTCATCGGATCAAAATCGATTTCGTCTTATTTTTTTCCCACCCTTGTACTTGGAGTATCTTAGAATCTGAGGTTTGAGGTCACATATGTCACGCGGAGGAAGACACCTTTTCCTCGCTGAAAGAATAATTCGAGCGCGATGTGTATGGTCCCGGCACTTGTCGATAGCGCGGCGTCGCACGTCAAAGGCTGCTTGCCAGGTAGCGGAGCAGTCAGGGGGCAGAGCCTCCTGCGTATGGCGGGTGGCGTCGGGCGCCTAGCGGCTGAATAATTCCGGCGCGGCGGCGGAGCGGTACCGTTTTCGTTTGGTGGGGGCGCAACCGGCCGCCGGCTCGTCACTAATGCAGGCCCGCCTGTCGCCCTGAGTGCGCCGCCTCGTACCGCTAATGCCGAGCAGAGCCGACCGCCGATACAAGCAGCGGGCACTGTGTCGCCCACGCTCGTGGACCCCTCTGACGGGACGTGTCGAAGGAGTCGCTCTAGCTTTCTTTCCCGCTGCACGAGTAACTAAGCAATGACACCACCACCAAACACACTTGTCAGCAGTTCCTTCACCTAAGAAGACCAAGTGAATATCCCAGAAATCGAATCAAGAACAACTGCCAACAAACAGAGACTGACATGTGGGTCACTGATTTTGGTAAGGTTTTGCAAGGACGTTCGTGTCGTCTTTAGTCCGAAGACTGGTTTGGTGCAGCTCTCTATGTTACTCTGTCCTGTGCAAGATTCTTCATCTCTAGATAACGGCTTGTAACACGCCCGGGGGTACGAATGGGTGGGGTACTTTAAACTGACTTCTCGTTTCGTGACCGTGAGGCCTGTCCACACCACGTACCTGATAATCCCGCGGCGGTCGTACTGTTCTGCTCCACACTGCTGTTGGCTTGCCTGAAATTATTTATCGAAATATGCAAGCGAATAAGGGGAGCCAATCATCGTTAAAACACAACACTGTTCGACGTCTGGTATGAACAACTATATTCTGAGACGATTAAAGGAAAATCGCAGGTTGCACTGTTTACATTCTAATTCAGAAGTGTTATCCCAATTCACGGATGATTAACAGTCGACAAAATATCATTTAGACGAGTGTACGCGTAACCGACACGACACGGGTGATTGTTGATGATGCGGAAGCCGAATGATCGAACGAAAGTGCTTACGCTCGTCACACATACAGATACCTGGTAATAGTCCTCCTTGTAATGATATAACACTGTTCGTAAAGGTAATTTTTCAGTTCTCAGTTCTCACTTGTACGAGCGTGCGTGTAACCGTCGCGGCGCGGCTGATTGTTGATAATGCGGAAACGCGATGATCGAACGCACATCCTCACGCTCGCTACAAGACACTGGCAGTTGACTGCACTCTTTTATGGTAACTAATTTTACTGATTCACATTGGTTCATTCTGGGAGACCGAACACGGCGCGGATGATCGAGCTGTGCGACACGCAACGAGAGGAAACAAACACGTTATCGACGGCACAGCTCATTTTTTCATTACATCTTGACGCACTTTCCTCTGGATCACTTCCATATTTCATCACTTTACTGTAACAGCACTTGTAGCAACGCTTCAACCTGAATACTAAAAAAAGCCTCTCACATGCAGAGCTACACACTACACAACAGAACAGTACCGTGTCACGCGCTCGACTCTCAGACGCGGATGCCCGCAAAGATACTCCACAACTAAGCCAGCGATATGACAATATGCTTACAGGCTGCAACCAAGAACTTTTGAATCTGCTTGCTATATTCATCTCTTGGTCTCTCTCTACGAATGTTACCCCCGAAACTACCCTCCAGTACTAAATTGGTGATCCCTTGATGTCTCAGAATATGTCCTATCAAGAGATTCCTTCTTCTAGTCAGGTTGTGGCACAAATTTCTTTTCTCCCAAGTTTTATTCAGTACCTCCTCATTAGGTACGTGATATACCCGTCTAATCTTCAACATACATCTGTACCACCATATTTCGAAAGCTTCTAGTCTATTTTTGTCCAAGCTGAAACTTCCTGGCAGATTAAAACTGTGTGCCCGAACGAGACTCGAACTCGGGACCTTTGCCTTTCGCGGGCAAGTGCTCTACCATCTGAGCTACCGAAGCACGACTCACGCCCGGTATTCACAGCTTTGTCCAAGCTGTTTATCGTCCATATTTCACTTCCATACATGGCTACACTCCTTTCAAATACTTTCAGAAGAGACTTCCTAACACTTAAATCTATATTCGATGTTACGATTTCTTTTCTCCAGAGGGGCTTTTCTCGCCTTTGACAGCCTATACTTTATATCCTCTACTTCGTCTACCATCAGTTACTTTGCTGCCCAAATAGCAAAACTCAGCTACAGTTGTCTCGTTTGCTAAACTAATTCCCGCTGCATAACCTTATTTAATTCGACTACATATCATTATCATTGTTTTGCTTTTGTTGATGATCATCTTATACCCACCTCTCAAGCCACTGTCCACCCCGTTCAACTGCTCTTCAAAGTCGTTTGTTGTCTCTGACAGAATAACAATGTCATTGGCAAAACTGAGAGTTTGTATTGATTCCTTATCCAGATCTTCCTTTGGTTTCTTTTACTGCTTGCTCAATGTACAGATTGAATAATATCTGGGATAAGCTAGAACCCTGACTCACTCTCATGTTAATCACTGCTTTCTTTTCGTGCCCCTCGACTCATATCTGCCAGGTTGTAGTAGTCTTTCGCTCCCTGTATTTGATCCCTGCTACCTTCAGAATTTCAAAAAAAGTGCTCCAGTCAACATTGTCAAAAGCTTTCTCTAAGTCTACAAATGCTATAAGCGTAGATTTGCCTTTCCTTAACCTGTGACTAAGATAAGTCCTAGAGTCAGTATAGCCTCGCGTGTGCCCACATTTCTTTTGAATTCAAACTAATCTTCCCCTAGGCCGGCTTCTACGAGTTTTTCCATTCTTCTGTAAAGGATACGTTTCAATATTTTGCAAACATGACTAATTCACGTTGTATATTGAATATAAAGAGACAAGTGTTGTGCTAAATACCCTACAGGTTTTGAAAAAAAATCGAGCTTAAATTAGATGATGGAAAATCGTATTTTCAATGCTGTACATCGACAGATCGTCTAGAAACAAACATTTTTATCAATATAAAATTGGGTCCAAAGTTAATAATGCTCGAGCTACTAACTACTTGGTCGGCGGTCGAGCGGTCAAGACTAACGTTCTACCGCAGCACTCGGACGAACGGAGTCTTCTGGATCCGCGGCCACGCCGTGAAGTATCTCTACTGCGACGACCCTGAGCACATTCTTGATTTCTGATGTTATCTACATGAGCGGCACCTTTCCATTGTTCGTCACCCACAATACTGTCGACTTTTTTAAATTTATGGAGTGTCTTGCACTAGCCACTGAGTAGCTGGAACATCCCCGATTTGACTGATCATACTTTAACGAACGAACGTGGCATAAATACGGACTGAAACGAGAAGACACGCCGAGTAACCCGGCATCACGCACGATGGCGCTTCACTTCTGCCGTGTCTGTTACTATTTTGTTCATTTTCTTTTCTTCTCAATGTTCACCACGCGCTAGAAGCGTCCTTAGTTCTCCCTCTCCGACCTGGCACGTCGTACCTCTGGTTCTTCATTGCTACATAAAAGTAAGAAACAGAATGAAATACGAAAAAATAACAGAATTGTTACTCTGGGGCTGTTGATTACAATATTTGTCTTTGCTTTTGGTTTACCATATACTTACCCTTCTGTCCTCTTTCCGCAACGTGCGACGGGGACAGCGTCACTAGGCCTTGGGTTGTGACCCTTGTCCGCTTTGTACCCCAGCGTCCTCCTATGTACCCCAGACTGGCAAAAAAATTGTATAGCGGTCAAGGAGGTAAACGCAAATAAAAAGGCATTAGACCACCACAACTGCTGGGCCGTGTTCGATTCCTGGTCGTGTCTTTTATTTTTTGGAATACCTTTCTTTCCTTTTTTAAAATTAAAACATCAGGAGCTGTGATTAATAATCTAATAATAATATGTTATTATGTATTGACAGCTATTTTCATCATGGCACATGACGCACTAGATAGGATTTACGTAGACGATGATGCTTAAACGACCTGCACCGTGATACCACCGACATGTTCCTCTCTTTCTGAACAGTGTGACGTTTACTTTCTGCGAAAAGAAAAAAAATTCATCACACAACTTCAAAATCATGCGGCATCACATCAGAGCAGATATTTGCAAGACAGGAAGAGAGGTTGGACGTTACCAAAATTCATGCGTTGGTCCGTAGACTATTGTCCGCGCCTGTCTTTCAGGATGTGCTTTTACATCTGTTTATAACTGTTTTTAGTAACCAGAATCAATATGTTTTTCAGGTACTATGTACCGGAAAATACGTCAAGGTGGCGAGATTTGGTCCGTGTGTTGATCATGGTATGAGAAATACCTGTATTTTGGCTGCTTCTACGATAAATTTCACCCCACTGATTGCGGGAACGCTTACAAATAGACGATCAGTTAGGATTACGCAGGAATATACTTTAGGTGTAATTTTGTATTATGTATCACGATGAAAACAACTTTCATACATTGTAATATACACTTATTTGGTTCTTAATCGCACTTTCCGATGTAAAGAAAAGTATTCCGATTATCAGAATATTATCATATATACCGAAAAAAATATCGAATAGAAAAATGACACGACCGCCGACCTTAATCTGCTAGACGGTTAGAATGTCGCGTACCCAAGCGATAGCATGGAGACACAAAAAACATTAGAAGTTCGAACATTGTTAACTTTGGATCTGATAGTGTTTTTGTAAAAAATGTCAGTTTTAAAACGATCTTTCTATGTACAGCATTGAAAATACTATCTTCCATCATAAACTTTGCCCTTGATGTCTACCAAAAATAATAACAACGCTCTTCTAAAAGTTGGTCAAAATCGGTGGCCCAAATCTCAGACACTTCCTTGTTAGCAGTAGATATCCTCGGTGGAGCGAAGCAGCGCGAAGTACTCACAAAGGCAAGTCTTCACGTCCAGAAAGCATACGAATTAGGTTTCTTTCAGATTTTGCTAATATAATAACCCCATACTTAGCTATCATATACAACCACTGGCTCGACTGAAGTTCGGTATCAAAAGCTGAACAGGTCAACCAATACTCAAGAAAGAAAGTAACAGTAATCCACTGAATTACAGAACCAAATCACTGACGTCGGCTTGCAGTAAGATTTTGGAACATCCGCTGTGTTCATACATTAGGAATTATCTGCAAAGTAATTGTCTGTTGACACACAGCCAGCATGGATTTAGAGAATACCGTTCTTGCGAAACACAACTATTTCTTCATTCGCACGAAGTAATCGACGCTATCGACAAAATTGATTCCATTTTTCTAGATTTCCAGGAGGCTTTTGACACCGCTCCTCACAACAGACTTCCAATCAAATTGCGTGCCTTCAGCTGTGCGAGTGGATTCTTCATTTCCTGTGAGAAAGGTCACAGTACGTAGCAGTCGACGGAAAACCATCGAGTAAGACGGAAGTCATACGTATCTGTCGTTTCGCAAGGAAGTGGTGTAGTGCGGTGGTGCAAGTCGAGCTGTGTGCAGTGCTCGTAGCTTTCACACAGCAAGATTCAAGAGTGCGACTTACCGATGCATCAGGAACAACTGCAATGCTTTTAGCACTTACACCGAATATCAGGAGATATTACCTCGCACTGATGTAAAACAAGCGAATGCAATGCTTGTTACTTTGACAAGTCAGTATCTGCAGAAACTAAGTAGTACTGATACAAGACAAGCGAATGCTATGCTCATAGCTTCGACACAATAATAAATAACGCACCTTGGTAGACGGCGGCTGTGCACAAGGGCAACGCCGACACAGTGAAGTGAACCAATTGGGGGCACAACAGGTTATATCTGCTTTTAAAGGGTCGCCCAACCACTGTAAGTTGGAGATCTTGAAATTTAATTTAAGACTGAGATTAACAGTTATTTATTTGCTTCTCTATAGTTAAAATTAGATTACCAAATGACACTAACACAGTGGGATGTACCAAAAAACTCTGTGAGACTGTATGGAGCTAGCACACGGTACCTGCTTATCTGGGCAGTGCGCGTAATCGAGGACAACAGTACAACATGGAGTCACGAAAACAATAAAAATGAGCAAAGTAAGTTGCGTGGCAAATTAAGCAAGTAACGAGCTGCCCAAAATTTGAGTCGCAATTGCATATGCGCTACTTACATCTGCTAAAATATCTAGCGCTCACCAACCAGCAGCGAGCGGGGCAGGGGATATTGCTGTCGTCTCGACGGCCTGGAGCAGAACCCAGAGTCCAAGTTCACTGCCGTCAACACCTAGTTTTCAAAAACGCTACATGGAGTGGAGCTGTCGTCTCGACGGCCTGGAGCAGAACCCAGAGTCCAAGTTCACTGCCGTCAACACCTAGTTCTCAAAAACGCTACATGGAGTGGATGTTATTGTCGATATGACAGACGAGTTTTATTTCCATTATAATTATCCGGGCTGTTATGCCGTGGTCGGTTGATGAATTCTGTGGCGATTCCCAATGTTTCGTCTCCGACTGCGGGAGACATCTTCAAGGGGGTCCGTAGCTTGATGGAAGGTCCAACACACAGACTAGCTCGCTACTGGACCTTCCATCAAGCTACGGACCCCCTTGAAGATGTCTCCCGCAGTCGGAGACGAAACGTTGGGAATCACCACAGAATTCATCAACCGACCACGGCATAACAGCCCGGATAATTATAATGGACATGATATTTCCGGCCGTGAAAGTTTACATTTTAGTATCAGACGAGTTTTGTTGCTAAATCCACTACAAAGCAGGGGAAAACACACTAACGCGGAAGCACATGTAACTTCCCTCCTTTTGTTTACAATTTTTAGAGCAAAAGCTGGCGCGATAGTGCTGCGGTACCTGTGCTTCGAAGCCATGCTCTAAAGAAACAATGTGTCGCACTCAGTTATTCTCTGGGCCTGCAGGTCAGCCGTATACAAGCTGTATGGAAGTGCCAGACCGGCTTTCGATTGTCGCAGAGAGGATCGTTGCCATGGGTTGAGCGAAGAACTATCTATTCTCTCCAAAGCGGACCCCGCTAGATCTAGTGAAACGCTCTTTCTGCCAACAACAGAAGCTATAGGGACGCTTCCCGCGGAGCCAAACTGGCTGCTTTCTCAGACACACTGCTCCAACTCACTAGATAGCTACGAAATACCCGTAGAAAATGAAATAATACAGCATAACGATATTTTACAGTGCCACAACTATTAAAAAGCTTTGACTTAATACTGTTACCGGTTTCGGTCTGCCAAGACCATATTCAGGTGACCAAATTATTTAATTACAGTAATGCATTCGTCTGTAGCATTCCGCCCACTCCCGCAATTTGCTCTAGTGGGCAGACTTTTGTCTTCTTTTCGTTCAGAAGCCTTTTCAGGACGATGTAAAGAGAAAACACAGTATGGACAAAAACACTTCAAAATATTCCCCATGTTGATTGCAGCTTCAGACAAATGGTTTACATGATCAAAGAGTCTGTCTGTCACAGTGGTATCTTTAGAATAGGTATGGTCGTTACACTTCAACTCTTTGTGTGTTGTCCTGCAGACATTTTAGGACCAAAACGAGACGAAAATTCGCCCATTAGGACAAACTGCAGTAGCACACGGCATGCTTCTAATAAACACATTAACTAAAAAAGTTAGCGAAGGTGAGCGTTGCAGTCCGAAACCGGCTATAGCAAAGAGTAAACGCTTTTAAAAGGAATTATGGCTGGCTGCGTTAAGAAAAAGCCCTTAATGGCGGCGAAGTTGATCGAGATGCAGCACAGATAGAATAAGAGTGTGATGTGTTTTTAGTGCTGTTACTGCATTTGTCTCCAGGGTCTCAAACTGTACCCTGAGGTGTCACATGACAAAATATTTGCGACCCACTTCAAAACCAACAATGGGCGCTTTGGAGCTCTGCAGATGGTGCACATCAGGTAGCGGTACAGCTGTAAAACCATCGTAGGCTACCGTAGACTATCGTAAGTAAGTGTACGCTACGGTAGTTTCCAAGTAGCCTTGGTCACTTACGAATGTAATCGCGTTACTTGTATTTTAGATGTGTTCCATACCTATCGGGCGTTACCTCATTTCGATCGCATAGTTTGTGTATACAATCAGTAACTCATTAGATTCCCCTAGAAACCGGAAGCGGCGAACCACCTACAAGCTGACTTAGGATGTATAAAGGGTTGTTGTAGCAAATGCAAGAAAGATCTTCATATTATGCTGGAAAACGCTATTTTCTGAAAAAAGTAAAATTTAGAAAAATGCCAAACAAAAACATATTAAACATCACTACAATGCTTCGTCGAAACTATATTAAGCATGTTTCTATTAGTCATAATCAACTTCCGCACATTTGAAGAATAACAGGAAACTCTTGCCTCTGATCATGATGAAGATCGTTCTATTGAGTACAAAATAGCAACAATAAGCTATAGATTTTTTTGTTTGTGGGTGTGAACTGTACTTGCATCAAAATTAATTTCTTTGGTTATAGAAGAGCGCAGAAGTTTAGCGATCAACTAACTGTTATTTTTTATAACATGTAATTCAATTGTGTTAGGATATAAAATACACAATGGATTCAAACGGAACAATGTGCGTTTCTATTCACGTGTTAAACAAATAAACAAATTTAAAGTTGAAAAAAGTCGTCGGCTAGTAGTTTTCACACATTCATTTATTTTTCGTTCCCTACCAAAGCTACCAATACTAACGGTAATCCTACCATTTACTAGGTCATTTATGAACTGTACAAAAACTTCGGAACGGTTGTTCTGATAGAGGGCAACTGTAGGTAGCAGGCTATTTCGTTATCCGCCATCGTGTGACGCTCTTCTGCTGACGTAAGTAAGGAATTAGCGCAGTGAAATGCGTCAACGTGGAGACGTGACAGAATAGCAGAAACGAGCTTTCGTGTTTGTCACGTGTCTACGAACACACAATCAATGAAGCTGTCTGGTGGTGCTTCAGCGTGTCTACGAAGAGTAGTGTACCCCTGAAGCAATACAAAACGGTGCAAGAACACTGGTCGTTAAATTATCCTAACAGACGACGACAGGAGACAAGTATCAAACGCTTTCAAAACCTACAAGAATTTCTCCTGTCAGTGAGCGCAAGTTCATTTCAGTCGGTTTCCGAGCGAACATTGCAAAATGAACTCTATGCGATGAAAATCAGGAGTCGGGGATCTACCACACAAGCACGCCTTCGATGGGACTCACAATACGCTGAAAAATATCTGAGTGGAATTGTGTAACGTCATCCAGTTAGTCAGATTTTGATTCTTTTCGGATTATCCAAGGCAACGAGTGCTCTGTCGGTCCAATGAGGGGTCTAACCCACAGTATGTGAAAGTTACATTCCAGGCCAAATACCCTTTATAACGACGTAGGTCACTCTTATCGAACTGATGAAACGACTTTAATATGGTACGATCGTACAGGAACAGTAAAAGAGCTCACTGATGCCACTGAAATACTGCGTGTTCATAAATGAATATCGTAGTTTTAACGCTTTATAATGTTTATTATATTACACTTACAGTTACAAATGACATACTAAATGAAACAGCGACTCAAGCAATTTTACCAAGAAACTTACAAATGTTCAATGTGAGCACCATTTGTCACACGGCACACATCAGGTCTATAGCAAAGTTCTTCCCAGTCGTTGATAAGTGTGTCTTCAGTGATTTTAGCAACAGCTGCTTCAATCCAGTTTCTTAATTCAGGGAGGTCTGCTGGTAGCGAAGGCACTTGCACACGATCCTCGATGAAGCCCCAAAGGAAAAAATCGCATGGCGTTAGGTCGGGTGAACGTGGAAGCCATGCAAAGCAAGCCCTGCCATTGGGCCCCTTGCGGCGTATCCAGCGCTTGGGTACAGTGAAGTCTAGCGGATTGCGGCGGAAACATTGCGCGCTGCGCATGCGGACTAGTGCCAAACACAACTCTTTTAGTTGCTCTTTCATTTGACATATCATTTGGAACTGTAAGTTTAATGTAATATATATTATAAAGCGTTAAAACCCCGATATTCATTTATAAACACCAGGTAGTATTATAGTAAAAAACGATGTTTCAGCGACTGGCAGTAGTTGTCTTATACTTTTGCCAAAAAGAAATGTGAACTGATTACACTATAAGTCCATGATCACTAGTGTCAGATGACATCACTATCTGATTCACAGTTACCAGCTTTTACGCAGAGCCTATGATGTTTTGAAGGTTCCTATCAAGTTGGAACTGGATTCCACTGGCACTTGAGCGCGAAACCTCTTTCGCTGGCAGCATTCGTACCAGCTGAGCCACCCAGGTTATGACGTTCACATATTTACTTCTGCCGGCACCTCTCTATTACTCTAGTTCTTACCAAAACAATTCCTTATTGCTTTTAATAGAGAAACTGGAATTAAAATCTGTCACATCACGAGCCTATATGAGAAAATATTCTGTTTAGACAAAAGTCTCCTCTACCTTTGAATTTTCTTTTCATTTTTCAGCTTCCCTACGTGTCACCAGACGGGAAATATTGTGCTGTGACCAGAGAATCTGCAGCAGCAGGATGGCTCGGTCTGGAGAGCTCAGTGACTTTGAACGTGGACTAGGCATTAGATGTCACCTGGGCAACAAATCCATCAGAGACATTTCAACCCTTTTAAAGTAGCCTAAATCGACTGCTGGTGATGTGAATATGAAGAGGAAATACAAGGAAGAACCACAGATAGACCAAGGCCGAGCTGACCTCATGTACTGACAGTTAGCATTGGACAGGTTTGTTGTACAAAATCGCACGAAATCAATGGAAGGAATCGTGAATTCCAAAGTGCTACCCAGATCACCGAAGCTAAGCGCTGTCGGCGTGGGCTAGCACTTGGATAGGTGACCATCCGGTCTGCCGAGCGCTGTTGACAAGCAGGGCGCACGCAGCCCTTGTGAGGCAAACTGAGGAGCTACTTGCTTGAGAAGTACCGGCTCCGGTCTCGGAAACTGACATACGGCCGGGAGAGCCGTGTGGTGACGACATGCCCCTCCATATTCGCATCCAGTGGCGCCTGTGGGCTGAGGGTGACACGGCGGCCGGTCGGTACCTTTGGGCCTTCATGGCCTGTTCGGGAGGAGAGTTTTTAAGTGCTACCTGCAATACAGCCAACACAGTGAAAATGAATGAGTTGTAATGCTCGAGCAGCTCCTTATAATCCACACATTTCTGTGGTCAGTGATACGAGACGCTTCAGATTGTTTGAAGACGACGACACTTGACAGTCTGATTACAAACGAATGATTACCCCGTGGTATGCCGATGGAAGGGACTGGGTTTGTCAGGTGCCTATAGAACATTACCTGGCATCAGGTGAAGTGCTTCGAGTGAAGACCGGAGGAGGTGGTATTGCGATTCGAGGATATTTTTCCTGGTTATCGCTTGATTACCGTATTGCGTTTAAGAAAACCGTGAGTGCAGAAGCATAGGAACACAATTCACAGAATTGTGTTCTGCGCGCAGCAGAGGAACAGTCTGAAGACGACTGTTTCTGTCAGCATGACAACGCACCCAGTCTTAAATCAGCGTCTATGAGGCAACCGTTTATGGCCAATAACATTCATGAAATGGAGTGCCTGCCACAATCCCGGTCTGAACCCAATGGAACTCGTTTGCGTTGAGTTAGAACGTCGACTTCCAGACACCAGCGTCCATCACCTTCTCCGGTTTGAGCTCTTGAGGAAGAATGGGCTCCTATTATCTAGCTAACATTCAGGCACACCACTGAAAATTTCTGTAGCAGAAATCGTCAAAATTGCGAGGAATGGGCACGCTCAATATTAATGTCTGTTAATAGATGCCCGGATTCTTTAACCCTAAACTGTACGTAGTTTGATTTTTTTCCTCTCGTGACTTCGATGTCTATGTTTCAATTTCTCAACCCATGGAAAGGAAACTTTAAACATTATTTGTTTCAGATTTTTTTGTATCAACTAAATCTGGTTCCTGCAAGTTCTGTCTTCACGTGATATACTTCTATACATTACAATCACCTTCATGTGACCAAAATCTATGTAATAAGATGACAGCAGTAGTACTAGTGGGTGTATAAATCGTGTAGGGGGGGGGGGGGGGGAATGGGGAAAACAGTCCAGTTGTTGTCGTAATTCGGAAACGGAGAGCTGTTTACCTGACGTCCAAACTGACATGATCATTTGCTTTAAGTCAAGGGTGGAAGCATTTCCGGAATGGCTAAGCCCGTGTATGACAAAGTGTATGACAAAACGGTGCTATCTAAAACTGGATCCGAGACAACTGTGGTGCACCACAGAGCATATATGACAAGGGTGAACGACGGCAGCGGAAATGTGCACCGGTGAATAGAGGTGCAACCGTTGAGTAGCTGACCATCCTGATGAACGAGGAGGCTACATACAGTGTCTTATTAACGACTGTTCAGCGGACGTTGCAGTGTATGGGCCTCCGAAGCCAGCACTGTATTGTTGCATCCATGCTGGCTGCTGTTCATCGGCGACGAAGGCTGGAATTTGTACGAAAGCGCTGCAACTGTACGGCCACTGAGTTTCGACAGGTGGCCTTTTCAGGTGAATTTTATGCTCCATCGGACAGATGGCCATTGGCGTGTACGGCGTGAAACGTGTCAAAGCAAACAAGGAGAGAGCATTATGGTCTGCAGAATGTTGTCGAGGCATTCCCTGTGCGATCTCGTCGTTCTGGAAGCCACAGTGATTGAACACAAGTATGTATCTAGTCATGGGGACCATGTTCACTCATACACGCAGTTTGTTTTTCCTCGGCACGATGGCACCTACCAGAAGGACAATGCAATGTGTCACACAGCTTGCACCTGGTTAGAAGAAGACCAGGACGGGTTCACCGTACTCACCTGGCCACCAAACTTCCTGGATTTGAACACAATCGAGAATCTGTGAGACATTCTCGATCGGTCTGTTCGTGCCGCGGAGAAACCGAGAAACCCAGCGCAGATGACGACGGCGCTGGAGTCGGCATGGCACCACATTCCTCCCGGTACCTTCCAGAGCCTCAACGACTCTCATCCCGCAAGCCTCACAGATGTCCGGGCTTTGAAAGGTGGTTATTCGGGCTTCTGACAGTTACATTAATGTGACTGTACAGTGCATAAAGTGAGTCAATAATTGTATATTTACTGAAGTCGGCATGGCACCACATCCCTCTCGGTATCTTCCAGAAGACTGGACTCGCATTCGGGAGGACGACGGTTCAATCCCGTCTCCAGCCATCCTGATTTAGGTTTTCCGTGATTTCCCTAAATCGTTTCAGGCAAATGCCGGGATGGTTCCTTTGAAAGGGCACGGCCGATTTCCTTCCCAATCCTTCCCTAACTCGAGCTTGCGCTCCGTCTCTAATGACCTCGTTGTCGACGGGACGTTAAACACTAACCACCACCACCACCTTCCAGAACCTCAACGACTCTCATCCCGCAAGCCTCACAGATGTCCGGGCTTTAAAAGGTGGTTATTCGGGCTTCTGACAGTTACATTAATGTGACTGGACAGTGCATAAAGTGAGTCAATAATTGTATATTTACAGAGAGCAGTTCCACCATACTTAAAATGTTTTCTCATTTCGTCGAATCGTGCGTATGTGCTTATTTAAAACATTGTTCTTTATTAAAGATTATCAGACCCAATTTCTAATGAACTCTTTCAATATTCACAACCTTTACTTTATATTCATTTGAAATGTTATCCAGTCTTTACGATACTTTTTTCTCTCACTTGTAATCAGAATCCTCTCGATATTCAATTTCTTTGAAAATATTGTCAATTTCATGGTTCAACCAATTACTCATCCATTACAAATTTTGTAGTGCATGTAGTTAAACATATTCTTTTAGCGGCACCAATTCTTTAGGAATTGTGATTTTCCTGAATGCAAAATCAAAATGCTTGCACTCTGTCTCTAATGGGCTGAATGTCGACGGGACATTAAATCCTACTCTATTTTCGAACAAAACAAGTACAGCTTTAATGACGCTTTTCCCCTTTGTAGGGCATCATCAGGATGTGATGTCTTACAAGATGAAAGTTGTAATTATAGTAATATTTTCACAACCAAGACAGTTTTGTTCAAAAATAAGCTTTACACGATTGCCGCCCTTTCTTTCTTTTTAAGGTATTGCCCAAAAAGTTTCTCCTATGATAAGGCAGTGTTGTGCAAAAATGTAGCGTCTCACAAGTTAATTATTCTTATATTCTGTATTTTAAAAAATAATACCTTCATTGTTGTGAGGTGTCACCGTTCCAAACATTAACCGCAAGATGAGAATATCTGAACAGCAGCTGTTCTCCCGGAATCAACATTTCCCCCATTTTTTTGTTCACAGTTAATGTAAGAATATAAATCGTAATCGACCTTCCCAAACACGACTCATCAATCCCTGCGAACGGGCTAAAAACGCAGGGAAAATGTGGTAAAATAAGTGAACATTATTTACATGCACAGTGTTTTACATTTCACAGTAACCCATTTCCCAATATAGTACAAAATTTTTATTTATTGTGAATACTCATTTTTCATTCGTTTCGTAATTAAAAATGAAAATAGGTTATTTTTATTAAAATTATGGTTGATTCCTTGTTAATTAACATTTCATTTCGAATGTAATATCGAATTCAAATAAACATTTGCGGAAGTCTGCTTCTTGTGAGAATCGAACCAGTGGCCTAATGATTACGTTCTAGGCTCTTATTTTCTTAATACAATTACTTGTGCTGAAATATTATGAAGTGCAATATAGTACAAGTCTTAATGCAAAACTTAAGTACTATCAAAATAAACTTCAAATTACACTGACCAAGAAAGAGTTATGCGACATAAAAGAAAGTTGGTAGGGGTGTTTCTACTGCTGAAACATGATGTCTATTCAAATTTCGCGCCAGTCGCATAAGAGTGACGCTAGTAGCGCCACTATGAGGATGTAAATAACCTCCGCTTAAAATACACGCTGTAACGGTCGGGAGGGTTAGTTACGTTTACGTTTGAGATTTTATATGGTGAGTTTTTGTTAGTCAGCAAGTCTTTAAGGCAACAAAGATGCCATTGTCAGTGCCTTACTGAGTTTGAACGAGGTCGTGTAATAGGGCTTAGAGAAGCTGGATGTTTGTTTTGCGTACTGCAGAACGACTTGACAGGAATGTAGCCACTGTACATGATTGCTTGCAGCGGTGGTCACGGGAATGTACGTCACAAGAAGACTGGACGGCTCCATAGCACTAACGAGAAGGAAAACCATCGTGTTCTTCGTACGGGCCTGGCGTATCGTACTGCGTCTGCAGCAGCAATTTGACAGCAGTTGGTATCACAGTCACACAACGAATTGTTACAAATCGGTTACTTCAAGGACAGCTCCGAGTTAAACGCCCTGTAGCATGCTTTCCACCGAACCCAAATCAACGCCATTTGTGAATTCAGTGGTGTCAAACAAGAGCTCACTGGAGGGCAGGGCGGAGGTCTGTTGTTTTCTGATGAAAGCTGGATCTGCCTTGGTGCCAGTGAGGCTAGTTGAGGACCTGCCACCGACCTGTCAGTGACTGGAAACAATGGACCTACCTCTGGTGTTTTGATGTGGGGTGTGATTTCGTATAACATCAGGAGCTCTTTGGTCGTTATCTCACGTACCTTGGCTGCAAATTTGTGCGTCAGTCTGGTGATTCGACCTGTTATGTGGCCATTCAAACAGGGTAACGGTCGCCCACACACCGCTCTTGTAATACAACGTGTTTTACAGAGTACTGACATGTTGCATTTGCCTGCTGGATTACCACATTGGTCTCTAATAGAGCACGTATGGGACATCTTTTGACAACTCCGCGTTATAGACAGTCAGCATTAACCGTTTGTCTATTGATCGACCAAGTGCAGCAGACATGTAACTCCATCCCACAAAGTGACACCTGGCACAACACAATGTACGTACGTTTGCATGTTTGCATTCAGCATTCTGGCGGTTACGCAGGTTATTATTGTACAAGGGTCTCACATTTGGAGTGGCTTATCGCATGTGGTATCGACGTTCGATACCATACTTGTTAGGGGTTGCTGTTATCGACCGCGGTCCGTATACGCATCGTTGGACCCGCGACTCGCGACCAGCGCCGCCAGCGCTGCTCCGCGGCTTGTATCTAGTTTCTAGCGAGATCTCGGGCACTCTTGCTCGGGACGTCAAGTAGTAAAGTAGCATAGACTTCAGCTGATAGGAAGCAACCTCTAACAAGGTGCTTAGTAACGTATGGCCTAAGTAAGGCCTCAAAAGCTATCTGTTTATAATTATATGTATGCAGCCAAGAAGAATCCTGTACAACCAGCTAAGTACAACATATATTATTTTGTACCAACGACTTCTAATAATTTTAGTCGTTGCAGATCCAGACCATGCAGCCAACACCTTATCGACGTTACTGACAAACCTGCTGTGATTTATATGCTTCTATTTAGCATTGGCCACCAGTCAACATCAGCGACGACTCGTTCGTCGTCATCATAACACCGCACGCAAACATTAACCTGTTTTTCTTGCAATGGTAATCGAATATGTTACCTAGGCAAATGAATTCCCCAAATTTCATTACTGTACATTAATTATTTTTTTGGTGTTGTGATATCGTTTCCGTCAGTGTCTTTACAATAGCTAGTATTTAATTAAAGAAATAAAAAGGAGGCAACAATAGCAACATATATTTTATATCAATTGGAATCAAGTTTTTTAATAAAGAAATCTGCCATTTTGTAAAGGCACTTACAATTTACCGTTGCTCGTTCTTGTAGGGGAACATTCGGGTGGTGGATGAAGTACCAACTAATCAAGTTATTAACAAATCCTACTTTCTTATTTCCTATTGAACTAATTACAACCATTATGTCATTAAAAGTGAACAAAAGTTGTTGTCATTATGTCCAGTTTTTTTAAACTCATATGAATCGGTTTCCAGGTAATTCTTTAAACGAAAAGATAAGTACAAGGAACTGTTTGCTGATATTATTTGAGTAGAAATATTTTGTACTCAGAACCCAAACGTCAAAGGTCCTTTCGCGTAATACTATATAACATTCAAGTTGAGGTGCCAGGTAATCTATTTGTATGACATGGGAGAGAAAACGGCTTCGTGTGAGCGGGAAGTGACGCGTCTTTCCGCTACAGCCTCTTTTATTTCTAATGACTCAGACCATTATGATAAAAAAACACATCCTCGTAGAATATTCGTACGAGATGAAATTCATATTAGCATAACAGTTATAAAATTCATATTGACATAACAGTTATCTAAACATATACACTTGATGTGAGCTTTGATACTTAGCTGTGGCTGTGGAAAAATATGATCTCTACAAACCATTTGCTGACATCTTCTACTTCGGCAATACTCGTTATGTCAGGAAAGAAGTATTTGTACCTGTAACAAAAATGAACGACGTATCACACAACTGACTTTGCACACAAATGCGATAACTATGTTGTTATTACATTCTGGTGGTTGTGTGGACATTTAAGAAATAGAAAATGGAAATTAACGTTAAAATTAGTTATAGAATTCACTGGAAATGGTTCCGATCTGCTTAGTGGCGTGGCAAGGCTGAAAAAAATCATCTCCCTTTTCACTGTATTACATGAAAGACACAATCACACAGAACATCATAATAAAAATGGACTTTAAGAATGACAAATCTCTTCAATTAACGGTTGTCGTGAAAATACTGTTTCTGACAACACAATGTTGGAAAGAGTGAAAGACAGCATACAGTGGTGGATTAAATTTAGATTCTGTAAAACTCATTTTTCGTCTGGAACTGTCAAGATAACTCTCTAGACATGTGTGTTTAAAATTTCGCTAATTAGTAATGAATACATTTTTGTCATGAGAGTCTGTCATTTTTGTAGTTATTCCATTTTTTATTTTTACACCCACACGACAGTTATAAACTATGTGGAGACTTTGTGGTTGTTTTAGCTTCAAGCAGAGAACAATGTCTATTTCACGTCTATCTATCTGTGCAGAACATAAGGTGGGGCAAACGATAATGGGATTTCTCCATTAATTATTGTCAGCGTCCTGCCTCTGCTGGTGGGATCTGAGTCACATAATTGAAATCAGGAAAAATAGGGATTGCAAACATATTTACCGCTATATAACTGTGTGAAGATTGCAGAGAAATCAAATAGTAGTTATTAAAAATTAATATACCAAATAAAAACTGTCTCACCCAACAGCAAAGTACGTAGCAGGTGTCTTACTTACAAAGAGGGACGGCTATGTAAGGCATTTTATGGACATGCAATGCAATAGTTGAAGTATATTTTTCAAAATAATAAGTAAATAGCAAAGCAACAGGGGTAAGGAAACATTAATGTTCCAATAGGTTGGCACGGAAGTCGTACGTAATCATACAAATGATCAACTTTAAATGTGAGGAAAGAAAATAAAACGTAATTCTATAATCACTTCCTGTACTTTTCTGCAGCAGTGAGGTCCAAACATTTAGTTATCAGTCTGCTGCCCGGTGCGATGTGGCCCGCCATGATTTCCTGTCCTTTATTAACCTCTTCATCTCACAATATCACTTACAAAATACGTCCTCAATTAGTTGCTGGATGTATTCCTATTCTGTCTCTTCCCCTACAAGTTTTACTCTCTAAAGTTCGTTCTAGTGCTATGGAACTTATTCCCTGATGTCTCAACACATGTTCTACCATCCTGTTCCTTCGTGTCAGTATTTTCCATACATTCTTGTCTTCGCTGATTCTGTGGAGAACCTTCGTTATCTCATCAGTCCGCCTATTTTTCAATATTCTTCTGCAGGACCGCATCTCAAACGCTTTTATTTTCTTCTGTTATGACTTCCCCATTGTCCATGATCCATCAGCATGCAACACCGTGCTCCAAATGTACGTTCTCCAAAATTTCTTCCTCACATTAAGGCTTATGTTTGATACCAGTAGACTTCTCTTGGCCTGGAACGCCCGCTTTGCCTGTGATAGTCTCCTTCTTACGTCCTCCTCGCTTCGTCAGTCATGGGTTATCTTGCTTCCAAGGTAGGAGAATGCCTTAATTTCGTCTACATCGTGACCGCCAAAGTTGATATTAAGTTTCTCTCTGTTCTCAATTCGGCTATTTATCATCATTTTGGTCTTTATCAGGCTTGTTCTTAATTCATATACTGTACCCGTTAGTCTGTTATTCCATTCAACAGATTCTGTAATTCTTCTTTACTCTGATCATGGTTTTAATGCCTTCTTTCATTTCCACAATTGTTTCTTCGATCTATCGGCTGAACACTACGAGCGAGAGACTGTATCCCTGTCATACACACTTTTCAATCTAAGCACTTCGTTCTTGGTTTTCCATTCTTTTTGTCCCCCCCCCCCCCCTCTCTCTCTCTCTCCAATAGGCACGAAAGTCCAAGTACAAAACGCTCGGATTGAAAACGGCGTATGACAGGGATATAGTCTTTCGCCCCTACTGTTCAGTCTATAGGTCGAAGAAGCAATGGTGCTGATAAAAGACAGTATCAAGTCGGTGATTAAAATTCAGGGTATCAATGATACGATGATGACATTGCTATCCAAAGTATATAAATAGAAGTAAGCTATAGGGACAGAGATTATATATATATATATATTTACACACACTTGTACCATTTCACAGTTTCGATGCTTTTTGTAGATCGACAAATCCTATGAGTGTATCTTGATTTTTCTTCAGTCTTGCATGCATTATCAAGTGCAAAGTCTGAAATGCGTCTCTATTTTCCTAAAGCCGAACTGATCGTCACCTAACACATTTCTTTTCTTCCGCGTTCTTCTTGTCAGTTGTTTAGATGCGTGAGGTGTTAAGCTGACTGTTCAACAGTTTTCGCATCTATCTGTCCTTGCTGTCTTCGGAACTGTGTGGATGATATTATTCCGATAGTCTGGTGGTACGGCGTCAATCTCAGGCTTCTACACACCATCTTGAACAGTCGCTTTGTTACTATTTTCCACAATGGTCTGAAAAATTCGGATGGATTGTTATCTATCCAGTGTTATTCATGCCTTATGCCTTACTTGATTTCAAGTCTTCCAGAGCCGTTCTAAATTCTGACTTCGTACTGAATCCTCTGTGTCTTCCTTGTCTATTCCACATTCTTCTTCTATCATGTCGTCAGACACGTCCTCCCTCTCACAGAGATCTGCAATGTACTCTTTCTACCCATCCGCTCTTCCCTCCGCGTTTAACAGTGGATTTTCCATTGCATTCTTAATGTTACCACTCTTGCTTTTCATTTCACTATCAGCTGTTTTGGCTTTTCAATATGCTGAATCATTCCTTGCAACGACCATTTCCTTATTGATTTATTCACATTATTCCTGTTTCGCCCAGCTACCCTTCACGTCCTACTAATGTCGTTGATAAGAGATTTCTATTTATATTTTCCGGTCTTCCGTGACATTTTTGTAATTCCTCCTTTCGTCGTTCAGTTGAATTATTTCTCGGTTTCTTCGTAGTTACCTTCCGTGTACTTATGTCAGACGGTCCAGCTTCTGTGATCTCTTCAAGTGAACAACGTACTGTGATATTCCTTTTCAGAAAATCTGCATCTTTGACCAACTTCAAACGCTTCTCGTCATTCCTCAGTACTTCAGTATCCCACTTCCAGCTGGAATCTTCCTGTGTCTAAGCGTCTCTTCCAGGTACACCTCTTTCTCTTGTGATTCTTGAACAACGGTATTGCGCTATTGCTATCAGAAATTTAGTCTAAAGCACGGTGGGATTTTCACCTCTCTCATTCCTAGTGTCTCTCATTCCTACTGCCTAGATCATATTCTGCCGTAACCCTTGCTTCTGTTCCTGCTCGTACAAACTCGTTCCAGTCCCCCTTGATTACCAGATTTTCATCTTCCTTTACATAATGAATTACTCGTTGAATATCGTCATAGACTTTCCCTGTCTCTTCCCCTACTGCTTGCGACGCATGTATGTATACCTGAACTATTGTGGTCGGCGTTGGTTTCCTGTAGAATCTGATGAGAACAACAGTAGGTCACTCTCTGCCCACTTTCCTATACATAACTAATCCTACTACCGTTATACAGTTTTATGCTGCTGCTCACATTACTCTATATCCGTCTGACTAGAAATCCTTATCTTCTTTTCCTTTTATTTCACTGATCTTCAGTATATCTACATTGATCCTTTGCATTTCTCTTTTCAGATCTTCCACATTCCCTACCACGCTCAAACTTCTAACATTACACGCCCCGCCCCGTTGGTTATTCAATTTTTGCTCGTGGTAACCATCGTCTTGACAGTTCAATTCCGGAGAACCGAGCGGTGAACTAATCTGGAATCTTTTGGCTCTGGAGACATCATCACGACACTTTTCTATCACAGGCCAAATGTCCTTTGGTACATATTATGTGTCTTTAATGCAGTGGTTTCCATTACCTTCTACGTCCTCATGCAGTTGATCATTGCTGATTCTTCCGCCTTTAGGAGCAGTTTCCCGCCCCAAGAGCAAGAGAGTGCCTTGAACCTCTTTCCGCAGCTCCTTCCTCTTTGACAAGATCGTTGGCAGAATGATGGCGACTTCTTATACCGGAAGTCTTCAGCCACAATTGCTGATGATTTTCATCAAAATTTAAACAGTGGCTAGTTTCGATCCCGGAAACCTGAACGATTTGATTTCCAGACAAAGACGTTTTGCCTAGACCACAGGATACGACGTCTTACTGACACTCTTACCAAAGAAATAAGATTCAAACATTGGAAATGAGATCCCTAAGACCTGAGAAAGGATGTAAAAAACTAGATAAAATAGAAATTTAGATAGCAGAAAAAAGTTGAACCAGCGAACTATGTAACAGTTGAATAATGAAAGAAATACAAAGAATGTCAGAGCGATAGTTACCTTTACAAGCTAAAGAATATGTACTACCTGGATGAAGACGTTTTACAAGGCAAGAAGAGATGGCGTGAAGGAGCCTCAATGACGACAGAGGAAAGTGAAGATGAAAAATGATCGTATAGCTTAGAAGGCCGGAAATCCCCACCAAGTCTTTTCAGTTGACACCACATTGGGGCACTTGCGTGTTGATGATGATGAAATAATGATGAAGACAACACAACACACAGTCCCCGAGCAAAGGAAATCTTCGACCCGGCTGGAAATCGAACCTGGGCCCACTGTATTACAGTCAGACGAGTTGACCGCTCAGCTCAGGGGCGGACAACTTGAGGATGATAATAATAGTGTTGATGATGATTTACATGTAGAGCCATTATCTAAAGAAATTATTACGTGCAAACAGGCACTTAATTATATAATTTCTTTGTTATTTTGAACGGGTGTTTCAAACCCGCACATCTTATGGAAATTACCTATTTATGGGTCCATGCTGAAACTTAATGTCTCCGAATTTCTGATTCTGTTGTAAATATCTGTTGAGGTATTTCATGTCATGCATATTACACGGTCGACTTTCCCGCTTTGGAGACGCAAAACGTAGCCCTCTGTCCACAGAGGGATTCAAATCGCAACGTGAAACATGGCAGTGTGTGGGAAGCAGCGTGTTGTAATCTAGTTTCTAAAGGTAGAAAACTAGTTTCCATCTGAAATCCAGAGAAGAATGAAAGCTGTGTACGTTGATGATTGTATCGATATCAGTAATTTGTGACATTGGTTCGTTAGTGCTCGTAATGGAGGAAACGGAGGTGCTAGCCACGAAATGTCTGGCAGTGCTCGGAGTGAACGACTGCGTGCAGCAACCCACGAGGCTCATCGAATCGGGTTGTTACTCATCACAGTGTCCCGGGACGATCAACGTGCGGTGCATCTGGAATTTATGGATGAAGGCACCACAATAAACCCTACAAACTACTGCCAGCCCCTCAGAAAACTGAAAGCATGAATTGGAAGAGTTCATCCACACATGGAGAATTTTCTCCTTCAGCATGACAACGCCAGACTACACAGGAACGCTGCGACATCCGCAACAATCCACGCCTTGGGTTCGCTGTCGTCGCTCATTCTCCCTACAGTCCCCACTTGGTCCCACCCGATTTTCATGTTTCCTAAACTTAAAGAGTAGTTTCGAGAACTTCACTTTGGTAGTGATGAAGTAATGCAAAGAGAGGTTAGGTTGTGGCTCCGTCAACAAAGTCAAATGTTGCACAGTGGCGGCATCAACGAACTAGTCTGTCGTTGAGAGAACTGTGTTCGTCGCCAGGGTGACTATGTAGAGAAATAAACATGTTTTAACTACAATCGAGCCTAACTGATGATTCAATTACACGTCCCCACCAGTAGATACCTACAGATACACTACTGGCCACTAAAATTGCTACACCACGAAGATGACGTGCCGGCCGCGGTGGTCTCGCGGTTCTAGGCGCGCAGTCCGGAACCGCGCGACTGCTACGGTCGCAGGTTCGAATCCTGCCTCGGGCATGGGTGTGTGTGATGTCCTTAGGTTAGTTAGGTTTAAGTAGTTCTAAGTTCTAGGGGACTTATGACCTAAGATGTTGAGTCCCATAGTGCTCAGAGCCATTTGAACCATTTGAAGATGACGTGCTACAGACGCGAAATTTAACCGACAGGTGGGAGATGCTGTGATATGCAAATGATTAGCTTTTCAGAGCATTCACACAAGGTTGGCGCCGGTGGCGACACCTACAACGTGCTGACATGGGGAAAGTTTCCAACAGATTTCTCATATACAAACTGTAGTTGACCTGCGTTTCCTGGTGAAATGTTGTTGTGATGCCTCGTGTAAGGAGGAAAAATGCGTACCATCGCGTTTGCGACTTTGATAAAGGTCGGATTGTAGCCTATCGCGATTGCGGTTTATCGTATCGCGACATTGCTGCACGCGTTGGTCGAGATCCAATGACTGTTAGCAGGATATGGAATCGGTGTGTTCAGGAGGGTAATACGGAACGCCGTGCTGGATCCCAACGGCCTCGTATCACTAGCAGTCGAGATGACAGGCATCTTATCCGCATGGCTGTAACGGATCGTACAGACACGACTCGATCCCTGAGTCAATAGATGGAGACGTTTGCAAGACAACAACCATCTCCACGAACAGTTCGACGAAGTTTGCAGGAGCATGGACTCATGATGGTCACATCCGTGTTTGGCGACATCGCGGTGAACGCACATTGGAAGCGTGTATTCGTCATCGCCGTACTGGCGTATCACCCGGCGTGATGGTATGGGGTGCCATTGGTTACACGTCTCGGTCACCTCTTGTTCGCATTGATGGCACTCTGAACAGTGGACGTTACATTTCAGATGTGTTACGACCCGTGGATTTACCCTTAATTCGATCCCTGCGAAACCCTACATTTCAGTACGATAATGCACGACCGCATGTTGCAGGTCCTGTACGGGCCTTTCTGGATACAGAAAATGTTCGACTGCTGCCCTGGTCAGCACATTTTCTGGATCTCTCACCAATTGAAAACGCCTGATCGATGGTGGCCGAGCAACTGGCTCGTCACAATACGCCAGTCACTACTCTTGATTAACTGTGGTATCATGTTGAAGCTGCATGGGCAGCTGTACATGTACACGCCATCCAAGCTCTGTTTGACTCAATTCCCAGGCGTATCCAGGCAGTTATTACGGCCAGAGGTGGTTGTTCTGGGTACTGATTTCTCAGGATATATGCACCCAAATTGCGTGAAAATGTCAGTTCTAGTATAATATATTTGTCCAGTGAATACCCGTTTATCACCTGCATTTCTTCTTGGTGTAGCAATTTTAATGGCCAGTAGTGTATTTCTATGATTTGCGTAATTCCTGTTGTGACTATTATTGTAATTCTAGGCTATTACGATTTTGCGTTTTGAGGAATGAGCTATTCTACATATTTAAATCTTCATGGTAATTGATAACAGACAAACAGTTGCAGGACAAAGATTTATTGAAATAATTGACCACGGTTTCGGTATGTCTGAATATCCCTTCATCAGAAGCAAAAATACACTAAAATCACATCCTGCAGTGGTGGTGCATAAACAAATCGTGCCAAAGGCGTCGTCAGTTTGGCACGATTGTTTTATGCATCTCGACTGCAGGATGTGATTTTAGTGTATTTTTGCTTCTGAGGAAGGTGTATTTAGATATACCGAATCCAAGGTATAGGATTTCAATAAAAATTTATCATGCAACGGTTTGGCTGTTATCAATTACCGTGAACATTTTCAACAGTTGCCGTTTCAGCCATGTTTAAAATTTTGACCTATTTAAATATTTAAAGCAATCTCTACAATTTTGTAATCTTAACATTTCAGCCTCTGTAGTTTGTGTAGTTTTTTTCCTGGTAGTACTTCATCATAAATAATTTTAGATAACTGTATCTGAGGTTACTACCAATATTGATTGCTGGGTCATTAATATACAACATAAACAGCAAGGGTTCCAACACGCTTCATTGCTGCACGAATGAAGTTACACCTCCAACCAAGGTTACAGCCTGCATTCTCTCTATCAAGAATCCAGTCACAAATTTCGTTTGGTACCCATATTATCCGACTTTTCCCTATGAATACTATATCCAATGGATTCTCTTGATCTATGGATTTTGCAATGCCTTGTGGGACAAGTGAGAGTTGGTATTTCGCAAGATCGATGTGTCTGTGATCCGTGCTGGTTGACATGGAGTCCATTTTGCCAAGCCATCTCGTTACGTTAGGGCTCAGAATACAATGAAGACTATCTCTCTCTCATATCCCGGTCTTCCCGTCTACAACTTAATGGAAGTTATTCCCCGATGTCTTCATGGATTCCGTTCCTTCTTGTCAGTGTTTTGCTCTCCAAGTCTGCGGAGAACCTCTACATTCCTTACCTTATTAGTCAACATAATTTGCAACATTCGTCTCTATCACCACATCTCAAACACCATTCTCTCGGTTTTCTCACAGACCATTTTTCACTACCATATAATGCTGTGCTCCAAATGTACATTCTCCCAAATTATGGCCTATGTCTGATATTAGTAGACTTCTCAATTGGCCAGGAATGGCCTTTTGCTAGTGATGATCTTCTTTTTATGTCCTCTGTGCTCCCTCCACCACAGGCTACTTTGTTGTCTAGGTAGAAAAATTCCTTCACTTCCTGTACTTCGTGATTCACAATCCAGATCTTAAATTTCTCGCTATTCCCATTTCTGCTACTTCTTATTATTTTCGTCTTTCTTTGGTTTATTCTCAGTCCATATCCTGTACTCATTAGACTGTTCACTCCAGTCAACAGATCCTGTTATTCTTCTTCACTTTCACTCAGAATAGCCATATCATCAGCGTCTATTATCATTATTATTCCTTCACGTTGAGGTCTGATTCCATTCTTGAACCTCTCTTTTACTTCCGTCATTGCTTCTTCGATGTATAGATTGAACAGTAGGGGCGAAAGACTACATCCCTGTCTTAAACCGTTTTTAATCTGAGCACTTCTTTCATAGTCTTCACATCTTAATGTTCTCTCTTGGTTCTTGTATATATTGTATAAGAGAGCAGCTACTATCCCATAAAAATAAACAGCATTTGTGATCTGAGTGTGTTTTACTACAGACCCCGCTTGCCTAAGTAAGCCGTATATAACTGAAGTGCCGAAGGGTCCCCAGACATTGCCCGCTAGCGAAGGTTACACCTCAACACAGATCTATTCCATCGGCACGTAGCTCATCTTGAGGTGGACGTTTCTTTTTGTATAGAGGCTTGTACCATACTCGAGATCTGGATGATTAAGCCAATTATTTCGTTCTCTGTGATACACTGACGTTCGACCGCCATGCCCGACGGTGGTGGGTCAAGCATGTTTACGGTTACAGAGGACTTGCAGCGCTTACCAGTCCCAAACTTCGGAACACCGGAATCATCAAATTCGCACTCAGTCATGACGACTGGGCTACTGATGTGCTCACCCTTTGGCACAGCGCAGAAGGCATGTTCCGGCTTATAGAATGCCATGGACGCAACAAGTGTACCTCCCCCCCCCCCCCCCCCACCTCCCCAAGACAAAATTTCGCTGTGAATATTTTGGATCTTTCCTTTTAACATTCTCATTGCTAGAGTAGAAGAGGTCACGGAAATCAAGTGTTGCTCCAAAAATAGTCTACATACATACTTCACAAGCCACGGTGCTTGGCGGAGAGTACCACGTACCACTACTTGTCATTTTATGTCCTACTCCACTCGCAAATAGTGTAAGGGGAAAATACTGTCTAAAAGGCTCCGCACGAACCCTAATTTCTTGCACCTGATCTCCGTGGTCCTTACGCGAAAAGTACGTTCGCAGCAGTAGAATCGTTCTGCAGTCAGTCTCAAATGCCGGTGCTCTAAATTTCCGCAATATTGCCTCGTTGAAAAAGCGTCATCTTCCCTCCAGCGAACCCCTTTAGAGTCCACGAAGCATCTCCGTAATACTTGCGTTCTGAACGAACCCACCGGTAACAAACCTAACAGCACGCTTCTCAATTGCTTCGATGTCTTCCTTTAGCCCGATCTGGTGGGGCTCCAAAACACTTTAACACAGCTCAAGAATGGGTCGCACTAGCTTTAATCGACGTGACTGTGTCACGCACCACACTGCTAACACTGTATTCGAAGGTTACAGAATTGTTGCTTCTACTCATAGGCATTAACTTTCATTTTATAACATTTATTGCAAACTTTCATCACACCAACTAGGAATGCTCTCTAAGTCATGCTGTATACTTCTGCAGTCACTCAACGACGACACATTGCCGTACACCATAGCGTGATCAGCAAACAGCCGTAAATTGTTGATCGCCCTGTCCGTCAGATGATTTATGCACCAGCGGAAAGTACTCCAGTCAGAGCACAAAAAATGCGAACGTGTTCCTGTTTATTTAAAAGACTGACTGGGGTACCAGTTACCTTATTCTAATTCTTGAGCACCTTTAAAATTTTCCCCAAAATTTTTTTAATGCGAACATGTTGGCACTCTTTTTAACATACACCTGATCTCTGACTTCCACAAGCATCCCTAACTGTAACTCTCTCACATCCACTATTCAATCGCTTTAAGTCGCTCCTAAGATGTCTTGGCAAAATGAATTCCATGTCAACCAGCACGGATTACTGACACATCGATTATGTGAAATCCTACTTTTGCTTTTCCCTCAAGGCATCTAAAATCCATCGATCAGGGCTGTAACTTGGACTTAGTATTCTTGACTTTTGGAAAGCATTTGAATGAGTACCACACCTATGCTTGTAAACGAAAGTGAAATAATGTGGATACCGAAAGAAATTTGTCACTAAACTGAGGAATTCTTGGTAGAGAGGAGCTCAAAATATGCGAACATGTTCCAATTTATTTAAAAGACTGTGGCTGGGGTGCCAGCTGCCTTGTTCTATCTTCCTCAGCACCTTTAAATTTTTTCCCAAAAATTTTGGAATGTGAACACGTTGGTACTTCTTTTAACATGCAACTCCCACAAGCTTCTGTACCTGTAACTCGTTCACTCGCAGTAGTCCATCGCAGTACGTCACTCCAACTTGCCCATTCTCCCTCAGTGATTCAGGCCAACTCATTATCTCCTTGCGTCTTTCTGTCACCGTCTCCTGTGTCATAGAGTCTCTTTCTTTCTGTCCTACTACTACTATTCTCCCCTCTCACTGTCATTTCCTCGCTCTCTCTGTCTACTACTATCTCATTAAGCAGGGCACGTCACTCATATGAAAAGAAACGTATTGGTCAGTACAATTTCGGTAGTTTGCTTATTGAAATTAAAATAACGCAAAACTAATTTTACACCTCGGACCGAGATTTACGTGCAAAGAAATTTTGCCTGTGCTTCAGTAGTACAACATGGGGTACCCAGAACACATGTGATGATAACGGAGACACTTTACAGCATATATCACCGTAATATGCCTCTTTATAAACTACGTTCTCCCCTCATATCGGCTTTGACTTGTGTATGTTACGTGTACATGCGGAATAATTTTGCATCTCTAAAGCTCAGAAACGGATAAAGATATCGATAAAATTTTCAATGTGGTTCGAGATCGTGATCTTAGGAATACATTGTAAACATTTCACTATTTGATGGTCACACCCGTATTGGAATTCGCGGCTCATTTTTTTAAGAAAGAATAGGTTTTGTAAAGAACCGGCCATGAACTAGTAGTACCTCCATAGGCCCCTTAAGGCTCACCGCAACCACATCAAATGCAGAAAGGACTAGCCAATTTGCTTAATTTGCCTAAACTGGATGAAGTATTTAATATTCATACTTCGACCTTGTACCGTAGGATAGTGACACTAATGAGATCGTTCTGGTGGGTTTACAAATGTTCTCTAACCAGAGGGTCATCAAAATCACTTGACACTACTGTTCTATCATAGAACACGAGATATGCGCGCAAGAAAAATCCCGTTTCTATGCGCGGCATTTTGGAACTTACTGGTAAACGTGCTGTGTGTCCTGTCACACTTCCCTGTGGCATCCCTGACGATACCCTTGTCTCTGTTTAACACTGGCATTGTACTGGGTTCCATTACTTATGAAGTCTTCTAGCTACTCACATATCTGGGAACCTAAACAGTATACTGTCCGCTGCTCGTGGTCTTGGGATAGCGTTCTCGCTTCCCGAGCACGGGGTCCTGGGTTCGATTCCCGGCCGGGTCAGGGATTTTTCCTGCCTCGTGATGACTGGGTGTTGTTGCGTCGTCTTCATCATCATCATCATTCATCGCCATTACGGTCGGACGAAGGCAATGGCAAACCACCTCCACTAGGACCTTGCCTAGTAAGGCGGTGCGGGTCTCCCGCATCGTCCCCCTACGCTTTGTCAAGAAGCATGGGACTTCATTTCCATTTCCACATTTCCAAACAGTATAATCGGACCTTCATCAACCACTACAGTGGGGCATGTCTCAAAAGCTTTCCGGAAACCTAGAAATATGAAATCTGCTTGTTGCCCTCCACGCATCCTTCTATAGTGTTTCTATTTTAAATTTCCACCATTTAGTGGGCAAGCAACTTACACCGAATTTTTGTCGAAAAGGAGCGGATGGTTCCTCTTACTGACAGCCGCCGGCAGACGCGCTTCAGTATGCGAGGGAGGACGTAGAGGGTGACACGTGCGGCACGCGCAGCGGCGCGGTGGCCGAATAGCCGCTCCCAAAGCGGCCCTTCATTATCAGGAGGCGAGACCCGCATCGTTGAGAAGGGCGCTTACGCAATCTGGCACCTGATCTCCCGTAATTGAATCATAATAGGCGATCGCAAACAGGTGGGCCCCGAGCGGCCGTCCCTCACCGCCGCCACTCCGCCGTCATCGTGCTCGATCCCAGAAGCCGCCACCGCAGCGAATTCGCCTCAGTCCAGAATTAATAATTGTGTGAAGCTTCAAAAGGGCTGACAGTAACATACACTAAAACTGCACCATAACGATGGGCAGCGCTTAACGAAATTTTACTTACTGTGTGCATAAAGTTTCGTAATAATTTTTATTTATTTTTATAATCAATCTTCCGACTGGTCTGATGAGACTTGCCACGACTGCCTATCATGCACCAACCTCCTCATCACTTATACCTAACGCCCTTATCTACTCGATGTGTTTTAATCCTCCTACAGTTTTTTCCTTCTGTAGCTCTCTCTAGCATCATGGACGTTATTCCATGACTTCTTAACACATGTCCTACCGTCCTGTCCCATCCTATTTTCCATATACTTTTTTCTTCTGCTGAGTACTTCTTCATTCTTTGTCTTATCATGCAACCTAATTTTCAGCGCCCATTTACAGCTCAGTATCCCAAACGATTCGATGCTCCTATTATCCGTTTTCTCCACATTCATTGATAAGCTGCCATACAGTGGTGTCCTCTAAACATGAAAGATACGGGTACTTCACACTGTTTCAACATTCTGCTAAAATGAAGGCCTCTGTTGACTTCTCTTGGCCAGGAACGCGATTCTTACATCAGCTTGTCTGAATTTTATTTCTTCCTTGCTTCGGCCGTCATGTGTTATTTTGCATCCAAGGTAGCAGAAATCATTTATTCCTTCTACTTCATGCCCACCAAAGTTGATGTTAGGTTTATCGCTAGTCAAAAAAAAAAAAAAAAAAATGGTTCAAATGGCTCTGAGCACTGTGAGACTTAACATCAGATGTCATCAGTCCCCTGGAACTTAGAACTACTTAAACCAAACTAACCAAAGGACATCACACACATCCATGCCCGAGGCAGGATTCGAACCTGCAACCGTAGCGGTCGCGCGGTTCCAGACTGAAGCGCCTAGAACCGCTCGGCCACATCGGCCGGTTATCGCTAGTCTCATTCATGCTGATCCTCATAATTTTGGTCTCTTTTCGGTTTACTTTCACCCCATATTCTGCACTCACTAGACCATTCACTCTGTTCATTATGTCCTGTAATCCTTCTTGGCACTTACTGAACACAGTAATGGCGTCAGAGAACCCTGCCACTGATATCCTTTCACACTGAATTCTGATCTAACTCTAGAATCTTTCTTTTATCTCCGTCATTGGTTCTTAGATATATGGACTGAATTGCACGGGCGAAAAGCTAAATCTCTATCCTTCACCCTTTTTAGTCCGAACACTTCATTCTTTGTCTTTCAGTGTTATTTTTCTCCTCCTCTTTCTAGTACGTATTGTATGCTACCATTCTCTCCCTACATCGTACTCCTCTTCTTAGAACTTGAAACAGCTTCTGCCGTTTTACATGTCGAATGATTTTTATGCATCGACAGTCCTCTTAAGGTGTCTTAATTTTCATTAAGTCTTGCTTCCATTATGAAGTGCAATATTGAAACTCTGTCTCTGGCAAACTGGCAAACTGATCTAACAGCTCCACAATTTAGTTTTTCGTTCTTCTGTATATTATTTTTGTCAGCGATTTTAGTGCATGAAACTTTAAGCTGATTAAACGACAGTTTTCACTCTTATTTGCTCTTCTTGTACTGGTATAGTCTGGAGAGGGAGATATAGAGAAAATCGAAATGAAGCGAAAAATATTGAAAGGTAAGATCACCAAGGCTCTTTTCACAAATTTATGAGCACAGTTAAAAATGATAGGCGTGAGAAATAAACGAGAGCCTGTAAAGTGCATAGGCACCTAGACAGTAAATAAGGAAGTGAAGCAAATATAAATGTAATCCACAAAGCCGAATGAACACAACATTATAGATATTTCTGGCCTAATAACTAGCTAAGGAAAGAAGAAGAAAACAATGAGCCTGTTTAGGAAAATCTAGATCCCACTACCTTATAGGAACTAGAAATAGCATTAAAATAAATGAATAATAGGAAGTATACAGGAGAAGACGGAATAAATGCATAATTGCTGAGATATAGGGACCTGGTACTAAATCAGAGATTTATAGATCTAATTAACAGATGTTGACAGGAATAAGATTCCAAGATTCTGGTTGCATGCCAAAAATACGCCTATATTTATAAAAAGGCGCCATCACAGACATTTTAGTACTAGACGAAAAAACGGCCTTAGAAATGGAAGATCATGTAGGCGGATGAGAGATATGTGTAGGCCTATGTTATTCCATTCTGCTTCGAAACCTTTGACAGAGTTCATCAGTCGTAGGGGCTGGCGAATGATGGCATATCAGTCTTCCGGCAAACTATGACCAGATGTTTTCAATGGGCGAACACCATCTTTATTGAGTTAGCTGAGAACAGCACAAGCAGTATGAAGTTACGTTGAAAACGCCAGATGCTCATGAAGATATGGCACAGCCAATTATAGCGATTGCTGTCCAAATTACGAACTGTACAGGTCAGAGATGATCGTGTTAGGTACTGAATATCATCTCGCATCATCACACCCGGTTCTGGGACCACGAGATAGTGAAGGATGAATTCTGCCAATGGTCAGCACTCTGGAAAACTCCACACAAGGTATGACCATCTTGAGGACATACGCAGAAATAGGACTCGTCAAAAACGCCGTGGTGTCACTCTCGTTGTCCAGTGTTGTCACTCCGCCGATGCTATCTCGCCTCGCCCTCCTGTCACGTCAGGGGAAACCATGGCAGTGGTCGTCGTGTTGACAGTTCGTGGTTCTCGAGATATAGAAGCACTTCACGTGAAGAGATGCCCATGTTCTAACTCGAGGTACGTGACATAGCTATACTGTCCTACATGGTCGAGCGAACAATATGTCTACCCTCTCAAGTGCTAATAGCGTGTGACCATAGAGAACCTGCACGGCGTTATGGTTTTCCTGAACCCATCGATTCCACGTTCGCATGATAGTTGCGTGAGCATTAATATTGAGCTATTGTCACTGTTGAGGAGTGACACTGGTCTCTGGTCCGCCGTGTTACATGGCTGCAAGTAAGACAGTTTACTTATTGGACAGTCCACCTTGAGACATCAACAAATCGGGAAGTTTCACCACCGTGCGGTCATGTGCACAGCCAAACACAAAAAATCCTTTCTGCCATCCTGTCACGTTTGCTCACTGCCCACATTACTGCGGTGATTTTATGTAACATAACACTAACAAGGGAACCTCCCCATCGCACCCCCCTCAGATTTAGTTATAAGTTGGCACAGTGGATAGGCCTTGAAAAACTGAACACAGATCAATTGAGAAAACAGGAAGAAGTTGTGTGGAACTGTGAAAAAATAAGCAAAATATACAAACTGAGTAGTTCAACGGAAGATAGGCAACATTAAGGACGATAAGAATGCAGGAGCGCCGTGGTCTCGTGGTAACGTGAGCAGCTGCGGAACGAAAGGTTCTAGGTTCAAATCTTCCATCGAGTGAAAAAGTTTAATTTTTTATTTACAGTTTATGTGACAAACTCTTATGTTTTCATCACTTTTTTGGGAGTGATTATCACATCCACAAGAAAACCTAAATCGGGCAAGGTAGAAGAATCTTTTTACCCATTCGCCGTGTACAAGTTAGGTGGGTCGACAACATATTCCTGTCATGTGACGCACATGCCGTCATCAGTGTCGTATAGAATATATCAGATGTGTTTTCCTGTGGAGGAACCGGTTGACCTATGACCTTGCGACAAATGTTTTCTGTTCCCATTGGAGAGGCACGTCCTTTCGTCTACTGATGGCACGGTTTTGCGATGCGGTCGCAAAACACAGACACTAAACTTATTACAGTGAACAGAGATGTCAATGAACGAACGGACAGATAATAACTATGCAAAAATAAAGAAAGTAAAATTTTCAGTCGAGGGAAGACTTGAACCAAGGACCTCTCGTTCTGCAGCTGCTCACGCTACCACGTGACCACGGCGCTCCTAATCTCACAGAGTCCATTATGTTGCTTATGTGGCCCATTGACTACTCAGTTTGTATATTTTGCTTATTTTTTCACAGTTCCACACAACTTCTTCCTGTTTTCTCAATTGATCTGTGTTCAGTTTATCAAGGCCTATCCACTGTGCCAACTTACAACTAAATCTGAGGGGGGTGCGATGGGGAGGTTCCCTTGTAAGTGCTATGACTTACGTCATAGGTGGAGGATCACATGACCGCCCAATACCAGTTCTCCAATATGCACATCGCTCCAAAGCGACTAATGTACTCTTTTAACTGGTAGAGTAATATTTTGTGTAGCTTACGTACACTACTTGACAATTGATAAGAAACAGAGACATATTGGGACAGGAATAATTGCAGGTAGTATGAAAAACACTATGTATCTCATAGATGTGGATAGTACATTTATAGCAGAACAAGGTACGTATTGAGCATAAGGGAACGCAGGATAACAGAGATAAATAACGTTCTGTTCCACATATGTCAGACTCCTGACAAAAGTCGATATCCGAGTCTTCGGTTTTCCACATTTTGCACCTGTTATTCATGCTGACTACCACACTGTTCATGTCGTTGTGCCTACGTGCATGACTACAGCGCTTGAGGCTGAGGCTTCGAATATTGCATGTGGCGGAAAGTATTTTTGAAATTGGGTTAGACAAGTATGTGTTTACATTGAGGTAATATGTAATATGTATTTGCCGTTCTCACCGTCCCTGGTACAGCACAACAAAATAGCGTTTTGCGTCTCAAGTAAGTGACTATCATCTACCCTGTAAGCAAGGAAAGAAGGGACAAAAATAAACATAAAATAAGAGCAGGTTTTGCTGTGTTACGGCGACGATAGTAATTTTACAACGTCTACGTTTACAACCGATCACATTTACAAAAGGTGTTCGAAGAAAGAGTAACTGAGTTGAGAGAGCTGTAGTTCTGCATCGCGGTGTAGCTTGCTGTCCAGGTTTCGAGAGGGTGTGTTTCTGAATGAGGTATCCAACATATTGCTTCCCCCTTCTAATACCTCCCGAGGAGATCACGAATGTAAAATTAGAGAGATTCGAGCGCGCACGGAGGCTTTCCGGCAGTCGTTCTTCCCGCGAACCATAAGCGACTGGAACAGGAAAGGGAGGTAATGACAGTGGCACGTTAAGTGCCCTCCGCCACACACGGTTGGGTGGCTTGCGGAGTATAAATGTAGATGTAGATGTATCGGCGATGGTAAGATCGACAAGCTTACCACCTGCACGTGTGGCTTTGTACGTCATCTGGTGACATCATATGTTCAACATTTGTCATCCACTTTGAGTACTTCCCGACATTTGCAGCCCCTTGAGTCTTATATTGAATTACCTGTCTCAACTTCATCTATGTCGCTTTTTTTTTTTTTTTTTTTAACTTTAATAACAGACACCCAGTATAACAACTGTATGAGTGTCTATGAGAAACACTAAGCCTAACGTACCACAACCAGCAACGTTTGCCACAATAGAGCATGATAGAGCAATAGAGTAATGAGCAAGTATGTGCCATTTGATGATTTACAGCACGCTCGGAACTGCCTGCACCGTCTCGCCCACGTTGAAACACGGAAGTCGACCGCGGAGCGGTTGTGGAGCACGGATTGTCTTTCTACGTTTCGAGAGCTGTACCGGATGCGATGAGAAATTCTAAATTTGCAGCCACTTGGGCTGCGGTTTACCGAGCGGAGAGCGAGCTCTTCCGCTGGCGTGCAGACAGAGCACGGCTAGCGGCGCGCAGGCCCCTCCGCTCCCCGGCTTGTGAGCACAATGGGCGCTGCGCGGGTTGCCGCTCGCAGCCCGTGTCAGGCGCAGCGCATGAAAAGCCCGGCGCGGAGGGAAGAGGGGAGAGGCAGCGAGATCCGGAATAAATAAAAGGAAAAAGCGCACGGAATGTTCCGCATTGCAGATTCCGCGGCCGGTCACGCGGCCCCGTCGAGCGCTGCGTGACATAACGGCTTCATTCCCGCGCTACTTTGCGACGCGGATGCGTGCATGCGCTTCACCGGGGCTTACGTGGTAACGAGCGCTTCTGCGACAGGCAAGTGCCGAACGCCGGATCGCTTACATAAGACACTGTTGTCTAACAGTATTGCGTCGTGCGTTGCGAATAACTGGTCACACAGTTAGCCAAAGTCGTACAACAGGTGCTGTTAATGTAGTTGCTAAGGAGAAAAAAAATAATCTTCAATATACATAGTGTTAATCTCAAAATTGCTGGTGCATAAATATTCATACAGGCCGGAAAGTAGTATCCTTTAGGTTAGAAAGGAGATGCTTGAGCCGTGCGTGGTTCATGTTCGTGCCATTTCTTATTTTACGTCTTGTTTTTACCGCACTGCCACCTCGTAATGTTAAATTTCAAATACTGTTGCCACTGAGTTGCTGCCTTGCCTGCCCGTGAGTGGCAGCAGCAGCGCTTATCGATATAAGTCCTGCTCTATTATCTTTGCTGAACTGCTATCACTTCCCGGTCGTCGAGTGCCGACCGGTGAGTTGGAACGTGCCAGCAGTTAGTTCGGACCTGGCAGTGTTTGAGTTGGCTCGCAGCACAAGTTCAGTCGGGGAGCGGCAGCAGTGAGGTCCGGATCGCCATGACTCGCACGACGGTTGCCGACACACGTGATTGGAGTGGGGACGACTTTGGTTGATCGTCAGTCGGTCGTCTTGCCGGACGACGTGTATTTGGCCGGCGATCGCTTATGGATTGGCTGTGTGTGCCGACTCGTGATTCGTCCCTGTTATTGTGCAGTCACTGCCGTTAGCATTGTTTAGTTCTTCGTGGAAGTGTGCTAGAAACTGTGTGTAGTTTGTGTGAATTTGATTGACTAGTTATTTTAAATGTTGTCGGCGTACTGGATCTGAGAGGTCGGCCGTCTCATCGGGCGACGTGTAACTTGTTCTCTGAGCGTCTCTGGGCCCCTTCAATTACAATCTTCTGGAACTTAGGTCGGTCCTTTCCTGGTGCAGGGATGTCACTTAGCCAGTGGGCGTGTTTCCTCTGCATGGTTGGGTCCGAGCCAGTATTTCGGCCGTCGTGTGTCTAGAAGTGAGTGGGAGACACACCAGCAGTGAAGTCGCGACGGAGCAGCAGTCGCGGACGGACCAGCAGGCAGTTGGTCGGTTGGCGTGGAGCAGCGAGGAAACCTCGGCACGTGTTTTGGCCGAGCCCGCTGGCCGTGTCCACGCGCCGTCGGAGTGTGTGCTGCTGTTCCCATTGCTATGAGGTCCGTAGCTCACCGATCCTGAACACGAAAGTTAGGTTTGACTTAAGACTACCAGCAAGTCACGACTGCTCGCTTTGTGTCGGTTGGATTTCGTTGTCGGCTGTTGGGACATGTTATCTTGTTGGTGGGCCCGTTGACCCTCGGTCGGTTGGGTTGTCGGATCGTGAATGGTTGGCCCGACTGCCTGTCTCCCCTAAGCGAACGTTAGTATTTCAAGTGCAGACCGACCCCCGGAAACTTATGAGCGCCGCTGGCTGTACTGTCGTTTCTTATTGGTGTTTGATTGTGTATTTTGGCTTATAGCCGATGGTTTGAATTTGTATGCTTTTAGTTGTGTTTTAAATCACGGGCCTTCAGCCGTTTTAAAAATTAAAGAGGTCGTGCCCTTAAGCCATAACATTGTGTGACATATTCAGTCGATAGTTAAGCTCGGAAATTTGCACTGTAATGGTTGGGCAACTAAATAAAGTTATATGCGTTCGAGTGTTAACTGACAGCCGCTCATTTTTGGCCCACTACAAAAATTAGCGATTTTGACAAGCACCTCAAACAAGTCACAGCCAAAGCAATCCGGTACCACCAGACACAAACAGAAACAAGAGTGAAACTGACAGCAAATAGAATGGCAAGCACAAACGTAATCCACGCTCTGCTACCAGTGAAACGTCTGGTTAAATCCGCAGGACAGAACAGGCAGTTGTAGATGGGGCTCACTACAAAAATCTTTGCACCTATTACACAATACTGACTTCAAAATGTTTCATTTCAGAAGACTTTTTGCAGATTATAAAGTTATCGGAAATATGGCATGAAAAGGCCTACGCAAGATAGAAAGTAAACATTTGATAAGATTTCAGTTTGGTTCTAAGATTGGGAACTTGGTTTAAACTTACAGAAATGTAAGATGTCAGCTTCACAAGACGCACAAATGTAGTATCCTGCGACTACAATATCAAGGACGCACTAAAATCAGTGAACTCATAGCAAGACCTCCGTGTAACAATTTAACTGGATATGAAACTGAACAATGAGACTGACTCAAATACTACGGTATGTAGGTGGTAGGCCTCAATTAACTTGCATGATATTGGGAAAATGCAGGCAGTCTCGAAAATAAATTACGAAAAATACTTGTACCGTCAGTCTTAGAATATCGGACGATACGAATCACGGTACGATACGTACGAGGGTTGAGAATTTATTTACAACTTCTACGAACACACTACGCGAATGAAGTCATCACGTTTTCGAAACACCTTAATTTTATTCCGTTGCGACGCAGAAGTTTGAAATTGAGCTCAAAGGTGCCTACAAAGTTCCTCTGTGATGGTGTAAAAGTTCGGCAACCTGCGACATTACCCAGACTCGACGGCACTTCAGACAGAAATGAGTCAATTCATGCGAAAAAAAAGGTCGGAGCTCAGAAGTCCACATGACGTTCCAGATGGGTTAATGATGCCACACCGGCACCATATTTCACTATAATTCTGCTCACCGCCGCCGTGGACGTGTTGCACGATGGAAACATCGTCACAGCCCCTCTTACCAATGGTTCAGCCCTTCTTTCGACGGCTCTGCTATGAAGGTCAGAACCATGACGCCCGGCGTTGAAATCTCACCATTTTCTAATGAGGGGCCGATGAAAACATTTCAGACACACCAGCGCTCAGAGTCTACGCTAGAAGGTGGCCAAAGGGCGCCAATGAAACCAGCCCTTCTCTTGCATCTTCGAATCCCAAACATATCGCGGCCGTAAAGGGCAGTTCGCAGTGCGATGAGCAACAGGGCGAAGTTATTGACAACGTTTGACACTGTTCACACCTCGCGGGCGATTCAACCCTTTTCCTGAGAAACCATAGGTCTGCAACTACAATGAACATCATCTCATCACTTGGTGGAATGCAGTGCGGCCATGCGGTCTGGTACTGTTACAAACCGTTCAAAACGGTTTTCCAATCAACTACTTTTCCAATAAAGTACTTGTATAATAACTTAGTTTCTGCTTCCTACGGGGTTTATTGTGGTGTCCCGAAACCATCGGAACGCTTGCTATCAGTGGCCGCCCTAGAACCCTGACATCAGGATGCGTGTTGCCACCCAGTCGCTGTAACTCTTGTGTTGGCCGCAAGGCTGCTACCGGGGGAAAACCAACCCCAGACATTGTAATATGGTAAAATGTCCATGAAGTGATAGTGACAGGCACACCTGCAACGGATACTCACCGAAATCAAGCACCCTAATCCTGAGAGGCAAGAGGACTCACCGACATCAAGCATCCCAATGGTGATAATTTATAAAGGTATTTTCTTGTGCTAATTAATTACCGACCAAAGACGGTCGGAATTCCGATGAGAGCAGAAAACTGTGACATCCACATCCATGTCCCTGAATCACGCTAAGCGTAGTTCAGACATTGAAATGGCTAACCATATTGTAGTGGACAATCTTACTCCCAAAATTAAAGTAAAATTCGAACATATATATATCAACCATTACAACAGAAAGGTTTATATTACTTCGTAAATGAAATGTAGAATCAAATGCGTCGGCTATTAATTGTAAAAAGAGGCACACATGATATTTGTCGATTACAGCGGCATCTACCACAAATGGGAAACTTTTGAGTAAACCTGAAGCATTTTTTGGCGTTGAATCCGAATATGCAATAACAATTAGGGGCTCCCATTTGAAAATACAAAACTGACCTCGTCCACGCAATATAGGTGGTTTGAGATGGCCAGTTGTAATACAGTCGCATGTCCCCTTTACTAATATTAACTTTCCACCTAAAACATTTCCTTCGTAAGCTGTGTCTTTTTGGAGATATTTAGTTGCCTCAAGTTAAAACAAGCATCCTGTACAGAGGACGAAAAAAAAAAAAAAAATAACTACGTCGAACAGTGACTACCGAGAATTTCGGGAAGGACTGAATCAGGACCAGGGGTTTAAAAACCCTCATTCATCTTTCATTACACCGTTTTTACTGACTATTAAATTTAACAGTTCACTCAGTGATTGGCAAAATGGTCACTAAACAATTTTACAATATTAATAAATATGAACAGAGATTCTACGTATCGTAAGTCAAGAAACAATCACTTTAACTGGAAGTCACTTAAATCTCAATGAAAACATTTATAATATTAATATAATATTCGGTAAGAACCTGGAACAGAATTTTATCATAAAAATGATCTTAAGGCTTCAGTTCCATTACAAAACAAAGCAAAGTCTAAACTTACGATAGCATAAGCAGCAAGGGGGAACAATTTTCGTATACAAACAGCCAGCAGTACATGAATATTATATTGCCATTAATGAACAAGATAATGAGATCGCCAATACAGCTCCAAAAAAGCGAATTTTAACACACAGGACGAACAAGGTAAATAGTAGCCCCAGTATAGATATACAAACAAACGGCCAAATTACTAATTGATCTCTTGATAAACTAGGACTAGTGGACTCCTGGGTTGCTTGGATTCTAGCGGCTAATGCCAAAATATCCGAGAAAGATCCGGTAAGTTACTTATCTTCCATCCCAGAACTACCGGACGATATGGCGTGGCTTAGTTCCGAGTTCCGCGACCGAACACAGGACCACGGAAACTCTATCGCGGGTACAACTCGTCCGCATCGTAATCGGATTCCGTTCGGCCGGCCACGGAGGACCAAACAGGAAAGTAAATGCATAGAGAAAGTTGGTCACGCGATGCGCAACCTCCAGTGAGGGCTATGACTAATGCAATGGTTAGTCGGCTACCTGGCATACAAACAACTCAACAGTACATTGACATAACAGGATCAAATAGCGCACAAAGATTAGATGTAACAAACAAGAAGCCACTAGAGAATTTTTCATAGAATTCAGCACTTTCGGCCCCCCTGACCCACTAACTTATAACCGATCACAAATACAAAACGAAAGCTAGAACCTGTATGTACGTACACATGAACACACAAGAATCATATTATAATTAATAACAAGTCCTACTTCCACGCTAAGGTCAACGGAATGAAACATTAAATATACCCAGAGCTGAGACTACTTGACCTAATATAGTACAAATTAGCAATCATTTAAAAATACAAATATAATTTTAAAGCCAAGCTGTAAAAACACTTAAATGATGAGATTTGATTATTATCCTGGCCTGCTACAGACCTACACGAATGCCAGGTACTTGGAGTACCTGAATGGATACAGCACTTAATCTGTTATATTAATATGTTAAATTTCCACAAGATAGAGACCACAGTTAAATATCTTAAGTTTCCCGGTACGCAATATAGCCTGCGACAAACTAAATCACGACTTTAGCAAAAAAAAAAAAAAAAAAAAAACGGTTTAACAAGCAATTTCGTAAAATGTAACGTATAAATGACAGCATCTGACAAACAGAAACTTAACGGCGTGACAGATCACTTGACGTCACTGCTCGGGAACAGGATAACAGACAAATCACTTCCTTTACCCGTCGCAACATACTACGGTCAATTCAAAATGTTACTATTGTGTTAGAGACAAGTCCACGGCGGTTGAAAGTACGGAGACGAAAAGGCATACGTGGGTAAGCAAACACAATCACCTAAACGTGTGACTTCGGCTCCACATGTGGCAATCATATTGAAATGAAGAGCAATCCTTCATTGACGTAAGGTACCAACCGCACAAGCTACCGAGCTGGACTCAGGCAAATTAGCACTTGCCTTTCTCTCTCTCTCCTCTGTGCCGATTGCCAACTCTCCTCTCCACCGCGACGGGACCTAACTTTTAGCTTCCCTCCAATCGCCTCCACAGCACACCAACATCCTGCTTACCACGCCCTCGTGGACAAACCATGCACTTAGGTGAAAAATCGATAACCTGAGAGCTGCAATGGCTCATACGTCAACAAAATTATACAGATTTTGGAGGAGATGAAGAGAAATACTTTTTTTTTGTATGACATTGAGTATCGTTTCCCGAGTAGGGTTCCATGAAGAATTTGGCGCGTCGATGTTCAAACTGCCGTGTGGTAAATACTGTTTAGAAATGTTGCTCAAAATGTCGTCCGCTTACATTTATGCACAAATGGAATCTGCGTCCTAATAATTGCTCAACACGCTCAAAGCTATCACATGTTTAACGAAAAATGGCTCCAGTTTCAGCCGAACGGGTAAACAGTTCTTGTGCTGTATTCATCGGTGTCTCGTACACCAAACGCTTCATTTCCACCTACAAAAAGAAATCTACAGGAGTGAGTTCGGGAGAACTTACACGTAAACACAATATAACATAAACAGTAGTATCTACGGACATGGACACTGATAGCAGTGAGATTTAGTTCCGCTAAAAATCAGATTCCAGTATCGTATTGTGTACGGACCAGACAAAACAAATGTGAACGTTGGCCTAAGGGAAGTCTAGCGTCAAACCCTTCAAGGACATATAGCGGGAAGACTATGCACGTATGACATTCGTGTCACATAAAAATTTTGAACACGTAGGTTTTTTAGCCCCTGTATTTGAATATGGGATGAAACGATCACATAGTCTCAGCCCTAGGTAAGGTAGGTAACAAGCCTAGATTCATTGGCACGATAGTGTAAATATTCGATCCTTCTTGGAACATATACGCTACAGATTCTAACCACAGAATTCTCCATGATGCCTGTCTTATACCACATGCTACAGGAGTTTGAGAAACATGTTTGTAGCGGAAAATGCTAACAGTATACAGTTTTAGAAAATGCAAATGTCAGACCAATTTATGTGGTCGCTCCTCTTTGGATTGCTCCAGGCGCATATTTCTAGATATTTAACCGTTGTTACTGTTTCTAGTGAGTGATAGTCAGTCACGAACACACTCTTGTATTCGTGTGACATAGAGGCAAACAGCCTACGAATGTCATCTTTATGAATTTTGCTGCCATGTCCAAAACACGCTGTGTCAGTTGACGAAAGTTCTTCGTTGGACGGTGGTACACGCTTTTTAAGTGACAAACCAGGCTAGTCGTGGGTCCGTACATTGAGCATGACATTGGGGAGCCTCACATTTTTCTTCTGCAGTATGCCATCTGGTGCCTTGGTCATGAACGGCATGACAACAAGTTTTACCATATCTGTGAATGTAGGCTCTCCCGGTGCGGACTGTTGGTGAATAGCTCTCGTGTTTCGAGCCGGGTGGGAGTATTAAAATATCGCATAGTTTCTACGAATGTCATACTAATCATCTTCTAGTCGGAAGACGTCAAAACGTCGCGGTATTTTAACACTGGCAACCGGCCGAAAATCTGAAAGCTTTTCACCAAAGTTTTACAACTCTTGTCACACACTGGCGAACGTTCGGCCTCCAGTCAACAATTACCTTATCAGTCCTGCTGCCAACTACCGTATCACCCCGCTCCACAATTCCACTAGTTGGAGAGATTATTTGCCTTAGTTGCATGGCGGTAAACTTGACACATGTTTGTAAATTAGTAAATGAAACTATTACCTCAAAACAAGCTGTTTAACGCAGAGGTCTAAATTTAATATTTAGATAGTGATTCTTGTATCTGTTGCATCATTCAGCATAAAAAATAAATTTTCCTTTAACGATTATAGTACACATATCACTAAGCGATATTGCGGAACCCAGTACTAGTTGCAGGTTGCCTGTCTAACGCCTTCCGGGGGCAAAAAAAAAAAAAAAAAAAAAAAAAAAAATTGATTTTCAGTATTTCGCGTAGGTATTGGGGGAATATAAAATGCTGTCGTAATTCACTCGTTAGGAGGTATCACCATATATTAAGGATTGGGTTGGGTTGATTTGTGGGAGATCACCAAACTGCGAGGCCATCGGTCTTATCGGATTAGGGAAGGAAGTTGGCCGTGCTCTTTCAAAGGAACCATCCTGGCATTTATCTGAAGCGATTTAGGGAAATCATGGAAAATCTAACTCAGGATGGCCGGACGCGGGATAATCATATATTAAACTCTTAACCCAATAAGAGTAATATCACAGAAACTGTATGTTTGTCTTGAGGGGATGTAACTCACGGCACGCAAGTATCCGGACTTTACTTGTCCAGTATCTGAGAATGAGAACATTTAGCGACTTCCAACAAACTTTAAACAATATTAAATCTCTACAAAACTTCTTCTCGCTAGTATCTCCCACAAAATAAAGAAACACAAATGTTTATCGCTTACTGCATTTTCCTTGCTGCTGCAGTAAAACTTAAACATTAGACATTATGTTTTAATTTATTACTTCTTTAGTACCAACTCTTTTCGCCAAACACTATGCAAGCGGTATCCACATATACTACTGAATGTAACTGTAAAAATTTAACATTGCACGACATATAGTTATGGAGATATAACGTCATAAAGATATAGATACGTTATAAACTAGCTTCTGCTTATAATGGTGTGCAGGGAAATTTCAACATCCGTCATTACATTTTCATTTATTACTTTTTTATTACAAGCTATATTTCCAAAACTCTTTGCAGACATTATCCATATACATCACTGAAAATACATACAAAATTAAATCGTTGTAAGACACCTAGTTCAGGAGATATGACGCCATAAATATTGAGATGCGTGCAAAACTTACTGCTGCTTATATTGAGATGCGTGCAAAACTTACTGCCGCTTAAAATGGAGCGACAATTACGTATGCTATATTCCTCCAGTGTTCCCTAATGAGAGCACTTAGGGACTTATAAACAAGCATCGCTTGCATGGTTAATGTAGAATATTTAACACATTAACTCATCTGTAAAGTAATCAGTCGTTTGAAGCTGTTTTATACATGGAAATTCGACTCTTTAAAGACTCAGTGGTTTACTGGTTATTACAGTGTTCCGCAACACCTCTCTATCCAGACTTCATACCCTTGGCAAGGCAGGCCAGCCAGCTACCTACAGGATCATGATGCGCCATGGTGCATGGTCCACACCCTCTTTTCCCTCTCCTACTCAGCCCTATTCCTGAACACTCCTCCAACCCCACTACCCGTCCATCCACCCCCTCTCTTTCAATCTATTCGCCATCGCTCTCTCTCTCTCTGGCCATCTCCTCTATGTCTACCTCTAACCATCTCCTCCACCCCCTTTCCATCTCCTCCTCAACCCTGTCCCCCTTCTCCAGCTCACTTCCTGTCCATCTCCTTCCCCCTCTCTTTTCTCTTTTGATCCCCATCTCACACCTCTCGCTGTACACCTCCTCACCTCCAACACTCTGTCCATCGCCTCATCCCTTTCACCTACCATCTCTTTCTCAATCCTCCATCTGCCCACCCCCTCCACTCCCAACTCTTTCCATCTCCTCATCAACACTGTAGTGATGTCCTGAATTACCCGAAACTGGGGTACCGTGTGTCGGCTTGATCATCTCTGTGACCACAAGCGGCGCCCTGCGGTAATTAACCGGGATTAATGCCTATAAGTACTTGTCGCTTGAACTTAGCATTGTCGTGTCTCCGAATGCTGCCTACACCAGCCACTCAGCATGGTGTAGCGGCGTCGCGGTCAACGGGCCGCTGCTACACCTGATGCTTCCAGGGCTCTAGCGGCTGCCTTCTGAAGAGGGACCACCTTCAGCGTTACCCCACCAGTCTCTCGGCGCCTTCAAGGGGTGTGGGTGTTGGTCCAGTGTGTGTAGCCCGCCTCCCGTACTGCATGGCTGCGCAAGCTACTACCGCCGCCCGCCTGACTTCTGCACGCCCTAGTTTACTAAGGGCACACCTGCCGCCGCTGCTTTGCTGAGTCATTGAGCAGTTCTTCGTTTATAGGATGACTATGTGCTGATACGCGTGCCGTTCTCCACGACGAGTTATCAAATATGGTGAGGTCATGACCTCTTGGTGCCCATTTCAAGGGAGCTGATGTTGCTGATGAACCACGACCCATCTGCCGTCCTGGAAAATGTTCATTTAGGAATTAACATGCTGAAAAAGTGTATTGAGAAGGTACTCCGTCTTGCTGCAGCCATATGGATTCTGAGGGCCCCTTCCCTTAAGCACCTTCGCTAAATAAAGAATTATGTTGTTAATGGATTATTTCTGGTTACACGACCGTCGAGTAGCTGGTAGTACGCATCCAATGTCCTGCACATCATCCTGAGAAGACCATCGTAGTATATAATGGTGTCCTCACCCTTGGCTCTATTACAATAGCTAGCGTGAGATGCCACTTGGAAATGTTTTACAATCTTCGTCTACAAAGGCGGAGGCAATGAAGTAAAAACTGTAGTAGCATGGTAGTAATGGAACTAATGGTAGTCGATATAGTCGACCAAAATTTCGTTATAGGATTCAGGTGAATTACTGTTCTTTAATGTAGTTTGCTATTGTTTTTTCTTCAGGCCTTACCGGTGTTTTATGGGAATTTTTACTGTAAAAGTCCTAAGTATTCACTAAATCACTAATTATCGATGGGCAGGAAAGCGACATTTGAAAAATAACAAACGCATAAATAAAAGTATTTCAGAGAATCAGGTTGTACTGTTGGTAAATATATAATTTTATCCGCACAATAGCACAGTTTTAAATAATGTCTATAATGGAGTGGTTATAGCGTTGTGGTACGTGTGAGCTCATTGTAGGTTACGGTTGTTACCACGGACGCCTCAAGTTACCAATCACAATTATCTAGCGCTGTGCCACATCTTAGTGGTTCGTTGATAGTATAAGCAATATCTGCATAGAATGATCATATAATTTAATGGTTATCAATGAGTTTGGGAAGAAAGGACAGGAGCCCATGACAAAGTTTTGTCAGCCCCTGACGGGTACTGGCAAGGTGCAACTAGAAGCGCATTAAATGAGTGAGATTCAGTTTCAGATCCTGGTACAGTACAAAGTCTTAACTCATTACGTACAGCCTATATCATTATGTTTAGTTGTCTGGCGCATATGTCCATCCTTCTGCTACTTCACGTAGGCTTACAACAATGTCATATTCCTGAGTTTCGATACCTCGCGTTACGTGTTTCTGATAATTTATAGTCAGCTTTAATAAATTCCTGAAGAGTTTTAGTTAATACTTTCACTCTCATCATGAGGCGTGCAGAAACGGGACCACCTATGGGACAGGGAAGACACCCTTTCTGCGTCTAATTTTTTCATCTACAGCCAATAAGAGCCCTTAACATTTCCCGTGGTGAGACCTATACTTCTTGGACCCTTGCATTTCGGTCGTAACACTTTAAAGGACTGTCTATTATAATTATCCGGGCTGACATGGATCAAAAAAAACTTGAGGCATTTACAGTTGTGATTTTAACAATGAAGTGAAAATGGTCGCTGTTATGGAGTTGATTTTCATGCGAATAATTGTTACTGCTATTAATCTGAATTAATAATTATTAGCAACCTCATTAAAATGGTATCTGTCAACCGGTTAATAATGCGTGCTGACTGACACCAAACAAAAGCCGTAAATGGTTTTACAACGTGTGTTAATTATCCCTCTCTCCCTAGTGCCGCTCCCTGTCATCCCACACAACAACCACTATCTCCTTTCCAATGTGTGGATTCCTGGTTTACTTTTATTACAGTGTTATTCATTCCAAAATAGTACAATGCGACACGAACGTGCTCCTCACGACCGTATAAACAAAATGGTGATATAGAGTTGCAGGAATTCTGGGATGGCTACAGTTTCATAGAAAAATAAAGTGTTTAGGATATGGAATAAAAAATTCAAATATGATGAAAAATAAGTGCTGGGTTTCCGTAAAAACGGTAGGCGACTTCGTAGAGGGCTACGAAATTATGCTGTACAGCGAGAAAATGGAAATGAGTTTATAGGACACTGATGAATAAACGAAAATATCAAGCAGTCTGCCAACTACTGAAAGACCGGAAAATTAAAAGTTACCAGGTAAAGCTAAGATTGTTAGCATGTAGACGTCAGTAGTGCCTATTAAATAACAGGAAGAGGCTTTAATGTCGTCTGTCAAAATGACGTTTTAAATTTTGGCTAGTATCGACACCTTTTCATGCGGGTTTGGAAGATGAGGACAATAAGCTCAAATTTATGTCTTAGGATAGAAGCTCCTCATTATTTATGCACTATTCCCCAACATGTTTCGCTCAGAACAACTAGAGTTCACGTTTGATACACTGAATTAGGTAACACTTAAATGTTTCGTCTAATCAAAATTTTAATCGCGTTACAGATTGACATATGTGCTTAATGGCGCTTGTCACTTCAACATAAAAAGTATTTGATGTAGAGCTGTGAAATTTCGGTAATACTGTCTAGGTAACATATATAAGTGATTAACACTGCAAGGTCACAGGTTAACGTAAGCGCGAGAGAAACCATTGCTAATATGAAATGCTGGTCTGTTAATAACCGCTATAACCGCCAGAATGTTGAATGCAAGTATGGAAACGTACATGCATTGTGTTGAACAGGTTCTGGATGCCAGTTTGTGGGATAGAGTTCTATGGCTGTTGCACTCGGTCGGTCACTACAGGGAATGTTAATACCGGTTGTAGATGACGCTGGAGTTGCGGTCAGATAATGTCCGATATGTGATCGATTGGAGACAGATCTGGTGGCCGAGCAGGCCAACGCAACATGCTGATATCTGGAGGGCATGTTTGATTACAACGGTGGTACGTAGGCGAGCGTTATGCCGTTGGCAAACACCCCCTGGAATGATGTTCATGGCCAGCAGCGAAACAGGTCGAATCATCAGATTAATGTACAGATTTGCAGTCAGGGTGCGTGGGATAACTACGAGAGTGTTCCTTTGTCATACGAAATAGCAGCCCAGGGCCTAGCTCCAGGTGCAGATCCATTGTGTCTAACACGCGAACAGGTTGGCGGCAGGTCCTCAATTGGCTTCCTTCTAACCAACACACGGCCATCAGTGGCACCGAGGCAGAACCAGCTTTCACTGGAAAATACAACAGTACTCCATTCTACCCTCCAATGAGCTTTCGCTTGACACCACGGAAGTCGCAAATGGCGGTGGTTTGCGGGCCAGTAGAATTCACGCTACAGGGCCAGGAAATGTCCTTGAAGTGACCGATTTGTAACAAGGACATTATATATATGCAGATCGTATACCATCGGGACCATGCAGCTGGTTAGAATGAAATTACAATGAAATAAATACCCCTAGCTGCATACAGGAATTGATTTAAGCCAACGGGGCAGTTGAAAATGTGTGCCCCGACCGGGACTCGAACCCGGGATCTCCTGCTTGCATGGCAGACGCTCTGTCCATCTGAGCCACCGAGGACACTCATGATAGAGTAGCTGCAGGGACTTACCTCTGGCACGCCTCCCGTGAGACCGACATTCGCAACTTATTGTCCCGAAACTACGTTCATAGTTCCCCCTGCCCATCATACTCATTACTCGCAGCTTTACTGCCGATTCCCGTAAGAGTTCAGGCACTGTTTGTGCATCCGCACAGAAGAAGATGGTCAAATTTCCGATGAGCCTTATATATGGTATCTGTTCTTTCGGACATGTCCTCTCGATGACTCATGATAAACTTATCAAGATGTAATAAATTCAGCGGTTTTAGTAATTACTATTCCCAAAGAGTGCATACTGGCCTATAGTTCATTCTTACGCTGATTAAAACATTTTGTCACTTTAAAGCTTAAAAGCATGAAGAGCCCACCAAATTCAACATCTTGATCCCATGAGCGGATTATCGTTGACACCATGAACGCTGTTGAAAGGTTCACGATTAACAATTTGTTTCTGCATCTTCTTCCCTATGTAGTACCTTTTCCAGTTTTTTTCAGGACTCCTGTCTTGTATTTATCTTATTTATCATTATTTTATTGAATTCATCTATTTCGTTTGTTATGCACGGTCCGTTCAAAAAATCCGAAGACTGATCTTATTCCTTGCCTGTAAGCAACTTCAGTGCAGTTACTACGGTGGCGGCTTGAACTAACAACTGTGCATTCGACTAGTTAGTTATCAGCAGGCTGTACTAAATCGTGGACGTATGCTCGTAGTGTGTCACCGTAGTTGTGTCACATTGCAGTGGAGGAACATCTATAAATCAATTGTTCAAGACATTCTCCAGAATTTTTAATACTTCTGTAACAAACATTCGAGCATGTAGGCTATCCTCTATATTTAAGAATTGAAATACAAGAAATCCTCACGAGTAACGAGACTTGTTGTATAATGTCAATAGGAACCCACCACAAAACGAGACAAAGGGCAGAAATTCAAATGAAGGGTCAACGCTTTGACGACATATCCGAAATTGAAGCCAATATAATGCGCGAGTTGAACAACAACGCAAAGAAGGACTTTTCTTTCATTCTGTTGTTCTACGAACGTTCCGTGCGCTGTACTCAAGGTGTGGGAGTGAATATGTGGAACACCTGAAGCGTTGAAGCCACCTTTGAATTTCTCTCTCTCTCTCTCTCTCTTTTTTTTTTTTTTTTACTAATACAGCCTTGAAACTTTTGGACTGACGTATAGTCTATATTGTAGTATTTAAATTATGTTATTAGGGCAGGACACCGGTCGTCACAGGTGCCATTGGAGCGACAGTGCATTCTGCAATAGGTTGCGATTGCACCGAAACACTGCGACCCTGTGGCTGGTCGGAGTGCTGCATAAGGCTACTTGAATAGACACCTGTCTATACTGAAGTATCCAGGACTTTTAACACTGCTGTAACAAACATTCGAGCATGAAGGTCATCCTCTATATTTAAGAATACAATGAATTCATCACAAATGGTCTTCGTCGACCGTCACAAACAAGTAGCAAACATTGTATCTAGTCTCTAATTGGAAAATAAGTTCACGAGTAAACAAGTACTTGGAACACAAATCTTGGTTGAGGAATCTATACAATGAAAGCTTCTTCAGTCAGAGTTCCTTCTTCGCTAATTTAACTACCAATTGTTTAAGTCTTTGCTCTCCTTGAGCAGAGCATATTAGAACAGAATAACACGTAAGTTACGATTTGTACGGATTCACAATGTCTACAGTCTTGCAGAATGAGCCTGAAAGAATACCAACAGGCCTGCGAGCAAGTTCCCGAGGTTCCTTGGCGGCGAAGGCAGCATGCGGTCGAGGCGGCGCTGGATCCGGAGCAGATTTCTTCCCTCGGCTGGTGGCGACGTAACTGCCGTGATCAGCGCGGGCGAGGTCCAATAAAAATCCACAAGGCGGAGGTACACTCCCTCCTGATTGGCTGTACGTGACACTGGCGGATGCAGCAAAAGGTTCGTGGCAGGAGCGACCCCTCTTGCTGATTAACACGCCATCTGTGCTTCGGTCCGGTGTACACGAAGGCGCTCTGCAGGTCGCGCAGCAAATGGCGGAACCGGGACGTCGTGTAGTCGCAGGAGCTGGGCAAAACCAACACAACGCCGGTGTGTTGCAGTGTGGCGTCGGCACCTGACGGCTTTTGTGACACCTCATACACCACATATAAGGCCTACGAGAAAGACAAACCGCAGCGCGTACGTCACGAAGGCAGGCCCGAGCTACCTCGTTTGCTCAGCTCAGCAGACGAAATTCGTTCCTAATCGTGTTACCTCGTAACGAGCGTTCGTTATTGTACTGAAATCTGTTTTAATAGAGTCTTACTGACTACTTGTACTATGACAAAATACACAACCGTGCAGTAGCTGTAATTTAAGATCTATGCTCTGCATAAATGATATAACAGCTCATTTATAGCATTTACTCTCTACTATTTAACAGTCCTCATTTCATACAAGATGTAGTGCCTCATCTAACCGATAAAATTTTATGCTACGAAGTACAACCGTAACAGATTATTAGTAGGCATATGGACTTTCGTTCGTTGTAGGACTAATAAACAATACGACTCCATAATAGCGAATTCCAGTAGAAGAAGCAATTCTCATTTGTACGTAAACACGCAATTACGAGTTAACTGGTGCAGAAGCGTTGTTTGTCTGCTGAGCTGAGCGAGCGTGTCAGGCCTACCCTCCTGACGCACGCGCCGCGGCCTTTCTTCACTTGGGACTCGCTACCACTGTAACTGCACGCCCAGGCGCCAATCACATCTTTTACCCGTCCAGATGCGTAGTGGCCCGGAATAGGCCGGGTCTTTACAGTTTTAATAGCTTCATTGTCATTCAGTAGCACTACAGCCTCTTTTATGACGACTGTCAGTTATGGTTTGATGATGACCTAGTAAGTTGAAGCTGTTAAGAAATTAGTACTGTGGAACATCTTCAGTTTTGTATTTTCATTAAAAAATGAAGCTGTTATACCTAGCAGCAGCGAATGATACAATTAATACTCTACTCTGCCCATTGACGTAAACTAGATGTAACGCTTATTATTTCACCAGACACTAAAAGTTTGGAGGTATGTCAGCTATGCCAAAGATATTTATTACCAAATTACAAGTGGTACTGGCTTAATCAAGTGCTGTTCCAGCAGACTCGATGCATTTGGACAGTAATCTATTTATTTCTTTTATTTATCCACACCTTAAACTTGATTTTTAAGGTCGACGTATGTGGATTAGATGGCCTTTAGTCTCTCTGGTGCCGACTGCCAACTTTGGCCACTATTACTACGCTACCGCACAGGATATCTTTCATTGGTTAAATAGGTAGTTTTAATTAACAATAACCTAAGAAATGCTTCAACAACATCTCTGTTTATTGCTAACAATAGAACCTTTTGGAAGATAGCCGTTGCAATTCCTCGACTTCTTTTCTTTTGTTCGTCAGCAGTCTTTTGACTTGTTTGATGATGCCCGCTAATCTCTTCACCTCAGATTATCAGAGTTGCCCTTACACCAGTGGTCAGCAAATTTTGTTGCTCAAGACATTGTGGCGTGGCACCTCAGTCTGCATGTATACCAACCATATTATTAATTGAAGACTGGAAATGAGAAAGTTACTAACATTTGTCAGGAGAATCAAGAACCATTGTATGTCTTTTTGTATATAATTTACTTCCACCCAAAAAATTTAGAAGGTATTCTGTTACCACAGAATTATGCTGCCCACTTTATGACTGCAAACGGTACTGAGACAAATGAGAATAGTAGTTTATTAAGAAAGTTATACTGCTGTGCCATGGAACTCACTGGTTCTAAGTGCAAATAAGAAATTTTTGTTTCAGATGCCATTAATATTGAGGCACTACGTTTTATTTGTGACAATACAAGTACAAAAACAGAGCAGTAATATTGTAACTAGTAGAACTCTAGTGAACAAAAAACAATTTAAATTTCTTTTAAACTCTTTACAAGAGAGTAATAAAATTAAATTCAAGGAAAAAATCTCTCAGTGTACACTACATTCCTACATAACTTTATTCTTGGGATCATATGTTGCAAAGTTTATTGTAAAACTCCCTGTGCTGTTGAGGAAGAAATGGCTACATCGTCAACAGTTACTTCTGTTTTGCAACTCATAAACATGGCTGGAGTTTCAGATGACGCACAAAACTGAATGCAACTGACATGGCCTTTCCCCTATTAAATACATTGATCTTTTACATTCTCGTTTTTCAGAGTAAGATTTTTATATAACCATTTAAGATGGATGAATACGAGAGCCGGCCGGTGTGGCCAAGCGGTTAAAGGCGCTACAGTCTGGAACCGCGCTACCGCTACGGTCGCAGGTTCGAATCTTGCCTCGGGCATGGATGTGTGTGATGTCCTTAGGTTAGTTAGGTTTAAGTAGTTCTAAGTTCTAGGGGACTGATGACCTTAGAAGTTAAGTCCCATAGTGCTCAGAGCCATTTGAGCCATTTGAATACGAGAGACTTTGATACAGAAAATACTACATTTAGAAATCTGCATTGACAATAATGTTTCATCATCATCTTTAAAATCAAAGACGTCAGTTGCGAACACTGAAATTACGTGGGATGGATCCATAGCTTTAGCTGACTCAACAATCTTGTGTAAATCTTAGCATTTTTCGATTCTCTACAGTTGGAAAATCGCTGTCGCAGCTCAAACAGCTGTGCTCACTCACGAAACAGTCTTCAGACCGTCCCATGATAAAGGAGGAGACCATGACTGGGAACTTCAATGGGAAGTACTTGTTGGCAGAAACACGGTGCAACATCTACTAATGAATGTTTGATACTTTGTCTCCATGATTTGATGTCATTTGGAAAAGTCTAGGGACTTCTAAGAGAGTACCGAGAACAGAACCGCGCTAAAACGCGTTTTGTGAAAAAAATAACACTCAGAACGTTTTCCATTTCCACTCTTCAACAGACAACCTACACAAATTTAGTATGTTATAACCACCCCCCCCTTCGCCCCAAACAGTAAGGATCCGCTAAGTTGGTCTCCGGTCCCTACTACTGCTCATTAAAAACCGATATCATTCGAAACACTTCCTGTCGACTGTTCTCTGTTTCATATTGCTTCATCCTTAGTGGCCCGCGAGCGTGCGCGCACACAACACACACACACACACACACACACACACACACACGCACGCACGCACACACACCAAGTTGTAACACTGTAATTGCCTGACGCAATGTTGCTGTGTTGCCTGCGCGAGCGGTGATTAGTTGATTAATTACAAGTACGCACTTACAGTTAAATGCATTATGCAAGGTGACCCAATAAAAAATGTTTTGAATACAACTTTTCTCCTACTCATTGCGCTGAATAACAATAGCCTTGATTTAATTGCCTATTCTTTGCTACGTCTCTGTAACGCACGATAACGAATTAAGGCTACTCCGTTTTAAATTTATACCATAGCAGCTAATCGGCTACTCCGTTTTAAATTTATACTATAGCAGCTAATCGGTACGCGTTGCGAAAGCCCGTGAGTTTTCAGTACTATAAGACAAACAAAACGGCGTATCGCCCTCTCACATTGTGTAGTCCCGGAGAGGCCGCCTTACACACCCCTCTACTCATGGGATAAGCGGCCAACTTTAATTGCCTCAGAGCAGAGATCACCAATGGCAATCAAACGCATCTGTACGCATTTTTGATTCCTTCTCAGCGGGGAAACTACTCTTTTAAGAAGCTCTTAACGCGAACATTAATAAAATCGACAAAGTGCATGGACGGAGTCCTGAGTGGAAATTGAGAAAAACAGGTCCTGTGAACATGTCTCCGAAAATGCATCGTTGCCACGGTAGATGGCGCTGACAAATGACAGTTCCTCTGAGCACGTGCCGTGTGTTCCGTATGTGTTGCAGGCTGTGTTATTGACGCAGCGTATTGTAAGTAGGAAAAAATAAAAAAATAAAAAAAATAAAGGTTCAAATGGCTCTGAGCTCTATGGGACTTAACATCTGAGGTCATCAGTCCCCTAAAACTTAGAGCTACTTAAACCTAACTAATCTAAGGACATCACACACATCCATGCCCGAGGCAGGATTCGAACCTATGACCGTAGCGGTCGCACGTTTCCAGACTGAAGTGCCTAGAACCGCTCAGTCGCACCGGCCGGCTTGTAAGTAGCACAATGGTCCGGTAATCATGTAGGGAACAAGCTGAGATGGTGTATGTGAAAGGCCAAACAGATGGAAACGGTTGAGAGGTAGCACGGCTGTAGCAAAACAAGTAGCGTCACAGACACCAACCATATGGAAGAATATTTCAGACCCTTTTGGGTGTTTGTGTGATCACTGGGCCTCGCAGACAGTTGAACGTGCAGTGCGGCGGCGGACTGTACGTACCCCATATGTGGAGGACCGGGTTCTACAGGATACTGAGTTGCTCCCTACTGCAAGCTCGAGGTAAATTGCCCGCCAACATGTGAAAGCCAAAGTACGATTACGTGTATTCTACCTGACAACCGCTACTATCCATATCACCTGCAATGAGTGGAGCGGATTTCCCTCTGCGTGAAGGACTTTGTCGGTGGTTTTCGCACCAGACCATCACAATTAAGGGATTTCTGTCATCAGCCCTCCTTACCGACGCAGCAGCCTTTACCAGAACTGGCATCATAGATCCGCTTTATCGTCATCTGTAGGCTACAGACAGTGACGCGTCTCATCAGCATCGGTTCAGCATCAGAGTTTGGGTAGTGCTTATTGGCAACGACATACTTGGACCGGATATTATTCCACAAAGCATCGCCAGAGAAACGTACCTGGATTTTCTGCGGAATGCTCTGCCTTTGGTGACACGACAGTTACGTGGTTTCATCATGACGGAACACTATACCACTTCCGCATTACAGTTCACTGACACCTCAACAACATCTACCTCGGACACTGGATAGGACGTGGAGGGAGTATAGAGTGGCCGGCTAGCTCAAAGGACTTAAACCCTTCACCTCTTGGAGCACGTGAAAAGCGTTGTTTATGCTGAAAGAGTTCCTGTAGTTCAGACTCTTCAATAGCGTATTCACGACGGCTGTGGCGCTATTTGGAGAGAGGCGAGAACGTACCAAAACTGCGGAAAATCGTGATGCGACGTGTGAACGCGTGCGTTGCATCCCGTGGAGGCCACTTTGAACATCTGTTGTGGCGTGGATGCGATGGAGCTTTGTGCTGTGTTCCGGGCCGATGTGCTGTCTTGCACGCACTCCGTCCATTTCCGCAACGTGTACATATGATCATTTTTCCTCCAGTGCATTCAGAATCCTTCCCTGCAGTTTTCCGGTCTTATTAATGCTCACTCTGTTATGTGTGGTGTCTGTTATTTCCCGCAAGTCAGACAAGGGACAGACATCACACACGTATATATGCGCCAGAAGACGAACAACGATACCTTCAGTGCAGATGCACTCTGCTTCTGTACTCTTACGGGAATCAGGCGAGGCTACGAGCAGTCAGGATAATGCGCAGTGGATGAGAAGTGGAAAATTTGTTTTCGGATGAAAAGCTGGCTCGGATATACAAGGCAATTAAGGCGACCGCTCGCGTAAAGTAGGAAATCCGCGTCCGACTTTGAGAAGTTATCGGAACGGAATATAAAAAACGTACTTATACCAATGACACTTTTTTTATTTTTCAATTTATTCTCCTTGTAGATTAATTCACTTGGTTCAATGATGTTCCAGTGCCTCGATCCCACCTCGAAAATGTGTTTCCCCCAGGCCTGCAAAATAGTTGTCAACTCTGGTTAACAATTCTTCGTTTGAAGTGAGTCTTCGTCCACCAAAAAAAATTTTCAGTTTTGGGGAGAGGTGCAAGTCTGACGGAGACATACCAGGTGGATAAGCCGGGTGTGGCAGCAATTCATACCTTAGTTCATCTAATTTTGCCATAGCGACTGCACATGTTTGCGGACGCGCATTATCTTGTCGCGGCACCCATCTTGCAGATAATTTTTTCATTTCTAATTCTTCAGTTAAAATGTGATATACCCTTTCAGATGACATCTGGAAAGCGTGGGAAATTTCACGCACTTTCATTCGGCGATCCTCCATGACCATTTTGTGCACTTTTGCACTGATTTCTGGAGTAGTGACACATCTTGGCCGACTACTGTTGATCATTATCTAAGCTCTCCCGACCAAATTTAAATTCATTTGTCCACTTGGCAACAGGTGAATATGAAGGAGCAGAGTCCCCTAGTGTAATCTGGGAATCGGCATGAATGTCGTTTGCTTTCATACCTTCCTTTACCTAGTACTTAATCACTGCTAGAGTCTCGATTTTTTCCATCTTCGCAAATTATTCTCTTCCAAGAGCATTGGCGTGGCACGGGTTTACAGGCAACAGTCCAATGAATATCACGTGAACAACTCGTTGCACTAGCGCTGATCTCTCGTGGTGATGCCGAGAAATTTTTCAAACCACCCTCGTATTTCAGTGCCTGATTGCGGCTGAGGTCTGTGTTTCTCTTACGCCAGCTTAACGTTATTTGACGTTCTTGGATTCAATTGTTAGTTTCTGGAAGGAAATTATGACACTGTTTTGCGAAACATAATCGTGGTGGGGGATTGGAACGCCCTGCGAGAACCTTTTGTCAGCCTTGTGGCCAATATGTCAGTACGTTGCAGAGAATGCTTTGCTATCCGTGGTTATTACACCTCCTCTTAAGAATCAGGTTCCCCTTTTGCCATGTTCAGGGGACCGTCACAAATCGCAGTAGCTACAGTGTAATTATTATCATTTAATAAAAGTGTCATATCTGTTCGTCTCGTTGCCTATTTCTTTCAGTTACTTTCTCAACTATAATGTAGCAGCTCTTTTGATGTATGGAGCGAGTTTCATCGATCTGGTTTACTTGGCTGTGATACAACAGAAGAAGATTACTTTCGTCCTTAAATTTTTCACACCGGTGTGTAAAATTCGACTGAGAGCTTCGGGCCGCATGGATAGCTTATTTGATTCGTACCCCATGCGACCTGTGAGCCACAGCTTGACGACCACAGACTTACTACCAACTATCGTTTCATGAACTGGACTATCTATCTTCCATTATAATTTATGCTTTTATCACGCTCTCTCTAGTAATACACAGTTTAGACACTGACGCTCGTTCTTCTAATTAGTGTTATCCGCATATTCATTTTCTCGTTGATTCTCCATAGAACATCCTGATTTCTTATCGGTCCACTTAATTTACAGCAACCTCCTGCAACACAGCATCTCCGGATTTCAGAGAGTCTGTGATTCAGTTCCATGTAATTCTGCACTTCAGACGTATGTTCTCATAAAATAATTTCCCAGATTGATGGGCATGTTTTATATTGATAGACACAATAGTAGTATAATTATCCGACCAAGTAGAGGAATTTGTTAATACATGCGTGAAGACTGCGAAATTAATGCGAATACTCATCTATTGAGGAAAAATAAAGCAAATGAAATAATAATTTCTCCTAACATACATAACAATGAAATGGAGAAGCGTGACACGAAAATTAACGTAATACAAACAATAGCCTGCTCAGTAAAAACTAAATTTGAATTACATTCGAGACCTTTGGTGGATCATCTAGCCAAATGTAAAGTTAAACAAGAGTGCTGAAAAATTTGTAATGAAGTACTGCGAACATTTCGCAGCCCAGTCTTTTATTTGATACCAGTCTATGAAAAATAGTAGATTAACATAAGATGATAAATATATTTTAAAGATTCTAGACCGAGCAATTATAAAACAAGCCTGTACGAGGCTGTACTATCTGTATGAGAGACTGATCGGGCTCTCTTGATACTTCACAGAGAGGAAAAAGAATTTGAATTGAGCCTTCTACATGAAGTAAATTTAAAATGGTTCAAGACTTAAACTTGACTGTAAAGCAGTCGTACTCTTTATAAACGTCCGCTCCTCGTGATCTAAAAAAAATTCTGTGTTTTGCGAAGTTTATACCCCATGGACAGTCATTTAAAGCTGGTGGCGGTGTGCAAGCACTCTACTTATTCATTCTTAAGGGGAATGAAAATGACAAAAAAATTTGAAAAAAAATTATTGGGCTATAGAAAAGAGCATTTAGTTGTAATTTAAAAAATGTATAGTTTATAGACATTATCATTTTCCGTTCGTTCTAAAACTGAGGTTGAACGTAATGTTGCACAGGGGTCACTCCCATCTGTCAGTTTGAAATGCGTCAGGATACATAATGCATTATTTTATTCTTCCGTTTTTTCCGTCGTCAGTTACGGATTGTTAACAAATGTGTACTGTAGAAGGCACTGACTCCCGGAACCAAAGTGCAGACATGTCTAGAAGGCTATGGTTCGAATGTAAATAAAGTTCTGAGAATATATGATTTTGGAATATCATACGCATGTGGTTTTGTAGTTATTGTGTGTTGTTTTGTTTCTGTGTGTGTGTTTCCTGTGCTACAAATGCCGAGGGTAAAGAAATTTAGTCCCAAACAAAAGTTTCGCTGCAACCAGTTCCAAACACAACTGAATAATACACATCAGTTGCTTCAAAAATCTCCTGCGGAAACTGTATCTACAGGCAGTGCTTCTAGACAACTTTCGCTTTCTGAATATAATAAGAACAAGCCTAATAGTATTTTGAGCAGGAGTAACGGCGAAAATGTTGTTGTGAACCTAAATATGCTAAAAGACTTTTGAAGAGTGCTGTGAAATGTGAGTACTGCAATTGTGAAGATAGTATTGACGTTTCTGAGGACATTTCAGCAAGGAAGGGTCTTTCAAGTGAGTTAGTGATTGCCTGTAGCTCGTGTAAGATGCACAGTGATACTATAACTTCGCCAGTAACTGATAGTCGACATTACAGTGTAAATATTCAGCCTGATGAGCAATGCGATGTACTGGAAGGGGAAGGAGACGTTTGTGCAGTGATGGATTTGCCTCCACTTCCATTGTGGTTCAACAGATACAATAAATTAATACATTACGCTTTATGTGGTGTAAGTCAACATTCAATGAGAAGAGCAGCAGAAGAAGCAGCATTTAGAATAACTTCATCTACCTCCCATGCCTACTATTCCCTGAAAAATATATAACATGATGGTGATGTCGGTGATATTTGAGCTACATCTTTAAATATTTTTGTTGTACTAAAATAAATGACTTGTCTTTATCACAGATCAGCATCAGGGAAGGAAATTAGAGGCATAAAACACTTATTTGAATGTTGTCTGTACTTTGACTTTTTTCCAAGCTGTGTAGTCAGTGGTTCCAAAGTAAATGGTACTGCAGTGAAATAGTGTTTCGTTTTTTATACTATTATAAATATTGTTGTCAGTACCCAGATATAATAAATATCTCAATGACTTTTTGTAAAATGCTTTGAGTAATGACCCTAATTGTGTGTAAGAATTTTGAGCTATCTCTCATTTATAGATCAGTTGCAGTATGAGGGTGAAGATAATGCTAAAAATGCAGCCCATTCAGGGGCATTCCTCCTTAACTGTTACATATGGGTTTCTTAATTCAAAATAATATGATCGACTTTGAAGATGATCCAAGTGAAGGACTTCCCAAAATGCAACCACAGATGGGACCTCCCAGTTTAGAGCAAAGTACTGGATGGCCATCAGTTAAAGGTGTATGAGATATCTCACGAGTTTAGTTGTCAACACCGAAAAGAGACGATAGAAACTAACAACGATTGCAACAAAGGAACGGCGTTTATAGACCACAACTTACAAAACAAGCCGAAAGTGCACTCTCATTATATTACGCACTTAAGGATGAAGTTTATGTTTGTTACAATGTGCACAACTATTCATAAACTTATTTTGTCTTGTGTTATTGTGATGTCATTTTGTAATGTTAAAGTTGTTAAATCATACTTCGAGAAAAAAAAGAAGACATTTGCTAGTGTCACTGCCTTTAGATTGTAAGGTTCCAAGTTAGAGTCCCATTTGACTCTGACATGTTTTTAGTTTGGGGACTGGGTGTCTGTATAATCATAATCATTTCCTCTCATCTTCATTGATACAAAAATTGCTGAGGAGGTGTCAAGTAAAATGACTTTGACCAGGTGACAGAAGAAATCCAGACAGCGTCACTTGGCCACTAATGTCATATGGTCATTTCAGCTTCTCTTCCCCAATATCATTCCTCAATACAGCAGCTCTAAAATACTCGAACAGACATTTGATGAATATTTCTATTGGTTCTATAGGCTGACATGTTTTCTTCAGATCATAGTTTTAATAAGTTTCGGTCCACTCACATTTGGTTTCTTATGATTGTAACTATTCAGTCACTTTCATGTTAATTAACTGTTTTGCTTTCTATCATTGTATTTCAAGTTCTTAATAAACATGGTGTCTCAAATATGTTGCAACAAACTTCAAGGGGTTGTGATTGGTGCTTTGAGAGATAAATCGATGAAAGGAATCCAGGTTCGGTAATGTCATCCACGATGCTACAAAGTGCTGAAGTTACAGGGGGTAGCGCCTGCTACTAGGCCACCCCTTAGCCAGTAAATGTGACTTTGTACACTTACGGACGCAAACGGAGCATCTCGCAATGTCATTTGTTATTCACTGATCGCGACTGATTGGCATGATCGCCAGTGAAGAAACTGGAACTAGCAGCTGCTGCGGAGAAGCTGGAACTAGCTGCTGCTTCTATGACGGAGATGCTCTGCTGCGTCAGGGGATGGCGATTTCGGACATGCGTTTCAATCCACTGTTTACTTCCCTCCTGGAACCATGTAAAATTTTTAGGTATGTAGGAGAAAATTAAACTACTGATGGAAACATGTGTCCAAAACTGTCATCCACCAGGGAAACAGAGCATCGAATTCATAGGAGACATTTCAAACGGAGTGACACTATTTGTTCTAATGCAGTTGACTCAGTCGGACACTTTAGCGAATACACACATGGGAGCATTGCTGAGCAAACGCAAATTGTGGTTTATTGAGCAAGCTTTCTGCCCCGCAAAGCCAAGTAGCTCATACTATGTAGTAGTTACTATTAAGAGTATGCCATTACATCTTATATAAGTTTGGAAGTAGGTACTGTTTTGACTACTCGTGAGAAGCAACGATTACCGTAATGGCTTGCATTCTCACGCACTTGATTATTTTTCTTACTTATTTTAGAACTGCGTTTACGCGACGTTGTAAGCTCGTATATTTAACACGAGTCCTTCTCACCGTAATGGTATACATGTACGTTGCTCCACATGCAGATAACACAAAATTCAGGTGTTGTATGGTATGACTAATTACTCTCACCGTATGTAGAGTCACATATAGATAACATCTAATTCAGGCCTTGTTTGGTGTGACTTATTACTCTTACCGTGACGGCGGCTGTTCCAGTAAACGTCGATGTAGTTACCTGTGGCCCTTGCAGTACTGAGACAATTTCCTTGGCAGCTGCAACCGATGTACCCATTCAAAATGCATACCGTTGATACTGACTACTGATAGACATAAATTATCGCTGCCTTATATAATGTGCAGTTATGAATAAGTTTCATCAGTTATTGGAGTTGAATTTTATAGAACTACAAACTGAAGAAGTGTATGATTAGATAGAAGAAAGTATTATTCGATTGCAGGAAATGAAAGGGAAGGAAAAATAGTATGTGAATATGGACTGAGGGAAATGAATGAAGGAGGAAGCTGCCTGGCAGAATTTTGCATAATGCATAATTTAATCATAACTAACAATCAATCAAGAATCATGAAAGATGGGTGTGTAGGTCGAAGAGACCTGCAGACATCGGAATATTTCAGCTTGGTTATGTAATGGTAAGACAGAGATTTTAAACTACAAGACGTTTGAAGGGGCAGATGTGGACTCTGATCACAATCTGTTTTCATGAACTGAATGGTAAAAGTGCAGAAACTGCAAAACCGTAAGAAATAAAGGAAGTGAGACCTGGATATATTGAAAGAATCAGAGGTTGTTGAGAATTTCTGAGGGAACATCAGACAACGATTGAATGCAACAGGGTAAAAGAATACTGTAGAAGACGAATCGGTAGCTTTAAGAGATGAAATAGTAAAGGCAGCAGCGGATCAAATAGGTAAAAGGACATGGCCTTGCAGAAATCCTTGGATATCACAGGAGATATTGGGTTTAAGTGATGAAAGGAGAAAATGTAAAAATGCAAAAAATGAAGCAAGCGAGAGGGAATACAGAGAATTAACAATGAGACTGACAGGAAACGCAAAATGACTGGACAGAAATAGCTAGAGGACAAATTTAAGGTTATAGAAACGTGTATTACTAGGGGAAAGATAGGAACATTAAAGAGGCCTTTGGTGAAAAGAGAAGCTGGTGTGTGGATATCATGTGCTCAGATGAAAAACCAGTACTACACAAAGAAGGGAAAGCTTAAAGTTAGAAGGAATATATAAAGGTCTAATAGAAGGGAATGAAGGCGACATTATCGAAAGGTAAGAGGACATCAATGAAGAAGAGATGGGAGCGCTAAAGGACTTAAGTCGAAACAAGTTCGCAAGGAGTAGACGACATTCTCTCAGAACTACTGATACTCTTGCCAGAGCCAGGCATGATCAGATCATTCCACCTGGTGTGCAAGACGTAAGAGACAGGCGACACACACTTATACTTCAAGCATACTATGATAATTCCAATTACAAAGAAAGCAGGTGCTGACAGGTATATTACCGAACTACCAGTTTAATAAATGACGTTTGAAAAATTCTAACATGAATTATTAGCAGGTGAATGAAAAAAATTGGTAGAAGTTGAGGTTGGGGATGATGTCTGCATTACGCCAAAATGTAGGAAAACACGGAGTAACCCTGATCCTACAATTTCTCTTACAAGATAAGTTAAGGAAAGGGAAACTTACGTTGATTGCATATATAGCATATATAGAGAAAGCGTTTGGGGATGCTGATTGGAATACTCTCTTTGAAATTATGAAAGTAGCAGGGGTAAAGTACAGGGAGTGAAAGGCTATTTACAAGTTGCAGGAAAAGTAAACGAAATTGTAAGAGTCGAGGGGCATGAAAGGGAAGCAGTGGCTGATAAGGGAGTGAGGGAAACCCAATATTATTGAATCAGTACACTGAGCAAGCTGTGAAGGAAACCAAAGAAAAATTTAGAGCAGGAGTCAAAATTCAGGGAAAAGAAACAAAAACTTTGAGGTTTGCAGATGACATTTTAATTTTGTCAGATACAGCAAAGGATTTGGAGGAGCAGTTGCAAAGAATGGACAATGTCTAGAAAGGAGGATGTCAGATGCATATAAACAAAAAGAAAACAGGGAAAAAGGAATGTAATCAAATGAAATCAGGTGATGCTAAGAGAGTTATATTGGGAAATGAGACACTTAAAAGTAGTAGGTAAGATTTGATATTTGGGCAGGGAAGCAACTGATGATGGCAAAAGTAGAGAGGATGTAAAATGTAGACTGGCAATGGAAAGAAAAGAATGAAGACGAGAAATTTGTTAACATCGAATATCGATTTAAGAACGTCTTTACAGAAGATATTTGACAGCAGTGCAGCCAAGCGTGCAAGTGAAACATGGACGATAAATAGTTTAAACAAGGAAAGAATAGAAGTTTATGAAATGTAACGATAGAAAAGAATGCTGAAGATTAGATGGGTAGATCGCGTAACTAATGGGGAGATAGTGAATAGAACTGAGGAGAAAAGAAATTTGTAACACAATTTGGCTACAAGAACAGGATACATTTTGAGACATGAAAGGATCACCAGTTTGGAATTGAATGGAAGTGGGGGACACAAAGAGTAGAGGGAGACCACGAGATAAATACAGTAGGCCGATTCAAAAGATGTACGTTGTAGTAGTTATTAGGAGATGAAGATCCTTGTAGGATAGAATGAAGTTGAGCGCTGCATCAAACCAGTCTTCTTCTGGCGCTGCAGTCCGGAACCGCGGGACTGCTACGGTCGCAGGTTCGAATCCTGCCTCGGGCATGGGTGTGTGTGATGTCCTTAGGTTAGTTAGGTTTAAGTAGTTCTAAGTTCTAGGGGACTTATGACCTAAGCTGTTGAGTCCCATAGTGCTCAGAGCCATTTGAACCAAACCAGTCTTCGGACTGAAAACCATACAACTAGAACAACAGTGACAGTCATTGCAGCTCAGTAATGTATCAGTGATCGTACGTCCATTTATCATATACATGTGTGTTATGTAGGAAGCTGTTAAATATATTACATTAGATTTTGCTACATGTCTTTCTATACCATGCAGTATGTACTTCAGATTGCTTACCATTTCCATTTTTGTGCTCGTTGAGTTGTGACGGAATTAATGAGCCAGACTAATCCCAAATGCTCGAACGCAGTTTTCCTGATGACTATGCTAATAAATATTAGTCTGATCAGAATCCCCGTGTAGCGACAGTTAGACAGTGCACCAGCAAAAACAACGTTGACATGTCCACAATGAAGCACAGGCATTTGGTTATATTTCCTAAGAAAATAAAGTGTTTCGCTATACACACACACACACACACACATACACACACACACACACACACATATACGTATGCATCCACGAAGAAAAACGTAGCAAATGAGTCAGGATAAACTTAACAAACAAAGTTAAATGTACTTTTTATTGGAAGTAATCAACAAATTCCAACATTTACCGTTCTTTTAAGAACGGCAGTTTCATTAATTACTTGAAAGAAGTGTCCTGATATTTGATACAAGAATTAGGAGAAAAACTAGAATTCAGTCATCGAAAATATTTGCTAGCTCACGAAACAACAAAGTCATTTTTCATTTCAATAAATTCCATACGTATATTTAAACGTCCACCATCTCTACCACTGATCTTAATAGAGTTCACTCTTTGCTGATCCACTTCCTAGAAATCAAGTCCCCAGACATTGCTGCCAGTGGCTGCATTACGTTGCACGTGCGTTACACATTCACAGTAGAGCAGCCTCATGCATAGGAATTCAAAACCAGTCTTCTACGAGAGTTATAAATTCTTAATTTATCCCAAAATCTAGAAATACATATAGTATCGTAATACACAAACTGTCTAATAATTGTCGTATTTCATTTCTTTTTAGTTCGTTTTTAGACAGAACGTTTCACCACTCGCTTGTAGATTACTTCGGTTCAAATGAAAAAAGGTACAAGCATTATACAACAGATGGAGAATATAATGTGTGCTTCATGTGATTTGAGTGCATACAGAATGAAACTAAGCACCGATCACAAACAAAGCTCTCCAGTAATAATTTTGCATATTTTTGCTATATTTTTCATTCACAGTGGAGAGTGAAGGGAAGTTTTTGTTCATTTATTTCGATTCTCCGTAAAGGGGTTTCACGGCAGCGAAAAAACTCGTATTCATATAAAAGAGTACCTATTTTACAGTTGTTTTGGGTAGAATTAAACATTTGACACAATTATCGTAGCTTTGAAATTACTCATTGGCTATGTAATAGATATTTAAAACTGACATTTTAAACAATGATTGAAATCGGACAGACATCATTATGTAGAAACTACTATGAAAAACGATAATGTTGTACCAAAATTATTTGATCACGATAGAGGTAGTGTAATAGGCCCATTAAAAATCACAACATGCAGCTAATAGTGGAATAGGTAGGAAGAAGAAAGAAATAAATGAATGGATTGTAAAGATGCTTTGATAGCAATTGTGGAACTTGAAGAGTATCTGCCCAGACAGATTTCACAATCGGGAAGTGGGAGCTAGTTGAGGTTCCTGTGGTGAAGAATGAATAAGGCATGAAAGTGTATAGCTGGGGCAAGAAGTTATGTGAGTAATTAACTGGTGGAACATTCGTTTCTTGTATCCTGGGAGATGTTATTTAATTTTTTGAAAACAGTGACTGTGATTTACTAGACAGGTCGATCTATCGTAATTACATAGCTGTCAAATAGACTTTTCATTTGTTTTAACAATAATAGTAGGGAATACCTTTCAAAGGTATGGTCGCTATTTCATACAGAAGACTTATCTATAGCTCAAGACCACGTGGACAAACAATTTTATTTCAATAGGAATTTACGAACACTTACGAGATATCTTACAAGACAGATTCAAAAAAACGCAAATCTTCATTTATAGCATTTTTAGGTCTACAGGAAGCTTTTGATTATGTTGACTGGAAAATTTTCTTTGAAATACTGAAGGTATCAGAGATACGTTTCCATAAAAGGAGTGATAATAGTAGAGAAAGGATTCAGACAGACCACGTTATTCAGTCTGCACACACAGCAGTAAAGGAAACCAAGATAAAATTTGAAAAGAGATTTAAGATTCACGAAGAAGAAATAAAAACTTTTTCTGTGACACTGTAATTCTGTCCGAAACAGGAAAGGAGTTGTATGATCATTTGAACAGACTGATAGTACCCTGTAAAACGGTTATAAGGTGAACATCAACAAAAGTAAGACAAGGCTAATGGAATAGTATTAAACGAAGTGGTGCTAAGGAAGTTCGATTAGGATATGAGACATTAAGAGTATCAGGCGAGTCTCGCTATTTGAGAAATAAAATAAATGATGATGGTAGAAGTAAAGAGCGCACAACTTGCGTCAACAGCAACAGCTTTACCGAAAAACAGGAATGTATTATTTAATACAAATTTAAGTCTTAGGAAGTCTTCTCTGAAAGTATTTGTCTGTAGTATAGCCTTATGTGGGTCTGAACTATGGTCGGCAATTATTTGAGATAAGGAGAAAACAGAAACCTTGGAAGTGTTATGCTACAGAAGCATTCTGATAATTAGATGGATAAATCGTGTAATTAAGAAAAGGCGTTGAATGGAACTGTGAAAATGAGATTTTTAAGGTATAACGTGATCAAAAGAAGGCACCGACTGACAGGACACATCCTGAGGCACCAAGAGAAAGACAGTTTCGTAATTGAGGAAGTATGGGGGAGTAAGAATTGTAGAGAGAGACGTGGGTTTTTCTACAGTAAGCAGCTTCATGTGAAAGTAGGATGCTGTAGTTATGCTGCGATGAGGAGAAGATTTGCAGTATTATGATGATGTGCATCAGGCCAGTCTTCGAAATGACCAACATGACAATGACAACCATCAATACCTTTCAAATTATAAGAGAGTAAAATGCCTCTTTTCATCATTATGTGCCTAGGACAGTGTTTCATGACGAGCAGGCGCATTGAGAATAGAACGTTCGGAGCCCATTTTCAACAGCAGAGGAAGTTGCTTGAAGGTTGTTCGACATAAAGCGGAAATGGTGAAAATCTGAGAGCGCGAGATCAGGTGAATAAGGTGGGGTTGGAATGACATCCCAGCCCAACTCCTGCATAGTACTTTCTGTCAGTGTAGCAGAATGCGGCCGGGCGTTATCGTGGAGTGGCATCACTTCCCGCTGTCATCCTGATCGTTGTTCTTGGACCGGATCTTCAAGGCGTCTCAGTTGTTGACAATGAATATTGTCACATCTCGAGGAAGCAATTCCTAGTACACCACACCGTCGCTTTTGCACCAGATGCGTGACTTTATCTTTTGTCGATGCGTGACTTTATCTTTTGTCGATGCGCGCAGTTTTTTTACGAGGAGTTGCTGCTGTGTCTCGGCTCAACCAGTCCTTTTTTTTTTACGTTAGCGTAAGACATTTTTTCTCACCACCAGTAACGAAACAGGATAGGAATGATCAGTGTTGTTCACGTCAATTGATGACGAGGAAGCAGAGACGCACATTTAGCCACCGCTGATTTTTGTGATTTTGCCTTAGAGCACGCGGTTACAAATATACCCAATTTTTGAACCTTCCCAACTGAATGCAAATGTCACAGTTCATCACATTTACCAATTCGCGAGTGCAATGAAGTTGATCATTGTGGATTAATGCTTTTAAACGATCTTCATCAAACCCCGAAGGTCTTCCTGAACGTGCAGAGTCACTCCCTAAAATGAGAAAACCATTTTTTTTTTTGCCGTTCTCTGCTCAGTGGCACATTCCCCACATACGGCTCAAATGTTTATGGCTGCCTCCTCTGCTGTCATCTCTCTTTTCAACCCAGACGGAAGAATATGTCGTAAATGTTCCAGTTTCTCCACTTGGCACTCCTTTTTCTAGAGTCCATAGCTCCACTCACTATCTCTAAATGACAAAATGTGCAGTCACACATCAACAGTGAACTGCAAATAAAACATGAAAAGCGATAAATTAACCCACGGCAACCGGGATAACAACATGCAAAACAAAAACGCTATGGACTTGTGCACCAATTTAATAAAATCCAAGCCGGCCGATGTGGCCGGGTGGTTCTAGGCGCTTCAGTCCAGAACCGCGCTGTTGCTACAGTCGCAGGTTCGAATCCTGCCTCGGGCATGGATGTGTGTGATGTCCTTGGATTAGTTAGGTTTAAGTAGTTTTAAGTCTAGGGGACTGATGATTAAGTCCCGTAGTACTTAGAGCCAATAAAATCCAAGATTTTCATTTCTTTTCTGAACACATACACTATGCAATCAAAAGTATACGGACACTTCCAAACACATACGATTTTCACATTAGGTGCATTGTGCTGCCATCTACTGCCAGGTACTCCATGTCAAGGACGTCAGTAGTCATTAGATATCGCGTGAGAGCAGAAGGAGTCGCTTCGCGGAAATCACGGACTTCGAACGTGATCAGGTGACTGGGTGTTACACGAGTGTCTTATGTCTGTACGGGACATTTCCACAGTTCTAAACATCCCTAAGTCCACTGTTTCCAATGTAATAGTGAAGTGGAAACGCGAGGGGCACGTACAGCACAAAAGCGTACAGGCCGACCTCGTCTGTTGACTGACAGAGACTGCCGACAGATGAAGAGGGTCGTAATGTGTAATAGGCAGACATCTATCCAGACCATCAAATAATTTATATTACTTTACATGGGCTTCTTATTATTAATCATTATATTCATTGAAAGTAAATGTACAACGTGCGTGCTCCTGAAACTCAAAAATGAGTCCCGGTATGGGAGTTATATGGCGCGGTAGCCCTCTATCCCCCGTCTCTGAAGACGATTCTCGTTTTTACCTGTTGGGTGTGATTTTGAAGATACAAGGGCTGGGAAGTTTCGCCCTCTAGAAGCTTCTAGAACGTTCCAGAACATTCGAGAGTATTCTAAAACATTATAGAATATTCAAAAGTATTCGAGAGCATTACACAAAATTTCTGAATGATCCAGAAAGTTCCACAATGATCCGCGATGTTCTGGAATGTTCGGGAATAGTGTGGAACATTCGGGAAGATTGCAGAATGTTAGAGAACATCACGGAACATCCCACTGTGGAACAATCCAGAACACTCTAGAATTCTGTGGAACGTTCTGGAACACTGTGGACCATTCGAAGCGTTTTTGATATGTTCTGGAATTCGCCAGTGGTGGGGCCACTTGTTGGTAGGCGTATATAAAGCATCGCCCACCATGGATTCGAACGACAGTTTCTTGTCATTGAAGAAGGTAGGAACCGAAAAAGTAGTGCAGTGAGTGAATAAAAACAAAAATGAAGTGTGGGTAATGAGAGTGGTACAGTGACTGAATATAAATCGAAAATAAAGAATGAAAAGAGTGTAAAGTATGCTTGGTGTATTTGTTAGGAAAAACTGGCCACACATACACGTACTGCGACTAACAAAAATGTGAGATTTGAAACATCGAATGTCTAAACAGCAGCACATTTTGCTCAAAAACTTTTACAAACAAGTGGAGGCACATGTCCTACTGACCAGACCACCGGCCTCATTAAACTCAACAGTGATTTCTGCAACACTGACGCTGCTGAGAACGAACTCATCGGGCAAATTTATCCAAACATTGTTCACAAGTATACCAATCCGGACTGGCTATTTGAAAAGGCAATTTTTGCAACTAAAAATAATATTGTCGACGATATCAGCTTTAATGCTCAAGAAAAGTTCCCAGGGAAGATAGAACATACAAATCTACCGTCACGATGGTAAATGTTGAAGAAAATGTGAACTTCCCTACAGAATTTCTAAACTCTTTGCAAGGACCAGAAATGCCTTCGACTTAAAATTGGATCGCCCATCATACTACTCGGAAACCTCAATTCACAAAACTATGTAATGGAACGAAGATGGTCGTCAGCTATGGAATAACACCATCGAAGCCAAACTTATTACTGGAAAGTACAAAGGACAGACACTATTTGTCCCCAGAGTAACATTGACCTCTACTGAACTGCTATTCCAATTTAAAAGACTGCAATTCCCAATCACATTAGCCTACAGTTCCACATTAACAAAGCGCAAGGAAAAATTTTAAAATATCGCAGCATCAACATCAAAGACTACTGCCCTCCTACGTAGCTTGCTTTCGAATAGGAAATTCGAAAGATTTGTACATAGTATACAGACGGGATGGCAAAATTTGAAATGTTGTTTATAAATAAGTAGTGCAAATAGAATTTGTTTTCAAAAAAAAATTACCTCTTCTACTTTAACAAGTATTGTAAATAGTTAGAGTGTTTTCAATAAAAGATTTTGGCCTCTTATTCTTGTAGTGCAATTAACACACAATAACATATTATCTCCTTAAGCGAAGCCGGATACACCAGCTGGTTTTCAATGAAAACCAAACGACATAAAGCATGACTTAGTTCATTTTATTCAACAATAAAAAGAAAGAGGGGTGTGATATTCTGATAGATAGAGGGATAGGTTCACCCGCCAAATCGGAAGGAGTTTTCTTCCTCCATGCTCAACTATTCCTTTCCGCGTGACGTATGAAAGTTATACATTAAGTGTATCTGTTGAGAGTAGTTGTCTGTAATGGGTGTTGTGTGTACATCGTGAACCATGTGTTGTGAGAGACGGTGAAATCGGTGCCGGACTATATTTCACTCGTATTGAGTAGCTCCAAGAGAATTGCCAGGCTTAAGTGTCCCCAACTTCAACAGTATCACATAGGACGCTGTGGAGATGTTTTAAAGTGAATCGAGAACACTAACGGGAAGCCTGACGAACAGGAATTTCACGCGACCACTATCTCACCAGGGTTCAAACTGGCAATCTGAGAGCCGAGGGCATACGTTAGCGACCTCAGCTTAGGAGGAGAAAATTTAATCCAATGTTTGAATATTACAATGTTACGAAGTATTGGGAAAGTCTTGAAGAAACATCTGTGAAATGGTGTACATTTAATACTTTTATATTCCCAGAACGCAATTAAAAGAAAGTACCATAAGCGACTTATATCGAAATTAAATCTGAAGTTTATTGATCACGGCACTGTGGGGTTGTAGCAAAGCGTTAGTGCACAAAACTTGAAAGAAATAGAAAGGGGTCCAAAAAATAATTTTTTTAGTTAATAATCTGTTTGTACCCATTGAAGTAACATTTCAGATGGTGTTTAATGAAGTAATTCTGCTCTTCTGGAAGTCCTAAAAAGTTTAAGGAGTGGCTCACTGATAAGGATCTCATATGTAATAAATATATAATAAATGCTAGTACTGAAAAATGCGACATGTGGTCAGCAGCAGTCTGTTTGGTAGATAACTAGATGAACATTGCCTTATTTTGGGAGTCGCGTTTTTGCGTGATTTTTCAGTCATTATTCTTATACATCTCCTATATGACATCTGGACATTTTGAAAATTATTCCGCTACATTTTAATTGCCTTAGCTGATTGTTGGAAATGTACAAAGAGATTGCCTTGCGAGATTTATCAGGAACACGACATTGGTGTGTTAACTTATAAAGGAAAATAAAATGATGGAGAAGCAGGCTCCAGCACATGAGACTAAGGAGAAACTTCGGAAAGACCATTAAATAAATTTATGATGCAGTGAAGGTGTAGAGACAAAAGAGCACTTTAGAACAGAACCCGAAGTGGTAGGGCCGAAGGCAATTTCAGAACTGAATAGCTCCCTCAAAAAGTTTCAGGGCATTAAAGACACTGGATCGGAACGCGATAATATAAAATTAATTAAACAGGAAAAACTTATAGCCAGCAGGGATACTGGTGGTGTTTTTCTACATTTGTTGATACCAAGAAACGGCAGCCAAAGCTGTGACTATTTAGTTACCAAGAGGGTATTTAACCAGATCAAAAACATCATTTGGCAGATATTTTACGGTATCGAAATCTCAAACATTATAACCACGGAGATCAACAGATACAACATTCAAGGTGTATCGAACAAGACGGCACAGTACATAACAGCCTAGACTTACATTCGGGACAGCAGTGTTGCTTAGGTGAAAACAAAACAGTAACACTTATGACATGACCAACAGAAAGAAATGTTACACGTTAACATACAAACATAAATTATCACACAGAATAGCTACCATACGAAAGAAACAAGGGTTACACAATGCCTACAGAACAAGAACACACCCAGTCACATTTACAAACAACAATAGACAATCCAGATAAGTACCAAGGATCAGGTATATATCAATTAGAATGCAAAGAATGTGAATCAGTATATCTGGGGATGACAGCCAGGAACTCTAAACTAGGTACAGAGAACAAATAAGAAGCTGGAAGTATGAGAGCAGCCATTCTACCGTTGCTGAACACAACAAAACATCATCATTAAATATAGAAAGAAACAAAAAACTACATAAAAGTAAAAAGTTAAGCTCTATCTGATGAAACATTGATATGACCTGTCCAACATGGAACAGGACACGAAAATTATTGGAGTGAATAATTAGAACAAAAATCAAAAATTCATGATATTACAGGAAAAATTACATATGCAAAAAGCCCTTGAATGAAAAAGGAAGTAATTAACGACCAAGTAATATTAAGCAACAACTCACTGATCATGTTAGCCTCTAAAACAATAACAAACAGAAATGTGACGCATAACCAGAATAAAACACGAATCCTCTCTTTCCCTCCCTCCCTCTCTCTCTCTCTCTCTCTCTCTCTCTCTCTCTCTCTCTCTCTATCACACACACACACACACACACACACACACACAGACACACAGGTAATATCCCCTCTCATAAATAATAAAATATTCACAAAACAAAATCCACTCTCACAAAGAATGACACATTCGCACATGACAAAATACACACACAGACAGACACGTGTCAAGCGCAAGCCTGCCCCCCACACCCCTACACACACACAGCGCAAACAAAAGACGAATGATAAACACACAGCGACAGTTGGCAACACTACACCCTGTAAACACACGCTTGTTCAACATGCAATGAAAAGTTCAAGCGAAGTATTGTGTTAGATTTGGATGAGGAAACTCTGCAAATCGGCCCTCTGAATTATGGGGACCAAATAAACACATCTCCGAACAGTACACGTGGAATAGCAACATTAAAAATCGTAAAAAACACCAAACGAATAACTGACCTCACAAAACTTGTGGTACAAAAATTGTTTATAACCTAAAAAAAAACAAGATAAAAAACGAGGAATTGTAACATAGTAACGCACTTGTAACTACTACACAACGCAGTTAATATATATACGAAAATAAACATTTATTATAGGCCACTGAAGATGCTTAGTAAATAAAAGGAGCGAAACGCGTATGACAAAAAACAAACTGCCTCTCATTCAGTTGCGGAAACGGATCGTACCACCATGTACCCTTCTCTATTACCGACATGACGGAAGTGCACCACAGGAGTATCGCTCTTTCTAGGTTCTTAGCTCTTACTATCCAGAAACAAGTGTAAAGTTTCCACCTCCTTTCTCTCCTTGGGAGGGATGCATGTTTTGGCTAAGAAATTTTTAATAGGTGTGAAGATAATCTAATACGCTTAAACAGTAGTTTGTTAGCTAAATAGTATGTGGTACTGCTGCAAGTTCAGTGGGGAAAGGTCAGTGGAGCACTCAGCACAGGGTTTCGCAGTGTAGTGTCGAACACGTTACAGAAATTATACTACAATTCTGAGAGAGACGCGCGTGTCAGAAGCATTAAATGCGCGGTACGAATTGTGCAGGAGAAGCTAACTTTGTAGAACCGGTGTATACTTTCCACAGCTTCGAAGAAGAAGACAGGTGCTTCTCTGGTACTTGCACTTTAGCCGTTCAAAAATATTTCTCATATGAAAATTTACACTGTTTTTGGGATCACGATTCGTTGTATATCTCGGAAATTTTGCGTTTATACTTTGAGGACGGCTTTTATGGATTGTATGTTTGTAAGATTCTGATACGATCGGATGCTATAAGAGTAGGTCAAGCACCAAGCCAATTAAATAACTCGTGCCCGTTGCATGGGGGCTTAATTAAATAAAATGCTAATAATTTTAATTTTAGTCGCTGTTTGTCCGATTACGAAGTCTCGTAACCGGTTGGCCCTGAGTAGTATTAGTACGCAATCTGACTGCATAGAATAACAACAAAGAATGAAAGGAAATTTCCGTTAACACAATTCATTAATTCAATTCCCAGCAACTATAAAAGCTACGAAACAACAAAGCACAAGTGTAACTGTTCTGTGCGTGGAAGTGTGATTCAACGTACACATCTGGCACGGTTCTTCCTCAATACGACAAGATGCTTTAAACGCCATTTACAATGAAGTAATAAAAAAAAACAGAAATACTATGATTGCACATAGAAATCAGAATTACACTCTAATACATGAACACAAGCCAGATGCTTTGTTGACTGAACCTGTGACCAAGAAGCATTGTTATTTAGGAAATTTGAAATACAAAAATTTTTTTATTACCTCATATATATTGACGAAAGAATACACTCTGATCATTACAACATCCCCAATCGAACAGCATCGGGTGTCTAGCCCATCAGAACAACTGCACACGACATGCTCACAACTAGTACTGCTATCAACATCGTCTCAACAAGCACTGACTACGGCAACCTCAGAACTACGACTACCCACAGCAACTTCTGAACAAGCACTGCCAGTGGAGGCGGCGGAATAAAACTCTTTGGCGCAATCTCTGGCGCTGTGGCTCAGTGTAGCAACCTTTCACCGTTCCTGGCACCCCGAAGATGATGTAGTTTACACGGATGTGTTGCATTGTAACTATCTCTGAAGTGGTTGTGACAAATGTTGATATTGCTTGACGTATGGACATGGTACGTGCACTTCACAGCACTGTATCGGCCATCATAAGCACAACATAGTGTGAAGAAACATTTCCGCTGAGAACAGTGTCAACCACATTACCTGTTTCTGACTCGTGCTCCCATCCTTTAATGCGTCGACCGGGGTATATGATATATGATGGAATACTATGACGATAACGTGTCATTCAGACATGTCGAGTATTTTTTGGTCCGTAAGTAATGCTACTTAAATATTTAACAGCTTTTCTATTCTTCACATTACGCTCTACGCTATATAATCCGTACGCTGTACTGATTTCCAGTTCACCTTTGTACATGAGAATGACTATAGGCCGGAAATCGCGATAGTGTGAAATAAGTGAAATCCGAACGTACAGTGAAACGGTGCAAATTTCACTCAAGAAGTACTACACAACTGTGTTCCTCAACGAAAGAAAAAATACAAAAATTATTTGTTCGTATATATAACTGAATTCTTTTTTATTATTCTTTTTAATTAGAAAATATACCAAATTAAATTATCAGAGAAGCTTTGGAACCACGTTTTGTCGTAGGAAAGACAACACATGAAACCAAACAGTAGAATGTACGTATTAGTGCTTAGAATTATTCTCGAAAATTAATTATTGCAGCAAAAAAATATGTTCATGATATCTAAAGTTCTTGGGTTTCCATACCGCGCCATTCTTTCTTGTATCTTCCGATCCGACGTTTCGGCCTTCAGCTGAGAGCTCAGGAAAATGGATGCCCACTGACACACATTGTGTTCATCCTTAAGAACGCACATCTCTGTGTCTGTCGATGAAAAGTGTAACCCACTAATGGCAGTGTTCAACCCAGGACGAGTGAATATATCGCGGTATGGATTCACTAAATAACCTGGATGCCTAGAAACGGTTACTACACCTGATACATAGTCCTCAGGAAAAGACTGCACTTTTATTGGACACGTTTCAATAAGCTTCTTTAATACTATGTCTTAAATGTTCAAATTTGCACAAATTATAAACCTGGGTAGTCTAGGCTTGACCTGGTCCCACATCGGCATGACAGCAGACAGACCTGACCAACTCTTGGTTCACACCTACTGGAATGTTTACTTTGTTATTTCTTCTTCTTGTTCTTCTCATCAGATGTTAGGCGAAACTGCCCGTTACAGTACCCATCGCTACCGGGGTCTTCTTCTATCGGTTCTTCCTTGGCACTTATATTTTCTAGCCTTTAAGAGGAGGGTCTAGCTCTTTCCATTCTTTCTAGGTGTTCGTTCCATGTTCTCCTATACTCTACAATTTTATCATTCACATTAAAACATTTTAGATCTTTCCTAACATCTTCATTCCTTTGTCTGTCTTCCATTATGCAACTTTTAACTCGTCTCAGGAATTTCTTTTCTTGTGTCTGAATACGACTTTCTTGCTCTTTGCTAAGCACCCAGGTCTCGCTTCCATAGAGCAATGTAGGAACTGGTCTGCAGAATTTAATTTTAGTAGCTTCTCTAGTTTTGTTTTCAAGGCTTCTATTAATTGCTCTATGCACCCAGCTAAATTTACTAAGTTTAATTTCTATATCTTTGTTGTAGCCTTACGTCATTTCACATCCTAGGTAACTGAAGTGGTTTACTTGCTCTCAAAGCGTTTGATCTATTACTATTTTGGTTCTAATGTGTTCTTTCCCCATGAAGTACACTGCCTTAATTTTTTTTGTTCATATCTCCATGTCAAATTTCACAGTTACTTGTCTCAGTAAGTAAATACATTTCTGAAGGTCCTCGTCTTTACCTGGTAGTATCACTACATCATCAGCATATACTAAGTTATTTGAAATTACGTTTCCCATGTTTGCATTATTTCAAGTATGTAAATGTTAAACAAAGCTGGGGAGATACAGCAGCCTTGTCATACTCCTTTGTTGGTTGGTATCTCATTAGTCATTTTTCCACTGAGATCTAGAAAGGCAGTCGTGTTCTGATACGTAATTTTTATTAGGTGTTTTGGATATGCGCAATTCATCATTATTCTCCAACGTTTCGTTCTATTGACATTTTAAAATCGATAGAAGCAATCTGTTTCTTTTTTGTATTCTCTGCGTTTTTGTATTATACACCGTAAAATAAAATCTGTATCTAACGTAGAACACCCTTTCCTAACAGCCATTTGTTCTTCATGCAGTACGGTTTCCGTTATGTTTTTAAGTCTTGGGTTTAAAATCTTAGCGTATATCTTGTATACTGAGTCTAGTAAACTTATTTCTCTGCAGATGCTGCATAGACTTTTGTCGCCTTTTTTAAAGAAAATTATATCACTTCAGCAATCTTCCAGTCTTCGGGATTACTTTTGCTCTTCCACTCTTCCAACATTCGTTTAAGGGATGTAACAGTCGAAGATGTAGCATCATTACTCCATGTTTTAGCAATTCAGCTTTAATATCATCTCTTATTCTCGTTTTTTATTCTTAAGTGATGTTAAGACAGATTTTACTTCGCTAGGCTGTATTTAATCTAATCCGTTGGCATCAATTATATCAATTTCAGTTTCTTTTGGTGTACCATCATATCATAATTTTTGTAGTAATTTATTCACTGTGCTTTTCAATATTGTTTAAATCTTCTCTTTCTCCATTACGTCTAAAGTTTTTAAAATTTTATAGGCCATTTGCTATCTCCCGTGAACATCATTCTCTGTATTAGAAATGAATCTATCCCAGTGATCTTGGTTCTTGGCGTTCCTTCATTACTACACATTTTGCAATATTTCTTCTCCCCTTATAAGATTGTATTTTTTCCACTGTGGGTTTGCTTATGTATTTAATATATGCATTCTGATTTTCTTTAACAGCCTTGTTTATATGCTCATTCCGTATTTCTAGGACATTTCTTTTCCAATTTTTTTCCTCTTTTTACCGAGATCTTCTCCTGCTACTCTGTATATTACGTTCTTTAGGTTTTGCCATTCTTGCTAGCTCTTTATTCAATCTTCTTTGGTAAACATGCTTGATGCTGTCCTCTTCCAGCAAGTATACTTTATAAACTCTTTGTTATTGTTGGTTACTAAATTCCTTTATGATTTTGTTATTTGACATTGTCAAATTGGGACACAGACGATCTGTTACGTTAAAGTGTGTGGATAAAAAGCGTAGGTCCACTTGCCTAACGGGGACAGTAGTACACTGCTCAAGTGTGTACGTGTAGCGATTCAGCTCAACAAATTATGAAGATGCGTAATGCCTGGTCGCCGATACACATAGAATTAGGTAATAATTTGTATTCATCTGAAGATGGATCGTCAATGAATTGGAACTGGTAAACAATAAAGGAATGTTAGTGATACTGACCTAGGATCTTTATCCATACGTTTTAACGTAAGAGATCGCGTCTCACGATCTGGATGTAAGAGAACAAAGCTTATGAGACGTTGAATTCGCAGTTGATTGATATTTCCAGACAGAACAACAGACAGACAATTGATCGCCGGTAAACAAAAGACGTTTCGGAAACTAGTTCGAGATTAACATGGTCCTCCGGAAAACAGAAGAAAAATTATTTATTGATTTTATAAACAGATAAACAGATAAGGCTTTTCTTCAAATATCAGTGAGCGTGAGGTCCTCTCGAAATGCTTGTTTGGAAATGATTCGCCATCGACTAACATTTGTTTTTAGTAGAGTTACGCCCTACCAAAACTAGCATTGGTACAGTAAGAAATAAATGAATATGTAAGGGAGAAATCGGGAGCTGCGATTTTTCTTTGTTTTTTGATTGTTTAATTGGTTGTTTTGCACATTAGAACTGCACGTTATTCAGTGTTAGTCCACACCGTGTATTTTATATCTTTACATATTATAAACTGCGTGTTATAAGTATTAAAAATTATTTGACCGCGAAAATTTGGCGCTTTTATGCATCCAAAGCAATTACTTTTGATGCAAGTACAGTTTTCAGGCACAAACATAAAAAATACGTGTAATTATTGTTGTAGTTTTGTACTCAACAGAAAGTTCTTACCATGATCAAAAGTAAGAACTTTCCATTTCTTTCAGTCATCAGTCTTCTGACTGGTTTGATGCGGCCCGCTACGAATTCCTCTTCTGTGCGATCTTCTTCATCTCAGAGTAGCACTTGCAACCTATGTTTCCATTATTTACTCGATGTATTCCAATCTCTCTCTTCCTCTATTGTTTTTCCTGCTACGGCTACATCTAGCAACACGGAAGTCATCTCATGACGCCTTAACAGATGTCCTACCAACCTGTCTCTTCTTCTTGTCAGTGTCTTCCGCTTACTGCTTTCCTCGCCGATTCTCCGGAGAACCTCTCCATTCCCTACGTTATCAGTCCACACAATTTTCAGCATTCTTTTGCAGCGCCATATCTCAAATGCTTCGATTCTCTTCTTTTTTTCCACAGCTCATGGTTCACTACCATATAATGCTCTGCACCAAACGTACATGCTCGGAAATTTCTTCCTCAAATTAAGGCCTATGTTTGATATTAGTAAACTTCTCTTGCCCAAGAATGTCCTTCTGCCAGTGCTAGTCTGCTTCTTATGTCCTCCTTGGTCCATCATGGGTTATTTAGATGTCTAGATAGTAGAATTTCATAACGTCATGTACTTCGTGATCATCAAACCTGATGTTAGGTATCTCACAGTTCCCGTTTATGCAACTTGCCTTCCGTCTTTCTTCACTTTGGTTTCAGTCTGTATGTAAGCGTTCTACAGAACAAAATTTTTATATGTGTGAACACTGAATATTATATTTCCCAAACCTTTCTCCTCGTGTAACGTATACTTCAGATATCGTGTTCAGCTGATTAGCAATACTGACTGCTCGTCGGCCCTGTTTTGCGCATGTGAACAGTATCGTGAAACAAAACTTTACCCTTCATGAAATGCACAATTTGAAATAATGAATGTGAATTTAACTAACTGCCAAAAGAAACTAATTGTGTGCTCAATGAAAACTATGCAAGTGAAACTCAGTACCGAAGTGCGTTGTGGATCGCGTAATATGAACTGCACTATTTCACTTGCAATAACCAGAAAAATAAATTACTGTCCTATTCAGAAAAAATAGCTGTATGAAATCACCAACACTGTTCACTGACAATTAATCTGCTTACTTAGCACACTTTACAATTCTGACTATATATTTTTTCCTCTTGGGAATGCAAGGTGAGAAATGCCCTGAAATAAAGTGACTTACCTGTTGCTCAGAATGCCGTTAACCTTATCCGCAATAGTCTGCTACAGATTTACTATCAGTCTGCAAAAATCAGAATTTGGCAAGAGCAGAATAAAGTTTCTATGACACATCATCTCATTTAGAGGCACAGAGGCTGACCCCAAACAGCTTGCAGCAGTCAGAACCATTGCTCTTCCTACCACCAAAAGTCAAATTCTAAGCTTCCTTGGTTTAATAAACTTTTATCGTCGCGTCTAGTGTATGGAAATTCTTGCCACCCCAAAACTTTGCTCTCTTACTGGTAAAAACACAATATTACATTGAGATGAACAGGTACAAGTAGAGTTTCTAAATCTGAAGGATGCATTGAATGTTCCAGTTCGTGTCATCCAGACTTGTCATGTGAGTTTTGTTTGGCAACAGATTAATCAAAAGTTGGTTTACGTGATCATCTACCCAAGGAATTTGAGGAAAATGGTATCATTGTGCAAAGATGCACAGCTTTTGCTAGCCATGTTCTAACGGAATGAGAAAGACCTTACACGGTATTTGAAACAAAGCGCTAGCAGTCATTTGGGCATTTTCCAGATTTCGTTTTTTCTTGTTTGGCAAACTCACTATAATTTAAACAGATCGTTGTGCATTACAATTTTTAATGTCTTCAAAATCGTATAATGACGTATTAAAACCTTGGGCATGGGATCTTCAAGAATTCCGTTTCACTGTAGTGGATATTCCTCGTTCATAAACTGTTGTTACTGAAAATTTATCTCGAGCTCCCACTGACTTAGAAAAACATAACATATAATTGAATTAGCAGAAAAACTTTAGTATACTGCATATTCAGAAAGCTGCCTTTGAGAACTTTATTGCTTCCTCTTTAAAAGATATTGCACAGAAGCAGGGTAAGAATCCTGTATGGGGAGACCCGGAAAATAAGTGACACAACAAAATAAACGTGAAGATATGACAGTATTACCTTGCACGGCAAGAACGTTCTCTTTAAGCAACGTACTGTCGACGACTCACTTTGGGTCTTATGTATTCCTGATGATTTTGTGAATTAATTCATTTGGCACACCATCTGAATTACGCTCATTTAATAACACGAGAAGGAGCATCAAAAAAGTTTTATATGTGTGCAAAAAGTGTCAAAAAGTAAAGCCAACTACTTTTAAACACCGTGCTTCACTGTTTCCCATTATTCCTACAAAGTTAAAATAATTAGCAGCTTTAGAACCTCTAGGTCCACTCTGAAGAACTCAGAATTGATTTTATATGTTTTTATTGCTGCAGAAATGACGTTTAAACTTGTCTCACTCACCACAGTACAGAGAGCCACTGGGAAAACTGTATCTTTCGCATAAGGTATTTCCTACGTGAAGTGGGACATGTTGACAAGGCAATTTCGACAATACTCCCCAATTTTGGTCAGGCATCTGGGCAAGAATTTTAAGATATCACAAAATTAATTCCGTATTCATCACTCGCTATAGGCCACAAGCTAATCTTTCAATCAACATCGTAGATTACCCTTTCGCTGAGAACATCATAATTCGGAAAAATCAACCCCGTATTCATCACTCGCTATAGGCCACAAGCTAATCTTTCTTAAAGTCTGAAGTGAAAAATCAATCAACATCGTAGATTACCCTTTCGCTGAGAACATCATAATTCGGATGGACACATTCGTGTGTTTTAGAGCATTCCACTTCATTGCCTCCCTTACTTGTGCCACTAGACCAAATCAGAGAGCTTGTACTACTTCCTAACTAAGGCAAATTACGTCACAAAGAGATATTAGACTTAGCAATAAGTAACATAAAGAAAGTTGCAGAGTGAAGAAAGAGGTCGCAAGATGCTAAGGTAAATGTCAAAAAGCTATACATTGGTCAGAAAGTGGTTGTAAAATCTCATCCAGTGTCACACAAAAGTAAGCAACTACTTCATAAGCTTTAATCGGTGCGCAATGGACCTTACAGGATTTGTTGAACAGCACCTAGCAATGCGGTGGAAGTGGAAAAAATACTTTCTAAGAGGAGAAAAAGCTCCATCACATGATACATTACAAACCATTTGTGGAACAGGGATATTTGCAAGATCTTATTGTCTTGAAAACTGCATTGAATCATTACTGTTATGGCACATATTTCTGACATTCTATGTGCTTTATGATGTTTTGCGATGTTTTTCCTTATTTGGTACATATGGCATATGAGAGCATTATCATGTTGAAGTATGTCTTTTTTCAGCTAACTACACACCTTTCTGTCTTCATGTCAGATTATGACAGACATGGTGATATTCATATATATTATATTGAATTTGGCTACTATGCATATATTCCATATTTCTGAGATATAGTTGCACATAGGATGCACTGTTGAATGACAGGTTTTTTTTTTTTTTTTTTGATGACCAAAGACAGAGATGGAAAACATGAATGAGAATACTATTGATTGATATACGGATTTATTTTGTGCTAAAATGAGTACTTTAATGAACAATTTGCTACTGATCAATAATGTTTTTTTCCTTTTGGCATTTTATCACTTCTTAATTAATTTTCTTGCCTTGGCTTAAGTTAGCGTTGTTAAATGTATATAATTTTGTTGCGTAATACTGGTGTTGCTTAACATAGCTATTACCTTATGTGAGCTCATTCATTACACAAATATTGGTGGACGAACACATTTTTGACACTGATATCTTGGTGACATTTTGGGTTGACACAGGTACCTTGCTTTTTTGTAAGAACTTTTGTGTATGATTCTTCTCAGCCTAAGAATGTGTACTTCATTTTGTTTACTGGTTTACCATAATGATTTTTTTATTTCATTGCCTTCCTGACAAAATATTTCTCATGTTAATATGTGTCTGATAACCAGTTTGACTGCATCGCTTTTCGAATGAAGTATTGTTTGGAATATATGTTTATCACAGAGCCTGTTTACGAGAGCTCACTTACGAAAAGCATTTATAATTAGAGGTTATAATTAAGGTAAATGTCATGAGTAGTAACAGAATTATGGAAAATGAGTATAGGAAGACACTAAGTTGACAACATAGTAGGTGCACCCAGAGATGAGAAACAAATGAGTACTAAGAAATTAAAGTAGTAAAATATTTGAGTAGTAAGGTCGAATTAAATTTTATACACACTATGACTGAAGAAAAAAAATGGCTCTGAGCACTATGGCACTTAACTTCTGAGGTCATCAGTCCCCTAGAACTTAGAACTACTTAAGACTAACTAACCTAAGGACATCACACACATCCATGCCCAAGGCAGGATTCGAACCTGCGACCGTAGCGGTCGCGCGGTTCCAGACTGTAGCGCCTAGAACCGCTCGGCCACTAAAGGCCGGTGACTGAAGAAAGATGTTGGCTCTAATGTGCTGATGATTCTAATGTGGGATTGAATAATGATTATATTATGTGGCTATGAAGATATAACGAAATATTTGAAGGAAATTTGGGTAGGATTTTTTTTGGCCAGTAAACTGACATGATCAGTTTTGGTAAGTCAGTTGACATGAAACGTGTTATTATGTGAATATGATTTGTTTGGAAAGTAAATTAAGATAAAAGCTGTATTACAAAGCTATGAGATTTCAGTGAAAGTGAAGTATGCATACAGTACAGAAGTTAGAAAGCTCATCAGTACACTAGAGCAGTACATCACACTCGAATAAAATATCGCACAGACTGACTGAGACTAATTTTGAAGTTCACTTTATTCCCTTTCCTTTGCTTTTACATTTGTTTGTTTATCCTAACTTTTTGATATATCCTTCTTCCTATTAGGATGTGTGTATTTTTTCATATATGCAGTATTTTTATTACCACTGTTCTTACGTTTCACATGTTAGTTGTGAGTAATCAGACATTTTCTGAGCGATCAGGTAACATAAGATCTATTATCACATGCACATTAGCTTTTTAGTATGTTTTCATGGTCATTTGTCACCATTACCCAAGGTAACGAAGTTTTGTCAGTTGCTCCTCTTGTTTAACTTGATTTTTATATTTCGCACAGAATATTGCACAATTCTTTGCGTATGTAGATTTTTTTCTGATCTCACTGACTGCTGTAATCTACAAATAGTCATGTTTTCTACATAAACTTCATCTCACATTTTCATGCTATGTACCGTACTGTTTCACATATTTGCTAGGAAAATGTACATTTCATAGAGAAATATGCAATTCAGGTTTTTTGAATGTATTATAAGAACCACAAATTCAATTAATTTAATTTAACTAATTTTTGGACGCACTTAAAAGAAATTAGCATTACTGTGTGCGAAGATAGGTACGAGACGAACTGGACATACGAGTTGTTGGTGGAAAACTACTTCCCTGAGTCTGCTCATATCTAATTCTACATTTACTACCAATCCTCAGAGTGCTGTCAGTGACGGACAATCAGTTGCCTTACTGAGTCTGTCTCTGATAAAACTTTACCAATGCTTCAAGAAAAGTATCAATATTGCTCTAGTTGTATTCCCTTTCTTAGCCACAGGATTAGTGACAAGGGACACTAAACAGTATCTTCGTTGGTGCTAAATGATTCAATATTTTACGATCAGTTGTATTCCCATATTGGCCTTAAGATTAATGATATGAAATGGTTATCAGTGATGCACTCTGTACCTACAATCCACAGAACTCGGCAAATTGTGTGAGTGCTTTCTTCCTGTATGAAGACAATCTTCACACGTAAAACTCAAATTAGAGTATTCTCTTGTTCATTTTGTAACCTGAATCCTAAAACCCGGAAGTTATTTAAAACTGTACCTTATTGTACTCACCTCCTTGTAACTTATTTGTAATCTTATTCTATTTGCCTTACCATCGGTAAAACAATCTACGCGAAATTTTTCTGAGGGAAGGAGATTATGTAAGGTTTTCATAGGTTTTCTGCAATTGTAAACAACTCACCTTTACTGCACCGGGACAATGATGAATGAGCGTACTGCACGAGTAGTGAATAAGATCTGTGTTTAGTTTTACTGGTGGTTCCAGTTAGTTGTGCAACGCTGGGGTAGCCTTATTTGAGACACAGTAGCGAGCAGTTAAGTTCTTCAGAGAATGAGGTCTGTTATTTGTGAATCTGGAAGAAACTGTATGGAATACTTTATTATGGAAATGAAAACTTGTTTATCAAACTATTTCATGATTTGTATTAATGGGGAATATTTTTGGAGGAATTTTTAAAGGAAACCCATGCGTGCATAAGAAAAAGGTGTTTGTTTGTCAGAACTATTAAATGAAGGAAAACTTGAATGACAATTAAATCAAGACCTTAAGCTGTCGAGAGGCGTTGATATACATCAATGGGGACAGTTGAAAATGTGTGCCCGAACCGGGACTTGAATCTGGGATCTCCTGCTTACATGGCAGACACTCTATCCATTTGAGGCACAGAGGATAGTGCAACTGCAGGGATTTATCACTTGCACACCGTGAGACCCACGTTCCCAACTTAATGTCCACTCACTACATTCGTAGTGCCCCTGCCCATTACACTCATTACTGGCGGCAGATAATCTTACCGAGTCCCTTAAGAGTTCGGGCAATGCGTGTGCACCCGCACAGAAGAAGGAGGTCAATGGCCTGTTAGCCTTAACTATATGAAGATGGTATCTGTTCTTTGTCCCTCAGGTAACTAATAATAAAAAACAGAGTAGATTATTTTTCGTAGAAATAATTCAAAAGCCAAGATTGCTTAAATACTGTTTACTGGATAACCGGTTTCAGTACCCTGAAGGTGCCATCATCGGATATGAATGGTTTATAAATGTTAATCTAGATTAAGATCCGATGATGGCACCTGTAGTGTGTTGAAACCGGATATCCAGTAAACAGTAATTAAGTGATCTTGGCTTTTGAATTATTTCTACAACAGAGTGATCGACTCACTACGCAGTGAACAATGTCAGTAATTTCAAACAGTTATTTTTACTGAGTAGGGCAGTAATTTACTTTTGTGGTTATTGCAAGTCAATCACTGCACTTCATATCGCGCAATTTTCATAACATATTTTGGTAGTGAATTTTAGTTATACAGTTTTCATTGCGCACACAGTTTCTCTTGGCAGTTAATTAGATTCATTTTCATTATTTAAAATTCTGCGTTTCATGAAGTTTAAAGCTTGGTACTGAATTTGGTACTGAATCACCGAAACTGGTAGCTACATAAAAAATAACATCGAAAGGACGACTGTTTAGTATGTAAGTGAACAGTCGCAGTCCCTCAGACTTTCAATCAGAAAGATGGACATACACAAACAGTAGAAGCTAACCATAAATAAACTGAGTCACGTACGCAGTCAAAGTACAACAAAAATTTATGTTCTGATCCAATACAGATACTGAGGATTTGCCTTTCGTATTTAATGTAGCAAATTGTTTTAAATCTTTCTCGTAGGTGAAATTACTTAAATAGCTGTTATTAGTTCGCGGTCGCATAACATGCAATATCTAGTAATAAGTGATTTGTATCGATGGTGTAATTAACTGAAAGTAGAGGTACGCGAGTGCAAATGCGACCTCCCACTCCTTTATCCGCCATGATGAATCTCGAGCTGTGACGTCACCTGGCAGCTACTGCAGTTTGTTTACAACGGTGTCGATCAGTGTTTCTATCGAAGGCGTGTATGTGAGTTCGTGTTACACGTTCTTCTTCTTAAGTTGCCAATCCTAAGATTGATTTGCAGCAGCTCTCCATTCAGTGCGATTGTCGGCCAGCCTCTTCAATTCCGTGAAACTTCCGCATCCTAGGTCCTGCATTATCTGGCTTATGTACTTTCTTCTAGGTCTGCCTCTTGCCCTTTTGCCCTCCACAAGGCCTTCCGTTATAGTGTGGAGAAGACTTTCATGTCTCAGAATGTGTCCCATCCATATATCTCTCCTCTTCTTGACCGTCTTCCAAAGAACTGGAACTTCCTCCGCTCTCTGCAGGACTTCTTCATTTGTCATCCTCGCCGTCCATGGAATTTTTAACATCCTTCGCAGACACCACATTTCGAATCCTTCAATACTTCTTCTTTCGTCCTCTCCAAGTGTCCAGGTTTCGCTGCCGTAGAGAAGCACACTCCCAACAAAGGTCTTTATTAACCGTTACACGTTAGTTTGTGTGTAATTCGCGTCCTGCCGAGTGTTCAGTTAGAAAGGAATTGTTCCGTGAGTCTTGTAGCTTCGTTCTTGGATTATGTCTACAAATACGTCGTATTGTGCAGTTGCTGAATGTAGTAATAGTGGACGTAAGACTGAAGGAGTAATTTATCATCGTTTTCCAAAAAATGTTGTACTACAGCGTAAGTGGATTGCTCGTTGTAAACGAGAGGACAAAATTAATGTTAATATGCAAGAGTTTGTTCTGAACATTTTTGTGAAAGCGATTACAAACGAGACTTGCAGAATGAATTGTTAGGTCTACCTACACGGAAACTGCTACAGCATAATGCTGTTCCGTCTCTAAAAATACCAAACTGGCACGGAAATATATTCGAAGTTCCAGGTCCCAGCACCGCGAATGTTACCGGTAGCGTTCTAACAGAACGTCGCTGTGACACTAGAACAGTAAAAAAAAAAAAAAAAAAAAAAAAGAGCTCCTAAACGTTGAAAAGTAAGCTGGACAAATCCAGCAACACAGACGTTTTTATTGAACCGCTAATTTCACTTAAAGACCAGGAAATTCAAGCACTGAAGAAAGAATTGGTTAGTTTGAAGATTAAAAATGTTCGACTGGAACAAAGAATTAAGTCCAAGAAAGAAGTTATAAAGCAAGCTACATCTATAAAACGTAATGTGTGTCTCACACTAAGAAGCACAAATGTGTATGCTCGGATGTGAGAAGTACACTTTCTCAGTGTTTCACACCAAGACAAATTCGTTGTCTGTTAGAGAAGAGGAAGCAAGTAAAGTGATGCTCAGAGGACATTGAAAATGCTCTCACATTGAGAGCTTTGTCTCCTAAAGCATATGCCTACCTGAAGAGGAAGAATTGTCCTTTTCCCTGCAGGTCAACACTCCAGACATGGACGAAACAGTTCAAGTGCCAACCAGGTATTTTGAAAACAGTTTTGGAGTTAATTAAAGGTAGGTCAGAAATGTTCACATCATTAGAGGCGATTGGTGTCCCAAGCTTCGACGAGATGAGCATTGACGGTTGTGTGACTTACGATTCGTCCGACGATGTAGTACTCGGACCACACAACAATGTCTAAGTCGTCATGGTTCGCAGCTTATTTTCAAAATGGAAGCAGCCAGTATATTATGACTTTGATGTTGCAATGTCTAGTGATTTGTTGCAGAATGTCATAAAAGAAGTTGAAACAGCAGCAATCCGTATCGTAGCTGTTACGTGCGACATGTGGAAGCAACTTGGTGTGTCTACATCCAAGACATTCTTTTCAAACCCTGTTGATCATAGCAGAAAAGTCTGGGTTATTTTTGATGTTCCACATTTGCTCAAGTTATTAAGAAATCATTTTCTTGATGACGGAATCACTTTGCCTGATGGTACTGTGATTACAAAAATGGTTATAGAAGATCTCCTTCGACTTCAGAAAGGCGATCTTTCGATCAATCACCACATATCGGAGGTTCATCTTAACGTTAGTGGACGTGACCATCAGAATGTCCGAAGGGCTGCACAGATATTTTCACGTCGCACTGCCCAAGCTGTGAGATATGTTCTGCATGAAGATCGCGAAGGAAGCTTCATTGAGCTCGTGAACGATGTTTTCGATGTGCTGAATTCGAGATACCCTCAAGATGAGAAAGCTCCCCTTAGAAGTGGTTACGGGTTTAATATCAGAAGTCAGGAAAACTCTCTAAAAAGATTTCTTGAAATGTGTTCTAATATGCGAGTAGGAAAAAGAAACTGTCTTCTCCCGTTTCAGAAGTGATTCATTATATCAATAAATTCACTTTTTGGACTTTACAATGATATGAAAAATTCCGGAGCTACTTATATATTGACAGCCAGACTTAATCAAGATTGTCTGGAAAATTTCTTTTCCAGAATCCGTGGCATTGATGTCTTCTACAACAATCCTACTCGTTTCCAGGTCAAAAACAGAATTCGTTTATTGATACTGACTGGAAGTGCAAGTAAAATACTTTTGTCTTCTGGTGCTTCGACTTCAGAGGACAGAAATGAGAATTCTGCTTCTGAAAACTACCCGACACCAGCTGATGAAACTGAGGAAGATTTTGCACGTTTTCTCTCGAGTGAATTATGTATAAGAGTACCTGATAAATCATTTGACGTCGCTACAGATGACGAAAACTTGCTCTTAGATTTCGAGCTCAGTGATTCAGTGTGTACCAGTGAAGACGTGAATGATGATGCTTTAAAATATCTAGCAGGATATATAGCATTCAAGTGCAAAAACGTTGATAGTTCTTTGGGAAATACAGCAGGGCAGTGCGTTGTTGATACAGAATTAAGTCTGAAGCAAGATTGGATTACTATTATTTCAAAAGGCGGCCTCATTTCTCCCTCTACTGACTGGTTTGTTAAAATACGTGAGTTAGAAATTATATTTGCTGCTTTTGATGGATCAAATATTTCTCATTGTAATAAAGTGATGGCAACCTTAGCAGATCATATAAGTGCGAAATTTCCCGAACTTAATAACAAAATAGTTCAGTTATATATCAGAACAAGAACTTTTATACGGATTAGACATTTAAACAAAAGAGCCAAAACTGATGCAATGAAACGGAATTCGGCAAGGAAGAATCCGCTCTGGTCAGCGTCACCTTCAGCATCTTCGACATAGCTTCTGCATCAGCTTTGTAAGGTAAATTCGAAGATTACTATCTTTTTATTTACAAAAACATGTGTAAAATAGGCAGTACCCAACTGTAAAACATTTACCGTAGTCAGATGCCTAAAACACGAGCATGAATGCGGATGCGAACATCGGCCACTAGTTTTGCGTGGCGATGTATCATCATTGCTACTAATATTTAACGTATTTCTTTCGGAAACCTTGTATAAAATATTAACATGAAGTGTGTTTAACCCTGTGAGCGCGAAACTTTAAGTTATATGAGAAGAGAAGAGACGTGAAAACAGTTATTTTGAAATCTCTCATATTCTACAAACGGAGACTGCTGCCGTCTGGCTGCCGGGTGACGTAACAGGTCGCTGACCAATGAGAGCGCACTAAGCCAATCTGGCATACCTTTTTTATTCTATGTTCCTTGAGTAGAGGTAGTGATGGTATTGTAGAGGTAAGCATGGAAATAATACTATACCTGTGTTATGGTAAGGATAAAAAGCGATAAGAAAGATCTAATGGTTTATTCACAGAATAATTGACTGCGAGGTGGAAGCAGAACTGCTCTTGAGGCGTTAAGTGACTAACTGTTACACCACAGTCGGACGTAACAGTCACGACACTCGCTCGTTTTTTCCCCACAACGATAACACTTCTGAATACGACGTCGGATGAGTGCGAATACAGAGTTTATATCGATCTGTAACATAGGTTTTACTATAGGGAGTGTTTGTAGTGCCACAGCTATCAGCATTAACTAAAAATGACACCACATTTGTCATTCATTGGTTTACTAAGAACCCTGAGAGATACGAAATTGTACCTCATAGGACAGTTTATTGTCAATTTTCCTGTAACGTACAAATATTTCCTGAATTATGTCGTTTTTCCTTAACATCAAAAAATTACTAGTAAACATACAAAGACCTAATTTTTTCCTGAAAAATGTCTTAAGTCTACCCAAAAAATCGGAGCTAAGTTCTGTGCACTTACAGACAAGTCAGTGAATGTGGGTAGAACGTAAGGAATCTATACGAATATAATATTGACGTAACAAATACGCCACCACACCTGTAGCTTAAGGGAAAACCACGCAGACATGATAATAAGTCGTCAATAGCAATAGAACTTTTTGCCAACACAGAAGAAACCAGTGCCTCAATTGTTACTAAATTTGAGCCCCAAACGACAAGAATCTTCGACACATTCACTTTTGAAGCAAACGTAAATACATTTATAAAAGTATTCGTGTATTACAAAGTCGAGTGAAGTGGAAGAAATGGGTGAATCACTAGATTCCATAGTGAAGTGCCTACGATAACAATAACAACAGAAAACATAGAAATATATGCTTCTCAGGCATGAAATAAGGGTTTGTATTCTCTTGGTTTCAGTTTTTTTTCATTTATTGTTATTTTCAAACCTTTACAGAAAAATGTAGGCAGGCAGCAGCCTATCTTTGCCACTCTTCGGCCATAGAAAACCATACATTAAACAGGAAGGCATAAAAACAAACATACATCGAGGATAAAAACAGAAGACACACACATTAAAATAAAGGAAGTTCACCACTATATACAAACGGAGACACAGAGTTGCACATGTGAACGTAGGAGCACTGAAGAAGAGAAACTGATGGGAAGAAAAACATGAGCACAATGGCGACGAACTTCGGCGCACTAAAAACATACTGTTTGCAGGGAAAAGCTGGGGGCCTGCCATAAGGAAGCGGGAAGGGAGGAGGGAGGGGGGAGGATGCCAGTGGGAGAGAAGAAATGGAGGAGGAGGGGAGAGGGTATGGGGGTGGGAGCCCGGGCAGGGGGGAGGAGAGGGAGAGAGGATGGAGGAAGTGAGGAGGGAGAGAAAGAAAAAGAGGGTGCGCTGGAGGAAAAACACAGGAGGAGTAAGGGGAGGATTAAATCTGGTAGGAGGGGTAGACGGAGGGGACAAGGGCATCATCCGGGAGGGGCGGGGGAAGTTAGCAGAAGCCACCTGGGCAAGGGTAAGATGGAGAGTGGGTGTGATGCAGGTGTACAGGCGCGGCAGTGGATGGGGTGGAAAAGGATGGGACAGACAAGTGGCTGAGGGGGATCAAGTTTACAGGAGGTGTAAAGGATCCGTATCTGTTCAAGTAAGAGGAGGAGGTATGAGAAAGGAATTAAGTTGTAGAGAACCCGCGTGGGTGATGGGAGGCGGATGCGATAAACGAGACGGAGTGCATGGCGTTCCAGGATTTGAAGGGACTTGTAGAAGGTAGGAGGGGCGGCATGGGCATAACAGATGATAAGTCTTGGTTTCAGCGTAGATGGCTGCACAAATATATATGTCCGATAGTGTTTCTTCATGAATAAGTTGTAGAATTTGTTACTGAATCAGTGTGATTCTGTTGTTTTTACATTCTTTCACGATAATTAATGTCTCTTGGCAATTTACCCCAAGGAATGGAACTCAAAAATATACCAACTATTCCGTTAATTGAGTAGAAAACAACTGAAAAAAACATTATCGTTACGATGCATATGACTGACTGATTTCTCACCGTTAGTGGCGCTATTGTCGCTCCAGCTGTCAGACAGTACAAACTTTCGCACCAGAGAGCGTCCTGACTGTACGTATTAGACTTTGGTAATATTGACTATGTGAAGAAGCAAGAGATCTAAGTACTCTGGCAGGATACAAGCATCAGAACCGTCGCGAGCGAACGGTACATCAACAGTAATCCTGATTGTAGGAAGGTGAAAGCAAGCGAACGATAAATGCAGGCCGCGCGGGGTTAGCCAAGCGGTCTAGGGCGCTGCAGTTGTGGACTGTGCGGCTGGTCCAGGCGGAGGTTCGAGTCCTTCCTCGGGCATGGGTGTGTGTGTTTGTCCTTAGGATAATTTAGGTTAAGTAGTGTGTAAGCTTAGGGACTGATGACCTTAGCAGTTAACTCCCAATGGATTTCTACACATTTGAGCATTTGATGCTCAGAGAAGTCTTCGCTAAGAACGGAAAAAGTAAAAATTCTCTTGTTTGCTCGACCCAATAAGCCTCCACCAGTTGCTGCTTACATTCGACAGGACGGCGATATCTCACGGAGCAAGATAGAGAAGACCTGACCTCACCAACGAAATGCGGCTTCTTGGTCAAGATTATCTGTGACCGCCATCAAGCAACAGAAGTAAACTCCCGAGAGCGAACGGAAAATGCAGACCAGCCGCAGAGAGGAGCAGTCTTAGCTAAGAGCAGGAAAAGCGCCAAATATCGAGCACCTGATCGATATATAAACAGAAAAACAATTGATTACTATTTCAGAAAATTTTGTTAATTTATTCAGGTGCAAGAGCTTCACCATTAACGCGTTGTTCCACCTCTGACCCTTATCATAAGCAATTATTCAGGTGGCATTTATAGAGAGAGTTGATGGATGTGCTGCTAAGGGATATAGTGTTAAATTCTGCCCAATTGGCGCTTTAGAATATAAAAACCCCGAGATGGTTGGAGGATCCTGCCCATAATGCTCCAAAAGTTCTCGGTTTGGGGAGAAATCAGGCGACGTTGGTGGCCAAGGTAGAGTTTGGCAAGCACGTCATCAAGCATTCGAAACTCTCGGCGTGTGCATGCGGGTATTATGTTGCCGCAGCACGTAGTGTGAAGCAGTCGCCCTCCGTTTCTGGCGGTGGCGCCGCTGTGGCAATCGCAGCTTTGGTGTCTCCCTCTGGTGGGAAAGGGGAAAGGTTGCCTGTTCACGTGCGTTTAAGGGGCACTATGAGCTCGCCAGTCGGTCAGTCTAGGTCAGTGTCTTGTCCCCAGCTTGCTAGTCTGTCTCTCGTCCGCATTTGTTAGGCAGTTAATGTCTGTCTGTCGTTCGGAGTGCTAGTATATCTGTCGTTCGGACCAACCTTTAAAGCCGGCAAAAGAGAGTCTTTCCACTCAGCCAGTAAGAGAGCGAGTGGTCGCCCGGTCGGGGCTTAGTTCCTACGTCTGAGTCTGCCCGTTAGGCTGCCAGTCTGCTCGAGTTTGCTCAGGCAGTGGTCATTGGCGGTTGATCGATCGGTTGGTCGGTCGAGCACTGAGACACAAGATGACTTGTCCGTCTTGAGCGTTGGCGCATGTGAGGTCGCCACGTGAGTCCAGTGGGCCGCGGAGTATAACGGTATAGCGAGGGGTAGTGACTTCGCGGTCAACACGAGAGCAACAGGAGTCAACCCCCGACATCAGTCTGGCCGGTGCGAGCTGCGACGCCGTGAGACGGGAGATCGGCGCGCATTCCTGCGTCCGTTGAAGTGGCTGGCAGCGGAGGGTTCGGGAGAGCGATTTGGGGCTGCTGCGCCAGGTCTTCTCGAGAAATCGCAGTTTATTAGAAGTTAAGTGATTGGTGATATGTTGTTTGATTTGCTATTGTTAAATTCTACTTGTTTTCTTGGTGAGGTCACCAGCCGTTTTGCTTTGGGGTCGTCTCACCATTCTTCTCCGTTTGCCCACACGCGGGAAGGTGGTTGTTTATAAATTGGATGGTCCGTTTTTCCCTTGTGGAGTAGGGGCGGGTTAGAGCAACCCGCGGTTCGGGTTGTATGGTAATCTCCCTATGAATCTATCGTACATTAGTAGCTGCCTCTGTCATGTTTGTCGGATTTGGTGTGTTAACAAATTTATTGCTTGGAGTGTAACAGCCTAATACCTGATATATATATTGATCTTTGGGAACTTTGTATTATTGCCTATGATCTTGAGAGGCGGTATCTGTGTACTGTAGAGCATCTTAACTATTGTTTGGCCAACCTTGTAGAATTTTATATAAGATTGAATTTCATGGGCTTTTATTTAAATGATCATTTTAGTATATAAAGTTGCCACCCTTTCACCGTAAGACTTTTCTTAGAAGTTAAAATCAAGTTGCACCTTCGGTGGCAAGGTTAATATTTTAATTGTTGGTGTTCTGTACCATTTCCATCCCTCCTACTGGGGGTGCATAGTTTGTGTGCTTGTGTAAATTGTTAAAACTCTTAGTTTAAACTTATCTGGTGTGCTGTAGATTTGCACCAGTGTAGTCTTTCAGAGGCTGTTGTGAGCAGTCGTAACTACGGCCGTGTCAAAATGGAGCGGCAAGGTTCTCTGCGTGAAAGCTCATACAGGCAAAACTTGTTTCTTTCTCCCTCTGAATAAATTTTAACTTTGATATTTAGAGGGTGCTTGCTGTTTATAATTTTAAATCTGTTTCTTTTAAAAAATGCTTTTAGGCACTATTAAAGTGAGTAAAATTCCCATTTGTTAAAAGGAATTTGGTTATGATTTCATCAGTTACTTCCTGGCAACTACTTCCATGCTTACATAGTGTGATTAAATGTGTTCATGTTGTTGATGAATCGCTAGTAAATAAAATAAATTCTTAAGAATATTCTTTGAAAATAAAACACGCTTTAGTCTCTCCACAGTGCCGTATGATTGTAAGCCGCGCGTGCCGTATGCCGCAGTGAATATACCGAAATGAAACTCAGCGAAATGCAAGTTATTAATTTATTGAATAGTTGTTTTTACTTACAAATTTTCACATTTAATGTTGAAAATGTCCCCCCTGTTGTTGAATATACAATTCAATTCGTCTAATCATGTCTCCAAACACAAGCTGTAACATTTCTTCTGTAAGAGTAGCAGTGAAAGTGCATATTGCAGTTTTCAATTCAGCGATGGATTTTGGATGGATTTTATTGACAGTTGCTTTCGCTGCACCGCAGAAGGAAAAAGTCAGCTGGTGTTAAGTCAGGCGATCTTAGAGGCCAAAGTCCCTGTGAAATTATGCGATCACAAAAAACATCAGCAAGCAGTGACATTGAAACGCGAGCTGTATGCGCGGTTGCACCATCTTGTTGAAAATAACCGTTCAGTACTTCACTTGACACAAGGTCTCATATGAATGGGTACAGAATATGACTGCAGTATCGTTGTGCGTTTATTTTTTCGTTGAAAAATATGGGACCCACAATTCGACGTCTAGAAATTGCAATCCAAACGCCTATTTTCACAGAATGAAGTGGTTCCTCATGAATACACAATGGATATGCAGTACTCCACGTACGAGAATTTTGCGCGTTCGTGTACCCGGATAAATGAACCCACGCCTCATCAGTGAAAAACGTTTCATTAAGAATATCCCATCCGTTTCGTTGAACGAAATTTTAGAACCATTGACAATAATGCAGTCTCTTGCCACGATCAGTATCTTTCAGTTATTGCACGACTGTCACTTTGTATGGGAAAAGTTCTAATTTTTTCCTTACAGCTGTGTGGGCCGTTTCGACAGTAACATCGATTTCGTGGGCGAGTTTTCTTACTGACTTGTTCGGACTCATGGACATTTCATCGGAAATATCGAGTAGTTTATCATCAGATAAACGCTAGGACGACCACTTCTCGGTGCATCTGTCACTGAACTCGTACTCCGAAATTTGTTAATAATATCTCGCACAGTATCGCGATGTAGGAGTGTTGTCTCGGGGAAAACTGAATTAAATGTTTCACGAACTGAAACTGGTTGGTTCAAATGGCTCTGAGCACTATGCGACTTAACTTCTGAGGTCATCAGTCGCCTAGAACTAATTAAACCTAACTAACCTAAGAACATCACACACATCCATGCCCGAGGCAGGATTCGAACCTGCGACCGTAGCGGTCGCTCGGCTCCAGACTGTAGCGCCTAGAACCGCACGGCCACGCCGGCCGGCTGAACTGAAACTGGGTATTTACCGCCAGCTTTGAACACTTGTTCGACTAAAAACACACGTTCTTCAATGGTTAGCATTTTAGCAGTGACAAAAACTAAACAAAGGAACTAAGGAACTAAACTTAAACGTTCACGTCAACACGTAACGACGCACACCAACGATACTACTGATGCTGACTGAGATAAACGAAACAGCGGAATGTTGGGAGAGTCCACTTGAAGGGAAGTAACCCAAGCAGCCGAACAATCATACGGCACGCGCGGCTAACTTCGGAGAGACTTTTTGAACACCCCGTACGACATTTCTGCAGTGGTCGATTTTGTATATTTGAATGTTTACATTTCTCTTTTGAATGCCGTTTTGCCACCTAAGGAAAGATAAATACTGGATCATTAAGGAGAAAACTAGCAAAACGGTCAAATGTTTTGTGAAACATTTGTACAAAAGTAAGAAATAAAACAGATTCGACTAACATTTCACACGTTCTTTGAACGACGTTCGAAATCATGTTGTGCATCAAATTTTTTCTCTAACCTACTTTATTTTTAACTTGTAGATAAATCATGTCATAAAACAAAGAATTGGGTTTGTTCCCCATATGGGGTTTTTCACAGCACTCCTGAGCAAAGTCAGTACTTGGTGGAACGTCTCTTTGTTCGGATGCAGGCTTGAATCCGTCTTCTCATACCATAGGAGAGATCCTCAAACCAAAAGCTATAACATGACGTCTTCACGGCTTCACAGTGAAGCTACTCTTAGGTGGCTCCCGGATTGGCTGCTTACCGTTGCGTCACTGTTGCCCCGTCCGCTCCCTTGTGGCGCTTCGCGGTCTATGGCACGCACGTTCGCACACGCACCCCTGCACACTGCCAGCGGGTGGTTATCTGTGTATCTGGATCGCGTGTTGTCCAGCCGCTGTAATTACTGCCATCCGCTTGGAGCGCTGTTATCGGCACACAGCGGCGCGCAGTCCCACCGACAATTTTATTCCCATCCAGTTAACAGAGACAGCTGGCTCAGATTGGCCGGCCACTGCACGCCTCTCCTCGATTCGCGAGGGCCCGACTTGGGGCTCCCGCTACCAACGAGTGTCAGCACTCCAGCTTCCAAAAATGTGCAGGCTACGCGCAGGGAATGTTAACTTAGTGAATTAGGAAGTGGCAATGAATAGGTAAAGTCACAAACACCAAAGCGATACGAAATGAAATGAGCGAGTATGGCTACAGTAGGAAGGGCAAAAGGTCGACTTTTGTTGAGAGAATTGTAGATATGTGGAGCTCTGAAGGAGACTGAGGCGAAACAACCCGCCTCACTTAGGAGCAAATTTTGGAGGTCTTAGTGATGAAAAAAAAAAATATAAAAATTAGGAACAGCTTTTTCAGGCACTTTTTCAATAAAATTTTCAAATAAATTTAACGCGATATAATATATTTCGCTTGTTAGATTAATAAACTAAATAAGTGCCTGTAAGTAAGTAAGTCAGTAAGTGTAATTAAGTTGGGCTTCGTCGTTTTCACTATCTATGCCAGCACGTAAATTATGAGCCCACTGCTTGCAGTGCTTCTGGATGGCGATCCAGAAATCCAAGGAACAATTCTGCTTTAATCGTTTCCGTTTCGTTGTTGAAGGGATGCGGGCATCCATTTCGTTCTACTGCGGGCATCCATTTCGTTCTAGGAGATGATACACTAATCTGCACAGTTTTTTCAGTCATACCATAACATGGCTTTTGTAGATCCTTGAGATATCTTGCTCCTTACTGAAAACACATTGATATTTTCCTCAGCTTTTTCAGCTACTGAGAGGGAATTGTCTTCTTTCCTTTTTAGATATCGTTTCATAGTAGGCAAAGACACGACATATTTTTCAGATGTTTTTTCGTGGGTCATCGTTTTATTAATTATCGACTCAACAGTTTGTTTCATGTTTTTCGTGGGCCAGTTTCGTCTATCCACTTTTCGTACATAATGACGTATCGTCTGCAAACGAGAAAGGCAAATAAAGAATGTTCGTCAAATAAAGAATATAAGGTGACCGGGGCGTAACGGACTGTAGCAGTAAATCATTCCTCCCGCAATGCATATCTAATGGGAAAATATTCATCAAACATCGTAAACACTTTATCCCAACTACATTGTGTACAAAGATAGACAAGAAAATGCTGATTGATGTGGACTAAACGTTGATTGTGAAGAAAAAAGTTATGACAGATTTACTTTAGTTTGAAACGGTCCAGAATGTTCTAACAGAACAATTAATTTGCTCACTTTTATAGGCAGACTACGTAACTGGCGACCGACAACAGTTGCACCCCTGTTAAACCATAACAGACGTTGTTTTGGTGCCGGCCGGTGTGGCCGAGCGCTTTTAGGCACTTAGGTCTGGAACCACGCGACCGCTACGGTCGCAGGTTCGAATCCTGCCTCGAGCATGGGTGTGTGTGATGCCCTTAGGTTAGTTAGGTTTAAGTAGTTCTAAGTTCTAGGGGACTGATGACCTCATATGTTAAGTTCCATAGCGCTCAGAGCCATTTGAACCATTGTTTTGGTAAACACTTGTCATTCGAACCGCAATCTAGCACCCTTAGATGACATTAGACCACCAACACCGTTCTGCCTCAGTAGAACATTCCGCCCCGGTATCCCCTAGAAAAATTGTGCGAACTGTTCTTCACTACAGCTCGAGTGTTTGGGATCCAAACCAGCTCGGGTTAAAGAAAGACAATGAAGTAATTCAGAAATCTGCTGCTAACTTTGTTACTGGTAGGTCCGATCAAAACGCAAGTATTACAGAGATGCCTCACGAATTCCACTGGCAATGCCTGGAGGTAAGGTGAAGTTCTTTTCGCGACACACTACCGAGAGAGTCAAGAGAACTTGCATTTGGGGCTGACTGCAGAACGATTACACTGCCACGAACGTGCACGTAGCGTAAGGACTGCGAAGACGAGATAAGAGGAATTAGTGTTTGAACGGGGCCATAGAGTCTTTTCTTCCTCGTACTATTTGTGAGTGAAACAGGAAAGAAAAGTAGTGGCCCTAGGTATCCTCTGCAATGCACCGTGGAATTGTCAAGCTGTAGTACTGAGAGCAAAGTTCGCAATACGATGTTTAAAGTTGTCACGTTGAAGTTGATCCATTCACAAAGTAAGGATGGTATATAACGCTTACTTTTTTTACATGTAGTGAAAAACAATATGACAATTACGGCATGTGAAATATAATATTACACATCTGCTTGAAAATGACAACTCTTTGAAATTAGCTAGTCGTACGAGTTAAATGAAAATCGTCTACATTAATGCCCACTGCGGGCCCTGTTTCCTTTTACTTAGCATTTAGAAGCTGTGGCTCCGACAAAAAAGTCCGCAAGAACAGATACCATCGCTGACCATGCAGCTCGTTAGAATGAAATTACAATGAAATGAACACCCTTAGCTGGTTACAAGAGTTGACATACGTCAACGGGGACAGATGAAAATGTGTGCCCCGACCGGGACTCGAACCCGGAATCTCCTACTTACATGGCAGACGCTCCATCCATCTGAGCCATCGAGGACACAGAGGATAGCGCGACTGCAGGGATTTATCTCTGGCACTCCTTCTGGGAAACCCACATTCTCAACGTACTGTCCCGCACTACATTCGTAGTGCCCCCGCCCATTATACTCATTGCTCGCGGCGCTTTGCCGATTCCCATAAGAGTTCGGGCACTGTTTGTGCATTCGCACAGAAGAAGAAGAAGATGGTCAAGTGGCCGGGCCGGCCGAAGTGGCCGTGTGGTTCTAGGCGCTGCAGTCTGGAACCGAGAGACCGCTACGGTCGCAGGTTCGAATCCTGCCTCGGGCATGGATGTGTGTGATGTCCTTAGGTTAGTTAGGTTTAACTAGTTCTAAGTTCTAGGGGCCTAATGACCTCAGAAGTTGAGTCCCATAGTGCTTAGAGCCATTTAAACCATTTGAACGAAGTGGCCGGTGAACCTTAACTATATATATAATATCTTCTTCTTCTGTGCGAATGCACAAACAGTGCCCGAACTCTTATGGGAATCGGCAATGCGCCGCGAGTAATGAGTATAATGGGCGGGGGCACTACGAATGTAGTGCGCGACAGTACGTTGAGAATGTGGGTTTCGCAGGAGGCGTGCCACTATCCTCTGTGTCCTCGGTGGCTCAGATGGATGGAGCGTCTGCCATATAAGCAGGAGATCCCGCGTACGAGTCCCGGTCGGGGCACACATTTTCATCTGTCCCCGTTGACGTATGTCAACGCCTGTAAGCAGCTAAGGGTGTTCATGTCATTGTAAAAAAAAACTTTGTGCACACTATTCTGGCTTGCTGTTGGGGTTCGACAAAAGTATGAAGAAACAACATGGAGAATATGTGCTTGAACATAAATGCAGATTGCGCTGTTGTATTTGACCACGAATGGTGCCTGCGCAATGTCCTCAATACGTTGCAAGTATCAGTCGTAGCCAGGACAGTGTTCTATGCATTTCTGAGTGCATATGTCGGAGCTAATTGAATTCTTAATGAAGATATATTGGATGCTTCCGAACCAAGGGAGCTGAAGTGTTCGGTGTTTTAAGAAGTATCGTATCACCCTCGAATTCACAACACGGAGGGAAGTATGTGCCGAATGATCGTGGCAGACGATCATTTAAGAGGGTTGTGAAGAAAAATAATAGCAAGTGGGAATGTTACTGCAGAACCGAATGTCGCACTTGCCAGCATCATAAAAACACGAAGGGAGTTCCATAAGCATGGAATTGCAGGGCGAGCTGGAACTCCAGAACGACTCATAAGTGATGCAAATGCTCGTAACAGGACAATGTCATAAAACCTGGACTGGAGAGCAATACAAGAAAGTCGGATGAGTGTTCTTGCAGTCTGTTTCCCACTTCTGTCCGGACTTACGTCAGAAGAGTGAAACATGGCTACTCTGGGAACCATTACGTGACCACTGTCGCTGATCAGGTGCACCCTATGGTATAATCGTTGTTCCCCAATGGCGATGTTGTGTTCTGAGATGACAGGGTCCCTGTTCACTCAGCTCGCATCTTCCCGGACTGGTTTTGTAGGGACGACGATGAATTATCGCATCTTCCTTGGTCACCACAGGCACCAGATCATAATGTTATTTGGTCTTCGTGGTATACTTCTTAAGAAACAAATTGAAAATTTCAATACTGACCTCGATGCACTATCAAAATGGGCACAGGACATAGGACTAAAACTAAACCCATCTAAAACCCAAGTGGTACTTGTCGGTCACTCTAAGCTCATTAGCCCAAAACATCGGGAATCCGTACCATCTCTTATCCTAAATGGGACAAATATTAACTTCTCTTGCTCAGCAAACAGTTTGGGAGTAATAATAGATGAAAATATAAATTGGACAGAGCACGTAACTGCAGCGTGCAAAAAAGCATCACCATCCCTTCATGTCCTACAAAAATATAAAAAAAAACCCTTTCGATCTGAAAAAGAAATTAGTACAAACGTTTATACTCCCAATCATTGAATACAGCGATATTATCGTACAAGGCCTCTCTCAGGAAAATTCGCGACGTCTGGAACTGGTCATCAATGCCTGCGTCCGATACATCTGTGACGTTTGACTTTTTGATCACATTTCACCAGTATATGCAAAATTGTCCCGGCTGCGTGCAGACAAACGCAGAGATTTCCATACACTCTGTCTCATCTACTGCCTTATAGATGTACACTGTCCCTCATATCTCTCCTCGTCCTTAACGCATATGTCGAACAACATGAGAGAAACACACGTTCCCATCATAATAAAATCCTCTCTGTTCCACTGCATCACTCAGTCACCTTCTCCAAGTCCTTTACAGTTGCGGGAACCCGACTCTGGAATAACCTACCTCGTTATGTTAGAGAACTTAAAAACATGTCCGGGTTCAAAAAACAGTTAATGACGTATCTACTTAAGCAACAGTAATGCCTTCCTCTGTACATGAATGCAATTCACCTCATTACTTCTCTCTTTTCCCCTCCTTAAATCTCCCTTCCCCAAAACTCGCTATACTAATAAACATCTACTTTACACACCAAGATATTAATGTACATCTGCACAAATCTTCATTACTGTTGCCAATTTTTCTCATGTTCATCATTATTATTTGATTTTTTTACTGTTGTTATTATTGTTTTTATCATAATTTGAAAGTATAGCACATATTGTAAAAATACTGCCAGCATTTACTTTATTAGGTCTTAGTCATTACTCTTTATTCATATTGCCACTAGAGTAATCTAATTTTCTTATTTAAACTATTGTCATGATGTAACTCTGATGTGTGAAACGCTGCATGTGTGGAACACTGGTCCGATGTAAGAGAGGGCCTGATAGCCCTAATCTGATCAGGTTAAATAAATAAATAAATACATAAATACTTTGGATGGAAGGCTGCGTGATCGCTATCCGGTTCCATCATCATCACCTGAACATGCAAATCTGTTGTATAAAGAATTGAATAAAATTCCCTTGAACTCTGTATGAGACGACTGGAAGCTGTTTCGAATGCCAAGTGTTCCCAACGCCGTTTTAGGCACGGTAATGTGTTGTGTTTCTGACTTTTGCGTATTTTCGGCCAACAGCTCTATGTACATGTAGCTGTAAGTGTTTGATTTATTATAGGATCCTGTAGCATATTCTGAGCTCAAACATTAAGGCGTTCCTGGAGGAAAATAGGTTTCCCACAAAGAATCAGCACGGATATGGGGAAACTGAGATCTTCACGAACACAGCTTGCTTTATTCGTACAGATCTAGCAAATGACAGATGGAGGTGAACAAATAGATTCTGTCTTCCTAGGATCCCGAAAGGCATTCGCCACCGTGCCACACCCTCGACTAATGACCAAATTATGATCATATGTATGGCGTCGAGCTGTCGTTGGAGCAGAATCACTGAAAATGTTATGCTGGCAGTGCTGAGGGGGCCAGCTGTGGGCGGCGCCAAGCGGCAGCTGTGGGCGAGCTGGTTAAATAGGGGCTGGGTATCCCATCGACTGAGGAATGGGGCCACATCCTGCCTCGCATCGCATGTGTTCAGACTGTGGCTCCAAACACGGCGGCTGCCTCACAATGACGACTAAAAAATACTTCGAAATTGTGGTGGCACAGTAGTTAGCACACTGGACTCGCATTCGGGACGACAATGGTTCAAACCCGCGTCCGGCCATCCTGATCTAGGTTTTCCGTGATTTCCCTAAACCGCTCCATGCAACTGCCTGGATGGTTCCTTTGAAAGGGCACGGCCGACTTCCCTCCCCAGCCTTCACTAACCCAATGGGACCGAAGACTTCGCTGTCTGGTTCCCTCCCCCAAAATCAACCAGTAATTCACAAATTCACCGTATTGCAAATCCAAGAATGGCACAATAATCGTGGCGTTAAGGCGAGTGTAATGACTAATATCAATGATATTACAAGAACTACAGTAGTAACAATGGCACTTTAAATATTTAGTAACAGTCAACGCTTAATAAACTAATAACTCACGAACGCTTCCAGCGATCTTCACAGTGTTGGATGGTAGCTGTGTGCACTTGCTGTCATCAGTGAAGTCCATACTTCTATAGCAATTTCATTTATTGAACTAGCTGAGTTCTTGACTTTACCTGGATATGTATCTATTCCAGTCTCTACTTGTCCATCTCCTCCTTTCCCCTCTGCTCATCTCCTCCTTACCGTACTGTGTGTTCAGGTCTCCCATCCCTTTTCTCTACTCTCCTCCACTCTACGTCTCTTTCTATTCATCTCCTATTGCCCTCACTCTGTCCACCTCCTTCTCCCTCTTGTTTATTTGCTCCTTCCTCCTCCTTTCCGTCCAACTCCTCCTCTCCTCCCTCTGTATCTTCTTCTCAGCTCATTCTCTGTTTCCCCCTCTACCATTCTCTTACTGTTTCCTCCTCTCCCTCTATTTTCTCATGTCTTGCTCTCCAGTCTTACTGCCCATCTCTGATTCCTTTCATCTATCTCCTCCTCTACACTCTTCCATTAACCCCTCCATCTGCTATCATTTTAGAATACCATATGACTAAATTATGGATATTTGCGCATTGTGGGCTGCAAAGCTTTCTCACCTCCACCCACAACCATTTGATAGTTCGGTGGTTCTTACCCCAGGGCGTTTTCTTCGGGACAGTAAGTGATGTGTGTGCCAAATTCGTTTGAAATCGGTCCAGTAGGTTAGGAGGGATTTTTGCACATACATAAAACGTACATATGTACATCCATTTTTATAATATCTATGCATTATACACTGAAGCTCCAAAGAAACTGGTATAGGCATGCGTATTCAAACGCAGAGATATGTAAACAGGCACAATAGGGCGCTGCGGTCGGCAACGCATATATGAGTATAAGACAACAAGCGTCTAGCGCAGTTGTTCAAATGGTTCAAATGGCTCTGAGCACTATGGGACTCAACATCTGAGGTCATCAGTCCCCTAGAACTTAGAACTACTTAAACCTAACTAATCTAAGGACATCACAGACATCCATGCCCGAGGTAGGATTCGAACTCTGTGACCTTACGGTCGCGCGGTTCCAGACTGAAGCGCCTAGAACCACTCGGCCACACTGGCCGGCTACGCAGTTCTAGTTCGGTTACTGCTGCTACAATGGCAGGCTATCACGATTTAAATTAGTTTCAAAGTGGTGATATAGTCGGAGCACGAGCGATGGGACACAGCATCTCCTAGGTAGCGATGAAGTGGGGATTTTCCCGTAGGACCATTTCACGAGTGTACCATGAATATCAGGAACCCGGTGAAACACCAGATCTCCGACATCGCTGCGGCCGGAAAAAGATCCTAGAACAGAACTAACGACGAATAAAGAGAATCCCGTTTAATATGACAGAAGTGCAAGCCGTCCGCAAATTGCGTCAAATTTCAATGCTGGGCTATCAGCAAGTGTCAGCGTGCGAACCATTCAACGAAACATCATCGAAAGCCCACTGGTGTACCCTTGATGACTGCACGATACAAAGCTTTGCGCATTGCATGGGCCCGTCAGCACCGACAACGGACTGTTGATGACTGGAACCTTGTTGCATGGTCGGACGAGTCTTGTTTCAAATTGTATCGAGCGGATGGACGTGTACGGGTATGGAGACAACCTTATGAATCCATGGACCCTCCATGTTCGCAGGTGACTGTTCAAGCTGGTGGAGGCTCAGTAATGGTGTGGGGCTTGTGCAGTTGGAGTGATATGGGACCTCTGATACGTCTAGATACGACTCTGACAGGTGACACGTACGTAAGCATCGTGTCTGATCACCTGCATCAGTACATGTCCATTACGCATTTCAGCGGACTTGGCATTTCCAGCAGGACAATGCGACACCACTCACGTCCAGAACTGCTACAGAGTGGCTTCAGGAACACTCTTCTGAGTTTAAACACTTCCGCTGGCCATCAAACTCTCCAGAATGAGCATCATTGAGCATATCTGGGATGCCATCATCGTGCTCTTCAGAAGATATCTCCAGCCCCTTGTACTCTTATGATTTTATGGACAGCCCTGCGGTATTCATGGTGTTAATTCCTTCCAGCACTACTTCAGACATTAGTCGAGTCCATGCCATGTCGCATTGCGGCACTTCTGCGTGCTCGTTGGGGCCCTACACGATATTAGGCAAGCGTACCAGTTTCTTTGGCTCTTCAGTATAGTTCGTTTTATATCTTTTTAATTGCGCAAATGTATCACAGTATCGTATGCTAGACTCTTACACAGAAAGTGATACAGCGTGACATGTCTTTAACCTTTCCCTATGGAAACATGTATCATATTTACAGTTTTTTAAATGATTTATTATTTAATTAATTTAAAGTTCATTTGGCCTATAATTAATACGCAAGTCACTTGAAACTAGTAGCAGTATACGTAAAAGTTGAAATCGCCATTAAATACAGTGCAATATTGCTGGTATGTTTGCGTACATTTCGTATTTTAAGTAACGGCTTACTTGTGACATGATGTGTGGTCTTGGGGGGGATAGCAGAGAAAGACGTGTCTTTCCACAAGCATATTGTATTGGTGATGTGTATGTACTTGAAATAGTGGTCCATTTCACGCACTTTCTAATCATTTTAAATTTGATTAGCTTACCGATGACAAAACGTCCATTCGCTGTAGTGAATGACAGTCCTCTTTAAATGTAAGATATTGCCTATAGCTTAGGGAAGAAACCGTTGGTTTCATATTCCAAAATAAGTGGTGAATATCGTGTGCACGTCACGTCTTATAATTATGTAAAGGAAAGCCGCGCGGGGTAGACGCGCGTCTCGGGCGTCCTGTCACGGTCGGCACGGCTCTTCCCGTCGGAGGTTCGAGTCCTTCCTCGGACATAGCTGTGTGTGTCGTCCTTTGCGCAAGTTTAAGTTAGATTAAGTAGTGTGTAAGTTTAGGGACCGATAACCTCAGCATTTTGGTCCCATAAGACCTTACCATAAATTGCCAAATTTATTTATGTAGAGGAAACAAATAATAAGCGATGTGAAATGGGTCGATCAGGTAAAATCATTATTGGGAAAGGCGTGTGGAATTCTTAGATTTGTCGGAAGGGTTCAGGAAAAATGCAAGGCAAACATAAATGAAATCGCATAAGACGCTAGTGCATCCAGTCCTAGAATCCTGTTCCAGTGTTTGGAATTCTTATCAAGCAGGCATGAGAACAAACATCAAAATACTTCATATGTCCACTGCTAGTATGTTAACAGGTCAGTAAGGCTGACAGAATAGGAATAGTTGGGAACTTAAATAGGAGATGTTGGAAGAAAGAGGATGTTGGGTTTAATGCATAATGTGATGCTTGTATAAATATTTTACGTAATAGGAAGTGTAAAATAAAACTTAAAGTATAAGTGGGGGAATAATACTTAACTTACAATATGTTGACGTTATGTCAAATGATAAGAAAAGAAAACGTCATCTATATTTAAAAAATTAAATGCCCAATGACTTCGTGAGAAGTATGGGCGTATCATAATTACAAAGACTGTATAAATCAATATATTAAAAGCACTGGCATGCTTTAGGTTTAAGAATTGCTATATTCTGACATGTTCGGAATTTCAAATTACGCGCCCCATCAATAAAAGGCGAAAAGTAATTTTTCGATTTAACAGAAGTGTGAAATAGTGGTAGCCCACGGGGCCTTCGAATAGAGTGTACTGTTCCGTCTTCTAGCCTGCAAAAGTTGAACCACAGGGAACTGTAATGGGTGGTAGTGTTGGTTGGATGCATCATGGACTGCTCACAAAAGCATTTTTAGAAATATCTGGATAGAGTTACGAGCTTGCGGAGAAACTTTAAAGGAAATTGTCAATAAATCGATGGCAGATGTCCAAGAAACAATTCCCAAAATCAAATTTACTGCTCTGATAGTAGGGCTACCGACATCGACAAACGAAAAGGAACACGATGTACAGAACACACCGAATTAAAGAGGAAAGAAAAAAAAAACGTAGGAAGTAAATCTGCCTTCGAAGCTCACCTCATGCAAATATTTACACGGTGCACAGCATCTAAAGCGATCTAGTAATGCTTCACATCCATCATCCATCCTTTATTTACAATCACGGATGGGAAAACAACCGAAACATCAAGAAGGAGATGTGTTACTTAAACGAAAGTTGGTAGGCTTGTTTTTACATTTGAAAGAGTACGTTTATTCAAATTCGCGCCAGTCGCACAAGACTGGAGATAGTAGTTGACGTTAGTAAAAAAGACCTTTAAGATGGACGACAAAGACTCCATTACAACAACTCTTTGATTTTGAACAAGGTCGTGTAAGTGGGCGTAATGTTCCTTCTGCGATACTGCAGAAAGACTTGACAGGAATGTAGCCACTGCACGTGATTGGTCGGAGCGGTGATCACGACAGTGTACTGTAGAAAGGAGACCGGGCTCCGGAACGAACACGTTGCACCACCGAGAGAAGACTATCGTGTTCGGCTCATGGCTCTGTCGCATCGTACTGCATCTGCAGCACCAATTTGAGCATCAGTTGGCACCACAATGACACAACGAATTGTTGTACACCGGTTACTACAAGGACAGTCCTGAGCAAGATGCACTATAGCGTGCATCCCACTGACCCCAAACCACCGCCATTTGTGACTTCAGTGATGTCAAGCGACAGCTCAAGGATGACATGATGGAAGTCTCTTGTATTTTATGATGAAAACTGGTTCTGCCTCCGCGCCAGTGATGGCCGTGTGGTGGTTAGAATGAGGCTATTTGAGAGCCTACAACAAACCTGTTTGTGGGCTAGACAAAATGCACCTACATCTGGAGTTACAGTCTGGGTCATCTGCAAATTTGTACCTCAATCAGGTGATTCGACCTGTTGTACTACCAATTACGAACAGCATTCTACGGGATCATTTCCAACCGGACAACACTCCCCCAAATACCGCTGTTGTAGCCAAACATGCTCTACAAAGTGTCGACATGTTGCCTTGGCCTGCTCAAACACCAGATCTGTTTCCAGTCGAGCTTGTGTGGGACATCATCGGACGAAAACTCCAGCTTCATCCACAACGAGCATTAACCGTCCCTTTATTGACCGACGTAGTGCAGCAGATATGGAACTCCTTGCCACAACCTGATATCCGGCAACTGTACAACACCATGCATCCACGTTTGCACGCCTGAATTTAACATTCTGGCAGTTACACCAGTCATATAAGTACGAGCATTTCACAGTTGTAATGGCCCATCTCGCGCTTACATTCACCTGTGGTCTTGCAGTGCTAATTACTTGAATATGTTCCCTAGACAAACGTATTCCCGAAATGTCATTACTCTACATTAACGGTCAGTACGTAATGCACACGAGTTTCTTTGATTTCTACCACCCCCTTATTGACAACTTCCTTTAAAGAGCGTTCACAAATTCGTATCTCTTTCTCGATGTTTGTAAACAGACTGTTGTAAGCAGTTCACGATGCGTCCATTCTACCTCCGCCCTAAGTTATCTGTGTTTTTAATAACTGCAATACCGTCAAGTGATAACTAGATAATAGGTTTCATAGGACCATCTACCATCCTCAGGTCGTACTTTCGCAAAACTTGAAAATGGTTGTTGGTCAGTCGAAACTGGTTATCTCGTTGCTATTGGAATGGACTGCGATTAAAATGGTTAAAATCAGTAATAAATAAAACAGCTCACTATGTCTCTTTAACCTGACAATGACAAGTTTCGTATACTGATGTCTGACGTTTCTGGATTTTCTGGTATGTTGGTATGATGATGAAGGTGATGATGATGGTGTCTTACGTCTGGTGTAATCCTTTGATGTCTTGCCGCCGATTTTAAAGCCACAATACGGCAGACAAATCACCACCAACGTTGTCACATGCCCTCACTCCATCAGACACTTTGGAAAAAAAGCAACACATTTTCGATGGAATTATTTCTTGCGACAACAGTCACAAAAGTATTTCAAAATGTAATTATCAGTTTCGATCAGGCAGTCTATAGACCAAAAACAGGAAACCCCTTGAATCATTGGATCTATAAAATTTGCGAAGTAACTGTTTATGTTATGATAAAACAGGAATTAAACTGTACTTCAGACTTCATGCTCTGTACAGTGCGTAAGGCCACTTTGCATTGTCAACGTTATTATGGTTAACCGGTGGTAAAATGTCCCCCTCCTGCCACTATATACAAATGTTGAAACTGAAATTTTGTTTTTGAAATTTTAATGAATATTACAATAAAGTTTGGCGAAATGATTATTCATTTCACGAATGTAGACGTCAGGAGTAGACAAAGTGAAGCTTTCAATCCGCTTATAAAACCATGGCCTGTACATACTGCTCCCTATACTTACATTGTCGACACAAAGGTAAGGTTGAGTTACGGCTAGTAGTGCTTGCTTATAGGTATAACCAATAACGCCGGTACCCCTAATCGAGCTCCAATGTATAAAAGAGCTTCAAATGTCTAATTTAGAAATGGGTTTGTTGGATGTTGCCGTGTGCTCTCATTACCAAATAAGTATAGCCTGCATGATTCGCACTCGGATTTAAAGGAGCTAGTTTTTCACACATCTCAGTGTTTATGATGTCGTATCTTCTGAACTATGCGTCGTACAATGGTACAGTGATGTATCTGGGTATTATCTGCAGAAGCCGGCCCGGCTAGCCGCGCAGTCTAACACGCTGCTTCCCGAGGAGGAAGGCATGTCGGTCCCAGGCAGGAATCCGCCGGGCGGAGTAGTGTCGAAGTCCGGTGTGCCGTCCAGCCTGCGGATGGTTTTTAAGGCGGTTTTCCATCTACCTCGGCGAATGAGGGCTGGTTCCCCTTATTTCGCCTCAGTTACACTATGTCGGCGATTGCTACTCAAACACCATCTCTACATATGCGTACACCATAATTACTCTACCACAGAAACATTTTGGGTTACACTCGTCTGGTATGAGCCGTCTCCGGGGGAGGGGGTGGGGGGGGGGGGGTCCACTGGGGGCTGAACAGCACAATAACCCTGGGTTCGGTGTGGGGCGGCGTATTGTGGGGTCGTGAACCACTGAGGGCTACGGTGGGGCGAAGCCTTTCCGTCGTTTCTGAGTCCCCGGCTTTAAAACATATATACATACATAATCTGCAGAATGTGTTGCGGATAGAGTTAGAAGTAAGGCAAAGTAAAGGTGGTAGTATTAGTAAAATTAAAACTTCACGCTTGAAGTAGTAGTTCTGCTGCGTGAGCAACAAAAATGTAGTAGGCGATAAACTTTTTTTTTCATTATTTCGTGAGGGATTTGGAGAGAAAACAGTTTGCAAAGTTTCTTGGAAGTCGCTAACGACTCTCACTCTGAAATAGTAGGTGAATGTGTTGGGGGTAGTTTGTGCGCTGTGAGTGACGCTGCATCAAGGCATTTAAACAATTTCCAGCTTTAGAATTTAACGTATTGTGTTAAATCTTTAACTGAAGAGCGTACCTCTTAATGAACAGACTATGAGAGCATTAAATTTTTTTAAATTCGGTGAATAATTATTTAAAATACGGAAAATCAAATTTATATTGCCTATGGAAACCGCTAGAGAGGCCTCCTGCAACTGAGACTGTGCACCGGGCACCATGTTAACAGTTTATTTAGAAGAAGAATGGCTCTGAGCACTATGGGACTTAACATCTGAGGTCATCATTCCCCTAGACTTAGAACTACTTAAACCTAACTAACCTAAGGACATCACACACATCCATGCCCGAGGCAGGATTCGAACCTGCAACCGCAGCAGCAGCGCCGTTCCGGACTGAAGCGCCTAGAACCGCTCAGCCATCGCGGCTGGCAACAGTTTATTAATACTGATCATATGTTCCTGTTAACCATTACAATTACAGTAATGCGGCATATTTTATGAGTTCTAAATATACTGTTGTTGTTTTCTATTTTTTATCTACAGACATTCTGACGATGACCCTTGGATGGTCGAAACTGGCCACTGCACTTTCAATACATTTTTTAATTGTTGTCGCAAGAAAGCAAAAGAAGTGTTTGAGACACTACAGAGGAACGTAGCACTTAACACAGGACCAGAGGTCACCATCTGTCCGGCTAAATTCTAGAGGAAAATTTCTTATTCACCAACACAATACGAGCCAGATGCCTCCAAATCGAGCGAATGTTGGCACGCATTCTGGTTACAACGGCGTCCTAAACCTATTGTGATAATACGTGCTGAAAGAAAGAAGCAATTGGTACAGTATACAGTTCAATAATTCCTTTAAACTTCAGTGAAGTATGATGCGGGTTTGAGACAGGCCAAGATATTTTAATTTGCGAAACCGCTGTAAAAATGTAACGGAATCTGAGATTTCGTATTTAAAAGAACCGCACAGTGCTCACATCTATACATGATGAAACAGGTATATTTGCTGATTATTCTGTTGTTAACGGAGGACAGTGTGCTGAACAACATTGCATCAGTATTTACTTCCTTTGCAGACTAATAATTATAGCTATTAGGAGTAATTTGTTTTAGGTTCAAATGGCTCTGAGCAGTATGGGACTTAACTTCTGAGGTCATCAGTCCCCTAGAACTTAGAACTACTTAAACCTAACTAACCTAAGGACATCACACACACCCATGCCCGAGGCAGGATTCGAACCTGCGACTGTAGCAGCAGCGCGGCTCCATGCTGTAGCGCCAGAACCGCTAGGCCACTCCGGCCGGCAGTAATTTGTTTTACGTTGGTTAGTACCTCTAAGTACGTATTGTACGAGCAAGCTATTATGTCGCCCTGGATTAAAGGCCAGGTGATCAGTTCTGGACATGTGGACACAAAACGGTAAGGCTGTACTGACAGGCGTGGTCGAGTTAATGGTGCAGTTACGCCATGCAGAAAACATAAGGTCGTAAGGTTCGTGACTTGTTTGTGGGAAGACTCTTTGATGCAGAGAAAATATAACCAACACAGAGATGTGTGTACTCATTAAGGTACCACACGTAAAAATGTCTGCAATTATACCCGTTACAGTATGTTCATTTCTCTGTATTGCAGAGGACAGTACCTCCCTTTGTAAGACCTGACAGTTGAAGAGAGACGCAGTCTATAACAGTTCACTAAGTATTTATTCGTTCTGATCGCAGTATCAAGAAGAAATCAGATAACCTGTTTCAGCTGCTGTGCAACTGTCTTCAGATCAACGAGAAGTAGAGACAAAAGATTATCAACAAGGTAAGTTGTGAAACCGTATCCGTGTTTTGCCTCCTCTTGTGCAATTTCTTTTTGTTACTATGAGAGTGTATTCTCAGACAGCTTTTTTGTAACGCTGTTTTCATTAGAATTGTACAAATGTTGCCTTTTTGTAAATTGGATTTTTCCATATCTTTTAGCTGGAATTCTGACTACAGCGTGATCCCTCCTATTGTACTTATATTGTAACTTACCGACACTGTCTCTCTTAGTTACTGAGTTTGGAACTCTAACTGATGGCACACAGGGCAGTACAGCAGACAGTCTTATGGTGGCTACTTATCATGTTTATTTTTAACACCTTGACAGTATGCTCTTTGTAAAGCAGCCTTATTAGATACTCACAATTTGCGTTATGATACCAATTGCAATAGAAGCTATGTATATGTATGTTACCCTGTCTTAAATTTTTAAAGTTTAAAAAAATATATTTTGTGCTTCCATCAACGTAGCTTTTCTTTCTCTCTATATTTCGTAAATCCGTAGATGGTTCGTCAACAACTATTTTTTTTGTTTACGACTGGTTACCGTGCGAAATCACCTGCGTTTAAGTCGACTTTCCAGATGACCGTGGCTGCGGTATTCTACAGGGCAGAGCACTAGACATTGGCCCTGGTGGTCACGGGTTCGGTCCTGGGTTGGTGCGGCGACTTTTCCTCGTTCCAGTACATCCAGGATAGCTTTAGGTCCGCTCAGTCGGTTGTCAAATAAGTACCGAGAATCTTTCCACACTGTAAATGGCACCCAGGGCGCTGGGCTCGGGGACTCCTCCTAGCGCCGCGGCGGAGAGAAGCTGCGCTCTGGCTGCAGTCATGCCAACTGCCCCGCCATGGTCTTGTGCCAAAAATTTATCTCTGCCTTACCTACGCTATCTGTGGTAAAGGAGTGATAAAAAAGCACACGGCGATCACATCGTGGCCACTGGCTACACTACGAATTGCTTATTTGTGAAAGTATTACTGGAGAAAGTCAATGATCAAAATAGAATATTTGATATTAATTATAAAACAGTCTAGAAAGCAAAGGAGCGCTTATAAAAAGTGACCGGTTTCGGTCTTCATATGATCATCTTCAGATCTGCAAAACCATACTGACGGACAATGGCTGTACAGAGAGTTCCAGCAGTTGACTAATGTAATTCAGCGGCTCCTGCTCCTTGTACAGCCATTGTCCAGAAATATGGTTTTCAAGGTCTGAAGCTAATCATGTGATGATCGAAACCGTGCCTTTCTGACCCTCATTGTTTTATAATTAATTTCAACTACGAATTGCTTCTAATCCGATTGAAAAATTCTACACCGAGAACAAAAAGATACTGTACTCAATACATTATTAAAAACTCAAATCTATGATAACATAAAGAATGACAACATGAATTTCCTAAATGAACCATGACGCTCACCTGTAGCTGCAGATCGCTAGCAGTTACCTCTGGTACTGCATGTTGAAGACCACACAATTTCCGATTTTCCTGGCTGTACCTTCTTGAGTCTTCCGCTGTCCTCTTGTGTGAGAGTGTACAGTCCAGATAACTTCAGTTTTTGTTGCTGTTAAGTGTTGATTTGTTTTTAAAATTGCCTTTTACGTGGTGCAAGTTATTGCTGTGTGTCAGCTTTCATTCTAAACGGGGTAATGATGTCCAGTTTCAGTCTATAACCGCCGTTTGGTAAGAGTTGAGTCATGTCCTCTACTCGGCGATGGTCTCATAGAATGCAATCCTGCGGTGCTGATCTCATCAGCTACTATACGAATTACCGCGTGATCAAAATTCAGTAACCTCTGACAGTGACAATGAAAATGAAAACTGTGGTACTGCGTCATGATCATTGTCCTGATGTGGTAGTATCCAGTACCATCATAATCTTTAACGAAATTAGTGCCACATCATACGAAGCATACGTGACAGACATGAAGAATTGGACTCCAGATTTGTAGTAGTAGCTGTTTTACAGAGTAAAAAATAAAAAATAAAAAAATAAAAATAACAAAATAAAAAATGAACAGTCCCTAGTTTTCCTGTGGTTTCAAGGTGAAACCACGCAGAACAAAAATACTGTAAAGCACTTTTTGTCGAAATTACTTGTGTATATTTGGTTTGTTACAGATTATACCAATATTACGAAAATAATAATTCTAATAAAATTTTATTGTTCGTTAGCAAAGCGACAGTGCTATCAAGAGAGTAAATTCGTATTTCAGCCTTCTTTCTTTGTAATACCTTCCCTCGAACAGTGCGAGAGCGACCCGACGCTGGCGGCCAGGCATGCGTTCCACCTGTGCGGACACATCCGGAAACGGGAAGCCCGTATTGATCTGTACGCCGTGAGGCAGTGAGGCGCAACTGAACGACGGGCTGCCAGATCCGTTGCTACGTCCTGACACTCACTGTTCTGGTAGTACAGCCTAGTGCCTATGACAAATCGTCACGAAGCTTCACATTGACTATTACGAACTTTGACTACAGTGCAGCATGCGCAGAGTCAGTAATTTCAATGACACGTTACTTCCTCTTTCAGACGGGCGAGCTAGGGATTAATGTTTATCTGCGATGTTAACTTTCTCCTGCGTCTAAAGATGACTATTTTAGAAGGATCTACAGAAAAGGAGGAAAGAAGATTAGGGTTTAACGTCCCGTCGACGTCGAGGTAATTAGTTGGAGCACAAACTTGGATTGTTGCGAAAGTGAGGAAGAAAATCAGTCATGCCTTATAAAGGATATTTGCTGGAGCGATTTAGGGAAATCACGGAATACCTAAATCTGGCTGGGCGGACGCGGATTTGAATCGTCGTCTTCCCGGAGGCGGGTTCAATGTGCTAACCGATGTGGCCATCTTGATTGGTGCGGCAAGGATAATCGAGAAGACTAGAAAGAACCGTCACAAGGAGACCAGATTGGGTTAAGGTGGCATAATATTGTTCAGGTCCCTGATTCTCCCAGTTCGTTAAAATTTCTACAGCCAAAGGCAGTTTTACCGTAATTGAAGGTAACAATTTTTTCTCCTAACATATTCAGAATTTTAGGATATAAAAAATTTCCGCTGTCACATGATTGTCTTAAAAGCCTATGCCGAGTCATTCGACTGCAGCTGTGTGCAGTGCTGTAAGAGACACAAAATGTGCTGTTTTCCTCAGCTACTCATATTTCAGAACATCTACAAAAGAAACACAAGGTCACATTGGGGCTGTTTACGCTATTACTCCACCACTGCCACCAAAACATAATGCCTGCAGTAATACGTCACTACCCGTACATGCGTTCAATGTTGATTCATGTGACACCATGTGATTGCCTTTGTAGACTAAAATCGTCTCGGCTCTGTATACAGGATGGCGCTGAAAAGTAACGCTTCCTAATTTTTTATATGAAAACTCTTCAAGCGTTATTAACGTTATTAATGTTCTACATCTTTATTCACCACGTCCACATATTTACGGAACGGCCTTTCCGCAGTGTATACACCGGTTCCCGTGAGATCACCGAAGTTAAGCGCTGTTGGGCGTGGCCGGCACTTGGATGGGTGATCATCCTGCCACCATGCGCTGTTGCCATTTTTCGGGGTGCACTTAGCCTCGTGATGCCAATTGAGGAGCTACTCGACCGAATAGTAGCGGCTTCGGTCAAGAATACCATCATAACGGCCGGCAGAGCGGTGTGCTAACCCCATGCCCCTCCTATCTGGATCCTCCTCTGAGGATGACACGGCGGTCGGATGGTCCGGTAGCACACTCGTGGCCTGAAGACGGAGTGCTACATATTGACAGTCCTCCACCGCTAGAGGGCTCCGAATTGTAGCGTGTACCATGGCGGTGTTAGGTTAGGTTAGGTTAGTGTTACAGGGTGTTTCAAAAATGACCGGTATATTTGAAACGGCAATAAAAACTAAACGAGCAGCGATAGAAATACACCGTTTGTTGCAATATGCTTGGGACAACAGTACATTTTCAGGCAGACAAACTTTCGAAATTACAGTAGTTACAATTTTCAACAACAGATGGCGCTGCGGTCTGGGAAACTCGATAGTACGATATTTTCCACATATCCACCATGCGTAGCAATAATATGGCGTAGTCTCTGAATGAAATTACCCGAAACCTTTGACAACGTGTCTGGCGGAATGGCTTCACATGCAGATGCGATGTACTGCTTCAGCTGTTCAATTGTTTCTGGATTCTGGCGGTACACCTGGTCTTTCAAGTGTCCCCACAGAAAGAAGTCACAGGGGTTCATGTCTGGCGAATAGGGAGGCCAATCCACGCCGCCTCCTGTATGTTTCGGATAGCCCAAAGCAATCATACGATCATCGAAATATTCATTCAGGAAATTAAAGACGTCGGCCGTGCGATGTGGCCGGGCACCATCTTGCATAAACCACGAGGTGTTCGCAGTGTCGTCTAAGGCAGTTTGTACCGCCACAAATTCACGAAGAATGTCCAGATAGCGTGATGCAGTAATCGTTTCGGATCTGAAAAATGGGCCAATGATTCCTTTGGAAGAAATGGCGGCCCAGACCAGTACTTTTTGAGGATGCAGGGACGATGGGACTGCAACATGGGGCTTTTCGGTTCCCCATATGCACCAGTTCTGTTTATTGACGAAGCCATCCAGGTAAAAATAAGCTTCGTCAGTAAACCAAATGCTGCCCACATGCATATCGCCGTCATCAATCCTGTGCACTATATCGTTAGCGAATGTCTCTCGTGCAGCAATGGTAGCGGCGCTGAGGGGTTGCCGCGTTTGAGTTTTGTATGGATAGAGGTGTAAACTCTGGCGCATGAGACGATACGTGGACGTTGGCGTCATTTGGACCGCAGCTGCAACACGGCGAACGGAAACCCGAGGCCGCTGTTGGATCACCTGCTGCACTAGCTGCGCGTTGCCCTCTGTGGTTGCCGTATGCGGTCGCCCTACCTTTCCAGCACGTTCATCCGTCACGTTCCCAGTCCGTTGAAATTTTTCAAACAGATCCTTTATTGTATCGCTTTTCGGTCCTTTGGTTACATTAAACCTCCGTTGAAAACTTCGTCTTGTTGCAACAACACTGTGTTCTAGGCGGTGGAATTCCAACACCAGAAAAATCCTCTGTTCTAAGGAATAAACCATGTTGTCTACAGCACACTTTCACGTTGTGATCAGCACACGCTTACAGCAGAAAGGCGACGTACAGAATGGCGCACCCACAGACTGCGTTGTCTTCTATATCTTTCACATCACTTGCAGCGCCATCTGTTGTTGAAAATTGTAACTACTGTAATTTCGAAAGTTTGTCCGCCTGAAAATGTACTGTTGTCCCAAGCATATTGCAACAAACGGTGTATTTCTATCGCTGCTCGTTTAGTTTTTATTGCCGTTTCAAATATACCGGTCATTTTTGAAACACCCTGTATGTAACGTCCCGTCGACAACGAGGTCATTAGAGACGGAGCGCAAGCTCAGGTTAGGGAAGGACGGGGAAGGAAATCGGCCATGTCCTTTCAAAGGAACCATCCCGGCATTTGCCTGAAACGATTTAGGGAAATCACGGAAAACCTAAATCAGGATGGCTGGAGACGGGATTGAACCGTCGTCCTCCCGAATGCGAGTCCAGTGTGCTATCCACTGCGCCACCTCGCTCGGTCATGGCGGCGTGTAACGTAAGTACGTCGGTGCGTGTGAACGTGCTGTAATCTAGTTCAGATTCAAAGAGGTCATCCTCACATGGAGCACTCTCTCCTTCATCAAGACAATTCAAGACTACACACGAGCGTACGGCATCTGCAACAATCGGACATCTTGGGTTCACTGTCATCGATCATTCTCCTAACAGTCCCGATTTGGCCCATTTGACATTCATCTGGTTCCAGAACTTAAAGAAAACCTTTGATCGTGATGAAATGGTGCAAGGAGGGGTAGTCATGTGGAGCACAGTGCATATGCCCTTCTGCAGGGTGACATTAAAGCATATGAATAAGAACGTAAATTAGTTACAAACTACGGCGTGCACACACTTTATTCAACATGTAAATGTCATTACAGATATTCGGGAGGACGATGGTTCAATCCCGCGTCCGGCCATCCTGATTTAGATTTTCCGTGGTTTCCCTAAATCGCTCCAGGCAATTGCCGGGATGGTTCCTTTGAAAGGGCACGGCCGACATCCTTCCCCGTCCTTCCCTAATCCGATTAGACCTATGACCTCGCTGTCTGGTCTCCTTTCCTGAAACAACCCAGCCCAACAGATATTCGGATTTATTATGACATCTTCGATATGCCTGCCATCATTTCCGATCACGTGTCGCGGACGCATAGCGAAATTCTGCATGACCCGCTGAAGTGTCGGAACATCGATGCTGTCGATGACTTCCTGAATGGCTGTTTTGAGGTCAGCAATGGTTTTGGGGTTATTGTGTACATCTTGTCTTTAACAAAGCCACACAAAAAGGTGTCACATGTGTTCAGATCCGGAGAATATGGCAGCCATTCGAGGCCCACGCCAGTGACCTCTCGGTACCCTGAAGCAAAATACGGTCCCCAAAGTGGACATCAAACACACTCTTGCTCCGTCTCGCATGAACCACACCTTGTCGAAATCAAGGTCATTTTGAACAATGGGGATGACATCTTCTAAAACGTTAACCTACCATTCGGTAGTCACCGTGCCATCGAGGAATATCGCACCAATTATTCCGCGACTGGGCACTGCACACCACACAGTTACCGGTTGTGGGTAAAGAGTCCTTCAAATGCGCCAAATTCACCTATTGACGAACCTATCCAAATGAAAGTGAGCTTCGTCACTAAACCAAACAATAGGCGCATACTAGTTCCCATCATACCCCGCAGCCAACCGTGCAGTTTGAACGTTCCAACGCAAACCGTTCAGAATTTATGGCGACTTTATTTCATATAGTTCAATAATCGTCACACTGTATTTGAACATGCAATATGATCCCCACGGCTTCTATAATATGCTTTATACACTTGCTTACCATTGACTCTCGCTAATAATGCGATTATTATATTCTTCTGAAGAAGGGCATTGGGTGCCTGCTACTAGTAAGAAAATAGTTTTTCTTTTGTGCACCTGGTTGCTGATTTTTTTTTCAGTTAGTATACATATAGTTGGTGAACCCTATTTCCGGGGGGGGGGGGGGGAGGGAGGGCTCAGTGAAGTGACGATATTGCGAGTCTTCACTCATTTCATTATATAATTTACAATGTTAACATTAAAGCAAAGATATTGTAGATTTATGACACAATGTTGTGACGTGATGTACATTCTCTTCATTACGACAATGACATGATTGGTACTCCTGACAATTCTATGCAGATACTGTGATACATTAAAGAGGATGTTATACGGGAAATAATGTGGGATACGATACACCTACTGACCACTAGATGTCACGAGAGGCGGGTGTGGTGTCACCGCCAGACACCACACTTGCTAGGTGGTAGCCTTTAAATCGGCCGCGGTCCGGTAGTATACGTCGGACCCGCGTGTCGCCATTGTCAGTGATTGCAGACCGAGCGCCGCCACACGGCAGGTCTAGATAGACGTCCTAGCACTCGCCCCAGTTGTACAGCCGACGTTGCTAGGAATGGTTCACTGACAAATACGCTCTCATTTGCCGAGACGATAGTTAGGATAGCCTTCAGCTACGTCATTTGCTACGACCTAGCAAGGCACCATTACCAGTTAATATTGAGATTGTAAAACATGTACCGTCAAGAGCGATGTACTCCAATTATGGATTAAAGTTAAGTATTCCAGCAACAACGTACCTTATTGGCTATATTAATTACATTGTCCTGTTCCTGACCTCACGCCAGTTTGCGTGAGCTTAAACGCGTGCATTTCGGCCTCCTCTAGCTACACTGTGTTGGCTCTTCTGCCAACACATCACATGGCGACGAGGATTTTTCGTTCCTAACTATATTACCGTAATTTACTTGTGTCATGGCTTCGCCACAATCTCCAGATGTACTGTCCGAATTTTATGGCTTGCAGAATCAGCAGACGCAGGCCTTATTGGATGCCCTTGGACAGCTCGTCGAGGGTCAACGTGCAATGCAAAACGATGCGGCCGCCGCCGCTCCACAGCTATCGCAGCCACAAAACGCTGTTGCACCACCTTTTCGTCCTTTTGATGCGGCACTGGAAAGCTGGACGGAGTGGCCACGCCAATTTGGATTCCATCTCGCCGCCTACAGAATTCAAGGGATTGAGCGGCAGCCTTTTCTGCTTTCTCGTGTCGGCGTGTCCATCCACTGTGTGATAGTGAAATTGTTTCCCCGACGCGACGTAGCAACACTGTCCTACGACGAAATTTTGTCTGCATTAGATGCATATTTCAACGTACAAAATGTACAGCCGGGAGTGGGTTGCAACCTTGCAAGGCCTTACTAGGGATTGTGCTTTTGAGTGTGAATGTGGAATCCCTTATTCAGATACTATGGTACGTGATGCAATTGCACAGAACGTTTCTGATGTTCGTATAAGGGAACAGATTTTGAAACTAGTTAATCCCTCCCTTCAACAAGTGATGGACATATTGGATAGGCAAGACACACTTGACTTTGCTCAGGAATCATTTGAAACTTCGCCGGCCATGTGTCACATTCACTGGCCCGCCGGGCGAGCTGCACGGAACAGTAAACAGCCCTCGCGCCCGTCCGCGCAGCTGCCGCCAAGCTATCCGCTACGTGTGCCGCGCAAGCAAGCAAATGCAGTGCTAAAATCATGCCCGCGGTGTACTACTAGACATTCGCTTGACAATTGCCCGTCACGCCAAGCTATCTGCTTTTTCTGTAATAAAAAAGGACATGTTCAGAGTGTTTGCCAGAAAAAGCTTAGATCGGACACTCACAACCATTCCAGGCCCTTTGCTTCACGCCGGAATTGGAATCGAACCAAGAATACTCAGGCTCGTGAACCTTCACCCATGGAAATTCATGCAGTTCATTCCACTCCGCCCAGTGTCCCTCTCTCTAACAGTGCTTGTGTTCGTCCCACAAATAGTGTGCGTCGACATCGACGGAAATCCCGTCACGTCGCAAGTGATTCTGTGCCAGTGTCAGTTCACGTTGCACGAGACAGTCGCTCTTGTCGTCAGCAGGACAATGAACTTTTTGTAGATTTGGTCATAAATGGCAACGTGATACCATTCCAGCTCGATACCGGAGCTGCAGTTTCACTGATCAATAAAGACACGTACAAACAACTGGGCACACCTCCGTTGCGTGCTGCAAATGTTACGTTAAATAGTTATTCAGGACAAGCTATCCCTGTGTTAGGACAGTGAAGTCTTATTGCAACATACAAGGGACAAACATAACTTGTGTCATTTTACGTTCTTCGTTCTTCTTCTGCAGTGAACTTGTTTGGTTTAGATTTATTTCAGTTGTTTAACTTGTCTATAGTCAATCAGGTCCTATCAGTGAACCAGACTGTGCCTTCAGACAGTGTTTCTCGTCTATGTGAAGAATTTTCAGACATTTTTGCACTGGGCCTTGGTTGCGCTAAGAACTATACAGCACATTTGGAACTGAAAGTAAATGCGCAACCGAAATTTTTCAGAGCGCGCAATGTTCCCCACGCATTGCGTGATGAGGTCGCAAGAACATTACATGATTTGGAATCACAAGGTGTAATTGAAGGTGTGCAGGCTTCTCTCTGGGCATCACCCTTAGTAATTTTGCCAAATCCTTCCGGCAAATTGAGACTTTGTGTGGACTTCAAAGCTACAGTGAATCCACAACTAGTGATTGCAACTTATCCTTTACCCCGCCTGGAAGATCTTTTTGACAAACTATTCCCGGGTAAATATTTTTCGAAGTTGGACCTAGCAGATGCGTACTTGCAAATACCGGTGGACGACGACTCCCAGCGCGTTTTGGTGGTTAACACGCATCTTGGTTTGTATCGATTCAAAAGACTGCCATTCGGGTGTGCCTCCGCCCCTGCATTGTTTCAGCAATATCTGCAAACTGTTTGTGCGTCGGTCCCTACTGCAGCAAACTATCTGGACGATACTGTGATCTCCGGAAAGACAGAAGAAGAACATTTAGCCAATCTCAGAACATTATTTCAGGTCTTGCGACAAAATGGTCTTCGCTTGCGGAAGGACAAATGTGTGTTTTTTGCTCGTGACTTACCCTATCTGGGACATGTAATCAATGCCCAAGGCATACATCCCAGTCCCGAGCACCTCCGTGCCATACAAGACTTGCCTTCGCCGCAGAATTTGAAGCAGCTACAGAGTGTGCTGGGAAAAATCAAATACTATAACAGATATGTGCGCCACGCCTCTGCCCTTTCATCTCCGCTTCATCGCTTACGCCGTAAAGGTGTTCCGTTCGTCTGGACGACGGAATGCGAACGCGCCTTTCGCCAGTTGAAATCGGCGTTGCTTTCCACTTCCTGCCTTACCCCATTCGATCCCCAGAAACCCCTTTTGTTGATGGTAGATGCATCGGATTTCGGGATCGGTGCTGTGCTTGCGCACAAAGATGGATCGCATGATCGCCCTATTGCCTTTGCGTCCAAATTGCTCTCGTCTGCGCAAAGAAATTATTCACAGATAGAGAAAGAAGCTTTGGCTCTCGTATTTCGTGTTACTAAGTTTCATGATTTCTTGTATGGTCGTCACTTTACCATCATCACAGACCAGAAACCCTTGACGTCGCTTTTTCATCCGAACAAGCCTGTACCTCCACGTACAGCGCAGAAATTCATTCGCTGGTCTATTTTCCTCTCGCAGTACCGCTACGAGATCTTGTATCGGTCCACTGCTAAGCACGGAAACGCCGATGCGTTGTCCCGTTTGCCTGTTGCTGAGGATAGAGCGTTCGATTCTTCCGAACTTGCTTGCATGTTCATTGATGCGGAAACCGATGACGTGGTCTAATCGTTTCCGATTGATTTTCGTCGTGTGGCTACAGCCACAGCTGCTGACCCTGTCCTTGCTACCGTTTTGCGTTTTGTTGCTAAGCAATGGCCCTTGTCCAAGTCACGGATCGAGGATCCGTTGATTCGCCGATTTTTTGCTCACAAGGAGAGACTGTTTGTACGACGTGGTGTTTTGCTGTTGCGTTGTGATAATGATCAGTCCAGGGTCGTCGTCCCACGTTCTTTACAGTCCTCTGTCTTACGGCTTCTCCACCAAGGACATTGGGGTATAGTGCGAAAGAAACAACTTGCTCGTCAACACTGTACTTGGTTCGGAATCGATGCTGCGATTACGAATATGTGCTCTTCTTGCATGGCGTGTGCCGAACAACAATCCGCACCACCGCGGAAATTCTTTGCATGGCCGAAAGCCACTACCCCTTGGCAACACTTAAACATCGATTTTGCTGGTCCATTCTGGAATGCTCGATGGTTGGTTGTAGTAGATTCATTCAGTAATTATCCTTTTGTTGTCCGGATGTCTTCCACGACGTCATCTGCCACCATCCAAGCGTTAACCGCTATCTTTTGTATTGAAGGTCTGCCACAGACTATTGTTTCCGACAATGGCCCACAATTCATGTCCGCAGAATTTCAGTCATTCTGCAAGACCAATGGTATTCAACATCTGACATCCGCGCCGTTTTCGCCTCAGTCAAACGGTGCCGCTGAACGAATGGTCCGGACTTTCCAGTCACAGATGTTGAAGCTGAAAGAGTCGCATTCTCGGGAGGACGCGTTATTGCTCTTCTTGTCCTTGTATCGCTCTCAGCCCCGAGATGGTCGCTCGCCGGCTGAGTTGCTCCACGGTCGTCCTCCTCGAACCTTGATGTCTTTGTTACGTCCGCCGCATCAGGTTCCTGTGCAGCGGCAGATGCCTGCTTTTGCTCCAGGCGACGTTGTATACTATCGCCACTATCGAGGTTCACGGCGTTGGCTCGCAGGGCGCATTCTTCGCTGCCTCGGCCGCGCTATGTATCTGGTTTTGGGGGCCTCTGGTGAGGTGCGTCGGCATCTCAATCAGCTGCGCCTCTGTCGTCGCACCGGTTCTGCCGCTCCCCGTATACTTTCAGCGACGGTGCCGTCCGGTCGGCGCCCTGGGTACCCATCTACTGGCTCGCCTCATCCCCAGGTGTTACCGACGCTGCCTTCCATTTTGCCCCATGGCGACGCGCCGCCGCCGCCGCCTGTTCTCCCGCCGGCGACGCCCGCAGTGGACGCTTCGCTGCAGCCGCCAAGCGCCTCCCTGGGTCACGCGCCGCCGATCGCTTCCCGTGACCAGCTGTCCTCCGACATGGAACTCTTGCCCGCTCCGGACCAGTTGTCGTCTTCGCCCGTCGGGTGCCCCGACGCGATGGAGGTCGACCCTACGGCCCCTCCTGTCTCTTTACGGGCGCATACACCGCATGTTGGCGTGCACCCTGGACTAGGTTTTCAGGCGTTTCCTAGCTCCCCTCGGACCGAATGGCCGGATGCGGGTGGCACAGCCTCGCCTGTTGTTAGGCTCCCCACCTCGTCGCATACGTCAACATGGGGTCCTCCCCACGGCGGGCGGAAGCCTTATAACACAACCGTACGCCGATTTGCGGGGGAGGAATGTGGTGTCACCGCCATACATCACACTTGCTAGGTGGTAGCCTTTAAATCGGCCGCGGTCCGGTAGTATACGTCGGACCCGCGAGACGCCACTGTCAGTGATTGCAGACCGAGCGCCGCCACACGGCAGGTCTAGAGAGACGTCCTAGTACTCGCCCCAGTTGTACAGCCGACGTTGCTAGGAATGGTTCACTGACAAATACTCTCTCATTTGCCGAGACGATAGTTAGCATAGCCTTCAGCTACGTCATTTGCTACGACCTAGCAAGGCGCCATTACCAGTTAATATTGAGATTTAAAACATGTACCGTCAAGAGCGATGTACACCAATTATGGTGGTGGTGGTGGTTAGTGTTTAACGTCCCGTCGACAACGAGGTCATTAGAGACGGAGCGCAAGCTCGGGTTAGGGTTGGGAAGGAAATCGGCCGTGCCCTTTCAAAGGAACCATCCCGGCATTTGCCTGAAACGATTTAGGGAAATCACGGAAAACCTAAATCAGGATGGCCGGAGACGGGATTGAACCGTCCTCCTCCCGAATGCGAGTCCAGTGTCACCCATTATGGATTAAAGTTAAGTATTCCAGCAACAACGTACCTTATTGGCTATATTAATTACATTGTCCTGTTCCAGACCTCACGCCAGCTTGCGTGAGCTTAAACGCGTGCATTTCGGCCTCCTCTAGCTACACGGTGTTGGCCTTTCTGCCAACACATCAGCGGGTCCGTTGGTATGAAAGGAGGCAAGGAATATTGTAACAGCGGAAGAGATCGCTGAGAGAGCTTAGTGACTTCGGATGTGGACTAGTCACTGTATGTCACGTGAGTAACATCGAGAAAATTTCTACCCTTCTCAACCTGACTCAATCGATTGTTGGTGATGTGATTGTGAAGTGAAAACACGATGTAACAACCACATCTACGGTATGCCATGACCAGGAAGCACTGACGGACACGAATCGTCAACCATTGCGAGATTGGTTGTCAAAAGCTACATAAAATGAAAAGAAGGAATCAGTCATGAGTTCCAAAATGTCCACAGAAGTCCAGATAGCACAATGTGCGTAGGAAGTTAAAGAGAATCGAGTACAATGGTTGCGCAGCTCCTCAAAGCCAAACATTTGTGTAGGCACTGCTAAGCGAAGCATGCGGTGGTTTAAAAAGTGACGTCAGTGGTTAATAGAAGAATGGAAACAAGTTATTGTGACAGATGAAACACGGTATATCCTGTGGCAATCCTATGAACGGGTTTAAGTTCAGCGAATGGCTGGAGAATCACGTGTACTGCCAACAGTGAAGCACGCAGGAGATGGCGCTGCAGTATGTGTTTCTTTCGTCATTAGGGAGTGGTCTCATATTGTGCTTAAGAGAACGCTAGAATGCGGAAGGTAATGAGCACATTGCACAGGACTGTACACTGTGTGCAGTGCAGGCCCAGTTCGGGAGACAATGATTGGCCGGCCGAGGTGGCCGAGCGGTTCTAGGCGCTACAGTCTGGAACCGCGTGACCGCTACGGTCGCAGGTTCGAATCCTGCCTCGGGCATGGATGTGTGTGATGTCCTTAGGTTAGTTAGGTTTAATTAGTTCTAAGTTCCAGGGGACAGATGACCTCAGAAGTTAAGTCCCATAGTGCTCAGAGCCATTTGAACCATTTTGAGACTATGATTTCATCAGCATGCCAACGTACTCTGTAATATAGCTGCATCTTTGAGGCTATAGTTGTGGCCAACCACGTTTCTAAAACGGACTGATCTGCTGAACCCCAGCGGCAGACGCCGAGCTGAGAAGACGTGTGTAGCAGCTTTAGCAATTGGCTGACAGACAGTTATTTAGATTAGTTTCCGGTTTTTTTTCGTGTACTTCTGTGAAGAAATGAACTGTACCTATGAATTTCACTGTGTAGACTAGTTGGGTTGGGTTGTTCTTGGGGGAGAAGACCAGACAGCGAGGTCATCGGTCTCATCGGATTAGGGAAGGACGGGGATGGGTGTCGGCCGTGCCCTTTCAAAGGAACCATCCCGGCATTTGCCTGGAGCGAGTTAGGGAAATCACGGAAAACCTAAATCAGGATGGCCGGACGCGGGATTGAACCGTCGTCCTCCCGAATGCGAGTCCAGTGTGCTAACCACTGCGCCATCTTTGTATACTAGTGTTTACCAGGTACTGCATGCTTTTGTTTTTGCATTCAATCTTGAGCATATCCTTGTTTGTGGAGGCTTCGTCATGTAATTTTTCCGATACTAGTAGCGCCACTTCGCAGGTCACGTGACTACATTAAAATCTAGAGTCAATACCCTACATATAGTTTAGAGCAGTGTTTTACAGATCACATACTTATTTCCTGCAGTAGCTTTTGTGTAAGCAGAATTTTTACTAAAAAGTAACTGTTGATACATTCGTTTTCAGCAGATTTTTTTTTTTCAGGAATTTGTGGATCTTGGGGTCTCGGACTATAGTGAGAAATCTGAAGAGCAGATATTTGTGTTTGTTTATTCTTCCTGTTGTACCCCCATGTTCAGAAAAAACAGAACACCTTGAACGACTAGAGATAGGATGTTCATACTCACAGGACATGTACAGTAGTATGTTCTTAAGAAATGATTAGCATTTGATTGATGTCGGCCTGCGGCTTCAAGATCAACTTGCTACCGCGGCGCACCACCACCTAGCTGTAAAAGGCACCTGCGGCTCTCGCTGTTGCTATAAAGTGAAGGTAATGGGTCAGTGTGACTTGAACAGACGTGCAGGAAGCCTCGATGTCGTATGCGCAACCCGTACCGTCAAATTAGTGAGTCTGAAAGCGGGAGCATTATTGGCATGTGAAAATTTGGTGCATCCATCCGGAAAATTGCCGCTCGAGTGGGACGAAGAGTTTCGGCAGCGCAACGAATATGACGAGATGGGTCAGGTCGCACCACCCACACCACTCGAAAGAAGGAAGACACCTCATCCTAACGGTATTGCAGTATAAATCTTCGTCCTCCAGTAGAACAGTGTAACACATCGTACACTATCAGGGATGACAAACCGTCGCCGTTTGGTACGGCATGGGTTACGTGCGCGTCGTCCACTTCTCCGCCTATCTTTGAAGAATGTGCAGAAACATTCTAGACGGCAATGGCGTACTGAATGACATCATTTGGCCCACGAATGGCATCAGATAGTATTTTGGGAAGAATCCAGGTTTTGTTTGTTTGAAAGTGATGGCCACATTTTGGTTCGCCGCAGACAAGGGGGACGGCATGACAGTGACATCATTCGCACAAGAATACATTCGCACAAGACATATAGCTGCAGCTAAAATCCTGGTGTCCATGGCACTGTGACCAGTGTGACCTTAGTGAATGAAATCCTGCGACTCGTAGCCATATTGTTTCTGCCGAACACCCCAGCCGTATTTCTCAGCACAACAATGCACGAGCACATGTTACTGCACGAACCTTCTTGATGTCACAGAATGCGAGCCTTTTTCCTTGGCCCACACCGATATGGTGTGGGATGTGGTGAAACAACGAATGTAGCGCTGTGACTCAGTGGCAACCGCCACAGATGAACACTGCAACTACACTCCTGGAAATGGAAAAAAGAACACATTGACACCGGTGTGTCAGACCCACCATACTTGCTCCGGACACTGCGAGAGGGCTGTACAAGCAATGATCACACGCACGGCACAGCGGACACACCAGCAACCGCGGTGTTGGCCGTCGAATGGCGCTAGCTGCGCAGCATTTGTGCACCGCCGCCGTCAGTGTCAGCCAGTTTGCCGTGGCATACGGAGCTCCATCGCAGTCTTTAACACTGGTAGCATGCCGCGACAGCGTAGACGTGAACCGTATGTGCAGTTGACGGACTTTGAGCGAGGGCGTATAGTGGGCATGCGGGAGGCCGGGTGGACGTACCGCCGAATTGCTCAACACGTGGGGCGTGAGGTCTCCACAGTACATCGATGTTGTCGCCAGTGGTCGGCGGAAGGTGCACGTGCCCGTCGACCTGGGACCGGACCGCAGCGACGCACGGAAGCACGCCAAGACCGTAGGATCCTACGCAGTGCCGTAGGGGACCGCACCGCCACTTCCCAGCAAATTAGGTACACTGTTGCTCCTGGGGTATCGGCGAGGACCATTCGCAACCGTATCCATGAAGCTGGGCTACGGTCCCGCACACCGTTAGGCCGTCTTCCGCTCACGCCCCAACATCGTGCAGCCCGCCTCCAGTGGTGTCGCGACAGGCGTGAATGGAGGGACGAATGGAGACGTGTCGTCTTCAGCGATGACAGTCGCTTCTGCCTTGGTGCCAATGATGGTCGTATGCGTGTTTGGCGCCGTGCAGGTGAGCGCCACAATCAGGACTGCATACGACCGAGGCACACAGGGCCAACACCCGGCATCATGGTGTGGGGAGCGATCTCCTACACTGGCCGTACACCACTGGTGATCGTCGAGGGGACACTGAATAGTGCACGGTACATCCAAACCGTCATCGAACCCATCGTTCTACCATTCCTAGACCGGCAAGGGAACTTGCTGTTCCAACAGGACAATGCACGTCCGCATGTATCCCGTGCCACCCAACGTGCTCTAGAAGGTGTAAGTCAACTACCCTGGCCAGCAAGATCTCCGGATCTGTCCCCCATTGAGCATGTTTGGGACTGGATGAAGCGTCGTCTCACGCGGTCTGCACGTCCAGCACGAACGCTGGTCCAACTGAGGCGCCAGGTGGAAATGGCATGGCAAGCCGTTCCACAGGACTACATCCAGCATCTCTACGATCGTCTCCATGGGAGAATAGCAGCCTGCATTGCTGCGAAAGGTGGATATACACTGTACTAGTGCCGACATTGTGCATGCTCTGTTGCCTGTGTCTATGTGCCTGTGGTTCTGTCAGTGTAATCATGTGATGTATCTGACCCCAGGAATGTGTCAATAAAGTTTCCCCTTCCTGGGACAATGAATTCACGGTGTTCTTATTTCAATTTCCAGGAGTGTATGTGAACGCAATATGGATGGCTGTACCACAGCGCCTTATACGCGTCGATGCCATCCCGCATGGAACAAGTTATCAGGCCACGTGGCGGACCCTCTTACGAGGCAGCAGGGCACAAGCTGAATCGAGCTGACTGAAACGTTAATCATATCTGCAGAACATACTAATGTACATGTCCTGTGAACATGATCGTCGTGTCTCTAGTTGTTCAAGGTGTTGTGTTTCTTCTGAACGTGAGTATATTTTGCATACATTCCAATCTCACAAGGGAACCTTCCCATCGCACCCCCCTCAGATTTAGTTATAAGTTGGCACAGTGGATAGGCCTTGATAAACTGAACACAGATCAATTGAGAAAACAGGAAGAAGTTGTGTGGAACTGTGAAACAATAAGCAAAATATACAAACTGAGTAGTCCATGGGCCACATAGGCAACATCATGCACAATGTGAGCTCAGGAGCGCCGTGGTCCCGTGGTAGCGTGAGCAGCTGCAGAACGAGAGGTCCTTGGTTCGAGTCTTCCCTGGAGTGAAAATTTTACTTTATTTTTGCATAGTTATTATCTGTCCGTTCGTTCATTGACGTCTCTGTTCACTGTAATAAGTTTAGTGTCTGTGTTTTGCGACCGCATCGCAAAACCGTGCGATTAGTAGACGAAAGGACGTGCCTCTCCAATGGGAACCGAAAACATTTGATCGCAAGGTCATAGGTCAACCGATTCCTCCACAGGAAAACACATCTGATATATTCTATACGACACTGGTGACGGCATGTGCACCACATGACAGGAATATGTTGTCGACCCACCTAACTTGTACACTTGGCGATTCTTCTACCTTGCCCGATTTAGGTTTTCTTGTGGATGTGATAATCACTCCCAAAAAAGTGATGAAAACATAAGAGTTTGTCACATAAACTGATGATAAAAAATAAAAATTTTCACTCAATGGAAAATATGAACCAAGGACCTTTCGTTCCGCAGCTGCTCACGGTACCACGAGACCATGGCGCTCCTGCGATCATATTGTCCTTGATGTTGCATATGTTCCCATGAACTACTCAGTTTGTATATTTTGCTTATTTTTTCACAGTTCCACACAACTTCTTCCTGTTCTCTCAATTGATCTGTGTTCAGTTTTTCAAGGCCTATCCACTGTGCCAACTTATAACTAAATCTGAGGGGGGTGCGATGGGGAGGTTCCCTTGTCAGTAGGGCCACAGCAAGGTGATTCTCTGTTTTGCAGGGTCATTTAGTGTTTTATAATTTACTCCTGATTGCGATACTGGCTGTTTTTGAGAGTAAGATATGGTTCGGGACTGTGCATTTATGAGCAGACACAAGGAGAACTGGCCTGTGGAAGTTACCAGGATGAAATTTTCACTCTGCGAGGAGTGTGTGCTGATACGACACTTCCTGACATTAAACCTGTGTGACGTGTCGAGGCTCGAAATCGGAACCTTTGCCTTTCCGGACAAGTGCTCTACCAACTGAGCTTCAAAAGCACGACCCATCCTCACAGCTTTACTTCCGGCAGTACCGCGTTTCGTATCTTCCTAACTTCACAGAAGCTTCCAGAATGAGATTTTCACTCTGCAGCGGAGTGTGCGCTGATATGAAACTTTCTGGCAGATTAAATCTGTGTGCAGGACCGAGACTCGAACTCGGGATCTTTGCCTTCCGCGGGCAATTTCTCAACCATCTGAGCTACCCAAGCACGACTCACGTCCCGTGCTCACAGCTTTACTTCTGCCAGTACCTCGTCTCCTACCTTCCAGATTTTACAGAAGCTCTCCTGCGAACGTTGCAGAACTAGCACCCCTAAAGGAAAGGATATTGCAGAGACATGGCTTGGTCACAGCCTCGAGGATGTTTCCAGAATGATATTTTCACTCTGCAGTGGAGTGTGCGCTGATATGAAATTTGGCAGAGCACTTGCCCGCGAAAGGCAAAGGTCCCGAGTTCGAGTCTCGGTCCTGCACACAGTTTTAATCTGCTAGGAAGTTTCATATCAACGCACACTCCGCTGCAGAGTGAAAATCTCATTCTGGAAACATGCCCGAGGCTGCGGCTAAGCCATGTCTCCGCAATATCCTTTCTTTCGGGAGTGCTAGTTCTGCGAGGTTCGCAGGAGAGCTTCTGTAAAGTTTGGAAGGTAGGAGAAGATGTACTGGCAGAACTAAACCTGTGAGGACGGGGCGTGAGTCGTGCTTGGGTAGCACAGTTGGTAGAGCAGTTGCCCGCGGAAGGCAGAGTTCGAGTCTCGGTCCTGCACACAGTTTTAATCTGCCACGAAGTTTAATTCACAGAAGTTCTCTTGCGAACCTTGCAAGACTAGCACTCCTACAAGAAAGAATGTTAAGGAGGCATTGTTTTGCCACAGTCTGGAAGTTGTGATGGTCACAGCCGATAGGCTTGTGGCTACTGCACAAATCAGAGGCGACATCGGGGTGCCAGTGACGAGACCTGAGACACCTCTGATATTGTTGGAATCCCCTGGCGATCTAGGTGTCGCTAAGTCTTCCCATACCCTACATTTGATTGGCTTGTTCTCATTCGAGAGTGAGTGGCGAACAATGGTGGATTCACTTGTCTCGGGACGAAAGGTGGAAGAGGGAATGAGCCGCACGTCTGGCTCCTTACGCCTTAGTGGAATGTACGAGGTGCTACGCAGTGCCTACAATACCTATGCGCCAGCACAGGACGCCTCTCCTGTTGGGCCAGCGGACGATTTACCTGCCCAGTCCGAGAACTGCCGAAACTGGTTGTGAAAACAAAATTAAGTAACTTGTCAAATTGCACGGCTGTTTAGCAGTTTTACTTATTAGATATTGTGTTAATGTGGTAGTAAACTAGAACTACGTGTATCTTACTTTTACGTTAGTGCCTTATAATTACGGTATAAGCCGAACCTATGTTATTATAATTAAAGCGGTTATGCTCTGTTGTAAAACTTCATGGCATTATTATAATCGTGTAAGATTTACCATCTACTGTTATCATGTCAAATTGTTAAGGGCATTAAAATGAAAACAGATGTTTCTAAATTCAGCTTTCACCAGTCTGGTTGACACGAACCTTGTATGTAACCCTTGCTGCTGGGTATTGTTGTGCTGTCGGAATGAACCGCGAGGCGATCATATGAAAAAGTTTACATGTGACACGAAGCCAGAATTTTCCATCACCACTTCTAATCCTCACAGCGCACCGGTCAATTAACTCGCCCTGAGCTACATCCCTCTCTTACCACCGTCTCTCTCTCCTTAGGTTTAGGGGAATGAATACCCGGACGTAGTTTCCGGCTATTCTCCACAACAATCACGGGTAACTGCCTGAGACGGCCTACAAAGAGTACATTTCGTTTGAGCTCTTGTACTGACACGAGAGTTACGTCGTCCGCCGGCCGGGGTGGCCGAGCTGTTCTAGGCGCTACAGTCGGGAACCGCGCGATCGCTACGGTCGCAGGTTCGAATCCTGCCTCGGGCATGGATGCGTGTGATGTCCTTAGGTTGGTTAGGTTTAAGTAGTTCTAAGTTCTAGGGGACTGATAATCTCAGAAGTTAAGTCCCATAGTGCTCTGAGCCATTTGAACCATTGTTTTGCGTCGTCCACGTCGGGAACGCCGCTCTGGGATTAGTTGCCACGCTGGAAGCGTCGTCGTGGGCACGTCCCGGCCGCCGCGTGGCGCACGCTCTGTCCCCTTTAAAGTCGTGTCGCCGCCGTGTCGGCCACGCTTGGATGTGATGTGGTTCAGCTGGCGGGGCCTACGCGCGAAAGTACGCCGCCGCACGTTGACCGTATCTCTCACTGACTGACAGGTCAATCACAACGGAAGTACAAACCAAACGGGTCACCGGTCAGCTCACCTTTCTCACTATTGTACGACAGGCGTTCAATAAATAATGGAACACACTTTTTTTCTATAACAGGTTGGTACTCCAATACACCATATTATCCTCTACTCTTTTGGCTACAAAATCCTATTTTTCAGGTCTCGCGCTCGCGTTCTCGCTTCCCGAGCACGGAGTCCCGGGTTCGATTCCCGGCGGTGTCAGGGATTTTCACCTGCCTCGAGATGACTGGTTGTTTGTGTTGTCTTACTCCTTTCATCATCGTTTATGAAAGTGGCGAGATTGGACTGAGCAAAGTTTGGGAAATGAACGGTCGGTGATAAGCGCGCTGTTGAGCGCCCCATAAACCAAACATCATGATCAAACTATTTTTCAGCATAATGTCCGTTCAATTCGACGGTCTTACGCCACCTTACTGGGAGGACCTTTATGCCCGCGTGGTATCACTCTACTATTCGACCTCGGAGCCAACGGCTTGCTTTGTCAATAACCTTCCTGTCATCTACTTACTGCTTCTCGAGGGGTGCATCCTTTATTGGGCCAAGCAGATTGAAGTCAGAAGATATGAAATCCGGGTTGTAGGGTGAATGAAGAAGAACAGTCCAATGAAGTTTTGTGAGCTGCTCTCGGGTGTGCAGGCTTGTGTGAGGCCTTGGAAGAGAAGCTCGTTTGCAAATCTGTGGTGAGGGACACGCTGAAATCATTTTGCTGTGGGGGCAGCACAATACACTTCAGAGTTGATCGGTGCACCATGAGGGAGACATCAAACAGAATAATCCCTTCAGAGTCCCAGAAGGCCGTCGTCATGACTTTACGAGCTGATGGTCACGGCTTTGAACCTTTTCTTCGGACACGTGGTCTGGCACCACTTCATTGACTGTTGCTTTGTTTCCGGAAGCCTGACGAGCCACCTTTCTGGTCTCGCTTTCCGACAGCATATTTTTCGTTGCCGTGCATACGCGGACGACGTCCTCCTCTTAGTCCGCTCGCGGATCGAAACACAGGTGGTACTCGATTTGATATCAACGTACGGAACTGCTTCGGATAATACCATGAAAGTGGCTAAATCCTCGGTGATGCCCATTGGACGCGACCTCTCACACGACGAGGTAGCGCCACTCCAGATACTTTGGTATAATTTTCACCTCTACCGTGCGCGACTCCACTGCCATCAATTTTCGGCGTCCTCTCCAAATCATTCTCACGGCAGTAGGACAAAATCTCCACCAACTCGATTCATTACAACCTGGTGAGCACCTCAGTCAACATGGCACAGGTACCCCCACTGGCAACCTATTAGACTCAGCCTCCACGCCACGTTCGGATACTTTCTTTCGGCTGGTATGTTCTTTAAGGTCCGTTACGAAACACTCACCCTCCCCTTGGCCTTGCCAATGTGCCACTCCGAGCGGCTTCTTCGTACATGGCCACCATGCACAAGCATTGAAACGGGGCGCTTTCCTTACACGCAGCTTGCTAGACGTTCTTACGCCCACGACCACATGCCCGGCGGTGCCAGTAGGCCACCTCACGCACCATCTGGCGCACATTTCTGAATTCATCGTTTACTTTAGTTCTCACACTCAGTTAGCGAGTACCCATCTTCCTCGAACCAAAGATTTCTCCACCCAACTGCTTTGTTACATTTCCTGCAATAACGTCGAACTCAAACATCCATCGACGCGGTGGCCTACGGTTTGGCGACATGTCCACCAACGTTTCCTTCCCCCCAACGTACGCGCAACACAGTACCATTCCGCATGTGGAAAATACGCCACAAATCAACGTCTTCACGCAAACGACACTCCACCTTGTATAGTTTGCCACCTCGTGGACGACGATGCCCACCATCTTACTTGTGCTGCACCAATGACGTCTGGAAAATGGATCGACAGGTCGTTACCTGCTACGTAAAACCACCGGACTCTGTCAACCAGTGGACTTTGATCCGTCCTCAGGTTAGTCGTTCCCCGCCTCCAGTGACAATCACTTACCTATACAATAATGGCGATAATTCAAGCCTTGACTTCTGGCCTCTACTTACAAACCGCCCTCACTAAAACTGAGCACCGACAGCGCTACCGCTCCTTCTTCTCCAATTGCCCTCCTACAATGCTTACGCCACCCCGGCTCAGCTGGATGGTACCACTTGCGGGCGGCACTTCCTCCCCCACCCCTCGCTCTTTGACGTCTGAGATTCCCAGCGCTACATTTCTGTATCATACTTTGTATTTATGCTTATATGTTTTGTTAACCTGATTCCCATTTCTATAAAAAAAAAAGAAAAAAAAGAACAAAGAACATAGAGGGAGGTTCACCGAAGGAGAGAGGGAGGAATCGGGTTTCGACCCCTGCCCATCCTGTCTCCACCGGAACGAAGCTGACCACGCTATTTCCTGGTAAAAAAGGGGCATACCTTCACTAATTAGTAATCAAAATGTCCTCGGTCTTGGGTTCAGACTCCGCCACCGCTTAAATTCTAAATAAAAATTATCGGCAATGGAGGCCGTAAGACATCCAGCATAAGAAGTCAGTGTCATACACGACCTTGTCAAAGAGGGTGGAGGAAGATACAAAGGTTCAGGTCATTCTCTTGCCCATTAGGTCCGAATATATCCTTAAAGGCGGAATAATCAGCAATGATCAACGGCAGGAGGATGCGGAAGGCAATAGAAACCACTGCATTGAAAACTCGTAAAGTGTATTCACAGAACATGCGGCGTGTAACTGACAGGGCGTCATGATGACCTCTCCATTACCAAAATATTCCGGACTACTGCCCCATGCATTCGGATCTCCGGGAGGTGACTGCCAAGGGGGAGGTGGCCAAGAGAAAAAGATTGAATAACCAACGAAAGGACACCGTTCTACCTGTCGGGCCGTGAGTGTCAGAAGTTTGATCCTGGTAGGGAAGATAGAAATTCTAGAAAGGGAAACGGTAAGCCTCAATTTAGGTAGTAGGATTTAGTGAAGGATTTTTGGTGAGATGAGTACAGGATAATATTAATAGCGGCAGTATTTGGTTAACGGGAGTGAGATTCTTTATGAATTGGAAGGTAGGATAAAGAGTGAGTTCCTATGAACAGTTCAGTGATAGGATAGACAGCAAACCAACACCAAGAACGATAGGACAGGTATTAATGCCGACGTCGCAAGCCGAAAGTGAAGAGAGAGAGAAAATATATGATAATATTCAACGGATAACAATACATAAATCGAGACGAAAATCTAATAGCCATGGCGGATTGAAATGCGGTTGTAGGGGAAGGAGCAGGGCTTGGTACTAGGAAAGATAGAGGTGAGAGACGAACTGTGCAACAAACTTCAGCTAGTAACAGCAAATATCTGTTCAAGGATCACAAGAGGAGGAGGCACACGAGTGGAAAAATCGGAGAGATACGGGAAGATGTCAGGTAGATTACATAATGGTCACGCAGAGATTCCGAAATTATATATTGGATTGTAAGGAGCAGATATAAATTCAGATCATGAAGAATAGGCTGAAGAGATCATTCTGCAGAATCAATGCAGAAAAAGTGGGATACGGGATTACGAGCGACTGAAGAAATACGCTTGAAGTTCTCTGAGGCTATAGCTGCTGCAATAAGGAGTACCTCAGCAGGCAATTCAGTTGATGAGGAACAACATCTCTAAAATGGGCAATCATAGAAGCTGAAAAGACAAACGTAGGTACAAAGAAGGTAACTACGAGGAAACCATGGGTAACCGAACAAATGTGTGAAATCTTATGGGACTTAACTGCTAGGGTCATCAGTCCCTAAGCTTACACACTACTTAACCTAAATTATCCTAAGGACAAACACACACACCCATGCCCGAGGGAGGACTCGAACCTCCGCCGGGACCAGCAACCGAACAAATACTGAAGCTGATCGATAGAACAAGGAAGTACAAAAATTTTCAGGAAAATAAAATAAATAGGAAGTGCAATGAAGCTAAGGAGAAGTGGCGTATAAAAAATGTGAAGAAACAGCAAAAAATGATTGCTGGAAGGACTGGCACAG